>NC_143253.1:94015000-94615625 GCF_984573655.1 Nuphar pumila
AAGTCTAAAAATCCATAAAGAATCATGCTTGTGTGAATGCAAGGATGCATGCTCTTTTGAGAAAAATGATTTAGAAATTTCCAAGTGTTTCTGAGATGAACTTGATAATGGAGTGAAGAAAATGGTTTTTGAAAGTTGAATCTAACTTAAAACTTTGAGATAGATCTTGGAAAGATATTTGGAGTTCTAAGTTTTGAAATAATCAGAGTTGGAGAAATAAATCTTGATTTTAAAAAGAATGAAGAAAAGGAGAATTTTTGAAGCTGAGATAGAAAAAATGAAGTTTTAAAGTCAAAATAGACTTTGAATTTGAATTTTGAATCCGGATTTCGAAGTAGAGATGGAATTTGAAATGGAATTTAAAGTTTGAAGTCAGGATGGAGTTTTGGATTTAAGAAATCCAAATGGAATTTGAAAATTGGATTTAAGAAGTCCAGATGGGATCTGAAAATGGAATTTGGTTTTGAAATCTGAAGTTGGGAATAGAATTGGATTTGAAATCTGGAATTCAAGATGGATTTTGAATCCAAAGTCTGAATTCTAAATAGAATTGGATTCGAAGTCTGGAATCCAAAATGGAGTTGGATCCAAAATCAGGAATCTTAAATGGAATTGGATCTGAAGTCTGAGATTCAAAATGGAGTTGGATCCGAAATCTAAAATCCTAAATGGAATTTGGATCCAAGGTCTGAGATCCAAGATGGAATTCGATTTTGAAGATAAAAAATGAGACTGATTGATGGATCTGGATTTTTATAAATCCAGATTTTGAAAAAAACTTAGGAAAAATCGAATTTTGAGATTCAGAATCAATCTCAAATCTTTGATTGTGCCTTTGAGAATCAAGACTCAATCTTGAGATAGAGTTTTGAAAACTAAAGAATAAATTTAATTTTAAAGCTGGAATTTTGGAATCAGAAGATAAATAAAAAATTTAAGTCTAATTTGAACTTTAAAATTTGATTTGAAATGTTAAATTGATTTTGAAATTGAATCCTGGAAAATGAAGATGAATTTTATTTTTTTCAAAGTTGAATTGAACTTTGAAATTGGATTTGGATTGGAAATTAAATTTAGGATATAGGAATGAGTTTTGAAATCTCAAAGTCAAATTGGACTTTGAAATTGAAATTTGAATATTTAAAATAAGATAGAAGAATGAGTTGAAATAGAAATTGAAGATGGATTTGAGAAGTGAAGATGATACTTGAGGAATTATTTCAGAATCACTTGAATTTTGAAAACATGATGTAATTCTATCCTAAATGATGAAATGATTTAAAGAATTTAAAATTAGATTTTGAAAAGCATATTTCATTCTTTAAATGAATTGAAATAAGATTGAAGATATAATACATCCCCGACTATGGTCATTGAATGTATTATATGGTAATCATATTTAAATTCAAGTGAAGAATAAAATACATTTTGGTGCCTTCATAGAATTTAAAATGAAATTAACTCTCAATATATCCTGACTATGGCCATTGATATATATCTTGAGTTAATTTTAAATTAAACTCTGATAAAGGAAGAAATTTTTTAAAAATATGATGATTTTTGAAAAGGGATCCAGTGTGGATCCAATATTATTCCATAAAAGATGAAAATTTTAAGTTTTGTTCACATCCTGAATATGGCCATTGATGCAAATCGTCAACTTAGGATTTAATCACCTTTTATTAGAATGGTGCACGTGCCATTCGTGTTCCCCTTCATAAAATTTTTGCAATAAAGGAGGAAATGATGTGAAAATGAGCGATTTCTAAGATATGTGCATGCTCATACATTCTAATCTAAGACAGGAAAGGTAAATGATTCTCATTATATCTAGCTATTACAACTTTGAATTTACAAAAAAAAATCTAAACTAGGAAGGGAAAATGACATTTTCTACCTGATCCTTGCAAAATTTCAAGTTTTTTAGCACAAATGTAAAATACTAAATATAGAAAGGAATCTAAGATGCTAATTCAAGATTAAGAATGCATATAATAATGAGATGATATGAATTGATGAGAGGATTTGAAATGTATATCCATATACTCCTAGATATAATGTTTAGAAGAGTGCCTACACACTTGCAACCTTAGAGAAAATCCATTTGAACAAATGTTAATTGCATGCAAATGAATCACTTTGCAAAATACAGGTGGTGTCTAGGCAAAGTGTAATGGAGTGTGGAGGCATATGATGATGTGAAATAACAAAGAAAATAGGGGAAATGAAATGGCTAAGGCTGAATGTGAAACCGATGTGGTACCTAATGCAATAAGTGGGATGGATGCTGGGAGTGTAAAATGCAGTTGTGAAGGCAACAAATACAATAGTACATGCATGTGAAGAAGTGAATATAATGCAGGTAAGGTAAAGTGATTGATACAGGTGTTTGTGCACGCATTAATGAGGAAGTGAAGGTGAACCTGTAACGTGGGTGGTAGCAAGGAATGGAAGATATACAGGGACAGCAGGGGCTATGGCTGGTGAAACAGTGGAGTGGATACATGGTGGAATATGCTTGCTGTGTAACGAACACACCGGTACACAGGGAAATCTACTATATATATGAAGTGTGTGCTAAATGTAAGTAGCTGGGGGTAGTTGACATGTGTTGTGTAAGGGCCAAATATAGGCTGATAAAAGTGTTTTAGCAGTGTTGCTGAGTGAAGGGTAGCCTGTTATGGGTGTTTAGATGATGAAGGTGTGGGAAGCAATGAATATATTGGATATATGCTGGGATGGAAGGGAGCTGGTGTTATCATCGCAAAATTTTTAACTTTTTGTGAGTCAAACTGACCTTTTAAAAAGTTTTTGAAAATAACTCGCCTCCGTTTTAAAATGCGGGAAAATTCCGAGGAATGGGACTCGCCTGTTGGTACGAGGTTCAACCGTTCCTGGCGCCTTTACCAGGGGTAATTGAACCAAGGATCAATTGTATGCTTAACTTTGCTCAACTTGTCTAAATCATGTTCTATTTCCTAAATGCACAAAGAATCAGGCATGTGCTATGAATTTTTCAAAATGCATATTTGAAAACATGATGTTTGCTTTGAGATTTGAAAATATTTGGAGATTCTTGGAAAATATAACACTTGGAAAATCGTGAATCATGGTTGAGATATTGTATCTGAGAAAGTGAAAATCGATTTCTGAAGAATCTAGAGGTTTTTGTGAAAATCGATTTTGAGAAATGTGAAATAACTTTAGAAAACTTGATTTCTTTGAATTCAAACTTTGAAATTGAAAACATAACTTAGAAAATCGAATTTGGAACTTGGGAAATACTTGAAATATCATTGGAAAACTTAGAGTTTTGAGAAAATTGATTTTAGAATAAGACTTAGAAAAATTTTGAGAAAATTGATTTTCTGATTTGGAATTTGAACTTGCAAATTGAATGAAATGAATGAATATGGATTTGAAAGACTTGATTTTGAGGAATTGAGAAAATCCTTTTGTATTTTTGAGAAATGCAGTGCATTTTGAAGTTAGCCTAAGAGTGTAGGCTGAATGTGGCTAATACGAAGATTACAAATCTGGGTCTCATTCGTATTCTGACTATGGCCATAAATACAAATTCCACCGAGTTTGTCAACTCCATAAGAGCTAGTGCACGTGTCATTCATGACATAGTGAATTTATGAAAATGTGCATGAATGATACATTCATCAGACATTTAATATTTGCAGAATTAAACTATATGCAATGCAATCCTAGTCTAGGCTGAAATTTAAATTCTTATTCCAAAGTTTAATTACATCACTAATCAAATTTAAATATAAGAAATAAAGGAAAGTAAAGTCTTCAATATCCCTGCAAAACTTAGAAAACTTTGTTAGTGATGATATGTTGGCTTTTCTAGATTTATCCAGTAATATCTAGAAATTACTGGATTTTACTATATATAAGCCTTTTTCCATGATTCCCTTAAATTAAAATGATAAAATATGAAATAAAATTGAATAAATAAGAAATATAAGATATGAAATTTCGAAATTGGAGTCAAATGACCAAAATACCCCTGATAGCAAGACTATGGCCTTGAAATCAAGGTTTTCAGAAAAATGCAACTTTTGAAATTCAAATGAAGATAAATCAAACTAAATATGATATGACATGATTAAAAATATGAAAATTAGGGTTTAGAATTTCGAAATTTAGGTTAAATGACCAAAATGCCCCTGATAGCAAGACTATGGCCTTGAAATCAGGGTTTTCTGAAATAAATTTTGGTAAAAACTTGGGATTTATAATTGAAATAAACACAAAATCAAACATGAAACACCCTAATATGATTCTAAACATGAACAAACCCTAACAACATGCACTTACACACGAAAATCAAGAAATATCACCAAAATTGTGATTTTATCAGTGTTTTTGGATCTTTCAGGTATCCTGTTTTGCAATTTTATTAATTCAGACATCAAATGAATTCTAAACTTTATAAAAATTGGTACTTGCACTTTTTATGTCTCTGAAGTCAGATTGAAATTGCAAAAATAATTTTTTGATATTATTTTAATCCGAAAATTGCATTATCAACCTAAAATAAGCTATTTTTAACCTAGGTCACAAACCAGTTTCAGAGTTAGACCCGAATCAGGGGTCAATACTCCATGAAAACTTCTAAATTTTTACCGAGATAAACTAGGAAGAAAAACAGAGATTTCTCAATTTACAAATCGGAAAAAGCATCTTCAGTTAGGGAGAAACCCTTCCGGCAATCTGAACTAAAATCTAACAAACCTAACATGAGTTAAAACAGACACTTCCAATTGAAAATTCCGAGATAAATAGAAATACTGATCCAAAATATCTGAGATTTTATCAATAAATAGTAATTAGAAAAATAATAACACTCACTTTTTACAGATCATGAATCGGATCTGTAGTTTGGGATCTATGAATAGCACAAGTCTGATTAGGGTTTTGGTAAACCCTAACGAGTTTTAAATTTAAAATCAGATTCTCTGACAGAGGAAAAATAATAAACAGAGATCGAAAAATCTCAACATTTCACAGTAGATAGATCTAATCAATATGAATCCATGGCATTTTATAGATCTCAAATCGGATATAAGATGAGAAAAATATCATAACAGCAAGTTACTCTTTTGATTTTAACAACGATTTTAAAGTTTTAAAAACCCAATTTGATGTCTGATTTTTCTGACAGAGTTTCCGAATCTCAAAATCTTTGATTTTTTTACATTAACTCGATCACATATGCACGTATCACATATAAAAAAATTAGTTATTAACAGTAAATATTGCAATCCGAAATAGCATGCTTTTTACTGTTCTAAACTTAAAACACACAGAAATCTAAGAATCTTGAGAAAACATGCATTAACTAATGAAAAACAATAAAATAAACACTAAAACAGTAAAATAAAAATTATTTTTATGCTGGAAAACGTGTAATAAACATGAATAAACAAATAAATAAATAAAATACAGGGAATCAATGGCTGAAATTTGATGTTACCTTTAAAAGCATGGATTTAACCCATTAAAAGGGTAAATCACATGTTTTATTGGTTAATAATGTAAAGACCCATGTTAAAATTGATTCTAATGGATTAGAATCTCTGTAAACACCATGAAACAGAGTTAGATCACTTTCTTGAACCTCTCTTGAGGTTCTTGGACTTGAATCCATGGTTTAATCCATGGAATAGATGGTATTAATGGCTAAAATTGATTTAAAACTATTAAAAACATTAAATAAAAGCTAAAATATAAAAAAAAACAATTACCTTGAGGTTGCTGAAATGGAGGAAGGCTGGAGAGAAGAGAGAGGCTCCAAGAATTGCTCAAGAGGTGGCTGGGAAAATCGACCCCCTATGGGTCTCAATTTATAGAAACTTTTTAGGTTTTGAAAATTAACAATTTTGAAATTTTTGGACTCTTCTAAGGGGGGAACGATTTTTGTAGAGGATTACCTAACTACCCCTAGCCTAAATTATCCTAATAAATACCTAATTAACCCCTAGCTAAACCTAAAAAATCCCCAAATGTGATGCCACTTGGCATTTTCCACATTTGGGTTTTTAAAGTCCTTTAAAAACCTTTAAAAACACTAGTTTTAAAATTCAAACTTCAAAATGAGTTTTTAAAATAACTTTTGACTCTTCTAAACCTCTAACACTAACCAAGACACTGACTAACCCTAGTCTAGCCCTGACTTACTCGAATATGGCGCCACCCCGAGTGGGCCCTACTTGAGTTTTTCAAAAGGTGATTTTAAAACTTGAAATTGAGAAAGTTTTCAAAAGATTTTCAAAAGTAAACTTTGAATTTAAATTTTTTGAAATGACATAGAGTTCCAACTGGGTCAGGACTCCTCTGGATATGGTTCCAACTGAGTGGGCCCACATCGATTTTTTGAAATCTTTGAAATAACACTGAAAATAGCTTTGAAAAGGGGTTAAAATCAATAGTTGAAATTCAAGATTTTTGAAAACAGAGTCTCAAGCGAACTGGAACTCCATGTTAGAGTCCTGAACTCTTAGAAATCTGAGATTTTGGAATTTAAAAGCCAAGTGAAAGAATTTTTAAAAGAATTCATCAGAAAATGGTGAAATGAGTCAGAAAACACAGTCAGGGTTAGATTCCTAACTCGACCGAACTCTGAAATAGAGTCCTGAACTTTGTAAAATGACCTAATTTTTGAAAACAAATGGAAATAAATGAAAGTGGAATAAAAATAGACTTCAAAACAGACTCCTGACTGGACTAGGACTCTGGGACAGAGTCCTGATCGGACCGAGACTCTAGATTTTTTTTTTTTGGTATTTTTCTGAAAAATGTTATCATTGCAAAATTGTTCCCCTCCCTTGCGAGAGAGAAACGAATTTCGCGAGTCAAACTCGACCAAAGTTTTGAAAATGATTTTTGAAAATTTACTCGCCTCCGTTTTGAAAATTTGCGGGAAAATTCCGTAGAATGGGATCCGCCTGTCGGTACGAGGTTCAACCGTTCCTGGCGCCTTTACCAGGGGTAATTAAACCAAGGACCAATTATGTGCTTTAACTCGACTCAAATATCTAAATTATGCTCTATTTTTCCTAGAATGCACAAAGAATGAGGCTTGTGCTATGGAATTTTTAAAAAATACAAGTTTGAGAAAATATGATGTTTGCTTTAGAAAATTGAAATACATTTGGAAAATGATTGGAAAAGTGCTTGAAATTGGAGTTTTTGGGAAAATCATTGAATTTCATGGGAAATCAGAAATTTGCATTGAAAAGTGATTTCTCAGGAAAACTTGAAAATCTGAGAAAATTGGTTTTGAGATTGGAAACTTGGAATTGCTTTTATGAGAAAATGGATTTGAGAATCTTGAGAAAATCTAAGAAATTTATTGGAAAATGACTTTTGAAATGGAAAATGAATTCTCAAGAAAACTGGAAAATATGAGAAAATGAATTTCTGAAAACTTGGGATTTTGAAATTTGAGAATTCGAAAACATAGGAAAATCTTGATTTGAACTTGGGAAATGCTTTGAAATGTCATTTGAAAACTTAGGATTTTGAGAAAATCAGATCCTGACAAAGACTTGGAAATTCTTGAGAAAATTGAATTTTCTGAAATTGAAATTGGAAAATGAGTTTGAAAATAATGCAATTTGAATGATATGAATGAATGAATATGAATTTGAAAAGGGAATTTCATTGAGGAATTGGGAAATCCTTTTGAAACTTTGAGAAATGCAGTGCATTTTTGAAGTTAGCCTAAGAGTGTAGGCTGAATGTGGCTGATATAAAGATCATAAATCTTGGTTTTCTTCGTATTCTGACTATGGCCATAAATACGAATCCCACCGAGTTTATAAACTCCATAAGAGCTTGTGCACGTGCCATTCGTGTAAACCATAGTGAATTTGAAATAATGTGCATGAATCATACATCACATATTGAAATTTGTATAAATTAAACTATATGCAATGCAACCCTATTCTAAGCAGAAAAGTAACTCTTATTCCAAATTATTACATTTGAGGTTACATTGAATTGAAATAAAAAATAAAAGCTAAGTCTTCTTCTTGAATGTTCCTGCAAAACTGGAAAATAAAATTAGCACAAAAATGTAGGTTTTTCTGAATTTATCCGAAAATATGGAGAATTATCGGATATTATTCAGATATAAACCCAAATTCATACCCCCTTTGATATAAACATAATAAATAATGAATAAATTTTGAAAATAAACTTGAAAATTCGAAGTTGGGGTCAAAATGACCAAAATACCCCTGATGACCTTGAAATCAGGGTTTTTTGAAAGAATTTTTATAAATTTTGGAATTTTGAAAATCAAATGAAATAAATCAAGCATAATATGATAAAATATGATGATATGCATGAAATTTTGGAGAATTAGAAATTGAAATTTCGAAATTTAGGTCAAAATGACCAAAATACCCCCGATAACAAGACTATGGCCTTGAAACCAAGGTTTTCTGAAATAAATTTTGTAAAATTGAAAAATATGAAATGAAAATGACATTGAAATTAACCCTAATATGATTCTACATGCTTATGTACATGATAAAAACCCTAAAATGGCGAAAATATCATAAATATAAAATTTAACCTGATTTTCGCTTCTGAATTTAAAGATAAACTAACACATAGAGCAAATGAACTTGGAATTAAACCAAATTTGGCATGGACACCTAAAATAACTCTAAAAACAGAATAAAGCTCGAAAATATATTTTTTTTGTATTTTTAAATATGAAAATTCAAATAAAAACCCTAAATTTCATGATTTTTGCCTAAAATATTAATTCTAAAGGGGATTTAGGATATCAAACTTCCATAAAAATCTCCCAAATTTTATGGGATGACAGAGGACAGTAAGGCAAAGATTTTTTCCTTTTACACTTTCTGGTTTTGACCTATGGTCGGAGCTGTACCACTCCGGCAAATCGGATCGGAATCCGGCGACTCTAGTAAATGAAGGAAACATACAGGTTTCGGTAGAAAATGTGGTAAAAATAGCAGACAGATGAGAAAATAGCTGCAATTGTGGGAAAATGTCCCTGACAAACGTAGGAAAATTTTATCTTTTTACACTTTTGGGATTCGGGTTACGGTTTGGAAAAAGTCACACTGTTATCAGAGACCTAAATCTCTGGAATTTCTGGACATTGGAATCTGTTAGACAGAAAGAGAAAACCCGGGAGAAATAATGAAACAGATCCAAAAATTCCCAAATTTTAAGAAATGACAGAAAATCATGTTAGGAACAACTTTCATGTTAAAAGTTTTTGCAGACGGACTACAGATTTGGAGGAATCGGTGCATTAAGATCTGTCTATATCCTGACAAAAGAAAATCGAGATTTTCCCAGGGGTCTGAGAAATCTGATTTTTTACAGAGGTCAAAGCTGACTGGAAAAACCTCAAAATTTCCAGATCATTAGTAGATTCAATCATAAATCTACTGTGATTTTTGGAGGACGATTTGAATCTCCCACAAGGGTGGTGTCGGAGGTTCTTGTCTGCTAAAGCAGGAATTGAAATTTCTGGATGACAGAAAACCCGATTTAGGGTTTGATTTGTTTGATAGGGTTCCAAAACCCGAATTGAATCAAATTTTCGGCAGTACAACAAAAACATATGACTAAGACTACTATGCATTTTTTTGGATTTTTTAATAGGAAATTACACATAAGATCATAATTGGACATGATGCATAAATCAAACCTAAATTAAATATCAATAAAACTACATTAAATGCTTATGAAATTGAATTTTTTTTTTTCTAAATACAACATAAAAACTACATGATAACAAAAATAAAAAGACAAATGACAGGGGTATGATCAATTTTGTTGTTGGCTCTCAAAGGAAAGATCCAATTCATGTAATGGATGGATCTCACCCTTCACATAGCCTACACATGTGATATGTGTTTTTTTTTTTTATTCACGACCATGGAAGAAACTCTTTATATACTCTTGGATCCGATCGAGCTTAACTGCACATCACCCTCATGAAGATAAATCTTGGAGTGCTCATGTCAAGATGCGACAAAAGGGAAAAATCGCATAGAAAGAAGCATGGCAAAATAATGCAAATATTAAAAATCTACCAAGCAAAGGGGTCTTACCTTAGGATTTGGCTGAGTTTTATTTGAAGGAGTGTTAATAGGCACCAACCGGAGAGGCTTCAAAGTTGCAGAGGCTGGGGGCCACAACTGGTGGTGTATGACTGCATTCACTGGAGGGATTACACCAAGGAGGGGCCTTCTGGTCATACGTTGAAGGAAATAGTGTTGTGGCTTGGGGACCAAAAGGTAGCCGTGGAGATGGCGTGATGGAGGAGGTTGCCGCCACAAGTTTGAAGGTGGGCTTCAGTTGTGCTGGAGTGGCTGTTGAAAGTGGATGGCTGGGTGTTCTTGCTGCTGGCTGGAGGTAGCTGGTTGTTGTGGTGGCTGAAGAAAAAGCTGTTGTGGATCCCTGGTGAAGCTGGCTGGGCTGGAGGTAAAGACGTTGATGGTGCTTCAAAGTGGAGGCCGGCTGTTGGCTGGAGGAAGGAACTCTGGAGGTGGCTTCAATGGCTGGGAGTTGCAGCCAAGGATAGCTGCAGCCAAAAGAGAGAGAGAGAGAGAGAGAGAGAGAGAGAGACGTTAGTTGAAAAATTCCATCCGTCTCTTTCTTTTTTTTTTTGTATTGAACTTAGGTTTTGATTTCTTATCAAAACCTAAGTTTTCATTGTTATCTAATAAGCCATACGTGAATGGCTATGGCCGCAGCTTTTGCTTTGAAAAAGATGGAAAGGAAGTAAGGAAGAAAGGGGAAAGAAGGAAGGGAAAGAAAAGGAAAGAAGAGGGGAAGAAGGGAAAGGAAAGAAAGAAAGAAAGGAGAGGGAAAGAGGAAGAGAAGGAAGCTGGAAAATCCCATACGTGAGTGGCTAGGAGAGGAAAGAAAGGAGGAAATAAAGAAAGAAAGAAAGAAAAGAAAAAGGAAGAAGAAAGAAAGAAAAGAAAGAAAGAAGGAAAGAAAGGAAGGAGGAAAGGGAAAGGAGAGGAGGAGAGAAAGGAAATAGAGAAAAAGAGGGGCTGGAGGTTTGGGCGACCACCTTGTGGGTCCCACCTCTCTAAAATAAAAATCAATAAAAACAAAAATAAACAAATAAAAAGAAGCATCTTTTTTTTTTTTTTTAATAAAATAGAAGCGCAAATGAATGGGCCATCTCAGAGCGGGTCCAAATTTCAATTTTGAAATTCATTTTGAAGATTAGAGGGGTAAAATAGTCTTTTCAGAAAGTTTCTAGACGAAACGAGCTATTTTTGGCAGTTTTTTAAACAAGCTCGGATTTTGAAGTTCAATACCCCGTTGCGAAGCAAATCCAGAGTAGAATTTAAAAATGTAATTTTGAAAGAAATCCAGATTGTTTTTCTCGAGAAAATGCTTCCAACTGAAACGAGCTATTTTTGGCAGTTTTTGAAACGAGCTCAGATTTTGAAGTTCAATACCCCGTTGCGAAGCAAATGCAGTGTAGAATTCAAAAAAATTGAGTTTGAAATAAATCCAGATTATTTTTCTTGAGAAAATATTTCCAAATTTAGACTCTTGGGGTAAAATGTCAATTTTGGAAACCCAGGGTTTGAAATTGATTTCTAAAAGCTTTTAAAACTCGATCTGGATTGAAATTTATAAAACTGGAGTTCTAGACTTCGAAAATGAAATGAAATGTGATGAAATGTTATGAAATGCTGAGAAATGATATGAAATGACATGAAATGCTATGCGAAATGCAGATCCTGAATGAAGAATTTTGGATGTCAGACCCCGATTGACACTTGTATCAGTTTTAAAAAACATTAAAATTGAGAAAATTTGCAAAATAGCTCAAGAAATGGTTTTTGGGACTCTACTGGGTCAGAGTGACACTGAAAATTGGGGTTCGAGCTGGATTGAACTGAGATGAGCTAGATTGAGCTGGGTTTTAGAGTTTCAGAACTCAAATGAACTGATCAGGCACTGACTCAACTGACCTTTCCGACTGAATTTTCAAGAAAAGTTGCCATTTTTAGAGAAATGGTACGAAATGATCACTGGAGCGAAGTGAATTACGAACCTGAGCTATGTTTGAGCTAGAACAAAGGTCAGTGATACTGACATGAACTAAAATCAAAGCTTGAACACTAACTCAATTGACTGAACTCAACTTAATTTCAGCTGAAAGAGCTAAAATGGACTAAAATGGGCTCCTAGACATTTGAAAATGGTTTTGAAATGAAACTGGAGCACTCAAACTCGTGGTGAGCTCAAGTTAGACTCTGGGGAGTATGACTGACTATGAATGACTGACTCAGAGACAATTGGTTTGGATTTGAGTGAGAAATAAGCTCATTTCTGAAGAAATGATCCCATCTTGACAGGAATGGTCAGAAATGGAAATGGTCTGTTTATTGTGAGCTCAAATGAGCTTGAGATGACTGATATTCTAATTGTCTTGAACTGACCAATGAGCTTGGTTGACTCCGACTGACTGGGGTCTGGGATGACCTAGGGGTAAAATGGTAATTTTCCTAATGAAAATGGGTAAAATGGTGATT
Organism: Nuphar pumila; assembly: GCF_984573655.1. Taxonomy (NCBI): domain Eukaryota; kingdom Viridiplantae; phylum Streptophyta; class Magnoliopsida; order Nymphaeales; family Nymphaeaceae; genus Nuphar; species Nuphar pumila. The sequence goes on from NC_143253.1 coordinate 94,027,576, forward strand.
TTCTGAAACTGACTCGGGCTTTGACTCCTACACTGACCTGACAGGGTTGGCACTATACGAGGAGGGTTATTTGAGAATGGATGAGCAAAATTTGGGGTGTTTACAGATGCCCCTCTTTGCTACTAAGCCGTCTTGAGGACGAGCTTAGTGGCAAAGAAAAACACACCAAATTTTGGCTATAAAAATGCCCCAGTTAGAAGGATCTGACTGGATATGAAGAGATTTAGCCTTGATGAAAATGGTAGATATGAAATGGAGAATAAAGAAGAAAAATTTTACCTCAAAAGAAGTGAGATTCAGGTTTTGCCCTTAACATGGATGGGACAGGAAATACCTCGTGTAGAAACGAAGCTCAGGTTTGACCCTTAACCTGACCGGGAAATGAAATACCTCATCAAAATGAGGCTCAGGTTTAACCCTTAACCTGATCGGGAAATAAAATACCTCATCAGAATGAAGCTCAGGTTTGTACCCTTATCCTGATTGGGCGGAAAATGAAATACCTCATCAAAGGAGGCTCAGGTTTGTACCCTTATCCTGATTGGGCAAAAAATGAAATATCTCATCAAAGGAGGCTCAGGTTTGTACCCTTATCCTGATTGGGCGGAAAATGAAATACCTCATCAAAGGAGGCTCAGGTTTGTACCCTTATCCTGATTGGGCAGAAAATGAAATACCTCATCAAAGGAGGCTCAGGTTTGTACCCTTATCCTGATTGGGCGGGAAATGAAAATGGTAAGTTGGATGGTGAATAAGACAATTTTCTTGAAGAGGAATAAGGTGACTCTTTCAACAACACGAAAGATGAATTCTTTCGACAACGCGAAAGATAACAAGGCGATCCAAAGGAACAAGGCGATTCTTTCAACAACGCGAAAGATGACAAGGCGATCCAGAGGAGCAAGGCGATTCTTTTGACAACGCAAAAGATGAATTCTTTCGACAACGCGAAAGATGACAAAGGCGATCCAAAGGAACAAGGCGATTCTTTCAAAAACGCGAAAGACGACAAGGCGATCCAAAGGAGTAAGGCGATTCTTTTGACAACGCAAAAGATGAATTCTTTCGACAACGCGAAAGATGGGAAAAGGCGATCCAATGGAACAAGGCGATTCTTTCAACAACGCGAAAGACGATAAGGCGATCCAAAGGAGTAAGGCGATTCTTTTGACAACGCAAAAGATGAATTCTTTCGACAACGCGAAAGATGGGAAAAGGCGATCCAATGGAACAAGGCGATTCTTTCAACAACGCGAAAGACGATAAGGCGATCCAAAGGAGTAAGGCGATTCTTTTGACAACGCAAAAGATGAATTCTTTCGACAACACGAAAGATGGAAAAAGGCGATCCAAAGGAGCAAGGCGATTCTTTCAACAACGCGAAAGACGATAAGGCGATCCAAAGGAGTAAGGCGATTCTTTTGACAACGCAAAAGATGAATTCTTTCGACAACGCGAAAGATGGAAAAAGGCGATCCAAAGGAGCAAGGCAATTCTTTCAACAACGCGAAAGACGATAAGGCGATTCTTTTGACAACGCAAAAGATGAATTCTTTCGACAACGCGAAAGATGGAAAAAGGCGATCCAAAGGAGCAAGGCGATTCTTTCAACAACGCGAAAGACGATAAGGCGATCCAAAGGAGTAAGGCGATTCTTTTGACAACGCAAAAGATGAAATCTTTCAACAACGCGAAAGATGGGAAAAAGGCGATCCAAAGGAGCAAGGTGATTCTTTCAACAACGCGAAAGACGATAAGGCGATCCAAAGGAGTAAGGCGATTCTTTCAACAACGCGAAAGATGATAAAGGTTACTCTCTCAAGGAGGTAAAAGGTGATATCAAGATGTGTCAAGATAGACATCGAGCTCTTCACTTCATGTCAAGATAGTAAGAAAATATTGCCAAAATGTTAAAAATTGTTTGTTGATTCAAAATGCTTGAAATTGATGTATATTGGTATGAAAATCTTTCCTCTTTTCTACCTGAAGTATTACCTCCGACTGGGCTTAACTCCGTAGAATCAAGATTCGAATTCAAATTGCTTGCAATTGGCTTTCTTTCAAGGAAGCTATCAATTTCCTTGACATGAGCGGAAAAGAGAGTATTCTTGATATTGTGAGAGCAATTGGTGAAAGAATATTGATAATAGAATTTCACAAAATTAAAGAAGATTCTTTGGCAAATTTGGCAGTCTGATATCCTGGGATTCTTTTCTCATGATGATCTTTCTGCCCACTTTTTTTTTTCTTTATTGGCAGAATTAGAGCTTTCTTGGGCTTTTTGGGGATTACATCATCCTTCATTTTGGAGATGTTCTGACTTTTCTCTCTTTTTTTTTTTTTGAGAAGGGTACGTCACAAACTCCTTCATCTCAGAGATGCTCCGATCCTTCTTTTCTCTCAGGGATTATATTGACAGTTATTGGCTCTTTGGTTGGAAATCTCTTGATGATAGCAGAAATTAAATATCCTTTAGGGTTTGTCGGGAGGCCCATCGCAGTCGCCTTCATCTTGACGGTGCTCTGAACTTTCCCTGGAAGGATCCGTCACAAATTCTGTCATCTTGGAGATGATTCGAATCTTCTTTGGCCCCGGGGGTCTACTCGCCTAATTCGCCTTCATCTTGACGACAGTTGAGAGATCCCTTTTGCAGATATTTAATTGCAGCTTTAGGTGATTGAGGAGATGTAGGGATTGAATGGATTTTTCTGTATCACCCAGGATATTTCGACTGCTTTATTTTCCAAGAATGATCTTTAAAAATGTGCCATTGACTGCGATCAATACCGATCACTTATGGCTTTGCAACAATATTGAATTTCCTTTGCTGGCCATATCGAGGATTTATTCTTCATCCTTTTGGTTGGCCAATAGAAAGAATTTGAATTTTGAATCCTTTTTCACAAAAGCTTTGACCTTTCGGAAACAATACTGAAGGTATTCTGAGGTAATGTTTTTGTGCAATAAAAATTTTGAAATCAACAAATATTTAATGACAAATTGGCAAGATTTTCTTGAAATCCTTGGTGAAAGAAATTGCTTGAGGTCTAATTGATACATCCATGACCAAATTGAGTCCTGAAAAGATTCAGTGAAAGATCAACTTGAAAGTTGGGTTTTGTTTTGACTAACAAGCTCGAAAGCAGAATTTATTGACCGACCAGCTCGAAAGCAGGATTTGTTGACCGACCAGCTCGAAAGCAGGATTTGTTGACCGACCAGCTCGAAAGCAGGATTTGTTGACCGACCAGCTCGAAAGCAGGATTTGTTGACCGACCAGCTCGAAAGCAGGATTTTGTTGATTTAAAAATGATTGACATTAATGAAATTGTAACCCGAAGGCTTGGAAAGTGATAGATATTGACAAAGTTGTAAACTGAAGGCAGGAGAATGATTGATGTTGGTAAGATCGTAATCCGAAGGCTTGAATTGAGAATCTGATAGAGTGGATGGCCTAGAGGCCTGATTGATCAAATTGGATGACCCGAAGGTCAAGATTTGAGAATTACATGACCCGAAGGTCGAAATTGGGAGTCGAAATGGGAAATCAAAGGTTGAGATTGAAGGATTGAATAACCCGAAGGTCGAAAATGAGAATTTGAATGACCCGAAGGTCAAAATTAGAAATTGAGTGACCCAAAGGTTGAAATAGAGAATTGGGAATTAGAAAATTGGAATTTGGATGACCTGGAAGTCAAAATTGAGAATTGGCATACTCAAAAAAAATATGTGTTCAATAGGAATTCAACCTAAGAACGACATTGGTTTTGTTGAGAACGACATTGGTTCACTGGGAACGTCATGGGTTCAATAGGGATTCAGCCTAAGAACTATCAATTCCATAGGAATTTAACCTAGGGATCACAGTCTAAGAAGTAAGGATTCAACTTGTGAGCTTTGAATGGACCAGGTGCTAAACTGGGTTTTAAGGGAAGATTTGAATCAGAATTCAAATCTTCAAGGAAAAACTAAATGAATTGGGTTTTGAAAGAAAAATTCAAGTCGGAACTTGGATCTTCTAGACCAATTACTAAATTGTAGAAAAGTTTGAGTAGGAGTTCAAACCTTTAAAGAAAAGCCAATCGAATTGGATTGGGAAGAAAATTCGAGTCAGAACTCTAATTTTCTAGACCGATTCAGAAGGAAAAGAAAACTCGGGTCGGAACTCGAATCTTTGAAGGAAAACTATATCCATTGTGGAAGGAAAAGAAATTCGAGTCGGAACTCGAATCCTGAAGGAAAAGTAGATCAATTAGAAGAAAAGGAAATTCGAGTCGGAACTCGAATCTTGAAGGAAAACTAGACTGATTAGAAGGAAAGAAAATTCGAGTCGGAACTCGAATCCCAAAGGAAAACTAGACCGGTTAGAAGGAAAGGAAATTCGAGTCGGAACTCGAATCCTGAAGGAAAACTAGACTAGCGTGGATTAGGTTTGAAAACATTAACCAGTAAACCAGATTTTGAAAGTTTGACCAATAAAAATTGGATTTTGAAAGTCCGACCAATAACAATTGGATTTTGAAAGATGTACCAGCCTGAATACTGGATTTTGGAAATGAACCAGTATAAGTACTGGATTTTGAAAATGGATCAGTACGAATACTGTTTTTGGAAGAATTACCAGCACAAACACTGGATTTAGAAAATTTTACCAGCACGAACACTGGTTTTTGAAAATCTTACCAGCACGAACATTGGATTTAGAAAATTTTACCAGCACGAACACTGGATTTTGAAAATCTTACCAGCACGAACACTGGATTTTTTTTTTTTTTGAAAATTTACCATCACAAACACTGGATTTAGAAAATTTTACCAGCACGAACACTGGATTTTGAAAATCTTACCAGCACGAACATTGGATTTTTTTTGAAAATTTACCAGCACGAACACTGGATTTTTGAGAATTTACTAATTGATTTTGATAGAAGATTTTCAGTCTTCACCCTCACGACGACTTAGACAACTGTCGGGGTCTCAGGATTTATCCATTATCCTGAATGGGTAGTTCAGGTTTATCCCTTAACCTGAAGGGGAAACTCAGGTTTATCCCTTAACCTGAAGGGGAAAATGAAAATGGTACATATGGATGCAAATGAATGCGAATGAATGCATGCAAATGCAAATGAATGCAAATGTATGCATGCAAATGCAAATGAATGCAAACGTATGCAAATGAATGCAAAATGATGTAAATGGATGCACATGTGTGCAAAATGAAAGATTTGTTTGATCCTGCCTGCATACAGAACATTTTGAAGACAATTTTCAAAATAATGCCCCAGTGTAACTGGGAAAGAAGGATTTGACCATTATTGAGGAAAATATATTGAGGAATTACAAAGGATGGAATAGAGGATTTAAGTATAGAAAATTTTCAAATGTTGATCATTGATGGGGTCTAATAATTCCACACCATCGGCATTGATGAGCAGATATGAATTGCAGAGTAATGCTTCCTCAACAACATAGGGACCTTCCCAATTCGGCGACCATTTGCCACCCAGACGGTGATGCTGGAGATAAGCCATGGATCTGAGTACTAGATCATTGACTCAGAATTTCCTTTCAATGACAATTTTTGCATATTGTCTGGCTATCCTCTGACGATATGATTGAGCGTGCTCTGCTGCTCTGAGTCTTCTTTCATTGAGCAAATCAAGTTGTACCAGTCGCTGCTGCTAATACTGATCAAGCGGTAACTCCAGCAGTGATGCGAACTTCAAGGCAGGTTTCTGAACATGTAGAGGCAACACTACTTCAGTTCCGTAGACAAGTTCGGACGAAGTAGCATTAATTGGAGTTCGAATGGTGGTTCGATACACCCATAATGCATCATGAATCTTCTCATGCCAGTCACGACCTGTTTCCAAAGTTCGCTCCAGGATTCGAATCAAAATCTTATTGGTGGCCTCTGCTTGGCTATTTCCTTGAGGATAATAATGAGCGGAGAAATGATGATGAATTCTGAACTTCACGCAAAATGTCCTCATTCTCTCATTCTTGAAATGACTGTCATTGTCCGACACAATATCGTGTGGTATGCCGAAATGACAAAGGATATTCTTGTGGATGAATGAGACCACATGTTGACCTTCTACTGTGTGTAAGGTGATAGCTTCGACCCATTTAATGAAATATTCTGTTGCAGCAAGAAAATATTGGTAGCCGTTTGAAGCAGAAGGAGTGATGGGGCCCACAACATCAAAGTCCCACATAGAAAATAGCCATTGAGAGATGGCGGTTTGCAAATATGTTGTTGGCGAATGAATAAAAGGTGCATGTATCTGGCATAGAGCACACTTCTTCACAAAATGGTAGCAATCTTGCTACATAGTCTTCCAATAATATTCTGCCTGGATGATTTGCTTGATAAGAGTTTAGTAGCCGACATAACCACCACAAATGCCTTAGTGTACTTCCCACACGACTTCTTTGGCTTCATCTTCATCTAGGCATCTGGCATATTTAGAAATGAATCCATGATGATAGAGGACATCGACGAGAATAAAATAACGAGCAGACACGCGCCGAATCACTTGTTGCTCTTGCCAGTGATATTCTGAGAGAAGGAGACAAATGTCTTCTCCTTGATGGGAGCCTTTCTGAGACTGTCTTCAGCCTGCTCAGACATCATCCTAATCATCATTTTCTTGAACATCTGATATGTAGCAGGATCAATGTCATCCCTATTATTCAGACTCTGTCTTCTGGTAGATCTTGGAGAATCCATTTCTTCTTGCTTGCTTCTAAAATCACTGATGCCCTGATACAGTGGTGTCTTTTTGCTTGATCTGATCTGAACCACTTGGGAATACTGATGCTCTCTACAGAATAAGATGGATAATCAAATTTTGATGATGAAGATTCATGATAGAAATGAATATAAGAAGAATATTTGATAAGAATTTGGTAGATAATTAAAAGAACATCCCATTACTAGGGATTGGGTCGCCGCTGGAGTCACGACAATTGTGTTGTCATTCTTTGCAAAGAGAACGAACAACTGCAAATATGCCTTGTCACCTAGGCGAGGTCGTCAAACCATGATAGAATGAAAGTTGAAGGAATTTTTTTTTATTGAAGAAAAAAAAATGATTGCATCAATAGTGGACTTGAGAAAGAGAGAGCATATAGACAGTCTACCACTACTCTCAATGATCAGCAGAGACACGTGGATCGAGGAAAAGAGTGAGAATGATGAAAGAATCTCAGTCATATCTGGCAGAATGATATGTTCTGGACCACTGCGCTGATGCAAGGTTGAACTCTGGCACGACTCCTTATAGCAGCCACATCTCTATGTGCTTCTGTCTCTGAGAAAACTGTCGAACACACCGCTCTGGATGATAGTAGACACAGAAGAATGGACCAAGCAGCTTGAATCTCTTGCCATATGCATAGGTGTATCTGGGAGGTGATAATTCTCGATCAAAATAGTCCCACACCTCTTCTTCTTCCTACAGATAATTGATCATGAATCGGTAGCGCGCAACTGGAAGAAGTTCCTTGCCGTTGTATCTGAACGAACTAGCTCTGGTCGGCACATGCTGAAGGAACAAAGACTGAAGAGCATAGGTATATCCCTCGCCTAAGATGGACTCTCCAAGCGTGAAGCGGGTCAGTCCTCTGTATAGAAAAGCAAGCGCGGCCATGGCTATCGAAAGACGGTTGGCTTGTCGACTTCCCCATCTTCTTAGAAGTTGAACTATTCTGACATCCACTTAATTCTGTCCATCTGGAAAGAAAGCAAGTCCCACAGTACATAGAACCATCGCATGCTGAATTCTCTCTCGAGTTGTTCTGGACAGCGAGTTGACTTATGCAAATTTTCCATGCTGTCGGTAGATCTCGATCAGGCTCACATACTCATTCCCGTTTTCTTTAATCAATGGCCAAGACTTACACCCTGTCATGCGAGCCACGACATCTTTGGGATCCAGACCCTTGACATTGATTAGAAATTGCTGCTCTAATGAATCTCTAGGATGACCGGCTAGCTCAGGCAGTCCCATAATCTCTGAAAATTTATCCATCAGTAATGTCATCTCGCCCCACGGGAACCAGAACGTGCAAGTGCGCGGATTCCACCGCTCTGCCAGTGCATGAATCAGATTGCCGTTGACTGTCAACTTTCCCACTGCAGATGCCAATTCCAACCCGCAATCGCTCAAGTGGTCCGGAAACATACGAGAGAAGTTTTTGAACCAGACATAGTACCACCGGGGGGAGAATGGTTCGGTGCTAAGAGATCGATGCTCAGGAAGACTTTGTCGCACCTCGTAGGAGATGTGACCCTCAGGAAAAACAGAATCGAGCTGACTGGATGCCATTGGACTGAAAGACAAGAAGACTGGAATTAGACTTTGGAAAAATACAAGAAATTTGAAAATTGCAGGCAGGATAAAATGAAAGTTGGAAATTCGAAGTCCAGAGGAACGAAAGAATGGAAAATCTCCTGGAGTTTTGAAGAAAAGGTAGATAATTTGGAAAAATTGTCCAGGGTTTTTGAGAAAAAGGAGATATTTCATAAAAGATGAAAAATGAGGTATTTTGAAAAATTGTTCAGTATTTTGGAAAAATTGAAAAAAATATGAGAAAATAAGGCGAAAGTGACTATCATACATTCAATTATAAACAATTATGCACATACAGCATTCCCTAAGAAGCAGACTCTAAATGCATTAATTTTGAAAGAGCTTTAGGACCCTAATCCTGACTCTAGGCTCAGATCAACTGTGTCCAATCATGCTATGCCGATATACTTGAGCCGAGGCTCGATGTACGTGGCATAAAACTCATCTCCGAGTCTAGGCTTGTGTTTTCCCAACATCCTTGAGCGCCTGCCGATATACGTTGGACTATGGCCCTTGGTACGTGGCAGGGGGGCGTTAGCCCAAATAAGTGGCCTAGTCGTGAGGCTCTGTCCCAAACTATGGTTCTGGAAGAGAGCCCAGCAACGTGAAGACCGGGTAGACATAGGTGGGGTGGTTTTTGAAATATGATCACATGCAGGCAAACAGAGGGCTCTAAGTCCTAAAGAGATAGAATTTTGAAAACTTTTAAAGAAGCAAACATTATTTTCATACCAGTCCTAGATTAAGGAGTGTTGTATTTCAGACCTAAGTCTATGTGAGCATGCATAATTCTCCTCAATATGGTCCTACCAAACCATGCCTAGTCTATATGCAATCCATGTCAGCTGGGTTCAAGTCTAGGCTCCTAGGTTCACATGATATCAGAAATTAAAAGCTGACATTCCATAGAGCCTAATTTTGATAATTGAGCTAAGTTAAAGCACATACTTGATCAGGCGAAGACAGGTCCCATCACGGTTGCCAAACCTGTTATCATCGCAAAATTGTTCCCCTCCCTTGCGAGAGAGAAACAAATTTCGCGAGTCAAACTCGACCAAAGTTTTGAAAATGATTTTTGAAAATTTACTCGCCTCCGTTTTGAAAATTTGCGGGAAAATTCCGTAGAATAGGATCCGCCTGTCGGTACGAGGTTCAACCGTTCCTGGCGCCTTTACCAGGGGTAATTAAACCAAGGACCAATTATGTGCTTTAACTCGACTCAAATATCTAAATTATGCTCTATTTTTCCTAGAATGCACAAAGAATGAGGCTTGTGCTATGGAATTTTTAAAAAATGCAAGTTTGAGAAAATATGATGTTTGCATTAGAAAATTGAAATACATTTGGAAAATGATTGGAAAAGTGCTTGAAATTGGAGTTTTTGGGAAAATCATTGAATTTCATGGGAAATCAGAAATTTGCATTGAAAAGTGATTTCTCAGGAAAACTTGAAAATCTGAGAAAATTGGTTTTGAGATTGGAAACTTGGAATTGCTTTTATGAGAAAATGGATTTGAGAATCTTGAGAAAATCTAAGAAATTTATTGGAAAATGACTTTTGAAATGGAAAATGAATTCTCAAGAAAACTGGAAAATATGAGAAAATGAATTTCTGAAAACTTGGGATTTTGAAATTTGAGAATTCGAAAACATAGGAAAATCTTGATTTGAACTTGGGAAATGCTTTGAAATGTCATTTGAAAACTTAGGATTTTGAGAAAATCAGATCCTAACAAAGACTTGGAAATTCTTGAGAAAATTGAATTTTCTGAAATTGAAATTGGAAAATGAGTTTGAAAATAATGCAATTTGAATGATATGAATGAATGAATATGAATTTGAAAAGAGAATTTCCTTGAGGAATTGGGAAATCCTTTTGAAACTTTGAGAAATGCAGTGCATTTTTGAAGTTAGCCTAAGAGTGTAGGCTGAATGTGGCTGATATAAAGATCATAAATCTTGGTTTTCTTCGTATTCTGACTATGGCCATAAATACGAATCCCACCGAGTTTATAAACTCCATAAGAGCTTGTGCACATGCCATTCGTGTAAACCATAGTGAATTTGAAATAATGTGCATGAATCATACATCACATATTGAAATTTGTATAAATTAAACTATATGCAATGCAACCCTATTCTAAGCAGAAAAGTAACTCTTATTCCAAATTATTACATTTGAGGTTACATTGAATTGAAATAAAAAATAAAAGCTAAGTCTTCTTCTTGAATGTTCCTGCAAAACTCGAAAATAAAATTAGCACAAAAATGTAGGTTTTTCTGAATTTATCCGAAAATATGGAGAATTATCGGATATTATTCAGATATAAACCCAAATTCATACCCCCTTTGATATAAACATAATAAATAATGAATAAATTTTGAAAATAAACTTGAAAATTCGAAGTTGGGGTCAAAATGACCAAAATACCCCTGATGACCTTGAAATCAGGGTTTTTTGAAAGAATTTTTATAAATTTTGGAATTTTGAAAATCAAATAAAATAAATCAAGCATAATATGATAAAATATGATGATATGCATGAAATTTTGGAGAATTAGAAATTGAAATTTCGAAATTTAGGTCAAAATGACCAAAATACCCCCGATAACAAGACTATGGCCTTGAAACCAAGGTTTTCTGAAATAAATTTTGTAAAATTGAAAAATATGAAATGAAAATGACATTGAAATTAACCCTAATATGATTCTACATGCTTATGTACATGATAAAAACCCTAAAATGGCGAAAATATCATAAATATAAAATTTAACCTGATTTTCGCTTCTGAATTTAAAGATAAACTAACACATAGAGCAAATGAACTTGGAATTAAACCAAATTTGGCATGGACACCTAAAATAACTCTAAAAACAGAATAAAGCTCGAAAATATATTTTTTTTGTATTTTTAAATATGAAAATTCAAATAAAAACCCTAAATTTCATGATTTTTGCCTAAAATATTAATTCTAAAGGGGATTTAGGATATCAAACTTCCATAAAAATCTCCCAAATTTTATGGGATGACAGAGGACAGTAAGGCAAAGATTTTTTCCTTTTACACTTTCTGGTTTTGACCTATGGTCGGAGCTGTACCACTCCGGCAAATCGGATCGGAATCCGGCGACTCTAGTAAATGAAGGAAACATACAGGTTTCGGTAGAAAATGTGGTAAAAATAGCAGACAGATGAGAAAATAGCTGCAATTGTGGGAAAATGTCCCTGACAAACGTAGGAAAATTTTATCTTTTTACACTTTTGGGATTCGGGTTACGGTTTGGAAAAAGTCACACTGTTATCAGAGACCTAAATCTCTGGAATTTCTGGACATTGGAATCTGTTAGACAGAAAGAGAAAACCCGGGAGAAATAATGAAACAGATCCAAAAATTCCCAAATTTTAAGAAATGACAGAAAATCATGTTAGGAACAACTTTCATGTTAAAAGTTTTTGCAGACGGACTACAGATTTGGAGGAATCGGTGCATTAAGATCTGTCTATATCCTGACAAAAGAAAATCGAGATTTTCCCAAGGGTCTGAGAAATCTGATTTTTTACAGAGGTCAAAGCTGACTGGAAAAACCTCAAAATTTCCAGATCATTAGTAGATTCAATCATAAATCTACTGTGATTTTTGGAGGACGATTTGAATCTCCCACAAGGGTGGTGTCGGAGGTTCTTGTCTGCTAAAGCAGGAATTGAAATTTCTGGATGACAGAAAACCCGATTTAGGGTTTGATTTGTTTGATAGGGTTCCAAAACCCGAATTGAATCAAATTTTCGGCAGTACAACAAAAACATATGACTAAGACTACTATGCATTTTTTTGGATTTTTTAATAGGAAATTACACATAAGATCATAATTGGACATGATGCATAAATCAAACCTAAATTAAATATCAATAAAACTACATTAAATGCTTATGAAATTGAATTTTTTTTTTTTCTAAATACAACATAAAAACTACATGATAACAAAAATAAAAAGATAAATGACAGGGGTATGATCAATTTTGTTGTTGGCTCTCAAAGGAAAGATCCAATTCATGTAATGGATGGATCTCACCCTTCACATGTGATATGTGTTTTTTTTTTTTTATTCACGACCATGGAAGAAACTCTTTATATACTCTTGGATCCGATCGAGCTTAACTGCACATCACCCTCATGAAGATAAATCTTGGAGTGCTCATGTCAAGATGCGACAAAAGGGAAAAATCGCATAGAAAGAAGCATGGCAAAATAATGCAAATATTAAAAATCTACCAAGCAAAGGGGTCTTACCTTAGGATTTGGCTGAGTTTTATTTGAAAGAGTGTTAATAGGCACCAACCGGAGAGGCTTCAAAGTTGCAGAGGCTGGGGGCCACAACTGGTGGTGTATGACTGCATCCACTGGAGGGATTACACCAAGGAGGGGCCTTCTGGTCATACGTTGAAGGAAATAGTGTTGTGGCTTGGGGACCAAAAGGTAGCCGTGGAGATGGCGTGATGGAGGAGGTTGCCGCCACAAGTTTGAAGGTGGGCTTCAGTTGTGCTGGAGTGGCTATTGAAAGTGGATGGCTGGGTGTTCTTGCTGCTGACTGGAGGTTGCTGGTTGCTGTGGTGGCTGAAGAAAAAGCTGCTGTGGATCCCTGGTGAAGCTGGCTGGGCTGGAGGTGAAGACGTTGATGGTGCTTCAAAGTGGAGGCCGGCTGTTGGCTGGAGGAAGGAACTCTGGAGGTGGCTTCAATGGCTGGGAGTTGCAGCCAAGGATAGCTGCAGCCAAAAGAGAGAGAGAGAGAGAGAGAGAGAGAGAGAGAGAGAGAGAGAGAGAGAGAGAGAGAGAGAGAGAGAGAGAGAGAGACGTTAGTTGAAAAATTCCATCCGTCTCTTTCTTTTTTTCTTTTTTTTTGTATTGAACTTAGGTTTTGATTTCTTATCAAAACCTAAGTTTTCATTGTTATCTAATAAGCCATACGTGAATGGCTATGGCCGCAGCTTTTGCTTTGAAAAAGATGGAAAGGAAGTAAGGAAGAAAGGGGAAAGAAGGAAGGGAAAGAAAAGGAAAGAAGAGGGGAAGAAGGGAAAGGAAAGAAAGAAAGAAAGGAGAGGGAAAGAGGAAGAGAAGGAAGCTGGAAAATCCCATACGTGAGTGGCTAGGAGAGGAAAGAAAGGAGGAAATAAAGAAAGAAAGAAAGAAAAGAAAAAGGAAGAAGAAAGAAAGAAAAGAAAGAAAGAAGGAAAGAAAGGAAGGAGGAAAGGGAAAGGAGAGGAGGAGAGAAAGGAAATAGAGAAAAAGAGGGGCTGGAGGTTTGGGCGACCACCTTGTGGGTCCCACCTCTCTAAAATAAAAATCAATAAAAACAAAAATAAACAAATAAAAAGAAGCATCTTTTTTTTTTTTTTAATAAAATAGAAGCGCAAATGAATGGGCCATCTCAGAGCGGGTCCAAATTTCAATTTTGAAATTCATTTTGAAGATTAGAGGGGTAAAATAGTCTTTTCAGAAAGTTTCTAGACGAAACGAGCTATTTTTGGCAGTTTTTTAAACAAGCTCGGATTTTGAAGTTCAATACCCCGTTGGGAAGCAAATCCAGAGTAGAATTTAAAAATGTAATTTTGAAAGAAATCCAGATTGTTTTTCTAGAGAAAATGCTTCCAACCGAAACGAGCTATTTTTGGCAGTTTTTGAAACGAGCTCAGATTTGAAGTTCAATACCCCGTTGCGAAGCAAATGCAGTGTAGAATTCAAAAAAATTGAGTTTGAAATAAATCCAGATTATTTTTCTTGAGAAAATATTTCCAAATTTAGACTCTTGGGGGTAAAATGTCAATTTTGGAAACCCAGGGTTTGAAATTGATTTCTAAAAGCTTTTAAAACTCGATCTGGATTGAAATTTATAAAACTGGAGTTCTGGACTTCGAAAATGAAATGAAATGTGATGAAATGTTATGAAATGCTGAGAAATGATATGAAATGACATGAAATGCTATGCGAAATACATATCCTGAATGAAGAATTTTGGATGTCAGACCCCGATTGACACTTGTATCAGTTTTAAAAAACATTAAAATTGAGAAAATTTGCAAAATAGCTCAAGAAATGGTTTTTGGGACTCTACTGGGTCAGAGTGACACTGAAAATTGGGGTTCGAGCTGGATTGAACTGAGATGAGCTAGATTGAGCTGGGTTTTAGAGTTTTAGAACTCAAATGAACTGACCAGGCACTGACTCAACTGCCTTTCCGACTGAATTTTCAAGAAAAGTTGCCATTTTTAGAGAAATTGTACGAAATGATCACTGGAGCGAAGTGAATTACGAACCTGAGCTATGTTTGAGCTAGAACAAAGGTCAGTGATACTGACATGAACTAAAATCAAAGCTTGAACACTAGCTCAATTGACTGAACTCAACTTAATTTCAGCTGAAAGAGCTAAAATGGACTAAAATGGGCTCCTAGACATTTGAAAATGGTTTTGAACTGAAACTAGAGCACTCAAACTCGTGGTGAGCTCAAGTTAGACTCTGGGGAGTATGACTGACTCAGAGACAATTGGTTTGGATTTGAGTGAGAAATAAGCTCATTTCTGAAGAAATGATCCCATCTTGACAGGAATGGTCAGAAATGGAAATGGTCTGTTCATTGTGAGCTCAAATGAGCTTGAGATGACTGATATTCTAATTGTCTTGAACTGACCAATGAGCTTGGTTGACTCCGACTGACTGGGGTCTGGGATGACCTAGGGGTAAAATGGTAATTTTCCTAATAAAAATGGGTAAAATGGTGATTTTCTGAAACTGACTCGGGCTTTGACTCCTACACTGACCTGACAGGGTTGGCACTATACGAGGAGGGTTATTTGAGAATGGATGAGCAAAATTTGGGGTGTTTACAAAAAACGGATGAAAGAACTTGTGAAAGCAGTGAAAACAATAACAAATATTGAAATAAGACAGAGTTCTGATTCAACTGAGACTCTGAGAACAGAGTCCTGATTGAACTAGGACTCTCAGATTTTTGGATTTTTTGAGAAAACAAATGAGAGAATTTTGAAAAACAGTAAAAAATAGGATGAAATCGAAGTTTTGGTTCAGAGTCCTGTTCTGATTAGGACTCTGAGAAAGAGTCCTGATTCAATCAGAACTCTAAGAATTTTGGCTTTCTGATAAGCAAATGATGAAATTTAAGCAAAGCTTTTGAAAACCAGTGAAAATGAAGTGAGAAAATCAATTTTGGATAGAGTCCTACTTCGATCAGGACTCTGGGGTAGAGTCCTGATTTGATCAGGACTCTGAGATAAAATCTCAAAATTTTGAAATTCTTTGATAAAAGTGTAATAGTTTTGGTAGATTGAAAGATTTTTGAAAGATTCTCTCAAAATTGAAATCAGGATCAGAGTCCTGATCCAACTAGGACTTTCTAAACAGAGTCATGTTTTGACTGAAACTCTGAGTTTCTGACTCATTTTGAAAGATTTTGAAAGATTTGATTGAAAATAGATAAAATAGCTGTAAAAGATTAGAGTTCTAATCCGATTAAAACTCTAAAGAAGAGTCCTGATCCGACTGGACTCTTGAAGAAGAGTCCTAATCCAACTAGGAGTCTAAAATTTTGGCCAAAACAGAAGATCTTGAAAGGTTCTCTTCAAAAAAAGGTAAAAAGGTAGTGAAAATTAGAGTTTTGATCCGACTAAGACTCCGAACAAAGAGTCCTGATCCAACTAGGACTCTAAAATTTTTGATAAATGAAGGAATCCAGAAGCGACACCACCTAAATGGGCCTTATCTAAGAATTAAAATCAATTGAAATTGAGTTTGAAATGAATCCAGATTGTTTTCTGAGAAAACATTTCGAAATGTAAGGTCCCGGGGGTTGGAAAATGACAAAATGTTGAATAAAAACCCAAGTTTTGAAATTGATTTCGAAAGAAAAAGTTTTAAAACTCAAATCTGGATTAAATATTTTGAAAACAAGAGTGCTGGATCTCGAAAATGAGATGTAATGACATGCAACTCTATGCAATGCAATGAAATGGTGTGCCAAATGCATGCAATGACACATGAAATTTAAGTACTGGATAAGAGTGAAAATTTGGGGTGTTTACAGATGCCCCTCTTTGCTGCTATGCCGGTTGAAAGTCGAGCTTAGCGGCAAAGAAAACACACCAAATTTGGATTATAAAAATGCCCCAGTTAGATGAATCTGACTGGATATGAAGGAATTAATCCAAGTGATGATGATAGATATGAAATAGAGAATAAGAAGAAAATTTTATTTTAAAAGGAAGTGAGATTCAGGTTTTGCCCTTAACCTGAATGGGACAGAAAATACCTCGTGTAGAAACAAAGCTCAGATTTAACCCTTAACCTGACCGGGAAATGAAAATACCTCATCGAAATGAAGCTCAGGTTTGTACCCTTATCCTGACCGAGAAATGAAATACCTCATCAAAATGAACCTCAGGTTTAACCCCTTATCCTGACCGGGAAATGAAATTGAAATACCTCATCAAATGAGGCTCAGGTTTGTACCCTTATCCTGATTGGGCAATGAAATACCTCATCAAATGAGGCTCAGGTTTGTACCCTTAACCTGATCGAGCAATGAAATACCTCATCAAAGGAGGCTCAGGTTTGTACCCTTATCCTGATTGGGCAGAAATGAACGGAATCCTCGAAAGAGGAGACCATACTGGAACCTTCGGATTTTGCACAAAAAATCCAATAGGGGTTTTGCAAAAGGATGAAATTGGGGTCCCTAAAGTTCGAAAAGGGATTTGATTTTGAGTGCCTCATTGCTGAGACTAAATAACTTTTGAAATTGCCTTTTGCTGGAATTGGTGGCTTAACCTCAAGCCGAAATTGGACTGTCTATGGTGGGACAGTGGGGGCACAGGGAAGTGTGCGAATCTGAGAACCCATGCGCTCAAATTATACCAAAGAAGGGAAGGAATCTTGAAAACTCCCATTATCAAGTCCTAAAAGGGATGGCAACTGATGTCAGGATGTGCCAAAGATGAACCTCAAGCTCTCGCTTCACGTCAGGATAGCTAGAAAATATTGTCAAAATGTTGAAAATTATTGTTGATTCAAAATAATTGAAAATGATGCATATTGTTTTGAACATATTCCCTCTTTTCTACCTGAAGTATTACCTCCGACTCGGCTTAACTCCGTAGAATCAAGATTCAAATTCAAATTGCTTGCAATTGGATTTCTTCTAAGGAAGCTATCAATTTCCTTGATATGAACATAAAAGAAAGTATTCTTGATATTGCGAAAATCATTGGTGAAAGAATATTGATAATAGAATTTCACAAAATTAAAGAAGATTCTTGATAGATTCGACAGTCTGATATCCTGGGATTCTTTTCTCAAAATGGTCTTTCTGCCTATACTTTTTTTTTCGACAGAATTGGGTCTTTTGGACTTTTGGGGAATTCATTACATCATCCTTCATTTTGGAGATGTCCTAGCTTTTTCTCTCTTCTGTTTTTTTTGGAAGGGTACGTCACAAACTCCTTCATCTCGGAGATGTTCCGATCCTTCTTTTCTCTCAGGGATTATATTGACGGTTATTGGCTCTTTGGTTGGGCATCTCTTGATGATAGCGGGAATTAAATATCCTTTAGGGTTTGTCGGTAGGCTCATCACACTCGCCTTCATCTTGACGGTGCTCTAAACTTTCCCTGGAAGAATCCGTCACAAACTCCGTCATCTTGGAGATGATTCAAATCTTCTTTGGCCTCGGGGGTCTACTTGCTTAATTCGCCTTCATCTTGACGATAGTTGAGAGATCCCTTTTGTAGATATTTAATTGCAGCTTAGGTGATTGAGGAGATATAGAGATGGTATGGATTTTTCTGTATCACCCAGAATATTTTGACTGCTTTATTTTTCAAGAATGGTCTTTAAAAATGTGCCATTGACTGCGATCAATATCAATCACTTATGGCTTTGCAACAACATTGAGTATTCTTTGCTGGCCATATCGTGGATTTATTCTTCATCCTTTTGGTTGGCCAATAGAAAGATTTTGAACTTTGAATCCTTTTTTTGCGAAAGCTTTGTCTTTTCGGAAGTAATACTGAGGGTATTCTGAGGTAATAATTTTGTGCAATAAAGATTTTTGAAATCAACAAATATTTGATGACAAATTGGCAAAGTTTTCTTGAAATCCCTTGTGAAAGCGAGCATTTGAGGCACAACGCAACACATCCATGACAGAAATTTTCTTCTCCTTTCCCCAAAGAAGAAGATTCAGAAATTGGAATTAGAAATTACTCCTCTCTTCCCTAAAGAGGAGGTGTTTGCAAAACGAACTTTCAAAGAGAAATTAAACTTTCGTCAAAACTTCCTAACATTAGGCTTCTCTTATGGAAAGGGGGCCGGTATTGGTGAGGTCAGTGAATTGGTCATGAAGGAACGAGTCCATCATACTCCCCTCGACAAGAGGGTCCTTCATGATGAAATGGCCTAGTCTGAAATTATGGTCACAAGGAAAGCGAACTTCCGTCGAAGCTCTCTTTGAACCAAGGGTTCCTTGTATGAAATTGGAATTTTGTTTTGCAAACGGTTCACAAAGACACGAGTCCCTTCAAACTCTCCCTGGAAAGGGGCTAAGTGAACAAATTGGATAGCATGCGAAAAGAACGAGCTCCCTCGAACTCTCCTTATACAAAGGGTCTCTCGCAAGAGAAATTTATTGGAATTGGTATTGGATGACCAAAAGGTCGAAATTTGGAAGTTGGAATTTTGAATTTTTGAAATTTGAATTTCGATATTAGAAATTGGAAGTTTGGAATTTGGAAATTGATATTCAGAAATTTGAAATTTGAAATTTGAAATTTGAAATTTGAAATTTGAAATTTGAAATTTGAAATTGGAAATTGGAAATTGAAAATTTGGAAATTTGAAATTTGGTAATTGGGAATTTAAAAATTGGAAATTGATTGACTCAAAAGGTCGTCATTTGAAATTAGAAATCGGACGACCTGGAGATCAAAATTGTGAATTGGTTTATTGGGAACGACACGGGTCCTGTAGGAATTCAGACTAAGAACGACATTGGTTCGATTGAGAACGGCATTGGTTCACTGAGAACGGCATTGGTTCACTAGGAACGACATGGGTTCAATAGGGATTCAGCCTAAGAATGACATTGGTTCAATGGGAACGACATGGGTTCAATAGGGATTCAGCCTAAGAACGACATAGGTTCAGTTGAGAACGACATTGGTTCACTGGAAACGACATGGGTTCAATAGGGATTCAGCCTAAGAACGACATAGGTTTAGTTGAGAACGACATTGGTTTACTGGGAACGACATGGGTTCAATAGGGATTCAGCCTAAGAACGACATAGGTTCAGTTGAGAACGACATTGATTCATTGGGAACGACATGGGTTCTGTAGGGATTCAGCCTAAGAACGACATTGGTTCAATTGAGAACGACATTGGTTCCGCAGGGGTTCGACCTACAAACTATCAATTCCATAGGGATTTAACCTAAGGATCATAGTTTAAGGAGGAATGATTCCAACTTGTGAGCTTTGAATGGACCAGGTGTTAAACTAGGTCTTTGAGAGAAGATTCGAATCGGAATTCAACTTTTCAAGGAAAAACTAGATGAATTGGATTTTGAAAGAAAATTCGAGTCGGAACTCGGATCTTCTAGACCAACTCGCAGGATAGTTTGGGTAGAAGTTCAAACTTTTAAATGAAAGCTAGGCGGATTGGATTTGGAAGAAAATTCAAGTCGGAACTCTAATTTTCTAAACCAACTCTGAAGGAAAAGAAAACTCGGGTCGGAACCCGAATCTTCAAAGGAAAACTAGGTTCATTCGAGTTGGAACCCTAATCCCAAAGGAAAACTAGATCAACTTGGAAGGAAAGAAAATTTGAGTCGGAACTCTAATCTCGAAGGAAAACTAGGTTAACTAGAAGGAAAGAAGACTCGAGTCGGAACTCGAATCCCAAAAGAAAACTAGACCGGTTAAAAGGAAAGGAAATTTAAGTCGGAACTCGGATCCCGGAGGAAAACTAGATTAACTGGAAGGAAAGAAGATTTGATTCGGAACTCAAATCCCGAAGGAAAACTAAACCGGTTAGAAGGAAAGGAAATTTGAGTCGGAACTCGAATCCCGGAGGAAAACTAGATCAACTAGAAGAAAATAAGATTCGAGTCGGAACTCAAATCTCGAAGGAAAACTAAACTGGTTAGAAGGAAAGGAAATTCGAGTCGGAACTCAGATCCCGGAGAAAAACTAGATTAACTGGAAGGAAAGAAGATTCGAGTCGGAACTCAAATCCCGAAGGAAAACTAAACCGGTTAGAAGGAAAGGAAATTTGAGTCGGAACTCGAATCCTGGAGGAAAACTAGATCAACTGAAAGGAAAGAAGATTCGAGTCGGAACTCAAATCCCGAAGGAAAACTAAACCGGTTAGAAGAAAAGAAAATTTGAGTCAGAACTCGGATCCCGGAGGAAAACTAGATCAATGTGGACACTGAATTTTAAAGTGTACCAGTGCGAACACTGGATTTTAAGGATGTACCAATACAAGCATTATGTTTTGAAAAATTACCAGTATGAACACTGGGTTTTGGAAGATTACCAGTACGAGCACTGGATTTTGAAAGATTACCAGTACGAGCACTGGATTTTAAATGGTTACCAGTACGAGCACTGGGTTTTGGGAATTTATCAGAACGACGACTTGGACAACTGTCGGGGCCTCAGGATTTATCCCTTACCCTGAATGGGTAGTTCGATGCAAATGCAAATTGATACAGGTGAATGCATGCAAATGCAAATGAATGTAAATGGGTGCACATGCGTGCAAAATGAGAGATTTGTTTGATCCTGCCTGCATACAGGGTATTTGTAGATAAAATGAAAAATTAAAAATGCCCCAGTGTAATGGGGGAAGAATATTTTGAACAAAAGGATAAATGATTGATGTTCAAAGAGCGCTCTCTGAAGGTGACACGACAACTGGCTTTTGATTGATTCAAAAGAAACTCGGAAGAGGTCATTCCTCATGAAAGAACATTTTGCAGAGAAGGAAAGTGAAAGGTGATATCAAGTCTATGAGGAAAATGGATAATTTATTCAATTATTGAAAAGAAATAACAAGTTGGTAAGAAAACTGGGACTGTATTGTCCAAAAGCAAAATGATTAAAGATGACATAGCCTTGACGTTGTCAGTTTCTTGGAAAATTTGATCAGGATGGTCAACTGGTATTTTCTTCATCTCCAATAGGGATATTCTTGTCGATGCAATCTTGAATGATATTCTTTAGGACAAAATAATTATCAGTGTCATGTCCTACTGCCCAATGAAATTTGCAGAACTTTTCTTTGAATCTGCCCATGATTGTTGCGGGATCAGCTACTTTAGGTAAACAGATCATATCTTTTGCGAGCATGTATTCCAGAACACTCTCTAGTGTTTGGTCCAGAGGGGTGAACTTTCGATCTGTACTCCAATCTTTGCGCTTTGGCTTTTCTTGATCTTTTTCTTTATGCTAAGGACTAGATTGAAGATGCCTATCATTGTTGGAGAACTTTCCTTTTTGGCCCTTAGATCCCTCTGAATAGCGATCACGATTATTCTTGTTGCTTTTGCTATCATTGGCAGAAAGAGTGAAGTGAGCCTTCAGGGATCCGACTGTATCTTTTGCAAGCATATATTCCAGAAAAGTCTTGAATATTTGATCCAATGAGGCCATCTTGCGATCCTGGCTTCGATCATCACACTGCACCTCTTGTCGAGTGCTTGATTTCTGCTGAGACTTGGATAAGACAGTCGACTGGTATTCTTTCTTATTCTCAACGAAGAAATTCTTGTCGATATGATCTTGGACAATGTTCTTGAAGACGAAACAGTGGTCGGTATCATGCCCTACCGCCCTATGAAATTTGCAGAATTGGTCTGTGAATCTTCCCATGACTATAGGAGGATTTGTGACTCTTGGAAGCTTTACCAATTCCTTGGCCAACATATATTCAAGGATTTCATCGAGAGACTGCTCAAGAGGAGTAAACTAACGATCGCAATCCCAGCCGTCCCGCTTTATCTTTTCTTTCTGTTGATTCAATTTTCCACTCTGCTTTAAAGATTTCTCTTTCTGACTTGCATGATTGCCTTTGTTATCTTTGCACCCATCGCGGCTGGTATTGACAAAGAAGGCGGGATTCGTCTTCTTTTTTGGATCTTGATTATTCCTGACGGGGGTGATGCTCTTGTAGAGATCTTTGCTCGTGAAGACCTTCTTGCCCTTATCGCGGGCTTCTAAATCTTTAATCTTCTTTGCCATTTTCTTCAGTTGTATTCGGACTAGATCATCCATTGCTTGATTTTTCAATTTATAGGTTGTCCCTTGTCTATGAGAGGATCTTTGAAGTGCTTGTTGAACTTCATACTCTTCATCGATGTCACCTACCGATCCTGATTCATCAGATGTATCTTCATGTTGGATATGTTTCTTGGATAGCTTTAGAACTTTCTTGACTGCCTGGCCTTTTGCCCTCTGCCTGACCTGAATCTTTTCTGTACTAGCTTCAGTTTGTTCTGCCAGCATTTTGGTCATCATTTCTTTGAACATGACATACATTTGGGGATCGATGTCATCATCCGCCTGCTGACCCTGACTCTGGATTGATCAAGGTGAGTCCATTTATTCTTCTGAGGCTACTGAATATGCGACGCCTTCGACTGATGCAATTTTCTTTCCTGACCTCGTCTGAACCATTTAATATCACGAATACTCTCTGCAAGGCAAAATTGATGGTTAGGCTTTTGAAAGAGATTTGATTGGAGAAGAATATTTGTTGAGAATTTTGGTAGACAATTGAAATAATATCCCATTACTAGGGATTGAGTCGTCGCTGGAGTTACGACAATTGCGCTGCTATTCTTTGCAAAATAAACAACTGAAAATATGCCTTGTTACCTAGGCGAGGTCGTCAAACCAAAGTGAAATGAAGATTAAAGAAATTTTATTGAAAATATGATTTTAATAATACATTTGACAGAGGGGACGGGGAGAGACAAATTTCCACCACTCCTGATAATCAGAGGACACTCGAGGACCAGGAAAAATAGTAAGAGTAACAAAGGAATCCCAGCCATGTCTGGCAGAATGGTATGCTCCGGACCACTGATCTGATGTGAGATCAAATTCTGGCAAGACCCCTGATAGTGGGCGAATCTCTACACGCTTTTGTCTCTGAGAGAACTGCCTGACACACCGCTCTGGATGGTAGTATGCGCAGAAGAATGGACCAAGTAGCCTGAACCGCTTGCCGTATGCGTAAGTATATCTGGGAGGTGATTCCTGACGATCAAAGTAATCCCACACGACCTCTTCCTCCTGAAGGTTATCGATCAAGAACCGGTATCGTGCAACTGGAAGGAGCTTTTCACCATTGTATCTGAATGAGCTGGCTCGGGCTGGCACATGCCGGAGGAACCAAGATTGCAGGGCATAGGTACATCCTTCGACTAGAATCGATTCTCCAAGTGTGAAACGAGTCAACCCTCGGTATAAAAAGGCGAGTGCGGCCATGGCAATGGAGAGGCGGCTGGTCTGTCGACTTCCCCACCTTAACAAAAGTTGGACTATCCTGATATCTATGTAATTCCGTCCATCGGGAAAGCGAGCTAATCCCACTGTGCATAGGACCATCGCGTGCTAGATTCTTTCTCGAGCTGTCCTGGACAACGAGTTGACTTCCACAAATACCCCATACTGTCTGTAGATTTCGAGCAGGTCCACATATTCGTTTCCATCCTCCTCTATCAATGGCCAAGACTTGCGTCCTGTCATGCAAGCTAAAGCGTCTCGGGGGTCCAAACCCTTGACATTAATAAAAAATTGCTTCTCCAATGGATCTCCAGGCTGACCGGCTGGCTCGGGCAATCCCATGATTTCTGAAAATTCATCTATCAGCAACGTCATTTCTCCCCAAGGGAACCAGAAAGTAGAAGTGCTCGGATTCCACCGTTCTGCTAGTGCATGGATCAAATTGTCGTTGACTGTCTGCTTTCCCACTGCGGACGCCAGTTCTAACCCACAATCGTCCAAATGGTCCAGAAACATACGAGAGAAGTTCTTGAACCATGAATAGTACCACCGAAGAAAGAAGGAT
The DNA here is from genome assembly GCF_984573655.1 of Nuphar pumila. Lineage (NCBI taxonomy): Eukaryota > Viridiplantae > Streptophyta > Magnoliopsida > Nymphaeales > Nymphaeaceae > Nuphar > Nuphar pumila. The sequence continues at coordinate 94,052,074 of NC_143253.1, forward strand.
CCGGTGTTGAGGACTCGATGTTCTGGAAGACCTTGTCGCACCTCGTAGGAGATGTGACTCTCAGGAAAGACTGAATCGAGTTGACTGGATGCCATCAGACTGGAAAACATGGAAAATTGGAATAAGACTTGGAAAAATATAGAGATTTTGAAAAAATGCAAGCAGGATAAAATGAAGTAGGAAATTCGAGACCGAGAAGAGAGAAAGGATGAAAAATCACCTGGAGTTTTGAAGGAAATTAAGGGAAATTTGGAAAATCATCCAGGGTTTTATGAAATATGAAGGAACACTTCATAAGATGGAAAATGAAGCATTTGAAAAATCATCCAAGGTTTAAAGCATGGACAGTATATGGAAATGGATTGGGGATTTCTGAAAAATCGTCCAGTATTTTGGAAAATTGGGAAAATATGGAAAATAACAAGGAAAACACATTCTACACAAACAAGTATGCACATACAGCATTCCCTAAAAGCTTACTCTAAATGCACAAGTTTTGAAATAGCTGTAGGACCTTAATCCTAACTCTAAGGTTCAGATCATCTGTGTCCAATCATGCTATGCCTATATACTCAAGCCAAGGCTCGATGTACGTGGCATAAAATCAATTCCTCTGGTTCTAGGTTTAAGTTTTCCAACATCCTTGAGCACCTGCCGATATACTTTGGACTATGGCCCTTGGTACGTGGCAGGGGGGTTTTCACCCAAATAAGTGGCCCAGTTGTGAGGCTCTGTCCTGAACTATGGTTCTGGAAGAGAGCCCAGCAACGTGAAGACCGGGACAATATAGGTAGGGTGATTTTTGAAATATGAGCACATGCAAGCAAATCAGAAGGCTCTAAGTCCTAAAGAGATAGATTTTTGAAATATTTGAAGAAGCAAACATTGTTTTCAATCTAACCTAAATTGAGGAGGGTTGTATTAGACCTAAGTCTATGTGAGCAAGAAAATTTCCTCCTCAATATGGTCCTACCAAACCATACTTAGTCTACATGCAATCTATGTCAGCTGGGTTCAAGTCTAGGCTCCTAGGTTCACATGATATCATGAAATAAAAGCTGACATTCCATGGAACACGATTTTGACAATTTGAACTAGGTTAAGCACACAATTGATCAGGCGAAGACAGGTCCCATCACGGTCGCCAAACCTGTTATCATCGCAAATTTTTTAACTTTTTGCGAGTCAAACTGACCTTTGAAAAAGTTTTTGAAAATAACTCGCCTCCATTTTAAAATGCGGGAAAATTCCGAGGAATGGGACTCGCCTGTTGGTACGAGGTTCAACCGTTCCTGGCGCCTTTACCAGAGGTAATTGAACCAAGGATCAATTGTATGCTTAACTTTGCTCAACTTGTCTAAATCATGTTCTATTTACTAAATGCACAAAGAATCAAGCACGTGCTATGAATTTTTGAAAATGCATATTTGAAAACATGATGTTTGCTTTGAGATTTGAAAATATTTGGAGATTATTGGAAAATATAACACTTGGAAAATCGTGAATCATGGTTGAGATATTGTATCTGAGAAAGTGAAAATCGATTTCTGAAGAATCTAGAGGTTTTTGTGAAAATCGATTTTGAGAAATGTGAAATAACTTTAGAAAACTTGATTTCTTTGAATTCAAACTTTGAAATTGAAAATATAACTTAGAAAATCGAATTTAGAACTTGGAAAATACTTGAAATATCATTGGAAAACTTAGAGTTTTGAGAAAATTGATTTTAGAATAAGACTTAGAAAAATTTTGAGAAAATTGATTTTCTGATTTGGAATTTGAACTTGCAAATTGAATGAAATGAATGAATATGGATTTGAAAGACTTGATTTTGAGAAATTGAGAAAATCTTTTTGTATTTTTGAGAAATGCAGTGCATTTTGAAGTTAGCCTAAGAGTGTAGGTTGAATGTGGCTAATACGAAGATTACAAATCTGGGTCTTATTCGTATTCTGACTATGGCCATAAATACAAATTCCACCGAGTTTGTCAACTCCATAAGAGCTAGTGCACGTGTCATTCGTGTAAACCATAGTGAATTTATGAAAATGTGCATGAATGATACATTCATCAGACATTTAATATTTGCAGAATTAAACTATATGCAATGCAATCCTAGTCTAGGCTGAAATTTAAATTCTTATTCCAAAGTTTAATTACATCACTAATCAAATTTAAATATAAGAAATAAAGGAAAGTAAAGTCTTCAATGTCCCTGCAAAACTTAGAAAACTTTGTTAGTGATGATATGTTGGCTTTTCTAGATTTATCCAGTAATATCTAGAAATTACTGGATTTTACTAGATATAAGCCTTTTTCCATGATTCCCTTAAATTAAAATGATAAAATATGAAATAAAATTGAATAAATAAGAAAGATAAGATATGAAATTTCGAAATTGGAGTCAAATGACCAAAATACCCCTGATAGCAAGACTATGGCCTTAAAATCAAGGTTTTCAGAAAAATGCAACTTTTGAAATTCAAATGAAGATAAATCAAACTAAATATGATATAACATGATTAAAAATATGAAAATTAGGGTTTAGAATTTCGAAATTTAGGTCAAATGACCAAAATGCCCCTGATAGCAAGACTATGGCCTTGAAATCAGGGTTTTTTGAAATAAATTTTGGTAAAAACTTGGGATTTATAATTGAAATAAACACAAAATCAAACATGAAACACCCTAATATGATTCTAAACATGAACAAACCCTAACAACATGCACTTACACACGAAAATCAAGAAATATCACCAAAATTGTGATTTTATCAGTGTTTTTGGATCTTTCAGGTATCCTGTTTTGCAATTTTATTAATTCAGACATCAAATGAATTCTAAACTTTATAAAAATTGGTACTTGCACTTGTTATGTCTCTGAAGTCAGATTGAAATTGCAAAAATAATTTTTTGATATTATTTTAATCCGAAAATTGCATTATCAACCTAAAATAAGCTATTTTTAACCTAGGTCACAAACCAGTTTCAGAGTTAGACCCGAATCAGGGGTCAATACTCCATGAAAACTTCTAAATTTTTACCGAGATAAACTAGGAAGAAAAACAGAGATTTCTCAATTTACAAATCGGAAAAAGCATCTTCAGTTAGGGAGAAACCCTTCCGGCAATCTGAACTAAAATCTAACAAACCTAACATGAGTTAAAACAGACACTTCCAATTGAAAATTCCGAGATAAATAGAAATACTGATCCAAAATATCTGAGATTTTAGCAGTAAATAGTAATTAGAAAAATAATAACACTCACTTTTTACAGATCATGAATCGGATCTGTAGTTTGGGAACTATGAATAGCACAATTCTGATTAGGGTTTTGGTAAACCCTAACGAGTTTTAAATTTAAAATCAGATTCTCTGACAGAGGAAAAATAATAAACAGAGATCGAAAAATCTCAACATTTCACAGTATATAGATCTAATCAATATGAATCCATGGCATTTTACAGATCTTAAATCGGATATAAGATGAGAAAAATATCATAACAGCAAGTTACTCTTTTGATTTTAACAATGATTTTAAAGTTTTAAAAACCCGATTTGATGTCTGATTTTTCTGACAGAGTTTCCGAATCCCAAAATCTTTGATTTTTTTACATTAACTCGATCACATATGCACGTATCACATATAAAAAAATTAGGTATTAACAGTAAATATTGCAATCCGAAATAGCATGCTTTTTACTGTTCGAAACTTAAAACACACAGAAATCTAAGAATCTTGAGAAAACATGCATTAACTAATGAAAAACAATAAAATAAACACTAAAACAGTAAAATAAAAATTATTTCTATGCTGGAAAACGTGTAATAAACATGAATAAACAAATAAATAAATAAAATACAGGGAATCAATGGCTGGAATTTGATATTACCTTTAAAAGCATGGATTTAACCCATTAAAAGGGTAAATCACATGTTTTATTGGTTAATAATGTAAAGACCCATGTTAAAATTGATTCTAATAGATTAGAATCTCTGTAAATACCATGAAACAGAGTTAGATCACTTTCTTGAACCTCTCTTGAGGTTCTTGGACTTGAATCCATGGTTTAATCCATGGAATAGATGGTATTAATGGCTAAAATTGATTTAAAACTATTAAAAACATTAAATAAAAGCTAAAAATTAAAAAAAAACAATTACCTTGAGGTTGCTGCAATGGAGGAAGGCTGGAGAGGAGAGAGAGGCTCCAAGAATTGCTCAAGAGGTGGCTGGGAAGATCGACCCCCTATGGGTCTCAATTTATAGAAACTTTTTAGGTTTTGAAAATTAACAATTTTGAAATTTTTGGACTCTTCTAAGGGGGGAGCGATTTTTGTAGAGGATTACCTAACTACCCCTAGCCTAAATTATCCTAATTAATACCTAATTAACCCCTAGCTAAACCTAAAAAATCCCCAAATGTGATGCCACTTGGCATTTTCCACATTTGGGTTTTTAAAGTCCTTTAAAAACCTTTAAAAACACTAGTTTTAAAATTCAAACTTCAAAATGAGTTTTTAAAATAACTTTTGACTCTTCTAAACCTCTAACACTAACCAAGACACTGACTAACCCTAGTCTAGCCCTGACTTACTCGAATATGGCGCCACCCCGAGTGGGCCCTACTTGAGTTTTTCAAAAGGTGATTTTAAAACTTGAAATTGAGAAAGTTTTCAAAAGATTTTCAAAAGTAAACTTTGAATTTAAATTTTTTGAAATGGCATAGAGTTCCAACTGGGTCAGGACTCCTCTGAATATGGTTCCAACTGAGTGGGCTCACATCGATTTTTTAAAATCTTTGAAATAACACTGAAAATAGCTTTGAAAAGGGGTTAAAATCAATAGTTGAAATTCAAGATTTTTGAAAACAAAGTCTCAAGCGAACTGGAACTCCATGTTAGAGTCCTGAACTCTTAGAACTCTGAGATTTTGGATTTTAAAAGCCAAGTGAAAGAATTTTTAAAAGAATTCATCAGAAAATGGTGAAATGAGTCAGAAAACACAGTCAGGGTTAGATTCCTAACTCGACCGAACTCTGAAATAGAGTCCTGAACTAACTGGACTTTGTAAAATGACCTAATTTTTGAAAACAAATGGAAATAAATGAAAATGAAATAAAAACAGACTTCAAAACAGACTCCTGACTGGACTAGGACTCCGGGACAGAGTCCTTATTGGACTGAAACTCTAGATTTTTTTTTTGTATTTTTCTGAAAAATGGATGAAAGAACTTGTGAAAGCAGTGAAAACAATAACAAATATTAAAATAAGACAGAGTTCTGATTCAACTGAGACTCTGAGGACAGAGTCCTGATTGAACTAGGACTCTCAGATTTTTGGATTTTCTGAGAAAACAAATGAGAGAATTTTGAAAAATAGTAAAAAACAGGATGAAATCGAAGTTTTGGTTCAGAGTCCTGTTCTGATTAGGACTCTGAGAAAGAGTCCTGATTTGATCAGAACTCTAAGAATTTTGGCTTTCTGATAAGCAAATGATGAAATTTAAGCAAAGCTTTTGAAAACCAGTGAAAATGAAGTGAGAAAATCAATTTTGTATAGAGTCCTACTTCGATCAGGACTCTGGGGTAGAGTCCTGATTTGATCAGGACTCTGAGATAAAATCTCAGAATTTTGAAATTCTTTGATAAAAGTGTAATAGTTTTGGTAGATTGAAAGATTTCTGAAAGATTCTCTCAAAATTGAAATCAGGATCAGAGTCCTGATTCAACTAGGACTCTCTGAACAAAGTCCTGTTTTGACTGAAACTCTGAGTTTCTGACTCATTTTGAAAGATTTTGAAAGATTTGATTGAAAATAGATAAAATAGCTATAAAAGATTAGAGTTCTAATCCGATTAAAACTCTAAAGAAGAGTCCTGATCCGACTGGACTCTTGAAAAAGAGTTCTGATCTAACTGGACTCTTGAAGAAAAGTCCTAATCCAACTAGGACTCTGAAATTTTGGCCAAAACAGAAGATCTTGAAAGGTTCTCTTCAAAAACAGGTAAAAAGGTAGTGAAAATTAGAGTTTTGATCCAACTAAGACTCCGGAAAAAGAGTCCTGATCCAACTAGGACTCTAAAATTTTTGATAAATGAAGGAATCCATAAGCGACACCACCTAAATGGGCCTCATTCGAGAATTGAAATCAATTGAAATTGAGTTTGAAATGAATCCAGATTGTTTTCTGAGAAAACATTTCGAAATATAAGGTCCCGGGGGTTGGAAAATGACAGAATGTTGAATAAAAACCCAGGTTTTGAAATTGATTTCGAAAGAAAAAGTTTTAAAACTCAAATCTGGATTAAATATTTTGAAAACAAGAGTGCTGGATCTCGAAAATGAGATGTAATGACATGCAATGCTATGCAATGCAATGAAATGGTATGCCAAATGCATGCAATGATATGCAATGACACGTGAAATATAAGTACTGGATAAGAGTGAAAATTTGGGGTGTTTACAGTTGGGTAACGGGAATGGTAGCATGGACACTGTGTAGTGGGCAAGGTATGCACACAGGGGAGGCAGTTGGATATGTGTACTGGTGATATAGCTGTGCCAATGGAGACTGCTATGGAAGATAATTGATAGCAATGAAGGGTGCAAGAAAGTAGGTGCCAAGAGAATGTTGTGGGTGAAAGTTGATGTGTTGTGTAGTGTTAGATGAAAATATATAACAGGCGGCTAATGGTAAATAGTGCACAACACAATAAAAGGGTGGGATGTAGTAAGCGATTTGCTGCTGTAGGTTTACGGTATTGGGAGAGTGGAAAGTGGAATGCCAGGTGGTGTGTAGAAGACGACATTGGCAGCAAGCTGTTGATGATGGAATAGTGATGATGTTAATGGAGCTGTAACTAATAGAGGTGAGACTATGAGGGATTGTTAGCAGATAAAAAGGTGATGTAGGTGGGCTTTATGGTGGAATTAATGCAACATATGGAATATGCTATATAACAGGTGGTGAACAGTACAGATTGCAGGAAAAAAATATAAGGGTTTTAACAACAAGTATATGGTGTGTTGGGGGGTGATGGTGAAAATATGTGGCCAGTGAGGTGAAATGTCAGGATGTGACTGGAGCTAGACTGTGGATGCGATTTAATTCTCTAGCATCAACAGGCATCTGATATTGTTCGCACATTGTAATGCAGTATTTGAAGTGTAACCTGATCTTCATCCTCTAATTCAACACGGATCTGTTTACTGGATTTCTCTTTCCTAAGATATCAACAACACAATCAAGAGCCTCTGTTGGTAATCGCTGGATTAACCATTGGAGTTGTTTCTTCTCAGGGTGCACCATTGGCCCATATCTAGACACCAAGCTGTCAAGGAATTCATCAAGCCGATCCTCTATATGTAAAAAAAAAATTGACAGTATAGCTCTCTGTAGCTTCTTCAGATCACAAACAACCATTTTATGGAAATAAATGAGAGACTTTGACAGTCCTACCCATTAGATCAACTTGCGATATGTCTCAGTTGATGTATTGACAGGTTCTTGTGTTGTCATATGCCTCTTATAAGCATAACTCCTGTCTTCCTCCACTAGAGTTATAGAGAATGGGAATGCTGGTGTCTTGGAAGAGTTGAGTCCATCCTTGCATCTTTTCTTATTTTTTTTTTAGGCACATGATATCAACATGATGCACACCAGGGTAATGACATACGGATGATGGGAGGTATACAACAAATGGATGCAAGAAATTAATAAAGATGGAGTGCATATTTATGTAGAAAAGAAAAACATGGTGTATAATACTGATTATGGAAGATGGTGATATATAGCTAGTGAAATGAGAAGAGTGAAAACATGGTGTTGTAGGTGGATGCAGCAATGGTTATGCAAGTGAATGCATAGGTATGAATTAGAAGCCACAACAGGGGAGATACCACAATAGAGAAATGCAAATATGCTTGACGGCAAAAGAAGAAAAATATAACAATACCATGCCACCCATCTCATTTGACTTCAGTAAAATAAAAATGCAGAGAAATAGAAACATAGGTTCAATCCCAGAGTTGAAAACTTCAAGATGCACAACAAAACCTCCTTACGTATCTTCAAAGCCTGACATGGATATACATAAAACAAATCTGAACAACATTTGCCAGGTAAGATTCTATCGAAAGGAAAGACCCCTCAGCTTCAATTACAACCAGATTAACATTTGTCATTGGTACCCATGCTTTGGTTGTACCTCTTAGGGATTTAGTGGCAAGAGATATCAATGTCATAACAATATCTGTTATGTTTATCTCATTTGCCAAAATCCCCTTTAGAGATTATGGTGACATAACAAACATTTTTTTTTATGAAGGGTTACGAACTGTAACCAGGCTTCCTCCACCGGTAACAACACTGGTTTCAAGCTCATACAGGTTTTTGATTTTACATGATAACACATCGATAACACGGGTCACAATGCTATATGGATGCAGAATGGTGCTAAGTGTTGGGGAATGCCCTAGACCTGACACGACTGAATCCTGATGTGGATGAGATTGGTTTTGGATAGAAACCATTGCGATATGAACAGGATACACTCAGTAATACCCGATATGCCTATATGGTAAATCAATGGATGTGATTTTTTTTTTAAACATTTAGTTGGACATCACATAGAGGTTGCATGATGAAATTTAACAGATGAAATGATGCTAACAGGTTTGCACCACCCATTTTTAGTATGAATGGGCGATTATCTAGCACCAGACTAGAGGTTTTGACACTCACAGGAGATCAATCATGCATTGTTTTTGGGAATTTGATCTAAGGTCTACGGGATGGCTCAACCAGACCTCATATATGCCTAATACAAACCATATAGGCACTGGGTGGAGATCAGAAATACTGAAGTCCAGATGATTTGCAGGAATAACAGGATAATGAGATGAAACTGAAATGCTAAATTGCAGGAATCCGGTGCCTAAAATGCTGGAGTATGAAGGAAAGGCATACAACCAGAAAATGTGAATCTAAATAACAAAACATCGTAAGTGAGCCAAAAGGAAATACTGAAGCAGAGGATGAAAAATAAACAAAAAAAATAAAATAAAAAGATACAACGAACAATCTAATGTAATAAAATTTAAGACTAGAGTGGAATATGGTAAAACTGGAATGAACGAAATAGAATCCTAAGGTATTAAAACATGAAATCGAATGCAAAAGACAGAAAAAAAAAGAAAAGGAAAGGAAAACAGGAAATTAGATGTTGGAATCGATGGATTCCGTTAATATTGAAAATCCATAGACCGAATTCGCTATATGCAAATCAGGGTTAGGGAGGATGCGTTAATGGGACAGAATAAGAGAAAACCAAATAAAATGTAAAAGAAAACAAAAAACAATAGAGAGGAGGGAAAGAAGAAGGGTCCTTACCTTGTTCGCAGAAGTTCTGAAGGAGGGAGCTCCCTCTTTTTCTACCGTGGAAATCCTCTATCGCTGAAGAGGAAGGGGGAGAAGATGAGCGTCCAGAAGGAGAAGGTAGAAGACTGGATGGGAGAAGGAGAAGAAAGGAATGTTGAGGGTCAAAGATGGATAATGGATGAAATCTCTAGTGAAGGTTGATGTGAATGGATGCTTAGTGGATGCCACTCCCTTCCCCTTGCGCCCTTTTTATAGAGAAGGGAGGAAGGGTCTGGAAGTGGAGGAAGTTGAAGATGAACGGAAGATCTGTGAGGAGGTAGATGGAGGGTTCGGGCGAGAGAGGGAGAAGCTGCTCGCGAACGAGGGGAGGTCGTTGCAACCTTCCCCAATTTTCAAAAAGGGGCTCCTAAAAAAAAAGTTTTTCATAAACTGGTTTTCAAAAGAGTTTTTTAGCAAAGCAAGCTTCAAAGAGTTTAAACTACTCGTTTTTCGCATATTTTTCTAATTTTTTGTTGTTGTTTTCCTTGGTATTTTTTTGTATTTTTTGTATTTTTGAAAATAAAACTCTAAAATTTACGAGAAAACCATGGATTTTTGACATATTTTTGTAAAAATTTAAAATATTTACAAAAGAAAGGTTTTTCGAGAATTCAAGGCTATTCTCTGATTTTTTTTCAGAAAACGGGTTTGGATTCAAAATTTGAGAAAAATAGAGCAGTGAATCCAAACGGATGCCGGATGGACTGTCCGAGCCATTCAAAAACTGTTTTTGGTATTTTTGTAATTTTAATTTAAAAACTGGACAACAAGGCTCAAATTTGGATTTTTATATTGGATCCGGATCCAAAATTGAGTCAGATATATAAAATGAATTTGATTCCAGTAAATCCGAGGAATAAACTGAAATTTTGGGTGAAAACGGGGGCCAGGGGCATAAAGGAAATATTTACAAAATTTTGAAAAATTTGGGGTGTTCACAAGAGCCCAACGATTGAACACCTTATTTTGGCTTTCTTATAATTCTGAATGATCTCCATTATATCTCCTGGATCGCACATACTGAGAGCAAGATATAAAATTAAAACCTCTCGGTGGCCATATGGTGGAAGTTGGCTCAAATAGCCATGAACAGGACTGAGGGCATTTTGTAGAGAGGATTCATCTGAGCATCCCAGTTCATCGTGCAAAGTCTTTAGGTGTGAGTCTGGACTGCTGCCTAGGTCTGATAAACATTGAGCAACAAACATGCAGGGAATGTTGTGTTGATGTGTGATGGTTAAATGGTACACAAACAGCAAATCAGTATGCAGGATATGGGAAGGTGAAGACACAACATCATCAAGATGTGTTATGCAGGAAATACGGTGATTTGACCCAGCACTTCAAGGTATCAATATGCAGAACAAGGAGTTGGGGATATTGCAGATGATTGAGATAAGTGTGGCAGGCATAACATAGATTCAAATGAAATTGAAACAGGTACCACAGGTATGATAATTGGATGATTTTCCTTTACCAATTTTCTAATCAGATCTCTCATCTGGGATAATGTAAAAACCCTACGCAGATGATCCCTTCTAGAGAGCATACCCATGCAGGCTTTGCAAAGAATCTGTATTCGTTCTTCAAGGCTTGACATGCAATTATTTAAAAAACTACCACTCCACGCATATCAGAGCTTGTAGGAGCAACAACAGGTGAGGCAAGAGCATACAATTTATGGAAAAATAGTGCTAAAAGTTGAAATCTGAACACGGTGCAGAACAGAGATGTATGCTGATAAAATGAGCGACGTGAATGTAACTGAGATTGAACGATGGATGCAACTCAGAATCATAGGGAAATATACAGAACAAAGAGCATCTGACATAAACAATGAATCAGAGGATGAATCAGACATTGATGCTTAAAAATTAATATGCAAACTAAAATGATAATAGTAAATGAGATGTTGGAGACTTTGGTCGGCTACCTCACAAATGATACACAATCAATATGTTGTTGGTTTGTACAACAAATCTAAAATAAGTTATCACAATGGGATTATAGGACTACAAAATTTGACTTCTAACTAACAATAGATAGTGATTCATAGCTGAAGAGAGCAAATGTCGATAGGAAATCAGATGTAAATCGTGAATCAAATGAAAACATAAAATCAGATCGGAGAGAACCTTAAGTCATAATGTAAACAAGAAATAAACAGGAAATCGAAAATCAACAAGAAAACAGAAAAGGAAAAAAAAATGTATACATAAAAAAAAAGAGAATCAAACGAAAATCAGCAAAAGAAATAACACAAACAACATGATTATGATAAGATGTCAATGAATCAAAAGGAATTTACAAAGTAAATGAAGATTCAAAAATTTATGAAATGAGATAAGGGTAAAGAGGAGGTACCGACTGAGCTAATATTCAAATCGCATAAGCCGAAGAAATTCCAAAGAAAAAGAAAAGTGTAGGAATCTGATCATTCCGTCAGCTGTTGCACGAGAGAGGAGTTGGTATTGCTATAAGCAACCCAACTCCCTCAAGAGTGCGTTAATGGGGAAGAAAATAGAAAATCAAAAGAGAAGTTCAGAGGAAACCCAAGAAGGGAGAGGGGAATTCACTTGTTTGCAGAAGTTTCTGAAGGATGGAGTGAGTCTTGTCTTTGTTCTGTTACTCGGGATCTCCCGTTGCTAGAGAAGACGAGGAGGAGAGATGATGGGATCCGATAAAGCAAATGATGAATTAGTATTAGGATGGAGCGTGCAGGGTGATCATGCATATAATTCAGGGTTTATTAACATTTAAATATGCATGATTTTATGAAATAATGCTTCAAAAACCCAATTTTATGTTAGTTTTTGAGTAAATGTGCTAAAATGATTTAAAAATAGAAAATGCATGAAAAATAGTTTTATTTTTACATTTTTATACATATTTTAGTTTTTATTATATTCATAGTAGTTTAGTTTTAGTTTGCAATTAAAAATGAAATAAAAAAATTAATATAGAAAAATATTTTTTCATTTTAAGTGTTTGTTTTTTTTAAAAAGAGAAAAAAAATTTAGAATAGTTTTTTTAGTTCTTCATAAATAAGTTTTGTTTTTAAATCTTTGAAAATTTTATAATAAACTGGTATATAGTTTTTGATTTTTTTGAAAATTGCAAAAATAAACACAAACCGGTTCAACCGGTTTGCTTTTCAAAAATAAAACTGTTTTGAACCGGTTCCAGCCGATTTCAAAGGTTTGTAATGTTTTAAAAACCCAAAGCAACGAAAAAACAAAGCGCCTCCTCTCATTCACGGCTGAAGCCGTCTTTCCTCTTTTCCCCTCTATTCCCTCTCTTCTCTCTTCCCTCCACCATTGCCGGTGGCTACCCTTTTTCCTAATTTCTCCTTCTTCCTCTTCCTCTTCTTCTTTCCAGCCGGCGGCAGTGGTGGAAGCTCCTCATTCCGGCGATGGCAGTGGTGGTGGAGGTCGCCAACTTCTCTAATCCCTCAGGTTCACGGTGAGTGCTGAGTAATCTTCCTCTTCTCCTTCAGTTCTTCTTTTTCTTCAGCCAATTTATTTTTTTCTTTTTGATTTCATATTCTTCCAATTTATGTCGTCACTTTTTCTTCCGATTTCTTCAGTTCATCTTCTTCTTCATCCTCTGCATCTTTTTCTTCTTCTGCAGCTTCTTCTTCTTCTTTCATCTTTAGTTCTTCTTCTTCTTCTTCTTTTTCCAATCCGATCTTCATCTTCTATTTCTTCTTCTTCTTCTTCTTCCTCCGATTTTCAGTTTTTCTTCTTCTTCTTCTTCTTCAGCTTCTTTCGATTTCTTCTTAATCTTCTTCTCTTCTTCTTCTTCTTTTTCAGCTTTGTTAATGTTTTTTTTCTTCAGCTGTAAAAATTTAAAACATAATAAAAAAATTTAAAACAAAAGAAAAAAAAAACCGATAGTTATGTTTCATAATTTTTTCCTTTTTCTGTTCATTTTCTGATTTGTATTTTGTTAAGTAGTTACTTAGATCTGTATTTTAGTTTCATAAGTAGTTCATTATTTGTTATTGAATTCTGTTTTCATTCATCACATAGAATAGATTTCTGTTTGAATTTCCTGTTTTTAAATTTCTGTTTGAAGCATAGCATGTTCTTATTTTCCTGAATGTTGTAATTTTCTGTTTTTCTTGCTTTTACATTCATTATATGCTTTCGTTAAATTCATTTTTCAAGTTTTCAATTTCATATTTTTCCTGAATTGTTAGTAATGTTACAGTATTTTTCATTGCATTAAGTTCCTGTTTGTTTGTTTTTTTTATATGTCTTGCATTGCATTAACATTCGGTTTTATTGTTCACTTGTTAAATTTCTGTTTCATTTACTTTCTTTTCTGAAATTCATGTCCTGATTTTCCTGTTTTTTTTTCTCTCATATTTTGTTTTCTGAAATTTTTAAGTTTCTTTACCTTCATTCAGCAAATTCCTATTTTACAAATCCTTGAATTCATGTTTTAGTCATTTAGTAATTTTCTATTTTCTGTTTTTTTTCTAATTTCCTGTTTTGTTTTTACATTCATCTTTTGTTAAGTAATCATTAGTTAGTAGTTAAGTAATTGTTAGTTAAATGTTTTCTAATTAGTTGGTTAGTAGATTTAATTAGAATTAGTTTTTCAATTGTAATTAATCATTTAGATGTCTTTTATCATTTCTTTTATGTTCTAGATCTGGTACTGCTCGTGTTCTTTCTACTTGTGCAGGATAGCACAGGATTGGAGCGGAATTGATACGTGACACGGGAAGTACAAGAATAGAAGATGTTTTTCTTTTATTTTAGAATTTAGGCATTTAATTCTGGGTTTGTAAATATTGCACTTTACGCCCTCTGTGAAGGGTATTCATTTGTTGTAATAGTTAGTGGTTTTTACTTTTCTTAAAAAAGTTTACATTTCAAATAATTCGGCAATAAAGATTAGTTTAGATTTGTGTACTTGAATACGAAATATTCCCGTTCCCTGAGTTCGACCCGGTCTCATCCACTAGTGAGAACCGGTTTTTATTATTTGATGTCTGGTTTTCACATGTTTTACATTTAAAAATCTTTTCAAAATTACAACGATTGCAAAAAGACATCAAAATTTTGGCGCCGTTGCCGGGGAACGGCGTAATATTAGTATTCACTTTATTGCCTAGTGTTTGTGTTGTATTTAGGTTTAGAACCACGTATGTGCATATATTAGAGACGAGCTTACTTTTCTGCACAGCCCACCTATTAGGATCCCCTTAGAGGTGACTGTGTACGATTGGTACCGTACACATAGATTTCATATTTCTTTGCATAATCTCTGTTATGTGTAACTGCGTGGTGTTTGTTTAGTTCACTCGCTTTGTGGTTTGCGTGATTTGGCCGCTTAGTGCGTTAGTTAGGTAGAAAACCCAAAGTTAGGACGTGTGCTACACCAGTCTACTCCAAGGTGTACGCAATGGCTGACGATCATCATTTAATCCGTCCTTTGAGGGAGTACTTCATGCCAAATACGTATACTCCCACCTCCTGCATCACGAGACCTGATGTAGGAGCGAGCCATTTTGAGATTAAGGCCAGTGTGATTCAAATGTTACCTTCGTTTTATGGCCTTAGCAATGAGGACCCATATCGTCATCTCGACGAATTCCTTGAGATTTGCTCGACTGTGCGAATCAATAACTTTGGAGATGATGCTATGAGGTTAACTTTGTTTCCGTTCTCTCTCAAAGATAAAGCCAAGCACTGGTTAAAATCTCTTGAGACGGTTCGTATTACTACTTGGGAAGGAATGCAAAAAGAATTTTTAAAAAAATATTTCCCAATTGGTAAAACGAATCAGTTTCGTAAAGCTATAACCAGTTTTTCTCAAATTGAGGGAGAACAATTTCACGAGTCTTGGGAGAGATTGAAAGATCTTCTCTGCAAGTGTCCCCATCACCAGGTGCCTCATTGGCAGTTGGTGCAGTATTTTTATGACGGGCTTACTGAAAAGCATCGTCAAATGGTTGATTCGTCTTGTGGGGGCACTTTTATGCTCAAGAGTGAGGACGAGGCGTGGTCTCTATTCGAGACCTTGAGTGAAAACACGATGCATCATAACTTGTCTTCACGGCTCGATAGGACTACATCTCTGTCTAGTGGTCCTAGGAAGGTTGGGATTTCCGAAGTTGGGTCCGAATTAGAATTGCGTACCAAGGTTGACCAGTTGACTAGGAAGTTAGATCAATTCCTAGCCAATTCCTCGAGAAATCCAGTAGAAAGAGTGTGCAAGCTTTGTGCTAGCCCTGCACACTGTGTTGCGGATTGTCCGGCAGCGCCATTATATCCTGAATTCGTTTAGGAGCAGGTGAATGCTGCCCAAGGTTTCGCTAAACCCATGCCCGATTCATTTACATCCTCATATAACCCAGGTTGGCGAAACCAGTTTAGTTCCCCATCCCATCAGCCCTCCCAGACACAGTATAGACCCAGTAACCCTTCACAAGGTTACTCACATCCTATATTTCCATAGGTTCATTCCCAGTATTGTCTACCTTCTCCTCAGGAGCCCATTCCAAGTTCATCATTTCAAGAGAAGATGTTAGAAGCCTTTTCTGATATCAAGGCAACTCTTTGTTCCCATACGCAGTCAATAGCCAAGCTAGAAACTCAAATGGGACAATTAGCTCAGACATTGAGTAGACAAAGTCAGGGGAACCTTCATAGTCAGTCTGTTGTCTCTAAGGGAGAGGATTTCATGTCATTTGACTTGCAACCCACTGATTCACATCATGCGCAAGTCAAATCTATTACATCCCTTCAGTATGGGAAGGCGTGTCACTCCACTCAGGAATCGACTCATGAACCTCATATCATTTCTACTGACGAGTCGATCTCCATGATACCTCAACAGAAGGGCCCTTACTCACAGCATACATTTTCATCATATAAAGCCCCATTTTCTCAGCCTTTAGGATCACCAATTTTTAGTAAGCAAGAGGTGCAGATGCAAAAGGTGCTTGACCAAGTCAAGCCTGATCATATTCACCACTTGTCTGAAGTAGCATTCATTGATACTCGGACGGTCCTAGACTCTCGATTCTTGACCAGTCTCTCAGATGAGACTAATTTCTGTTCTTCATGTCAAGAGAGTCATGATACTACATTTGGAGGTAGAAGGGATGGAAACACAGTGCGTAGTGTCACAGATGACACTCTTTTCTTCACAGAGCCCGGTTGAGTCTGACTTCATGTCCATTGATCTCATGGACGATGAAGGTTTTTCCAGGGATCCGTCTGGCTGGGGACGTGAAACTTAGCGCTTTATGGGAGGCAACCCATATTCTGTACAGTATTACATTTGTTGTTAGGATTTGTAGATTTTATTTGGTTTTATTTTTCGTTTTCTATCTTTTCTATGAGTTTCATATTTTGTCATGTATACATTGCATTCATTACATTCATAGAACGTATATTTTTAATTCATGTCAGGTTATTCTACTCTTTTCCCTCATTTATTTCTCTCATGTGCATTCACGTAGTTTCGTTCAAGCATGGGGGAGTGCCACTGGGACAGTGTCATTCAAGCATGGGGGAGGGTGTAGAGTGCACACCTTGATATTTCTGTTTACGTTCTTGCACATGTTTACACATATCTCATGAAAAGTAGATTTTTAAAGAAAGAGTTTGAACTTATATGAATGTTATTTCAAATCTGATGTTTTAGAGGATTTTTAAGCCCCACAAATTTTTTTTTCTGACATAGATCTAAAAATTATGGTTATTTATGCGGATTTCAAAGAAATGATGATAAAAACATGTTAGAATTTATTTTGAATCATAAATATGAATATGCACAGTTCTATTTTTGAAAAACTAAGCAAATGAACAAAAGAGTAAAAATGAGCTCAAAAAGTGAGAAAAGCATGCATTAGGTTGTTTGGATAATTCCATAATTCTTAGTAGATGGAACTTAGATGTAAGTTGAAACTTTTAAGTCCATTTTCATAAAGGAGAGTGGAAAACTTTGTGATCCTAAGTAACTGAGAACAGATACAAGTTGAAATATTTGACTCTCATGTTATAAAGGTGAATGAAGGAAGTCATTTTTATGTCTTAGTTGATATCTTTTGGGATGTATTGAAAAAGTATAGAAGATATTGACATTGCACAAGGCATAAAAGCAGACCACACGCAAGCTATAAGAGAAAAATAAGTGCGCAAAAAGAAAAAGCGTGAAAAAATGAAAAAAATCGAGAAAAGAGCTGAAAAAGAGAGAAAAAGTTCAGTGCTTAGAAGTGTGATTGAGAAAACCTGTGTAGAAAACATATGAGTGAGGATAAGTAAATAATAATATGTTTTTATTGGATTTTCTAAGAATAAAACATAAATAACTGTGATATTTAGAAAAGTGAAAGAAATTATTTTTCTGTGGTGGTACATAAAAGATTCTAATTATATTATGATTTTGAAATAACAGGAAATATTTGTGAAAATAAAGTCTTTGATTATCTACTGATTGTGAGGATGTGTAATATTATGCATACATGACAGAGATGTTTGTGGGTAGCATCACTGCAAACCCTCACGAGACCTTACTCGTCCACTGGGGTAACCCAGGGGTTGAAAGGGCTTGTTGCATGAGCTAAATGCAACTGTGATTCCTACGAAAGTGAGTTAGGTGATAGTTTGATTTCTTGCATTTTTCTAGTTTGCTCAAGGACTAGCAAAACATAAGCATGGGGGTATTTGATCATGCATATAATTCAGGGTTTATTAACATTTAAATATGCATGATTTTATGAAATAATGTTTCAAAAACCCAATTTTATGTTAGTTTTTGAGTAAATGTGCTAAAATGATTTAAAAATAGAAAATGCATGAAAAATAGTTTTATTTTTACATTTTTATACATATTTTAGTTTTTATTATATTCATAGTAGTTTAGTTTTAGTTTGCAATTAAAAATGAAATAAAAAAATTAATATAGAAAAATATTTTTTCATTTTAAGTGTTTGTTTTTTTTAAAAAGAGAAAAAAAATTTAGAATAGTTTTTTTAGTTCTTCATAAATAAGTTTTGTTTTTAAATCTTTGAAAATTTTATAATAAACTGGTATATAGTTTTTGATTTTTTTGAAAATTGCAAAAATAAACACAAACCGGTTCAACCGGTTTGCTTTTCAAAAATAAAACTGTTTTGAACCGTTTCCAGCCGGTTTCAAAGGTTTGTAATGTTTTAAAAACCCAAAGCAACGAAAAAACAAAGCGCCTCCTCTCATTCACGGCTGAAGCCGTCTTTCCCCTTTTCCCCTCTATTCCCTCTCTTCTCTCTTCCCTCCACCATTGCCGGTGGCTACCCTTTTTCCTAATTTCTCCTTCTTCCTCTTCCTCTTCTTCTTTCCAGCCGGCGGCAGTGGTGGAAGCTCCTCATTCCGGCGATGGCAGTGGTGGTGGAGGTCGCCAACTTCTTTAATCCCTCAGGTTCACGGTGAGTGCTGAGTAATCTTCCTCTTCTCCTTCAGTTCTTCTTTTTCTTCAGCCAATTTATTTTTTTCTTTTTGATTTCATCTTCTTCCAATTTCTGTCATCACTTTTTCTTCCGATTTCTTCAGTTCATCTTCTTCTTCATCCTCTGCATCTTTTTCTTCTTCTGCAGCTTCTTCTTCTTCTTTCATCTTTAGTTCTTCTTCTTCTTCTTCTTTTTCCAATCCGATCTTCAGCTTCTATTTCTTCTTCTTCTTCTTCTTCTTCTTCCTCCGATTTTCAGTTTTTCTTCTTCTTCTTCTTCTTCTTCTTCTTCAGCTTCTTTCGATTTCTTCTTAATCTTCTTCTCTTCTTCTTCTTCTTTTTCAGCTTTGTTAATGTTTTTTTTCTTCAGCTGTAAAAATTTAAAACATAATAAAAAAATTTAAAACAAAAGAAAAAAAAACCCGATAGTTATGTTTCATAATTTTTTCCTTTTTCTGTTCATTTTCTGATTTGTATTTTGTTAAGTAGTTACTTAGATCTGTATTTTAGTTTCATAAGTAGTTCATTATTTGTTATTGAATTCTGTTTTCATTCATCACATAGAATAGATTTCTGTTTGAATTTCCTGTTTTTAAATTTCTGTTTGAAGCATAGCATGTTCTTATTTTCCTGAATGTTGTAATTTTCTGTTTTTCTTGCTTTTACATTCATTATATGCTTTCGTTAAATTCATTTTTCAAGTTTTCAATTTCATATTTTTCCTGAATTGTTAGTAATGTTACAGTATTTTTCATTGCATTAAGTTCTTGTTTGTTTGTTTTTTTTATATGTCTTGCATTGCATTAACATTCGGTTTTATTGTTCACTTGTTAAATTTCTGTTTCATTTACTTTCTTTTCTGAAATTCATGTCCTGATTTTCCTGTTTTTTTTCTCTCATATTTTGTTTTCTGAAATTTTTAAGTTTCTTTACCTTCATTCAGCAAATTCCTGTTTTACAAATCCTTGAATTCATGTTTTTGTCATTTAGTAATTTTCTATTTTCTGTTTTTTTTCTAATTTCCTGTTTTGTTTTTACATTCATCTTTTGTTAAGTAATCATTAGTTAGTAGTTAAGTAATTGTTAGTTAAATGTTTTCTAATTAGTTGGTTAGTAGATTTAATTAGAATTAGTTTTTCAATTGTAATTAATCATTTAGATGTCTTTTATCATTTCTTTTATGTTCTAGATCTGGTACTGCTCGTGTTCTTTCTACTTGTGCAGAATAGCACAGGATTGGAGCAGAATTGATACGTGACACGGGAAGTACAAGAATAGAAGATGTTTTTCTTTTATTTTAGAATTTAGGCATTTAATTCTGGGTTTGTAAATATTGCACTTTACGCCCTCTGCGAAGGGTATTCATTTGTTGTAATAGTTAGTGGTTTTTACTTTTCTTAAAAAAATTTACATTTCAAATAATTCGGCAATAAAGATTAGTTTAGATTTGTGTATTTGAATACGAAATATTCCCGTTCCCTGAGTTCGACCCGGTCTCATCCACTAGTGAGAACCGGTTTTTATTATTTGATGTCTGGTTTTCACATGTTTTACATTTAAAAATCTTTTCAAAATTACAACGATTGCAAAAAGACATCACAGGGGAAAGGGGGTGAGTTCCTTCCTGGATGGGAATCGATGATCCTCCTGGAGACCCCTGTGCTTGGCTTATATAAGAAAAGGGAGAAGGATTGAGAAGGAGAGAAGTGGTTGGGGATCGACGGAAGAGGGGGGGATGGAAGATGAAGCACGATCCCTGTCTTCCCTGCGGTTTCCCCTTTAACGAGAGACCGTTGGGTTCTTTTACGAATTAGGTCCGGGAAGCTTTTGGAAATTTTAAGAAAATGGTTCTTTTTCAAAGAGTTTTCTCAAAAGGTGGTTTTAGCAAAAAGGTGTTTTCAAAAGGCGGTTTTTAAAACTATCTTTTGTGTTTTCTTTTCTATTTTGATTTTTTTTGTATTTTTATATTTTTTTTATAATTTTGAAATAAAATTCTAGAACTATGGGAAAATAAGAGATTTAAAACTATTTTTTTTGTATTTTTGGGAAATATTTACAAAAGAGGGGTTTTCTGAGAATTTGAGTTTGAATTTTGGGAATTTCTTCAAAAAACGGGTGTAAATTCGGATTTTGAGGTAATATTTGAGTTTTAGACCTCGAATCAAGAAATACAGAGTCATGGATCCAACGGGATACCGGATGGACTGTCTGGGCCTTTCAGAATTTATTTTTGGCATTCTTGTAAATTTGGTTTTAAAACTTGGATAACGAGGCTCAGATTTGGATTTTAATGCTGGATCCGGATCCGAAATCGAGTCAGGTATATAAAAATGGAGTTTATTTCAGAAAATCCGAAGAATATTTGAAACTTAGATTGAAATTGACTCAACTTTCTCAGAAAATGGGGCCAGGAGCAAAAAGAGAATATTTACAAAATTTTGAAAAATTTGGGGTGTTCACAGATGCCTCTCTTTGCTACTAAGCCGGTTGAAGGCCGAGCTTAGTGGCAAAGAAAATACTCTAAATTTTGAAAAATGCCCCAGTCAGCAGATCTGAACTGGGTGTGGAAGAATTATTTTGAAAACATGATTTCTCAGGCTTAATACCTTATCCTGAATGACTTTGGGGAGACGAAATCCTCGAAAATGATATGACTAAATAACAGAAATGAGGAAATCATGATGAGACTTTGGGGGAAGATCTCAGAATGGTGAGAAATAAAAATTTTGATCAAGTCTCACGGGTGAGACGAGATCAACTTTTTAGAATGACTCAGGTTTAACCCTTAACCTGGATGGAACAAAGATATATCAAGATGAATTGAATGGTGAAAGAAATACATGAGGACTTTGATGGGACATTTTTGAGAAAAATGCCTCATGAGAGGAAGCTCAAGTATGATCCTTTCTTGGATGGATATGAAAACATGGATTCCATGACGGGAAAACCATAAGAGGACTGGGAGAACTACCTCGTCGAAACAAGGAACCTCATCGAAATAAGGCTCAGATTTAACCCAAACCTGAAAGGGACGATATCTTGAGGAGCAAGGTTCAGGCTTAACCCTTATCCTGAAAGGGACGATACCTCGAGAAGCGAAGTTCAGGCTTAACCCTTAACCTGAAAGGGACGACCATACAAAATCCTCGGACGAAGACACCATGATGGGACCTTCGGAGTTTGGACGAACAAATCCAAGAGGGGTTTGCGAAAGGAGGAAAATGGGGTTCCCTAAAGCTTGGAAAAGAGATGATGTTGGGTGCCTCATTGTTGAGACCAAATCAGCTATTAAAAACAGATGACCTCTTACAGAAAATTCAGGTTTGATCCTTAACCTGAGCGGGTGATACCTCAAGGAGCGAGGTAACAAGTTTAATCCTTAGCCTGAATGAATACAGAATCCTCAAGGGGCGAGGAAACTGTGATGGGACCTTTGGATTTTGCACAACAAATCCAAAAGGGGTTTGCAAAAGGAGAAAGATGGGGTTCTCTAAAGCTTGAAAAGGGGTTGATATGGGGCGCCTCATTGCTGAGACTGAAATAGCTTTTAAAAACAAAAGACCTCTTGTAGAAAGTTCAGGTTTAACCCTTATCCTGAGCGAGAACTGTTTATGGCGGGACAATGGGGAACACAAGGAAGTGTGCAGATCTGAGAGACTCAGATCAAACAGAAGGGAAGGACTTTCCAGTCCTAATGAGGGACGACGTCAGGATATGTCAAAATGAACATCAAGTTCTCGCTTCATGTTGGGATAACTAGAAAATATTGCCAATAAGATGCCAAAAATTGTAGTTGATTCAGAATGATTGAACTGTGCTCATATGTATGAAAACATCACCTCTTTCTACCTAGAGTATTAACTCCAATTGGGCTAACTCTGTAGAATCAAGAATCAAATTCAAATTTGTTGCTATTGAGTTTCTTCAAGGAAGATATCAATTTCCTTGATATGAGAAGAGAGGAAATATGCTTAGCTTCATAAAAGCAATCAAATAGAAAGATATTGATAGAAGAATTTCACACAGACAAAGATAATTTCTGGCAGTTTAATATCCTGGGGATTTCCTCATGATGATCTTTTTGCACTCTTTTGAGTCATGGAGCTTTCTTTTTTGGGTTTCGAGGAGAAGCTTATTACATCATCCTTAATTTTGGAGATGTCCTGACTTTTCTTTTTTCGGGGATGGGTACGTCACAAACTCCTTCATCTTGGCGATGCTCTGATCCTTCTTTCTTTTCATGAATTATACTGGTGATATTGGCTCATTGGTCAAAGATCTTCAGATGGTAGCAGAAGTCAAATATCTTTTAGGGTTTGTTGGGAGGTTCATTGCAGTCGTCTTCATCTTGACGGTGATCTGAACTTTCTCTGGAAGGATTCGTCACAAACTCTTTCATCTCAGAGATGATCTGAATCTTCTTTGGCCCCGAGGTCTAGCTCGCATATTTGTCTTCATCTTGATGACAATTGAGAGATCCCTTTTGCAGATATTTGATTGTAGCTTAAATGACTGAGGAGATATGGATTTGGTAGGTTCTTTTATTGCCCAGGATATTTCCACTGCCTTAATGCCAGAAGAACGATCTTTAAGAATGTGCCATAGCTATGATCAATATCAATTCACTTATAGCCTTTCAACATCATTGAATTCTCCTTTGCCAGTCATATCGAAGATTTTTCTTCCTTCTCTTGGTCGACCAACAGAAAAAACTCAAATTCTCTTCTTTCTTTGCAAAAGTCTTGTCCTTTTGAAAACAATAATAAAGGTAGTTCGAGGTACTTCTTTGTGCAATAAAAGCTTTGAGATCAACAACTGGTTTTTGATAGCAGATTGACAAAATATTCTTGAAGTCCTTGATAAAAGTAATTGCTTGACATCGAATCGACACATCCATGACAAAATTCTCTCTCTTTTTCCCCAAAAAGAGAGACTCAGGCTTAACCCTTACCTGAATGGGAAAGAAGAAATACTCCTCTCTTCCCTGAAGAGGAGGTGTTTGCAAAATGGAACTTTCGAAGAGAAATTAAGTTTTCGTCAAAACTCCTTATCCCTAGGCTTCTCTTATGGAAAGGCGACCGAAAATAAAGTTGAAAAGTATCACAGAGGAACGAGTCCATCACACTCTCCCTAGAAGAGGGTCTTCTGTGAAGGGGTTGGCCAGAGAAAATTGGGGGCCACAAAAGGAAATGAGCTTCCGTCGAAGCTCTCCCTAGAAAAGGGTTCCTTTGTGTAAAAATTGGGTTATTGTTTTGTAAATAGTTCACGAAGAAATAAGTCCCTTCAAACTCTCCCTAAAAAAGGGTTCTTGCGAACAAAAAGATGGTTGCATGCGAAAGGAACGAGCTCCCTCGAACTCTACCCGGAAGAGGGTCCTTCACAAGAGAAAAAAATTGATTTTTGACAAAATGATAACTCGAAGGTTGAAATTGAAATTTTGAGCTTGAATTGTTGATGAGCGGTTAATGCAAAGACTGAACCCGGAGGCTTAACTGATAAGTCATCCAAACACTAGCACGAACGCTGGATATACCAGTACGAGCACTGGATTTTGAAAATATACCAGTACGAGCACTGGATTTTGAAAATGCACCGATACAAGCACTGGCTTTTTAAAAATGCACCAATACGAGCACTTGGTTTTGAAAAACGCACCAGTACGAGCACTGAATTTTAAAAAATGCACCAGTATGAGCATTGGGTTATGAAAATGCACCAGTACGAGCACTGAATTTCGAAAATGCACCAGTACAAGTACTGGGTTTTGAAAATGCACCAGTACGAGCACAGAAATTTTGAAAATGCACCAGTACGAGCACTGGGTTTTGAAAATGCACAATACGAGCACTGAAATTTTGAAAATGCATCAGTACGAGCACTGGGTTTTGAAAATGCACCAGTACGAGCACTGAAATTTTGAAAATGCACTAGTACGAGCACTGGGTTTTGAAAATGCACCAGTACGAGCACTAGATTTTGAAAATGCACCAGTACGAGCACTGGGTTTTTGAAAATGTACAAGTACAAGTACTGGATTTTGGAAATATACTAGTACGAGCACTGGGTTTTTGAAAATATACCAGTACGAGCACTGGGTTTTTGAAAATATACCAGTACGAGCATTGGATTTTGGAAATGTACCAGTACGAGCACTGGATTTTGAAAATGTATTAGTATGAGCACTGAATTTTGGAAATGTACCAGTACGAGCACTAGATTTTGGAAATGTACTAGTATGAGCACTAGATTTTAGAAATGTACCAGTACGAGCATTGGATTTTAGAAATGTGCCAATACGAGCACTGGATTTTGGAAATATATCAGTATGAGCACTGAATTTTGGAAATGTACCAGTACGAGCACTGAATTTTGGAAATGTACCAATATGAGCACTAGATTTTTGAAAATGCACTAGTACGAGCACTGAATTTTGAAGATACACTAGTACGAGCACTGAATTTTTTGAAAGTGCACCAGTACGAGCACTGGGTTTTGAAGAAGCGACCGACACTCCTAAGATATTTGGAAATCGAAGTGGGAATGATTGCCAGTGTTTCAGGATTATCCCTTATCCTGAAGGGTAAAAGAAAATACCTCAAAGGATGAGATTTAGGTTTGTTCCTTAACCTGAGAGGGAAGAGAAAGGAAAAACTTTGGTCCAATATGAGCATTGGGTCAAAAGGGGAAATTCGAGTCGGAACTCGAAATCGTGAAAATGAAAGATAAAGGAAAAAACCCGAGTCGGAACCCGAATCTTCAAACAAAAAAAAAACTCGAATCGAAGCCCGGATCTTAAAAATAAAGATGAAATGGAAAACCCGAGTTTGAAAACTCGAATCTTCAAAGCGACGATTGGTTCCAACATGAGCGTTGGATCCAATAAGAAGTTCGAGTCAGAACTCGAAACTTCAAACAAAATATAAAAGGGAAAGACTCAAGTCGAAACCTGAATCTTTAGAAATAAAGATAGAATGAAGAACCTGAGTTTGAAAACTCGAATCTTTAAAGCAACGATTGGTTCCAACATGAGCGTTGGGTCCAAAAAAAAGTTCGAGTCATAACTCGAAACTCCAAAACGAAAATATAAAAGGAAAAACCCGAGTCAGAACCCAGATCTTAAAAATAAAGACAAAATAGAAAACCCAAGTTTTGAAAACTCGAATCTTCAAAGCAACGATTGGTTAAAACACGAGCGTTGGATCCAATAGGAAGTTTGAGTTGGAACTCGAAACTTCAAATGAAATATAAAAAAGAAAATTCCAAGTCGGAACCAGGATCTTTAAAATAAAGATAAAAACAAAAACAAAAACCTGAGTCGGAACTCAGATGGGAAGGAAGTAATTCCAACCCGGGAGTCGGATTTTTGGAAGGTTTGACAAACGGTATGAATAGATTCTGACGATTACAAAGAAGATGATAGATTTATTCAAGGTTTTTTTACCCAAAATGGCATAAGATTTGAATTTATTTATGATGGTTTCCAGGATCATCCCTTATCCTGAAGAGAAAAAAAGAAAAGAATAAAATTTGAAAAGATTGACAAAACTGATAGAGATTGATAACGGATAAAAGGAATTGATAAAAAAGAAAAGAATTAATAAAATTGATAAATTTGACAATAAAAAATTGGAAAAAGATTGGTGAGAAATTGATAGAAATTCAAGGAGAAATTGATGATGGAAGACTTCAGGACTATCCCTTATCCTGAAAGAAAAAGGACCTCGTAGGACGAGGTTTAGGTTTATCCCTTAACCTGAAAGGGAAAAAGAATAAAGGAGTACCTCATTGAAAATAGGCATCAGGTTTATCCCTTAACCTGAAAGGGTAAGAAAGGAAAGAAATACCTCATGTGAAAGAGGCATCAGGTTTATCCCTTAACCTGAAAGCGTAAAAAAGGAAAAAAATACCTCATGGGAAAAAGGCATCAGGTTTATCTCTTAACCTGAAAGGGTAAAGAATAAAATTGATAAAATTTAAAAATTGATGAAAACTTGATAAAAACTGATAAAATTGACAGTAAATTGATGAAGATTTGATTAAATTGAAAAAAGAATAAAATGGGTGAAAACTAATAAAGATAACAAGATTAATTGAAAATTGATAAGATTTTAGGAAAAGGAGTTTGTCTGATCCTGCTTGCATATGATAAAGGGAAGACATATGTATATAAAATAAAATGCCCCAGTATTTATGGAGAAGAATTTGAGAATGACAGAAGATCATTGTTTTATTGAAAAGGCTCTTTGAAGAGTACAAAAGGCTAGAATGAACATTTTAAGTATAAAATCTCTTCAAGTGCAGAGCATTGATAGGATTCGGCAGTTCCACCCCATCTACGTTGATCAGATGATATAAATTGCGAGGCAATGCTTTTTTAACCACATAGGGGCCTTCCCAATTGGGTGACCACTTGCCCCGTGGTCGATGCTTGAGATGAGTTGTCGATCTGAGCACTAGATCATTAACTTGAAACCTTCTCTCAATGACGGACTTGGCATAGTGTCGAGCTATATATATCCTAAATATGACTCTACATACTCTAAATAAGATACAAGATTCAAATTTCAACTTGTTTCAAAGTTTTCATTTGGAATAACACGCACGCAATGGTCCCTTGTATAATGAAAAGAATATCACATGGATGGGCATTATAAGATTCTGCATAAGGCATAAATGAGAACATTAATTATTAAAAAGAGACAGACTTCGCTTCTCATAGTATTATAACTAATGATGAAAATGATAATAATATATAATAAAGCCCATAGATTGGATCTTTGACATTACCTCAGAGATTTTCATTTGATAACATACGAGGAAAAACCAAGATTTTAAAATCCAAGAAAGATACTCCAGTCTAGTTGCTTAGTTCTTGTAACGAATTTCGCGGACGAAATTCCTTTTTAGGGAGAAAGGATGTAAAACCCGCAAAATTTCAATAATTATCAAAATACATAAATATTACCATTCTTAGAAATAAATACGATCAAGTGATATAGAGTCGATCCAAATGGATCTTGTATCCAAACTGGATCAAATGGATCCAGGATTTTGGATTCGGACACGATGTATGGATTCAGATCTTGGATGGATCTGAAACCCGATTAAAATCCAAATTTTTGTTTTCAATTACAACTAAATTCGTAAAGCACTTTTCTAAAGTTTCATCTCTTGCGAATATCTTCCTCGTTATGACCATATTTGATTAATATACGCTTTCTAGTAATTCACATGAAATAACGAGTTTTTTTCCTCGTTTGGGTCCCAAATTCTGGGATTTACAAGTCATATGTACTATGATTTTGATTTACAATTCTCGGAATTTGATTCCTCATAAACAGTACTCACGCCACTTTGTATATTTTATGTGATTTCGAACATCGCTCATCATTGAAGTAGTTTTAGTCGCAAAGAAGTGCAACCAAGTAAGAGTTGGCACACTGGTATGGTTGGTTGCCTCAACAGAAACAGAACGTGAGTCGAATCCCCGTGTATGCCTGTGAACACCCCAAAATTTTCAAAGGTTTATAAAAATGACCTTTTTGCCCCTGACCCCATTTTCTGATAAAATCAAAGCAATTTCAAAGCTAAATTTCAGTCATTCTTCAGATATTCTGGATTAAAATCCATATTGATACATTTAAACTCGATTTCGGATCCAAACCCGGTGTTCAAGGTCCAAATTTGAGCCTCGTTACTCGATTTACAAATCGAAATTATAAAATACCAAAAACATCTTCTGAATGGCTCAAATAGCTCATTCGACACTTCGTTGGATCCATTATTTTATATTTTCTCGATTCGAGGTCCAAACCTCGAATATCACCTCAAATTTTGGGTCCAAATTTGCTTTCTAAAGAATTTTTCAGAGAAATAGCTTTGAATTCTCAGAAAAACTCTCTTTTGTAAATATTTTGCAAAAATACAAAAAAAATAGTTTTTAATCTTGGTTTATCGTAAAACTTTAGGATTTTATTCTAAAAAGGCAAAAAAAATGAAAAAAAACCAAAAAAAAAATTGGGAAAAGCTATAAGAAAAACAAATGATTCTCGAAGCTTTTAAAGCTATTTTGCCAAAAACCTCATCTTGAACCATTTTATAAAAAATTCTTAAAAAGGGGACCTCCCTTTTGAAAAAGGGAAGATTTCCAACGACTCCTTCACGCGCATTTCCCCCTCCTCTCTCCATCGTGCATCTCAAACAAACCTTCTTCTCTCCACCCTTAATCCTCAACCATTTCCTCTCTCGAGCCTTCTATGCTCTCTTTAAGAAGAGACATCGATCCTCTTCAACGATCATCCATTTTTCCTTTAACAACTCAAACAACAATCCATCTTCACGCAGCAATTTCTCCTCTAGCATTCATCGGCTTTTCTCCCTGAAAGACATCTAGTTTCTCTATAAATCCTTGATCGACATCCATTTTTTTATCAACTTCCATCCATCTTCCTCTTCCTTCTGCCAGGATTCTAACATAACAAGAACGATCTTCTTTACAACAAGTAGCTAAGCAAATCCCCTCTTTTCTTTTCTTCTGAGCTCTCTGATTTTTCTCCCACTGGACTGAAGGAAACCATTCACACTCAAGCAAACTAAGGTAAGCGTTCTTTCTCGTCAGGTTTTTCCTGATTTCTTTTTTTTTCTTTTGTTTACTTGCTTCCAGCCCCATTAACGCACAAACAATGGTGTTGAGTTGTTTATACAACATCAAAAAACCTCCGTGCAACAGTAATGGATTATTTTGTCCAACAACCCCCTTTTATATTTATCAAATTTTTCTGGTTTACAGACTATCATTTGTTGATATTCAGTATTTTCCTTATTGCAATCTACGTTTTCAGTATTGTGTTATCTTTTCTTCATGCTTAATATCTTGTCTATATCATTTTATGCTTTGAAATTCTGCCTTTTGTTGTTAGCACATAATCATCATCTGAGTTATCTTGTTCATTAACACAATTTGTCGCCTATCCCTGATTCGACACACTTAAATTCCTGTTTTATTGTGTTTCCTTTCTTCTTATTATTATTCTTCTCATTAGTTCTTGTTTTGATCTGTATGATTCCGGTGTTGATTTCCCTTTTTGAATA
Source organism: Nuphar pumila (assembly GCF_984573655.1). NCBI lineage: Eukaryota > Viridiplantae > Streptophyta > Magnoliopsida > Nymphaeales > Nymphaeaceae > Nuphar > Nuphar pumila. The sequence continues at coordinate 94,082,032 of NC_143253.1, forward strand.
GATATCTCTAGTCTAACGCACATTATTTCCTATGCTCTGATTAAAGGATTATTCAATGGCTGAATTCAACAAGCGAATGGTTATTTTTTTTTTTAACCGTAGCTGATCACCGACAAGTTTTGATTTCAACTCTAATTACATGAACTTGATAACCAGAATGCCCTAATGTTTTGATCATCAGATTCACATCATTCTCTGTGTGTATGCCGTGAGATCGCTGTGCTGGGATCCCTTGAATTAAATCTAAGATTTTCTAAGTTCTAATGGCTAATCGTTGTGGGAATGACTGTACCCCTTTTTATAGTTCACTATTTTATCCGTATGTCAACATGCTCTGGTTATTTCATTTACCTTACATTGGTTTTAATCTTACATGAGCATTCAATCGTATGTTCCTGCAACTCATAATGCTGGCATTTTAGCCTAATTAAGCCCCAGCATCACCCAGTCTCTCCAGCACCAATTGCGAGGTCAATTTCCCTCAGAAATCATTCTTCAGAATCAAACAAAGTTATAATACGTGAGCAACAACACTTCTCTGCAATAGCAATGGAAAGCATGGCAGCAACAGGGATGACTCAGACATTGATAACAGATCTTCAATGATAATAGCAGAAGATTCCTCGCAACATGTCATGGTAGGAGTTCGGAGGTTCAATAGACCTCCTGGCCTGCATAAAGCACCCTTACGCTTCCTAGATAACTTCTGAAGCATGAGAAAATCAAAACCAATGGAGCAAGTGCCATGAGAAAATATGTGGGCAAGATAATCACTTCAGCCAAAGACAGGTTCTCTTCATATATAAAAAAAAAAGGAGGGGGCAGGTATTGGAGTTTATATGTGAAAAGCAGGTTGTTCCTGCTCCTTTTGCAGAAGTTGGGGATAAATATGGTGATGGGAACGAAGGGTATATATGAATTATCAGAAAAAAAATTTTTTTTGCCAAAGCACGGGGATAACACCCCCGCCCATAGCATTCATTGAACGTGTGTAGATATTATATTTTTCTCTCATGTAATCGATTGTCTGTTGAAAATGAGCTTGCAGGTCCCTGCTTTGAAACTTAAATGTTCATCTACTGTTCAAAATCTTTTGGATTCTTCACATTTAGAAGCTTTTCAGCAAAATGCTTACCCTTCTTTAGCTTGCATGGAGATATAACTCACTCCATTACAGCATATGAACATAAACTTTCTTTATCTCATTTTGTTGTTATATATATATAGTCTCTGATTTCCTTGTTTTATTATTTACTTCTTCCTCTTTGTCCTTGGCAATTCTGTCATCAATGTCACAATGATAGCATACACAGATGATGTTTCACAGTTCAAAAAATTCACTCATCAACTCACAACATATTCACTATCTCCTACCACAGTTTCACCAGCACTACCTTCATCATGCATCCACCATCGCACATCAACCACTCGCTATGCAATACCTATTGTCACCTCATGCTAACCTTCTGCATACCCCTTTGCATCATCGCCCCAATTTATCTGTAGCAGTAGGTCAATACCTCCGTTGACTGCGCATCAGCCACTTACATATCAACAGTAGTAAAATCCCCTATTTGTTAGCTATATCATCCAGCGTATATACCTACAGTAGGTATATTTATTGAGTCCATCACCCAAATTCCACCAAAGGTGCTGTGACGTTCCCAACGCCATCAAGCTTACACTCCACCTGTTGTTTTTCACAAGATCATCTTGTAACATTTGTCAATGGTTACTTGCTGCATGTTTCCACTACAGCATCTGCTACTCTCACGCCTACACAATGGTTACCTCACTCTTATTTCCAGCACTTACCTCATAGGTGCAACCACTTTCAGCACACTATGTTACTTCACACTGGCCATCATGTTGTCTCCACTATCACTGTTCACAGCATATTTGTCCATCTATCACTTATAGCAGCACCTACTGCTATCAGCCTCACATCCCATATGTGCTATCATCGTTATACATTCACTGCATTGCACCACAACAACACTGCCCACAGTAATACACACCTCATTTTTTTTTACCTACTGTAACATTCCAAAGTTGTTGACATCGCAGCATCCAAATCTTCATACCATTCCCCTGTGCATTCACAGCACAGTAGCCCCATGGGCTGCTATGGTTCTCTGTGTGTATCTCCTGCATTTCCCCCATAGCTACACAATCCTCACTTACTACCCTTTTTTTTGCTTTCCCATCTATTGCTTTGGTATAACCCACATCTGAATACCCCCTACATTTCTATCTATTGCTGCCATAGTCATACCTTCACTACTACACAGAATGTGGTTACTATAATAATCTTCCTATTTACATCCAAAATATGTGTTCAGCCCTTACCAAGCAACAATATTCTTGTTGTTTTCAGTTGTGTACATATCCTTTCACAACATCGATTTGGCTGTCCTGCCAGTGTGTTTGGTACCTGTCTGCCTCAACCACTACCTATAGCCCCTTAGCTCATCTCCTTCCCCATGCCATATATATCTATATCTATATATATATACATACCTATATATATAACATATGCATGTATATATGTATATATAAGCATATATATCATTCCCTCTATCTTTCCATCATTCATATCTTGGTATATGAACATTTGTTTAGATATCCATATGATATATGCCCTCTTTCTTCTATTTTCATGTTAATCCAGTTGTTTTGCAGGGAATATAAGGAGAATATCATCACTTGAGATTTGTATTTTCAAATTTAAACCTTGTAATAAGTTAGATCTTAATGAGAATTTACATTTCCAGCTTTTAGGTAGAATGAATGAGCATTGTAAACATCATGAATTGCTTGTTTTTATGCAATTTTGCCTTTATTTCTCAAATTCTCACAAATGGCAAACACGAATGGCACATGCACCATTTCGTAAGAGGTAATTAATTCTAAGTTGATGATTTACATCAATGGCCATAGTCAGGATGTAAACAAAACTTAGGATTTTTATCTTTTATAAAATAACACTGGATTCACACTGGATCCTTTTCAAAAATCATTATATTTTCTTTAAATATTTTCCTCTTTTATCAGAATTTAATCTAAAATTAATTCAATATTTATACCAATGGCCATAGTCAGGGTATATTGAGAGTTAATTTCATTTTAAATTCTATAAAAGCACCAAAATGTATTTTATTTTTCACTTGAATTTAAATGTGGTTATTATATAATATATTCAATGACCATAGTCAGGGATATATTATATCTTCAACCTCATTCTTAATTCATTTAAAGAATGGAATAGCTTTTTCATCCCATTTCAAATCTTTTTCATTCATCATTTAGGATAGAATTGCATCATATTTCCAAAATTCCTTTTTCAAAAACTCCAAGTGATGTTAATATCTTCTTCAATCAATCTTCAATCCTTGTAAAATCCAATTCTTCTCTTCATTTTCAATTCTATTTCATTTTTCAAATCTCAAAGTCCAATTTTAACTTTGAGATTTCAAATTCATTTTATATTAAAAAAAAAAAATCCAATTCCAATCAGATTTCAAAGTTCAAATTTGACTTTGAAATTTCAAATTCATTTCAAAATTTCCAATTCAAATCAGATTTCAAAGTTCAATTTGACTTTGAAATTCCAAATTCATTTTATATTCAAAACTCCAATCAAATTCAAAGATCAATTTAACTTTGAAACTCTTGATTCATTTTTCAAGTTTCAGATTCAAAGTCCAATTTGACTTTGAAATTTATATATTCAAAGTTTAAATTCTCAAATCAATTTTGAAATTTCAAAATCCAAAGTTAGATCCTAATCTCGGATCTAGATTTCCAAGTATAAATCTCCACCTTTTCGGATCTCAGACTTCAGATCCAAAATCCATTTAGGATCCAGAACCCAATTCTACTTTGGATCTCAGACTTCAGATCCAAATCCATTTAAGATCCAGAACCCAATTCTACTTTGGATCTCAAACTTCAGATCCAAATCCATTTATGATCCAGAACCCAATTCTACTTTGGATCTCAGACTTCAAATCCAAATTCATTTAGGATCCAGAACCCAAATCTACTTTGGATCTCAGACTTCAGATCCAAATCCATTTTAGGATCCAGAACCCAATTCTACTTTGGATCTTAGTCTTCAGATCCAATTCCATTTAGGATATAGTATCCAACTCCATCTCAGATCTCAAAATTCAGGTTCAACTCCCATTTTGAATTCTAAATCGAGAATTCAATTTTAAATCTCAACTCTATTTAGAATCCAGACTTTGAATTCAAATCCCATTTTGAATTTCAGATTTCAAAATCAACTTCTATTCTCAATTCCAATTCTTAAAACCAATTTCATTTCATCCCAGATTTTAAATCCAATTCCCATTTGCAGATTCTAAATCCAAAATTCAATTTTGATCTTAATTTAGAATCCAGACTTTGGATTCAAATTCCATCTTGAATTTCAACTTTCAAATCAATCCCATTTCTCAATTCTATTTAGATTTCCCACGTTTCATTCTGATTTCAAAACTTCAAAAGTTATAATTCAATTCTATTTCATCTCTATTCTGATTCAAAGTCCATTTATGACTTTGAAGTTTCTTTTCTTCTCCTTTTATCTCAATTTCAAGATCCTTCCTTTCAAAAGTCTAGATTATTTTTTCAAGCTCTGATTATTCCAAAAACTTAGAACTTTAAATCTTGAGTTGTGAGTTAAAAACCATTTCTTCACTCTATCATTCATCTCAGAAACACTTGGAAAATTTCAAATCATTTAAAAAAAAAACATACATCTTTGCGTTCGCACAAGCATTATTCTTTGCGCATTTAGACTTAGAATAAATTCTTAGATAATTTCTTAGCAAAAGCAAAAGGCATAAATTCGACCCTTGGTTCGATTACCCCTGGTAAAGGCGCCAGGAACGGTCGAACTTCATACCAACGAGCGGATCCCGTCTCCCAATTTTCCCGCAAATATTTCAAAACGGAGGCGAGTTATTTTCTCAAATATTTTCAAAATTAAGGTCAAGTGAGACCCCGCAAAAGAGTTCCTCTTCTCTTCTTTTCTTTTCTTTTTCTCTTCTCTCTTTCTTTTTGTCTTTTATTTCTCCCTTCAAAAAGGAAGAAATACGGATTAGAAAGGAAAAGAGAAGGAAGAGAGAGAAGCCACAAGAAAGGAAAAATTTTGCGATGATCACAGTTTTGGCGACCGTGATGGGACTCGTCTTCGTTCGATCGAATTTAATGCCTTTATTCTTTTGCTTTTATATTATCTAAGTCTTTATTCTACAAATGTCAGCTTCATTTCCATGCAAACCTTAGGAGCCTAGACTCTGTCCTAAGCTGACATCATTGCATATAAGATTTAAGTATGGTTTGGTAGGACCATATTGAGGAGATTATTTCATGTTCACATTAGACTTAGGTCTGAAATACAACTCTCCTCAATTCTAGGGATTGAATGCAAACAATGTATGCAAGTGTATGCTTCTCTTCATTTTAATCTATCTCTTTAGGACTTGCATTAGAGCCATCTGATTTCTCGCATGTTGAACATGTTTTTGAAAAACATCCCTACCTATGTTGTCCCGGTCTTCACGTTACTGGGCTGTCTCACTAAACCATAGTTCGGGAGAGAGCCTCACAACTGGACCACTTATTTGGGTTTGCGCCCCCCTACCACGTACCTAAGGGCCATAGTCTGAGGTATATCGGTAGGTGCTCAAGGATGTTGGGAAGCCATTACCTTAGAACCGGAGGAATATTTCTATGCCACGTACTTCGAGCTTCGGCTTGGGTATATCGGCATATCTTGATTGAAATCAGATGATCTGAACCTTAGAGTTAGGATTAAGGTCCTATAAGTCATTTCAAATATTGCATTTAGAGTCAGCCTTTAGGGAGTGCTGTGTGCGCATCCTTGTTTGTACAACTTTAGTTGTGTGATATTTCTCTTATTCTTTCATATATATGTACCAAACCTTTTTCAAAAACCCTGGCTGTATTATTCAAAATTTCCCCTTACTTTCAAAAACCCCAGATGTATATTTTCCTCTACCTACATTTTCTTTTCTACTTTTTAGATCAAATTTCTTCAAAACCCTGGTAAATTCCTTTAAAAATTTCCTCGATCTTTTCAAATTTTCCAGGTTCATATCTTCAAAGAGTCTGTCTGTAAGTCCTGCATTCTATCTGATTCCCCTCATTTCTTCTTTGCCCCAGTATTATTTCAAATGGCATCCAATTCTCTCGATGCAGTCTTTCCCCGAGATCATGTCTTCTATCAGATTCAAGGTGGATCCCCGGATCATCGGGTCATCCAATCTCGTCCTTTCTTCCCTCGGTGGTATTATTCTTGGTCCGCCACCTTCTCGCGTATGTTCCCAGACCACCTGGATGACTGTGGGTTGGAGATGGCATCAGCGGTAGGCAAGCGAACGATCAATGGAGCTCTGATTCAGGCTATGGCAGAACGGTGGAATCCACGTACCTGCGCATTCTGGTTTCCATGGGGGGAGATGACTCTACTGATGGACGAGTTCAATGATATTATGGGATTGCCCGAACCAGCTGGCCAGCCAGATGATCCTGTCGAGCAGCAGTTTTTGATCAACATCAAAGGAGTAGATGTTCGAGAAGCCTTGGCCAAAGCAACAGAGAGCAGATCCTGGCCCCTTACTAAGATTAGTGGGAACCAGTTCATCGACCTATTCGGACTATATCGCAAGTATGGACCTACGAGGAGGTGGACACTTTGTCTCGAGCAGCAAAAGACAGAATTCAGCATGCCATGATCCTATGCACAGTAGGATTAGCTTTCTTCCAAGATGGCCAGAATTTCATAGACATCAGAGTCGCCCAGCTCTTTCGAAGATGGGGAAGTCAGCAGACCCGTTAGCTTTCAGTCTCCATGGCCGCATTAGCCTTTCTTTACAGAGATTTGGCTCGATTTGCTCTTGGGGAGACCATTCTGATAGAAGGATGCACTTACGCCCTACAGTCGTGGTTTCTGCGACATGTTCCCTCGAAGGCCAACTCCTTTAGATTCAGCGGTAAGCAGCCAAAGTCTGTCATTCAGTGCCGAGCTTTGATCAAAAAACTGCATCAGGAGAAAATTGTTTGTGACTTCTTTGACAGAAGAGAGACTGTTCCTCGATACACCTATGCTCGCAGCAAGCGCTACCGATTGCTTGGCCCTTTCTTTTGTGTTGATTATCAGCCGAAACGATGTCTCAGGCAGTTTTCGCAGCGACAGGTTCGTGCCAACACCCGCTTTCCGACAGGCAACATGCCAGAATTCAACCTGCAGACAGATAAGTGGTCTGGGGCATACCATGTCACTAAATATACCTGGGACTCCTTTGTTTCTCTGTCTGTATTTCCTGAGCCAAATGTATCATCTGAATATCAAGAGTGGTGGCAAACTGTTTGCCCACCCTCTCTTTGTCTTTGAATGTTAAATATAAATAAAAATTACTTTTGGCCAAAATTTTGTTTCTTGTATTTTGTTTGTAGCACAAATGGTCACAATTTTTGGTGACGACCTCATCCCGGGTAAATGGGACATCCCTCCCACATTTCTTCAATATATTTTATCATGGTTGACGACCTCGCCTAGGTAACAAGGCACATTTCTCTGTTATAATCAAATGGTAATGCAATTGTCACAAATCTTGTGATGACCCAATCCCGGGTAATGGGATAATCTCTTGAAATTGTCTGCCGAAATCCTTCAGTCTTTTTTCCTCAAAAGTTATGATTTTTCAAAAAGCTTCTCCATACTCTAACCATTCTCATATTCTGTAGAAAAACTTTGGCATCCGAAGATGGTTCAGACAAGGGCCGGTAAGCAGACTGCTCAGCGGCACAGTGACAGCGAACCAGAAGAGAAAAATTCTCCCAAATTATCCAAGAAGCATGACTCGGGGGATGAGAGCGACGTTGATCCAGCCATGTACCGGGTTTTTCAAAAGATGATGACCAAAATGATGGTCGAGCAGGCTAAGGCTGGTCCCAAGAAGGCGGCTTCTAAGAGCAAAGTTAAGAAGAAGCCCATGAAAAAGGTCCATCAAGATCAGCAAACAAAAGGTACAGCGTGACAATACTTCTGAGGATTTCGGGTCAGCAGAAGAAGTCTCTGAAGAAGAAGAGCAACTGATTTACATCCCGAAGCATCTGCGGCAATCCAAGAGGCCAATGGAAGAGCCATTGTTAGTAAACAAACCCAAGTACGAGGCCCCCGCAGGGGATTTGATCCAAGCATTAACCAAGATAGTCAAAGACCTGCAAATCCGGGATAAAGGAAAGAGGTCATACACCAGGCAGGACTTTTACCTCGGCTTGGAAGGGGACAACAATCTGGAGAACCTCCCCCAGAAATTCATTAAGTTTGATGAATCCGGTGATCCTAAGGCCCATTTGGCAATGTTTTTTGCCGAATGTGCCCGATTCAGTGAGGACAATCGTGCCCTATTTCTCTGTTTTCCCCGCAGTCTGGAGAGGATAGCTGTCAAGTGGTATGCCGAGCACGTCAATCCCATCGAATTAAGGGATTTTGACAAAGTTGTCAATATGTTTGTTGAGCGCTTCCTGTTCAACACGGAAGCCTTACCTACCCTAAACCATTTGTGTAACCTAAAGCAGGAGCCTAATGAGAAGGCCAGGGACTTCATTCACAAATGGAGGAGTATCTGCAACAAGATGAGAAACCCTATTTCTGAGGAACATGCCCTCCAAATCATCCTCAATAACTTCTCCCAGCCTCTAAAAAGTCTCCTTTTTCCATACCCGTCCAAATCGTTTATCGAACTGACAGAACGAGCAGAATGGCTCGAGATGAGGGTAGAAAACGGAATGTACGAAGGTGTCGCCTTGGCAAAAAATGTATAGGATCCAAAGAAGAAGGCACACTTCACTTACTCAGCCGAAGTTCTAGGGGATAACCAGAGCAGTAGCAACAAGCAAGGCAGCGACAGTGGCACGAAGTCTGAACAGAGCAGAGGTAGAAAGGGAAAGTTCTTCAAGAACAATGACAAGCCTCTCTCGACCGGTCCTCAACAAAAAGGGGACCTTCAAGAAAAACCCAAGCATATAAACTGGAGCAGAGATCGAAAATTCACTCCCCTCAACCAGCCTTTAGAAAAAATTCTGGAATATTTGCTATCCCACGGAATGGTGAAGCTTCCCAAAGTTGCGGATCTGCCAGTGATCATGGGAAGATTCAAGGAACAATATTACAAGTTTCACAGGGCAACTGGACATGATACTGAATATTGCTTTGTCCTGAAACATCTGATCTAGGACTGCATCGATAAGAGTATCCTCATCGAGGATGAAGAAGAAGGCAAAATGAATATCTTGTCCACCCCATTCCCAAAACACTCAGCATCAACCATTTCAGAACATTCTTTTCTTCCACAGAATCACATACGTCCATGTTCGAGCAAAGAAATAAGTCTTCAGCATCAGGTGATGGTTCTACATCAGGATCAACTTGCATCTCAGAGAGGGAATATCCTCTCATTTATGAACATAAGAAACATGTCAGTCGAGAGTGGAAAACCCCAAGTTTTTCCAAAGAGATTTTTGAAAAAGGAAGCCTCCACAGAGGAAGCAGAAACCTCCGAGGCAGCAGAAGAGCGGGCCAAAAGCCTTCAGAAGCCAATTACAGCACTCTCCAACATTTCTATTTTTAAATTGACTCATGATTCTCCCCAGTATCGGGAAAAGTTAGATGATTTATTAAGGAAGATCAAAGTGAAGCCGGGCACTACGCTCGAAGACATGGCGCAAATCATAAATCAGGCGATGACTAATGCACCTATTACCTTTTCAGATAAGGACCTTCCAAAGCCTCATTCATTCCACAATAATGCGTTGTATATCGTGGTAAGGACCAGGGGCATGACTGTCCCGCACGTACTTGTCGATGGAGGCAGCCGTTTAAATATTTGCCCAGAAATGACAGCAAAGGCCCTGGGATTGAAGGAAGAAGAATATGTGCCTGATCCCATTACCATCTATGGCTTCGACAATCACGGACAGACTGCAAAGGGCAAGATCTTCCTAGAATTTTTTATCAACTATTCAGTGCACACGATTCTATTCCATGTCGTCAATGTGCCGTCAACTTACAATCTTTTGTTGGGACAAACATGGATCCATAACGCCAATGCCGTTCCATCAACCCTCCACCAGTGCATCAAGTGGTCCAAGGGCAGAATGATTACCACCATTCTGGGCGAAGACCCTGAAGAAAGGCTGCCACAGCCTATGATTCTCCGTCCAACATTCACAGCTGATATTCCAAGCATCCAAGAAGCGGATGAAATCAATCTCAGCGAGAGCTTAAAGATGTTGAAACTGAAAGATGTCATGAACGAAGAGAATGTTGCAGCCACGGTCCAATGACAGGGACCTTGTTTCTTCAAGTTGGGAGGACGTATCAATTACACCTCCTTCAAAGATCATCCCTTATTTTCTCAGTTTTCCAAAGCCAGAAAGGGATTCGACCTGCTGATAAAACATGGATACCAGCCGTTTCGAGGCATAGGGAAAAATGAGGACGACATAATAGAGCCTATCATTCTAGTTCAGCATGTGGACAGCTCAGAGTTGGGGTTCACCGGCCAGGATTCCAGCAAAAAGACCATTTTTGTCAGAAGAAGCCAATGAAAAGATGATGCCTTAGTTTTTCTTGCTTTTTGTCTTTTCTTTTCTACTGAATCTTGTAGGGACGACACAGTCCCATCTTTTGTCAATCTTGTAAATATTTCACTTCCAATCAATGAAATATCAATTTTCTCTCCATACTTGAGTATCCATCATTTCTTTCTTATATTTTGCCTGTCATTTTTTCTTTACTTTGTACAAAAATTTGTTTTGGCTTGTACTTTCCCTTAAAAACCTCTTCTTGGCATTTTCAGGACCATTAACTCTTAAATCAATGACGAAATTCGTTATCAATCCCAAATATTTAAAATTGGCAAGGTTTCTCGAGATGAAAGACAGAGCAGAGGTCAGCCAGGCAGCAGAGCAGACCGAAGAGCTAGCAGAATTTGATTCCACCATTCAGGAATTGCCAAAATTTGCTCATATTCAGAAGCAGGATGAACCCTCATCTCTGGTTCAAGATCCAACTGAGGATATCAACATTGGGTCGGAAGATGATCCAAAAATTCTCAAAATCGGGTCGGGTCTAAGTGAAGTTCAAAAAGCAAGACTCATCCAATTCCTTAAGAAGCATCATGAAGTATTTGCCTGGACTTACGAAGATATGCCAGGATTAGATCCCAAGCTGGTTAAGCATCACCTCAAATTGAAATCGGAAGCCAGACCAATCAAACAGAAATTGAGGAAGTTAGACCCTCGAATTAAGCAGCAAGTCAAGGAAGGACTCAAAGATCTGTTAAAAGCAGGCTTCATCCGAGCCATTGATTACCTCAATTGGTTGGCAAATATCGTAGCAGTCCCTAAAAAGAATGGCAAAGCTTGGATTTGCATTGATTTCAGAGATCTCAATAAGGCTACCCCGAAAGATGATTATCCACTCCCCAACATTGATCTGTTGATCGATAGCAAAGCAGGCCACGCCATGTTTTCCTTTATGGATGAATATTCAGGTTATAATCAAATCAAGCTGGTTGTTCATGATCAGTCGAAAACTTCCTTTACTACACCATGGGGAACCTTCTGCTATACAGTCATGCCATTTGGGCTCAAAAATGTCGGGGCAACTTATCAAAGGGCAATGGCCGTTATTTTCCACGATCAGATGCACAAAAATATGGATGCATATGTGGATGACATTCTGGTTAAGTCTAAAGAAGAAGAGGATCACCTCGATGCTCTTAGTCAAGTTTTTTAAAGACTTATTCTTTACAAATTGAGACTTAATTCTCATAAATGTGTTTTCGGAGTTGAGTCCGGCAAATTGCTTGGCTTCATTATCAGCAAGAAAGGAATAGAGGTGGACCCGGCCAAAGCAAAAGCCATTATCGATATGCCACCACCAACTAATCTCAGGGAACTGCGAAGCCTTCAAGGGCGTATTTAGTCTATTCACAGGTTCATCTCCAATTTGGCCATGAGATGTGAACCTTTCAATCATTTGCTAAGAAAAGGAGTTAAATTTGAATGGGAATCAGAATGCCAGCTCTCGTTTGAGTGCATCAAGCAGTATCTCCTTAACCCACCAGTTTTGAAGCCGTCTAAGTTGGGGAAACCTCTCCTACTATACATTTCTGTCAATCAGAATGCTTGTGGTGGATTCCTCGCGCAGTATGAAGAAGGTAGTCTGATAGAGCACACCATCTACTACGTGAGCAAAACTTTCATTGATTATGAAAAGAAGTATTCTCAGATGGAGAAAACTTGTCTAGCTCTGGTTTGGATGTGCCAAAAATTAAGACATTACTTGTTGGCTTCTGAAATCAAGTTCCTATCGAAACTTAATCCTCTCAGATACATTTTGGAACAACCATTTCTCACTGGACGGATTGCAAAGTGGCAGGTCCTCCTAATGCAATATGACTTAGAGTATGTTTCTCAAAAGTCGATTAAAGGTCAGGCGATCGCAGATCAGTTGGCGGATTTCCCTTTGACAGAAGAAATTAAAGCAGAGGATGATTTTTCTGATAAGCACATCTGCAATGTCCAACAGCCCTCAATTTGGAATTTGTTCTTCGAATGGCTCTAAAAACATGTCTGACATAGGGATCAGAGTCTTGTTAATCACTCTAGAAAAAGAAATGATCTCTTATTCCCTCAAGCTTGGTTTCCAATGCACTCACAATATGGCCGAGTATGAAGCTCTAATACAAGGCCTCAAAATTCTGCAAAATTTCAATGTCAAGAGAGTGCATGCCTTTGGCGATTCCTTACTTGTTGTCAGTCAAGTTAACACTGAATGGCAAGTGAAAGATTCCAAACTGATTCTGTATTAGAAGATCGTCTTAGCTCTTGTGGATGGCTTCGAAGAATTCCAGCTCAATCACATAAGAAGAGAGCACAATCAGATGGTTGTTGGCTTAGCCAGCTTGGGCTCTATTTTATCCTTCAAAGGCAGTGAATCATGTCGTTCTTTTGAAGTTGGCAGACTTGAGCAACCTGCTTTCATTTCAAATATACAAGTAAACCAGGTCAATCAGAAGCAGAAATCTTGGTATCAAAATATCAAAAATTTCATTGAGACTGGTGAATTTCCACCAGAAATGCCAAAAAGGGAGCAACGTGCAATTCAGCGTATGTCTACCCGTTATTTCATTTTGGCCAATATCCTCTACCGCCGTGGGTTCAGTTCTGAGTATATAAGATGCTTAGACAAAGAAGAGGCTATGGAAATCATCCAAGAGGCACATGAAGGGATCTGTGGTGGCCATGTCGGCTATCAAACTCTCGTCAAGCAGATCGTTCGAGCAGAGTACTATTGGAATACCATGCAACAGAACTGTCATAGATTTGTGAAGAAGTGCGTCAAGTGCCAAATGCATGCGCCTTACATTCATGCTCCAGCCACATATCTACAATCAGTTGTTTCTCTTTGGCCATTTTCTATGTGGGCATTCGATGTCGTAGGCCCGATTACTCCTTCTGCTTCCAACGGCCACAAATACTTTCTGGCTGCGACAAAGTATTTCACCAAATGGGTTGAAGTTGTCACTCTACGCACAGTAGAAGGACACCATGTGGTTTCTTTCATTCACAAGAACATTCTTTGCCGCTTCGGGATACCACATGATATTGTCTCAGACAATGGAACTCATTTTAAAAATGAAACGATGAAAACATTTTTTTCTAAATTCAGAATTTCCCATCATTTCTCAGCTCCTTATTACCCTCAAGGGAACAACCAAGCAGAGGCTACCAATAAGATCTTAATCCGTATTTTGGAAAGGACTATGAAAACAGGTCGAGATTGGCATGAGAAAATCCATGATGTACTTTGGGCGTACCGAACCACCATTCGGACTCCGACTAATGCCACTCCTTCAGAGCTTGTCTACGGAACGGAAGTGGTATTACCTCTCCATGTCCAGAAGCCCACTCTCAAATTTACTTCTCTTATAAAATTGTCACTTAATCAGTATCAGCAGTAGAGATTGGTGCAGCTGGACTTACTTGATGAAAAGAGACTCAAGGCAGCAGAGCATGCTCAAGCTTATCGACAAAGGATAGCTCGACACTATGACAAGTCCGTCATTGAGAGAAAATTTCGAGTTAACGATTTGGTGCTCAGATCGACAGCTCATATCAAGCATCGACCATGGGGCAAGTGGTCACCCAATTGGGAAGACCCTTATGTGGTTAAGGAAGCTTTGCCTCGCAATTCATATCATCTAATCAATGCAAACGGGGTGGAAATGCCAGACCCTATCAATGCTCTGCATCTAAAGAAATTTTATACTTAGAATTTTTATTTTAAAGCCTTTTGTACTATTCAAAGAGTCATTTCAATAAAACAATGATCTTCTATCAATTCTTACATTCTTCTCCATTATAATAGGGCATTTTATTTTGATCTATAATCGCCTTCTTTCATCATATGCAGGCAGGATTAGACAAAAGCTCTTTTCCTCAAATTTTATTAATTCTCAATAGATCTTGGTATCTTTATTTTCATTTCATTTGATTCACTTTTTTGGTTTTGATCAAATTTTTATCAAGCTATTGCTCATTTATGTCAAAGTTTTAAACAAATTTTCGTCAAATCTTATTAAAATTCCATCTACCTTTTACCCTTTCAGGATAAGGGATAAACCTGATGCCTCCTGTCAATGAGGTATTATTTTTATTATTTCCTCCGTTCAGGATAAGGGCATAAATCCTAAATTATCTTCTAAAACTCATGTTGAAAGTCTAATTAATCTTCAAAAACCTGGTCCTCGCACTGGTTATTTCTCAAGTTTTTTTCAAATATATATTGAGCTCATTTGGAAAATTCGGTTCTCACACTGGTAACTTTCTAAAATCAGTCTTTTGACTAAAGACCTTTCTCCTAAATTCAAGTTCTGACTTAAATCTCCCAAAATTTCATGTATTTCCAAAAGATCCAGCTTTTGCCGGTCATGTATTTCCAAAAGATCCAACCCTCGTTGGTTATGTATTTTCGAAAGGATCCAGCATCTCGCTGGGCATGTAGTTCCAAAAGATCCAACACCAGTTGGTCATGTATTTCCCAAAAAGATCCAACACTTGTTGGTCATGTATTCCCAAGGATCCAGCATCTCGTTGGTCATGTATTTCCCAAAAAGATCCAACACTTGTTGGTCATGTATTCCCAAGGATCCAGCTCCCGCTGGTTGTGTATTCCAAAAGATCAAACCCTTAGGGTGCAACTCCTCAATTCTATCATTTCCAAACCTTCAAGATCTTCAGTCCCTCAAATTTTATCAGTTCCTCAACCTCTGGGTTGCAATATCTTCAAAATCTCATCATTTTCTCAACTCTCGGGTTATAATCTCCCAAATCCAATCACTTTTAAACCATCAGATTAAATCCTTCATTTTCAAAATCCAGTATGTTTCACTGGTCGGGATTTGAAATCCAGTATGATTCACTGGTCGGGATTTGAAATCCAGTATGTTTCACTGGTCGGGATTTGAAATCCAGTATTTTTCACTAGTCAGGATTTGAAATCCAGTATGTTTCACTGGTCGGGATTTGAAATCCAGTATTTTTCACTGGTCGGGATTTGAAATCCAGTATTTTTCACTGGTCGGGATTTGAAATCCAGTATGTTTCACTGGTCGGGATTTGAAATCCAGTATTTTCACTAGTCGAGATTTGAAATCCAGTATTTTTCACTGGTCGGGATTTGAAATCCAGTTTTCATAACTGGTTGGGATTTGAAATCCAGTATGTTTCACTGGTCGGGATTTGAAATCCAGTATGTTTCACTGGTCGGGATTTGAAATCCAATATTTTTCACTAGTCGGGATTTGAAATCCAGTATGTTTCACTGGTCGGGATTTGAAATCCAGTATTTTTCACTGGTCGGGATTTGAAATCCAGTATGTTTTCACTGGTCGGGATTTGAAATCCAGTATTTTTCACTGGTCGGGATTTGAAATCCAGTATTTTTCACTGGTCAGGATTTGAAATCCAGTATGTTTCATTGGTCAGGATTTGAAATCCAGTATTTTTCACTAGTCAGGATTTGAAATCCAGTATTTTTCACTGGTCGGGATTTGAAATCCAGTTTTCATAACTGGTCGGGATTTGAAATCCAGCATGTTTCACTGGTTGAGATTTGAAATCCAGTATTTTTCACTAGTCGGGATTTGAAATCGAGTATTTTTCACTGGTCGAGATTTGAAATCGAGTATTTTTCACTGGTCGGGATTTGAAATCCAGTTTTCATAACTGGTCGGGATTTGAAATCCAGTGTTTTCACTGATCGGGATTATCGAAATCAAGTTTTCATAACTGGTCGGGATTTGAAATCCAGTGTTTTCACTGGTCGAGATTATCAAAATCCAGTTTCTCATAACTGGTCGGGATTTCCAAAACCTAATGTATTTCATCAGTCAAGTTTTCTAAAGTCTGATTCTTACACCATTTCTTTTAATTACAGCTAAAAGTCTCATCAAAATCTATGTTGAGTGATTATTTCACAAAAGAATTCTGGAACATTATGTCAATTTGCTAAAAACACTTGTTGATTCTAAAAATCTGATTACACAAAAGAATTGCCTCATATTACCTCTAGTTATCTTTCCAAAAAAGTGAAACTTTTTGCAAAAAAGAGGTAAAATTCAAATATTTTCCCGTTGATCAACCAAAAGGATGTAAGAAATGTCCTCGATGTGATCAGTGAAAGAAATCTTCAATGTTGTTGAAAAGCCAGAAGCGAATTGATATTGATCATGGCTATGGCACATGTTTAAAGGCGACTCTCTAGCAATCAAGCAGTGGAAGTATCTTGAGCTATAAAAAGAATTCACTCAATCCATGTCTTCACATTCATTTAAAGTTGCAATCAAATATCCGCAAAAGGGATCTCTCAATTGTCGTCAAGATGAAGACGAATATGCGAGCTAGACCCCCGGGGCCAAAGAAGATTTGAATCATCTCCAAGATGAAGGAGTTTGTGAAGGATCCTTCTAGGGAAAGTTCAGATCACCGTCGAGATGAAGGCGAGTGCGATGAACCTACTGACAAACCCTAAAAGATATTTGATTCCAGCTATCATCTAAAGACCCTTTGAGCCTATATAATACCTAAAACAAAAGAAGGATCGGAACATCTTCAAGATGAAGGAGTTTATGACGTACCCTTCCTTGAAAAAGAGAGAAAAGTCAGGACATCCAAATGAAGGATGATGTAAAAACCCAAGAAAGTTCAATGACTAAAAAAGAGTGCAAAAGGATCATCATGGGGAAAACACCCTGATATCAAACTGCCAAAATTGCCAGGGGTCATCTTTTTTTCATACAAATTTTTTTTATCAATATCTTTTCACTACTTGCTTTTATGAAATTAAGAATATTTCTTTTATTCTCATATCAGGGAAATGGATAGCTTCCTTGAAGAACATCATCAGCGCTAAAATTTTGAATCTAACTCTTAGAACTGAGGAGTTAACCTCATTGGAGGAAATACTCTAGGTAAAAGAGGGAATATCTTTGCACATACGTGCACATTTCCAAGCGTTTGAATCAGCTATAATTTTATCTTATTGGCAAAATTTTCTAGCTATTCCAAGAATGAAATAAACATTTAATATCAATTTTGATGCAACCTAGCATTGTTTATATCTTCCAGAAGAGTTGCCTCATTTAGTTGAAGTATCTCTTCCAATCCCATCACGGTTTTTCTCATTAAGAAATCCGTATGGTAGATCTCCCCACTCAGGTTAAGGGTCAAACCTGAACCCTCTGCGAGAGGTCATAGATTTCAAAAGCTATTTCAGTCTCAGCAATGAGACGCCCAATTTCTTCCCCTTTTCAAAGCTTTAGGGAACCCTATATTTCTCCTTTCGCAAAACCCCTTTCGGATTCGTTCGTCCAAATTCCGAAGGTCCCATTATGGTTTCTTCATTTGAGAAACTCGTATGGTAGATATCCTATTCAGGTTAAGAGTTAACCTTGAACCTCGCTTCACGAGGTATCTTCCCTTTTCGGGTTTGGGTTAAAACCTGAGTTTTGTTCCTACCAAATTCCTCGTTTTTGCGAGATGTTTTCTTTCAGTCCCATCATGGCTCTTCTCATCAAGGAACCCATGCTTCATATATCCATCCAAGAAGGGATTTTACTTGAACTGCATTTCACGAGGCATTTTCCAAAAAAAATGTCCCATCAAGGTCTTCATATATTCCTTTCCTCATTCAATCCATTTTTGATATATCTTCGTTCCATCCAAGTTAAGGGCTAAACCTGAATCATTCCAAAAAGAGTATCTCGTCTCACCCACGAGACCTGATCAAAATTCTGATTCTCCACCATTTCTGGATTTTCATCCAAAGTCCCATCACGATTTCCTCATCTTCTACTCAATCATATCATCTTCGAGGATTTCGTCTCCCCAAAACCATTCAGGATAAGGTTTTAAGCCTGAGAAGCCATATTTTCAAAA
Organism: Nuphar pumila; assembly: GCF_984573655.1. Taxonomy (NCBI): domain Eukaryota; kingdom Viridiplantae; phylum Streptophyta; class Magnoliopsida; order Nymphaeales; family Nymphaeaceae; genus Nuphar; species Nuphar pumila. The sequence goes on from NC_143253.1 coordinate 94,100,578, forward strand.
TAATTCTTCCACACCCAGTTCAGATCTGCTGACTGGGGCATTTTCAAAATTTGGAGTGTTATCTTTGCCACTAAGCTCGGCTTTCAACCGGCTTAGTAGCAAAGAGGGGCATCTGTGAACACCCCAATTTTTTCAAAGGTTTGTAAAAATGACCTTTTTGCCCCTGACCCCATTTTCTGAGAAAATCAAAGCAATTTTAAAGCTAAATTTCAGTCATTCTTCAGATTTTCTGGATTAAAATCCATATTGATACATTTAAACTCGATTTCGAAGGCGAACCCGGTGTTCAAGGTCCAAATTTGAGCCTCGTTACTCGATTTACAAATCGAAATTATAAAATACCAAAAACATCTTCTGAATGGATCAAATAGCTCATTCGGCACTCCGTTGGATCCATTATTTTATATTTTCTTGATTCGAGGTCCAAACCTCGAATATCACCTCAAATTTCGGGTCCAAATTTGCTTTCTGAAGAATTTTTCAGAGAAATAGCTTTGAATTCTCAGAAAAACTCTCTTTTGTAAATATTTTGCAATAATACAAAAAAATAGTTTTTAATCTTGGTTTCTCGTAAAACTTTAGGATTTTATTCTAAATAGGAAAAAAAATGAAAAAAAAAACCAAAAAAAAATTGGGAAAAGCTATAAGAAAAACAAATGATTCTCGAAGCTTTTAAAGCTATTTTGCCGAAAACCTCATCTTGAACCATTTTATAAAAAATTCTTAAAAAGGGGACCTCCCTTTTGAAAAAGGGAAGATTTCCAACGACTCCTTCCCGCGCGTTTCCCCCTCCTCTCTCCATCGTGCATCTCAAACAAACCTTCTTCTCTCCACCCTTAATTCTCAACCATTTCCTCTCTCGAGCCTTCTATGCTCTCTTTAAGAAGAGACATCGATCCTCTTCAACTATCATCCATTTTTCCTTTAACAACTCATACAACAATCCATCTTCATGCAGCAATTTCTCCTCTAGCATCCATCGGCTTTTCTCCTTGGAAGACATCAAGTTTCTCTGTAAATCCTTGATCGACATTCATTTTTTTTATCAACTTCCATCCATCTTCCTCTTCCTTCCGCCAGGATTCTAACATAACAAGAACGATCTTCTTTACAACAAGTAGCTAAGCAAATCCCCTCTTTTCTTTTCTTCTGAGCTCTCTGATTTTTCTCCCACTGGACTGAAGGAAACCATTCACACTCAAGCAAACTAAGGTAAGCGTTCTTTCTCGTCAGGTTTTTCCTGATTTCTTTTTTTTTCTTTTGTTTACTTGCTTCCAGCCCCATTAACGCACAAACAATGGTGTTGAGTTGTTTATACAACATCAAAAAACCTCCGTGCAACAGTAATGGATTATTTTGTCCAACAACCCCCTTTTATATTTATCAAATTTTTCTGGTTTACAGACTATCATTTGTTGATATTCAGTATTTTCCTTATTGCAATCTACGTTTTCAGTATTGTGTTATCTTTTCTTCATGCTTAATATCTTGTCTATATCATTTTATGCTTTGAAATTCTGCCTTTTGTTGTTAGCACATAATCATCATCTGAGTTATCTTGTTCATTAACACAATTTGTCGCCTATCCCTGATTCGACACACTTAAATTCCTGTTTTATTGTGTTTCCTTTCTTCTTATTATTATTCTTCTCATTAGTTCTTGTTTTGATCTGTATGATTCCGGTGTTGATTTCCGTTTTTGAATAGATATCTCTAGTCTAACGCACATTATTTCCTATGCTCTGATTAAAGGATTATTCGATGGTTGAATTCAGCAAGCGAATGGTTATTATTATTATTTTTTTAACCGTAGCTGATCACTGGCAAGTTTTGATTTCAACTCTAATTACATGAACTTGATAACCAGAATGCCCTAATGTTTTGATCATCAGATTCACGTCATTCTCTGTGTGTATGCCGTGAGATCGTTGTGCTGGGATTCCTTGAATTAAATCTATGATTTTCTAAGTTCTAATGGCTAATCGTTGTGGGAATGACTGTACCCCTTTTTATAGTTCACTATTTTATCCATATGTCAACATGCTCTGGTTCTTTCATTTCCCTTACATTGGTTTTAATCTTACATGAGCATTCAATCGTATGTTCCTGCACCTCATAATGCTGGCATTTTAGCCTAATTAAGCCCCAGCATCACCCAATCTCTCCAGCTCCAATTGCGAGGTCAATTTCCCTCATAAATCGTTGTTCAGAATCAAAGAAAGTTATAATACGTGAGCAGCAGCACTTCACTGCAATAGCAATGGAAAGCATGGCAGCAACAGGGATGACTCAGACATTGATGACACATCTTCAATGATAATCGCAGAAGATTCCTCGCAACATGTCATGGTAGGAGTTTGGAGGTTCAATAGACCTCCTGGCCTGAATAAAGCACCCTTACGGGGCCTTCCTAGATAACTTCTGAAGCATGAGAAAATCAAAACCAATGGAGAAAGTGCCATGAGGAAATATGTGGGCAAGATAATCACTTCAGCCAAAGACAGGTTCTCTTCATATATATATATAAAAAGGAGGGGGCAGGTATTAGAGTTTATATGTGAAAAGCAGGTTGTTCCTGCTCCTTTTGCAGAAGTTGGGGATAAATATGGTGATGGGAATGAAGGGTATATATGAATTATCAGAATTTTTTTTTTTGCCAAAGCACGGGGATAACACCCCGCGCCCATAGCATTCATTGAACGTGTGTAGATATCATATTTTTCTCTCATGTGATCAATTGTCTGTTGAAAATGAGCTTGCAGGTCCCTGCTTTGAAACTTAAATGTTCATCTACTGTTCAAAATCTTTTGGATTCTTTACATTTAGAAGCTTTTCAGCAAAATGCTTACCCTTCTTTAGCTTGCGTGGAGATATAACTAACTCTATTACAACATATGAACATAAACTTTCTTTATCTCATTTTGTTGTTATATATATATATATAGTCTCTAATTTCCTTGTTTTATTATTTACTTCTTCCTCTTTGTCCTTGGCAATTCTGTCATCAATGTCACAATGATAGCATACACAGATGATGTTTCACAGTTCAAAAGCTTCACTCATCAACTCACAGCATATTCACTGTCTCCTACCACAGTTTCACCAGCACTAACTTCATGATGCATCCACCATTGCACAGCAACCACTCGCTATGCAGTACCTATTGTCACCTCATGCTAACCTTCTGCATACCCCTTTGCATCATCGCCCCAATTTATCTGTAGCAGTAGGTCAATACCTCTGTTGACTGCGCATCAGCCACTTACATATCAACAGTAGTAAAAACCCCTATTTGTTAGCTATATCATCCAGCATATATACCTACAGTAGGTATATTTATTGAGTCCATCACCCAAATTCCACCAATGGTGCTGTGACGTTCCCAACGCCATCAAGCTTACACTCCACCTGCTGTTTTTCACAAGATCATCTTGTAACATTTGTCAATGGTTACTTGTTGCATGTTTCCACTATAGCCTCTGCTACTCTCATGCCTACACAATGGTTACCTCACTCTTATTTCCAGCACTTACCTCATAGGTGCAACCACTTTCAGCACACTATGTTACTTCACATTGGCCATCATGTTGTCTCCACTATCACTGTTCACAACATATTTGTCAATCTATCACTTATAGTAGCACCTACTGCTATCAGCCTCACATCCCATATGTGCTATCATCGTTACACATTCACTGCATTGCACCACAACAACACTGCCCACAGTAATACACACCTCATTATTTTTTTTTACCTACTGTAACATCCCAAAGTTGTTGACATCGCTGCATCCAAATCTTCATACCATTCCCATGTGCATTCACAGCACAGTAGCCCCATGGGCTGCTATGGTTCTCTGTGTGTATCTCCTGCATTTCCCCCATAGCTACACAATCCTCACTTACTACCCTTTTTTTTGCTTTCCCATCTGTTGCTTTGGTATAACCCACATCTGAATACCCCCTACATTTTCATCTATTGCTGCCATAGTCATACCTTCACTACTACACAAATTGTGGTTACTATAATAATCTTCCCATTTACATCCAAAATATGTGTTCAGCCCTTACCAAGCAACAATATTCTTGTTGTTTTCAGCTGTGCACATATCCTTTCACAGCATCGATTTGGCTGTCCTGCCAGTGTGTTTGGTACCTGTCTGCCTCAACCACTACCTATAGCCCCTTAGCTCATCTCCTTCCCCATGCCATATATATCTATATCTATATATATATATATATACATACCCATATATATAACATATGCATGTATATATATGTATATATAAGCATATATATCATTCCCTCTATCTTTCCATCATTCATATCTTGGTATATGAACATTTTTTTAGATATCCATATGATATATGCCCTCTTTCTTCTATTTTCATGTTAATCCAGTTGTTTTGCAGGGAATATAAGGAGAATATCATCACTTGAGAATTGTATTTTCAAATTTAAACCTTGTAATAAGTTAGATCTTAATGAGAATTTACATTTCTAGCTTTTAGGTAGAATGAATGAGCATTGTAAACATCATGAATTGCTTGTTTTCATGCAATTTTGCCTTTATTTCTCAAATTCTCACAAATGGCAAACACGAATGGCACGTGCACCATTTCGTAAGAGGTAATTAATTCTAAGTTGATGATTTACATCAATGGCCATGGTCAGGATGTAAACAAAACTTAGGATTTTTATCTTTTATAAAATAACACTGGATCCACACTGGATCCTTTTAAAAAATCATCATATTTTCTTTAAATATTTTCCTCTTTTATCAGAATTTAATCTAAAATTAATTCAATATATATACCAATGGTCATAGTCAGGGTATATTGAGAGTTAATTTCATTTTAAATTCTATAAAAGCACCAAAATGTATTTTATTTTTCACTTGAATTTAAATGTGGTTATTATATAATATATTCAATGACCATAGTCAGGGATATATTATATCTTCAACCTCATTCTTAATTCATTTAAAGAATGGAATAGCTTTTTCATCCCATTTCAAATCTTTTTCATTCATCATTTAGGATAGAATTGCATCATATTTCCAAAATTCCTTTTTCAAAAACTCCAAGTGATGTTAATATCTTCTTTAATCAATCTTCAATTCTTGTAAAATCCAATTCATCTCTTCATTTTCAATTCTATTTCATTTTTCAAATCTCAAAGTCCAATTTTAACTTTGAGATTTCAAATTCATTTTATATTAAAAAAAAAATTCAATTCCAATCAGATTTCAAAGTTCAAATTTGACTTTGAAATTTTAAATTCATTTCAAAATTTCCAATTCAAATCAGATTTCAAAGTTCAATTTGACTTTGAAATTCCAAATTCATTTTATATTCAAAACTCCAATCAAATTCAAAGTTCAATTTAACTTTGAAACTCTTGATTCATTTTTCAAGTTTCAGATTCAAAGTCCAATTTAACTTTGAAATTTATATATTCAAAGTTTAAATTCTCAAATCAATTTTGAAATTCCAAAATCCAAAGTTAGATCCCAATCTCGGATCCAGATTTCCAAGTATAAATCTCCACCTTTTCGGATCTCGGACTTCAGATCCAAAATCCATTTAGGATCCAGAACCCAATTCTACTTTGGATCTCAGACTTCAGATCCAAATCCATTTAGGATCCAGAACCCAATTCTAGTTTGGATCTCAGACTTCAGATCCAAATCCATTTTAGGATCCAGAACCCAATTCTACTTTGGATCTCAGACTTCAGATCCAATTCCATTTAGGATATAGTATCCAACTCCATCTCAGATCTCAAAATTCAGGTTCAACTCCCATTTTGAATTCTAAATCCAGAATTCAATTCTAAATCTCAACTCTATTTAGAATCCAGACTTTGAATTCAAATCCCATTTTGAATTCCAGATTTCAAAATGAACTTCTATTCTCAATTCCAATTCTTAAATCCAATTTCATTTCATCCCAGATTTCAAATCCAATTCCCATTTTCAGATTCTAAATCCATAATTCAATTTTGATCTTAATTTAGAATCCAGACTTTGGATTCAAATTGCATCTTGAATTCCAACTTTCAAATCAATCCCATTTCTCAATTCTATTTAGATTTCCCACGTTTCATTCTGATTTTAAAACTTCAAAAGTTATAATTCAATTCTATTTCATCTCTATTTTGATTCAAAGTCCATTTATGACTTTAAAGTTTATTTTCTTCTCCTTTTATCTCAATTTCAAGATCCTTCCTTTCAAAAGTCTAGATTATTTTCCCAAGCTCTGATTATTTCAAAAACTTAGAACTTTAAATCTTAAGTTCTGAGTTAAAAACCATTTCCTCACTCTATCATTCATCTCAGAAACACTTGGAAAATTTCAAATTATTTTAAAAAAAAGAGCATACATCTTTGTGTTCGCACAAGCATGATTCTTTGCGCATTTAGACTTAGAATAAATTCTTAGATAATTTCTTAGCAAAAGCAAAAGGCATAAATTCGACCCTTGGTTCGATTACCCCTGGTAAAGGCGCCAGGAATGGTCGAACCTTGTACCGACGAGTGGATCCCGTCTCCCAGTTTTCCCGCAAATATTTCAAAATGGAGGCGAGTTATTTTCTCAAATATTTTCAAAATTAAGGTCAAGTGAGACCCCGCAAAAGAGTTCCTCTTCTCTTCTTTTCTTTTTCTTTTTCTTTTTCTCTTCTCTCTTTCTTTCTATCTTTTATTTCTCCCTTCAAAAAGGAAGAAATAGGGATTAGAAAGGAAAAGAGAAGGAAGAGAGAGAAACCACAAGAAAGGAAAAATTTTGCATTGATCACAATGCCACAAATTTTGTTAAAAGCCACCATTTTGTAAATTGCGTCAAAAGAGGATAAAAGGATTACGATTGCAAGAGTATGCAATGAAACAAGAGGTGGCGCACTGGTGAGGCTCGTTACCCCTTAGGGAAGAGAACCCCAGTTCAAATCCCCCTGTGCGTCATTGCATTTTTGCCAAAGAAAGTTTTAAGAGAATTTTTGAAATTTGAGATGCTCTTAATCCTTATTTAAGGATTTAAATGGAGAAACACGCTTTCCAAGAGAAGGGGGTTGAACAGATGGCCTTGATGAGAAACCCAACAGCCAAAATGGGAAAGGACCTTCTTTCCTTGATTTTTGAATGGGAAGGGGAAGACTTTAAAGAGGTAATGAAGCCTCCCACGATTTTCGAAGTCAGTGGGAGTTATAATACCTCAATTAAGGAGGTCGGTTACTAAGAGAAAAAGAAATAAATACCTAAGACATTATTTTTGGAAAAAAACCACCGAACGTCTATAAGTGGTTAAATAAATATTCGTTGCAAAGATATGCAACAAAATTGTGTATGGCACACTGGTGGGGCTCGTTACCCCTTACAGAAGAGGTCTCCAGTTTGAATCCCCTTGTGATGTTTTTTTTTTGAAGGACGTTTCAACTTACTATAATAAATAATTTTTTTGAAGGGGGGAGGGGAAAGACGTTTCAACTTCTCCAATAAAGACGTGTTGGGGGAGGCGTACATGGAAGGGGCTGGACGAATTCCCAAATGGGAAACTCAATAATGGCTAATGGAAGGTGCCTCTTGAATTTTGAATATGGAGGAGGGAGTTACAAAAAACGTGAATGCTGGATAGTTTCTAAAATTTTAGAAATTAAAAATCATGCTTAAATGAAGGAGATTAATTAGGGAAAGGTGAGCCTTGAGAAAAGAAAAAAAACGTGAACTCATTTTGGGCTTTATCGTTTTCATCTCTCTCTCTCTCTCTCTCTCTCTCTCTCTCTCTCTCTCTCTCTCTCTCTCTCTCTCTCTCTCTCTCTCTCTTCGTAAGCGTGGACTCCATTGCTGGACGGGTGGCTCATCCTCGGGAGTTTTGCTCCACTACTTCCAACAAGAACCTTGCTTGAGGTTGTTCAATGCCCGAGCGAAGGAAGCACGGCTACCTCCGGATTCGCATCTTCAACAAGGTAAGGGCATAGTCTCTTTACGTATGTGCACAGAGCCATGGGGTATCTATAGGTGTTCGATTTCTAGAATACCCATCAACACTAAGTTACAAACCCAATTTTACCTTTTCTTGCTCATGTTCCCAGGCGTGTAATGGTAATTTCATCTTTTTGTTGGAAATATATATATATCGTGTAATGGTATAGAAAAAAAAATAGTGTACCCATCCTATTACATGTGCGTACAAACATTTGAATTAGAGATGTGGTTGTTCTCATAGTTGGTACATTGTTGGTGTAACAAAATAGAATACATAATGGATCAGCGAGTTTCTTATACATACAACCATCATAAACAAGTTGCGTGTTTCGTAAGAATAATCCCATCATACAATTTCTGTTACATGTAAGAAGGCACGAAAAATAAATTTCCTGTATATACCTTGAAAATGTATGCATAAACCTTGCACTTTATCTGAATCTGGTGGGGTTGATTTCAGCTATATGTGCATACAAAATTATAAAATTTTGTACATGGTCATCTGATTAGGTATGGGTACCTTCCAACATGCATATTATATCTCTCATGTCGTGAGGCATGTTGTGAATCTATCAAAGAAAGGATCACATAGATATGGAGTTTCCTCATGTTTAATTAATGTTGCAGATTAGTCATTTATGTTTTTATATATTTTTTTTGGGTGATGTATGCAATCTGTTGTATATAAATAACCCATCGTTACGCTTCTTCATGTTGTGATAAAATGTCCCACCAGAACCAAGCATGCATGTCTGTTATCGTCGCGAAATTTTTCCCCGTCTACCCTTCCTTGCGGAAGAGAGAGAGGGAAACACTTTCGTGATTCAAACTTGACCGGATTTTGGAAAATTGTTTTGAAATACTCGCCTTCGTTTTTGAAAATTGCGGGAAAATCCATGGGATGGGGCTCGACCTGTCGGTACGAGATTCGACCGTTCCTGCCGCCTTTAACAGGGGTAATCAAACCAAGGACCAAAATTGTGCTTGACTTAGTTAAATCATCAAAATCATGTTCTATCCTATATGCACAAAGAATTCAGGCATGTGCTATGAGAATTTTGTAAAATGCAGCTTGGGAAAACATGATGTATGCTTGGAAAATATTTGGAGTTGAAAAGAATCTCTCAGGAAAAAGATGAAAGTCAATCTCTCAGGAAACTCTGATGAAAAGATTTGAAATCTTGAGAAAGTTTATAAAGACCTGGGAAAATCATGAATGATTGGAAGTCCTGAGAAAATAGAAGTGATTCTTGAAAAAAGGTGAACATTTGAAAAGGGAAACACTTCTCAGGAAAACTCGGACTTTGAGAGTTTTCTTAGAAAAATGATGGAAACTTTATAGGAAAACTCTTTGGAGAGGAAAAACTGAACTTGGGAAATTGAAATCCTGGAAGTCTTGGCCTTAAAACCCTTGAAAGTTGATTTTTGATTCTTGAGAAAGATTGGAAAACTCTTTTTGAAAATCTTAAGAAAATAACATTTTCCAAGGAAAATCGAGGGAAAACTTTGATTTTGGAAATCCCACTTAGAAGTTTCTTGAGAGACTAGTTTCCATGGAAAACTGTGAACACTTGACTTGGGAAAACCGATTTTGGAAAATACTCAGAGTTTCTTGAGAAATGGATTTCTTTGAGAATGAATTTTTCTTAAGAAAATTATGGGAAAACCAAGGATTTCATGATGCAAATGATATGAGTGAATGAATGCACTTTGAAAGACTTTCTAAGAAATTTGTTGGAAAATGTGTATTAAGTCAAAATAAATCCTTCACATATCCTCACTGTGGCCATGAATATGTTCAGAGTTTAATTGATTTAATGCACAATACTTTGAAAATATTAGAAATATGATGTGCATTTTAAGATAGCCTAAGAGTGTAGGCTCAATGTGACTAGTAGAAAGATGATGGATCTGGGTCTCGTCCATATTCCGACTAGGGCCATAAATATGGATTCCACCGAGTTCATCAACTCCCTAAGAGTTGGTGCACGTGCCATTCGTGTACATCCATAGTGCTTTTGAAATAAAATGCATGAATCATATAAGCAGGATATTGCATAAATTCAAACTATATGATATGCATCCTAGTCTAAGCAGGAAATTAAAATCTTATTCCAAGATTTACATTATTACATCACTAAATAAATGAAATAAAAGGAAATTGCAGACTTCAGCTCCTTCTTTTGAATATCCTTGCCAAACTTGAAATAAGGTTAACTCAAATATGTGGGTTTTTCCAAAATTTTCTAATAATATTATGAAATTATTGGACTTAATTGGATATAAACCCTATTCTCATGCTTCCTTGATATTTGAAATAATGTAAATGCAGAAAATTCAGTAGAAAATAGTTTGAGATTCGGAATTGGGGTCAAAATGACCAGAATACCCCTAATTATAAAGTTATACCTTTAAAATCAAGGTTTTTTGAAAGAAAACTTGGTAAAATTGTGTTTTTGAAATTCAAATTGAATCAAATGATAATGAAATGCAATATGAGGCATGATGACATGCTGCTAAACACATTAGGACTGTAAAATCAGAATTTGATATTTTGCAATTTATCCAAAATAACGAATTTCGCTTGTTTTTCGCTTGGATCCGGGTCCTGCGGGACCCTGTTTTGGTATTATGGATAATCCGAACCTCAAATGGATTCCAAATTGCACCAAATTCGGTATGAAGCATCTACTCACTCTGATAAACAGCCTAGAATGCTAAAAATCACAAAATGATATAATTTGAATGCTAAAAGTTGAAGAAAATCCTAAAAATGGTGGATTTTGCCTATGGATCCGAACCAATTACAATGCTTAACATGATAATGCAAGATTTACACCATGAAAACTTCTGATATTTTGCAGACTGTTAAAGGATCCTAAATGGAACATTTTTGGTTTTTACAGCCTTGGTATTTGAGCCATGGTGAGTTCAATAACAGGGATTTAGTTCTGACAGAGGTAAAAATCACCCTAATCTAATGTAAAATGCTAACAAAATAGAAATCAGCCATGGAAATTTATGATATTTAACAAAGATACTCACGACACCTATATGGACAACTTTCATGTTCATAACTTCGGCATTTGATCAACAGAAACATTGATAAAAATATAACTTTTTAATCCTAAATTGACAGAATAGACGAATGTGACAAAACAGAGGACTGACAAGAAAAATCCGAATCAGGTATCAACACTGTTCTAAAAATCACAGGCTTTCAGATACAAATAGAGGACACCTCGGACATAACTTTCACTTTTTACAGTTTTGGATTTAGAGCAACACACAAAGATAACCCATCGACCTAAGTCGATCCAAAGTCTCAGAGGCCCAAATCAGGCTCTGACACGTGTCCCAAACTCTCGGATTTTTGTCAGACATAAAGAAAAAATCAGAAAAATCTGAGAAAATCATATTACCAACTAAGAATTTTCTCGAGTTCATAACATCTTTCAGATCGAAAATCGAATCTTCCATGAGGGAGATCTTGATTTTACAAGTCGGAAAATACTTTTTAAAACGCATCCCGGGTAACAAAACCCGACTTGTCATTTTGAATGAAATTTTGGCACAATTCTAGAGACACCTCAGGGCGCATTCCGTGATTTGTTTGGGATTTTTAATAAAAAATAAATGCATAAAATGACGTGTAGACTGACTGACAAAAATAGAGAACTACTGAAAATGAGCAGAATTGAAATAAATGCTAAATTAATCCTAATTAATTCATGAAACGTGCTAAATTGATGAAATAAAATGCAAATTAAATCTAGCTAAATGCATGGATGTTAAAAATCATCAAGGAAGCATAATCGAATATTTTTATGTATGTCGTTTTATGAGAATAGCTCAATCCATCTCTCGGATGAGCTCTTTCTTCAAACGACTCCCGAATCGAATTATGAAATCAAATCAAGAGGAAAAGAGGTGCACTTTGCTTCGTTACGCAACGTAGGAGCTCTTGAAAGGGGCGGCTATTACGAGCTTCGTTCGTCCTTCGCTCCGGGCTTCGGATGGTTCACCAAAATCGACCCACTACACCTTCTTCACTGAGCCAAAGGGGGCGTGAATTCCAAAGTGCAAAAGTCAGATTCTCAAGAAGGCTAGGTCGAATTTTCAAGTTCACAAGAGTTCTCAAAAGATGGTCTCCCTATGCTGGGCGTGGAGCCTTGTTTTTATAGATTTTTTCTGAAAAATTTGAATTTCAAACAGGCTCAATCTGAGCCCTCCATGTGGCGCCATCTCAGGGGTGCTATTTTGATTTTTGAGAAAATAAAAAATAAGAATTTTGTGAGTGAGACACCTCAGCAGAATTTGAAAATTTTCAAAATTGGGTTTGCTTGATTTTCTCTGCAGGAAGCTCCCAGATTGCGCCACCTCAGAGGGTGCTCTCTTGGAGTTTGAAATTCAAAATTGCCTTTTGTAGGGAGCCCTCAGGTGGTGCCACCTCATGGGGCTATTTTTATAAAAAAAATAATAAATAAAAGAAAGGAAGCCAAGTGGGGCTCTGGATTGGCGCCACCTCACAAGGTGTTTTGAGGTGTAAAACTGGAAACAATAGGAGCATGCCATGTGGCGCCATCTCTGGAGGCTCTTGACATGTGTCAGAAGGATAGGAGTGGAAGAAGCAAATTGTGCCACCTCAGAGGAATTCAAATTCTACTTTTCTGCAGGAAAGGAGAGGCTGACATGTGGCGGTTCCTCAGAGTGGCTCCTAAAATGCCATGTGGCAGAAGGGAAAAGCAAGGGACATGTGGCGCCCTCATATTCAAAGTAGAAAAAGGTAGAACTCTAGGATTTTCGCCACCTAGCTCTTGTCTGAAAATTTTTGAATGGTTGCTTTTCTGAAGGAAGCCAAGAGTGACATGTGTTCTCTACTTTTTCTGAAGGAGGCTGGAGATGACATGTGTCCTCTACTTTTTCTGAAAAAAGCAGAAGGAGACATGTGTCATCTGCCTTTTCTGAAAGAAGCAGAGAATGACATATGTCATTTGCTTTTTCTAAGAAGAGCAGAGGGTGACATGTGTCATCTACTTTTCCTGAGGAAAGAAGAGAGTGACATGTGTCACTTGTAGGAGACATAATTCAAATGGTGCCACCTCAGGGGAGACAAGCTCTACTTTTTGTGAACAGGACAACACATGACACGTGGCATCTCATGGTGACCTTGGAATGACACATGGCACAGGGTGAAGATGGTGGACACTGACACGTGGCATAAAATGAAGAGGATGTCTAATGACATGTGGCGGCATCTTAAGATGGCCCCACACTGGCACTTGGCATGGAAATGGGAGGAGAGAGAAAATGACAAGTGACACCAATCCAGGGGACAAGGCTCCTATATTTTTGGGTTTTTCAAAAATTCAAATTTTTTCAAAAGGAAAACCTGTGTGACACCACCTCAATGTGGGTCCCACATTGCTTCTTTATTGAAATAAGGACAAGACAACAACCTCTTTTTGGAATTTTCATAAAATCTGGACTAATTGGTAAAACAGAAGTTTTTGGAAAGAGTTGGCCCCTGTAGGGCGATTTTGTAAAAGGAAGATATTTGAAATTGTCAAAAGGGCAAAATCTGAGATAAGGTGGCTGAAATCCATATTAAAAACTATCCAGATCATTTTCCTGAGAAAATATTTAGAAATTTAGAGTCCTGGGGGTAAACTGGGAAGAATTGATAATTTTGAAGACCCAGGGTTTTGAAATCGATTTTAAAAAGAGTTGAAATTCTAATCTGGATTGGAAATTTTGAAATCAAGAGTTCTGGACCTCGAAATGACATGTTGTGCAGTGCAGTGATATGAGATGCTCATGCAATGATATGCAATGTCATGTCTTATGCCATATAATCTTGAACCAAGACTTGGAGATTCCTGTTTTCTGTCAGGAATAAAATTTTGAACATCTGAGCTAAAAATAGAGAAATTCTGAGAGTTGCAGATGAAATTTAGACTTTTGCAAGGTTCGGGCTCAGAAAATGACCATTTTGCCCTCCGGCGATTTCAGAGGCTGGATGTTGATGCTTGGTGGAAATGTTGGAGAGGTGAGTGAAAATTTGGGGTGTTTACAGATGCCCCTCTTTGCTACTAAGCCGGCTTGAGACCGAGCTTAATGGCAAAGAAAAACACACCAAATTTGGGCTATATATAACAAAAATGCCCCAGTTAGAAGGATCTGACTGGGTGTGAAGCAATTAGCCCGAGGAAGATGGTAGATATGGAATGGAGAATGAAGGGGAAAGATTCACTCTTTGAGAGTGAAGTTCAGGTTTTTATGCCCTTAACCTGGATGGGACAAAAATACCTCGTATCGAACGAAGCTCAGGTTTGACCCTTATCCTGATTGGGGAATGGAATAACTCATAGAAATGAGACTCAGATTTGTACCCTTAACCTGATCGGGCGGAAAATGAAATACCTCTTTGATTAAGGCTCAGGTTTATACCCTTATCCTAATCGGGCGGAAAATGGAATACCTCTTTGAATGAGGCTCAGGTTTGTACCCTTATCCTGATCGGGCGGAAAATGGAATACCTCTTTGATTGAGGCTCAGGTTTATACTCTTATCCTGATCGGGCGGAAAATGGAATACCTCTTTGAATGAGGCTCAGGTTTATACCCTTATCCTGATTGGGCGGAAAATGGAATACCTCTTTGAATAAGGCTCAGGTTTATACCCTTATCCTGATCGGGCGGAAAATGGAATGCCTCTTTGATTGAGGCTCAGGTTTATACCCTTATCCTGATCAGGCGGAAAATGGAATACCTCTTTGATTGAGGCTCAGGTTTATACCCTTATCCTGATCGGGTGGAAAATGGAATATTGGAAGGTGAATAAGACAACTTTTCTTGAAGATGAACGAGGCGATGGAAATGTATATGTAAGAGGCAATTTTGGAAAATGATCAAGACGATCCGGTGAATTTACCATCAGTGTGAAATATGAATATGGTAAGGAGTAAGACGACTCTTTCGACAACGCGAAAGACGGACATGGCAATCTTTTGACAAGAATAAGGTAACTCTTTCGGCAACGCGAAAGACAGACAAGGCAAACTCTTTAAGAGAAGAGTAAGGCAACTCTTTTGACAATGAATAAGGCAATTTTTCCAACGAAGAATAAGGCAACTCTTTTGGCAATGCGAAAGATGAACGCAGGCGATCTAAAGGAACAAGGCGATTCTTTTGACAATACGAAAGATGATAAAGGCAATCCAAAGGAACAAGGCGATTCTTTCGACAACGCGAAAGATGACAAAGGCAATCCAAAGGAATAAGGCGATTCTTTCGACACCGCGAAAGATGACAAGGCAATCCAAAGGAATAAGGCGATTCTTTCGACACCGCGAAAGATGACAAAGGTAATCCAGAGGAATAAGGCGAGTCTTTCGACAACGCGAAAGATGATAAAGGCAATCCACAGGAATAAGGCGATTCTTTCAACAACGTGAAAGATGATAAGGCAATCCAAAGGAATAAGGCGATTCTTTCGATACCGCGAAAGATGACAAAAGGCAACCCAAAGGAATAAGGCGATTCTTTCGACACCGCGAAAGATGACAAAGGTAATCTAGAGGAATAAGGCGATTCTTTCGACAACGCGAAAGATGACAAAAGGCAACCCAAAGGAATAAGGCAATTCTTTCGACAACGCGAAAGATGATAAGGCGATCCAAAGGAATAAGGCGATTCTTTCGACACCGCGAAAGATGACAAAGGTAATCCAGAGGAATAAGGCGAGTCTTTCGACAATGTAAAAGATGATAAGGCGATCCAAAGGAATAAGGCGATTCTTTCGACAATGCGAAAGATGACAAGGCAATCCAAAGGAATAAGACGATTTTTGATAACGCAAAAGATGACAAAGGTAATCCAGAGGAATAAGGCGATTCTTTCGACAACGCGAAAGATGACAAAAGGCAACCCAAAGGAATAAGGCGATTCTTTCGACAACGCGAAAGATGATAAAGGCGATCCAAAGGAATAAGGCGATTCTTTCGACAACGCGAAAGATGATAAAGGCGATCCAAAGGAATAAGGCGATTCTTTCGACACCGCGAAAGATGACAAAGGTAATCCAGAGGAATAAGGCGAGTCTTTCGACAATGCAAAAGATGATAAGGCGATCCAAAGGAATAAGGCGATTCTTTCGACAATGCGAAAGATGACAAGGCAATCCAAAGGAATAAGGCTATTTTTGATAACGCAAAAGATGACAAAGGTAATCCAGAGGAATAAGGCGAGTCTTTCGACAACGCGAAAGATGATAAAGGCAATCCACAAGAATAAGGCGATTCTTTCGACAACGCGAAAGATGATAAGGCAATCCAAAGGAATAAGGCGATTCTTTCGACACCGCGAAAGATGACAAAAGGAAATCCAAAGGAATAAGGCGAGTCTTTCGACAACGCGAAAGATGACAAAGGCGATCCAAAGGAATAAGGCGAGTCTTTCGACAACGCGAAAGATGACAAAGGCGATTCAAAGGAGAAAGGTGATTCTTTCGACAACGCGAAAGATGATAAAGGAGATCCGAAGGAAAAAGGCGATTCTTTCGACAACGCGAAAGATGACAAGGCAATCCAAAAGAATAAGGTGATTCTTTCGACAACGCGAAAGACGACAAGGCAATCCAAAGGAATAAGGCGATTCTTTCGACAACGCGAAGATGATAAGGCAATCCAAAGGAATAAGGCGATTCTTTCGACAACACGAAAGATGACAAAGGTAATCCAAAGGAATAAGGCGATTATTTCGACAACACGAAAGATGATAAAGGCTATCCAAAGGAACAAGGCGATTCTTTCGACAACGCGAAAGATGACAAAGGCAATCCAAAGGAACAAGGCGATTCTTTCGACAATGCGAAAGATGACAAAAGGCAATCCATTCGGAGGGAATTCTTTCAACAACGTGAAAGACGACAAAGGCTATCCTTTTGGAGAGAAGGCTAATCTTTCAACAACGCGAAAGATGAAAAAGGCTATCCTTTCGGAGATAAGGCTAATCTTTCAACAATGCGTAAGATGACAAAGGAAAATCTCTCGAAGTGTCAAGATGCATCAATATGGACCTCAAGCTCTCACTTAACATCAGGATAGCTAGAAAATATTGTCAAAATGTTGAAATTTTTTTTGATTCAAAGTAATTGAAAATGATGCTCATTGTTGTGAAAATATTCCTTCTTTTCTACCTGAAGTATTACCTCCAAACAGGATTGACTTCATAGAATCAAGATTTTGAATCCAAATTGCTTGTGATTGACCTTCTTCAAAGAAGTTATCAATTTCCTTGATATGAACAGGAAAGAGAATTTGATATTATGAAAGCAATCTATGAAAGGATATTGATAATATAATTTCATAAATTTAAAGAAGATTCTTGATAAATGTGGCAGTTTTGATATCCTGGGAGCTTCTCTCATGATAATCTTCCTGCGCTCTTTTGGCTCTCTTGGGTTTTTGCTACATTCTCCTTCATTTTGGAGATGTTCTAATTTTTTTTCTCTTTCTTTTTCCTCTCTTTCTCTCTTTTGGGAGGGTACGTCACAAGCTCCTTCAACTTGGAGATGTTTCGATCCTTCTTGGACGATATTGGCTCATGGGTTAGAGATCTTTGGATGATAGCTGAAATTAAATATCTTTTAGGGATTGTCGGGAGGTTTATCGCATCTGCCTTCATCTCGACAGTGCTTTGGGCTTTCCCTGGAAGGATCCATCACAAACTCTGTCATCTTGGAGATGTTTCAAATCTTCTTTGGCCCCGGGGGTCTACTCGCTTAATTCGCCTTCATCTTGACGACAAGTGAGAGATCCCTTTTGCGGATATTTAATTGCAGCTTAGGTGATTTTAAGGAGACAGGGCTTGGATGAATTCTCTCTTTTCCTAGCGCTCAGGATATTTTCACTGCCTCATTTTCACAAGAATGGTCTTTAAAAATGTGCCATTGACTGCGATCAATATCAATCATCTATGGCTTTGCAAAACATTGAATCTTCTTTTCTGGCCATATCGAGGATTTATCCTTCATCCTTTTGGTTGGCCCATAGAAAGAATTTGGATTTTGAATCCTTCTTCACAAAAGCTTTGCATTTTTGGAAGTGATACTGAAGGTAAACTGAGGTAAAATTTTGTGCAATAAAATTCTAAAATCAACAAGTAATTGATTGACAAATTGACAAAGTGTTCTTTTGATCCTTAGTAAAAGAGATCGCTTGACATCCGAGCTGACACATCCCTGACAATGGTACTCAATTTCGAAGGTAAGTCCTACCATAAGGCTAGATTTTGAAGGTAAGCCTAACTCAAAAGTTGGTTTTGAAAGACCATCCGAATCAGGACTCAGGTTTTATAAGAAAAGTTGGAAGATTCGAGTCAAAACTCGAGCCTTCGAAGGAAAGCTAGGAAGTTTGGTTTCTAAGGAGATAAATTTTGGGTCGAAACCCAAATCTTCAAAGAAAAAACTAGGCCAATTCAGATTTTTGAGTCGAAACTCAAATATTCAGAGGAAAGTTGGAAAGTTCGAGTCGGGGCTCGAATCTCAAAGGAAAACTGGGAAGTTCAGATTTTGAAGGAAAGAAAACTTGAGTTAAAATTCAAATCTTCAAAGGAAGGTTGGAAAGTTCGAGTCGGGGCTCGAATCTCAAAAGGTAACTGGAAAGTTTAGATTTTGAAGGAAAGGAAACTTGAGTTAAAACTCAAATCTTCGAAGGAAAGCTGGAAAGTTCGAGTCAGGGCTCGAATCTCAAAAGGAAACTGGAAAGTTTAGATTTTGAAGGAAAGAAAACTTGAGTTAAAACTCAAATCTTCGAAGGAAAGCAGGAAAGTTCGAGTCAGGGCTCGAATCTCAAAGGAAAATCTTTAATCAGAAGATTGAATTTTGAAAATCGACAGTGCGAGGACTGGGATTGAAAGTTTTGAGAATGGCCAGTTTGAGGACTGGATTATTTGACTTGCAATGAAAAGACCATCATATTTAGATGTATGTGGTCTGATTTTCAGGATTAACCCCTTATCCTGAACGGGGAATGGAAATTGAATGACTTGGCGGTCGAAATTGAGAATTTGGTAATTTGAAAATTGGAAATAGGGTGACCCGGAAGTTGAAATTGAAGAATTGAATGACCCAAGGGTCGAAATTGAAGAATTATGGAAAAATGATTCAGGTTTATCCCTTAACCTGAAGGGGAAGAAAATGGATGCAGAATTAATGCAAAATGAAATGCTAATGCACATGAAATGTAAATGAATGCAAAATTAATGCAAGTGGGTGCATATGCATGCAAAATGAGAGATTGGTTTATCCTGCCTGCATACAGAATGTTTTGAGGTAAAGATAGATTTTTCAAAAAAAATGCCCCAGTGTAACTAGGGAGGAAAATTTTAAATACAAAGAAGGATAATCGAGGAATAAGGTGACATGCTTCTTGATTGAGAGATATCCTCAAGGTCATTCCTCACAAGAGACATATTTGTGAAAAGGAAAGAGACGCAAATAAAATGGTGCCAAACTATTGGCAAATTTTATTGATGCTTAAAAATTGAGGAAAGGAAACAGAATTATATTATCCCTTTGAAATGATAAAAGCAAAATGAGAAGTGAGAAAGTGTTTGCACATGGGATCTTTAAAGTAAAAGGAGAATGTTATTTTGAAAGTGAGAAATCATTTTGGGAAGAAAATCAACTGCAAGGTTGATTTTGAAGAATGATCAGCGTGAGAACTGATCTTTGAAAGGGGAATCAACACGAGGGTTGATTTTGAAGAGAGATCATCATGAGGGTTGATTTTGAAAACGAATTGGTTTAACACTAATTTTGGAAAAGAAAATCACCACAAGGGTTGATTTTAAAGATAATGGTTTGAAACCAATTTAAGAAAAGAAGATCACCGCGATGGTTGATTTTTGAAAAATATTGAACCGAAATATTAAACTTTTGGGTGATCATAAAGAATATGTTTGTAGAAAATTTTCAAAAATTTCACGATTTTTGAAAAAACCCTCATAGGTAATTTCATTTCTCTCATAAATTGCCCCTCGTTTTGAAAAGAATGGGCAAAGAAGATTCTTCAAAACGAAAACAGGTGCCCTAATGGGGCAAAAGAAAGAAGTATTTGATGAAGAAAATTGACATTTTATTGATAAGCAGAACTGATAACAAAAGATTGCATATTTATAAGCACTCGACCAAAAGGTTGCAAAAACTGAGCGGACTTGTTCCTACGAGGTGACTGGCAAAACGAAAGGAAGAAAGCAGAAAACTTTGGCATCATCAACTTTCTGAATGATCTGGGAAAGGCTTGGTCAGGATGGCCAGCTCGTCTTCTTCTTCCTCTTCAGCAAGGAGGCTCTTGTCAATGCAATCCTGAACAATATTTTTGAAGACAAAACAATGATCGATGTCGTGCCCCACTGCCCGATGAAACTTGCAAAACTGATTCCTGAACCTTCCCATGATGGTGGGAGGAGTTGTGGCCTTTGGGAGCTTCACTAATCCCTTGGTCAACATGAATTCAACGGCTTCTTCGAGTGTTTGTTTGAGAGGAGTGAACACTCGATCACTACTCCAACCTTCACGCTTTATCTTTTCCTTTTGTGGAAAACTGGGCTGAGATAGCTTACTATTCTGTCTTTCCTCTCGATCCGCATGGTTGCCCTTACTACTTTTGTTATCATTGCGGCTGATATTGGCGGAGGAGGTGAAATTTGCCTTTTTCTTTGGATCTAGATTGTTCTTGACGAGGGTGATACCATCGTAGACACCATTTTCCAACCCCATCTCGAGCCACTCGGCTCGTTCAGTAAGCTCTATGAAAGACTTGGAAGGCGAGGTGGAGATAAGACTTCTCAAAGGTTGTGAGAAGTTGTTTAGGATCAGCGATAAGGCATGCCTCTCTGATATAGGATCCCTCATTTTGTTGCAGGTCTCTCTCCATCTGCGAATGAAGTCCCTGGCTTTTTCACTATCTCTCTGCTTCAGATTACAGAGGTGATTTAGTGTTGGTAGCGCTTCAGTATTGAACAGGAATCGTTCAACGAACAAGTTCACAACTTTGTCAAACTCTTTCAGTTCTATAGGGTTGACATGCTCCGCGTACCATTTGGCCGCGACTCCTTCCAGACTGCGGGGAAAGCATAAAAATAGTGCTCTGTTATCTTTCTTGAACCTTGAGCACTCAGCAAAGAACATGGCGAGATGGGCTTTTGGGTCGCCAGAACCATCGAACTTGATGAATTTTCGGGAAAGATTCTTCAGATCATCATCCCCTTCTAAATCGTCGTAGAAGTCCTCGCTGGTGAAGACTTTCTTGCCCTTGTCGCGGGCTTGCAGATCCTTGACCACTCTGGCCATTTCTCTGAATTGTGCTTGCAGGGGCTCTTCTGCGACCTGACTTTTTGATTTGTGACTCCTCCTTTGGCCACATTTCTGGAATGCCGGAGGCACCTCATATTCTTCATCGGTATCATCTTTGTCTGAAGTATCTTGAACATTCTCCTCAGAGGACTTGGTTGACCTCTTGGCCACTCGATCTCTAATTCTCTGACTGAATGGATTTTTGTCTGAGCTGGTGCCAGCCTGCTCATTCATCATCCTCTTCATCATTTTCTGAAACATTGCATACATCTGAGGGTCAATACCGGCATCTTCTGGCTGCTCTTGGTCTTTGTCTGACCTTGGTGAATTCATCTCTCCTTCTGATGTTGATGAGTAGCTGATACGCTGAATTGGTGCGGTCTTCTTCCCTGACCTTGTCTGAACCATCAAATGCTGCGAAGGCTCTCTGCAGGATAAAGTCTTGATTAGACTCTGAGGAAATTTTTGGATTGGGAAGAAAATTATATGGTGGACAATTGGAAGAATATCCCATTACTAGGGATGGAGTCGCCGCTGGAATCACGACAATTGTGTTGTCATTCTTTGTAAGAGAAATAACAACGGAAAATGTGCCTTGTTACCTAGGCGGGGTCGTCAACCACGAGGAAAACACCATTTTTGAAGGAAAGAGATATATTTTGGAAAAACAATCCACAAACGAATTTAGAATAAGGAGAAGGCAAGTGAGTAAACAATTTTCACCGCAATAGTCAAGGTATGCAAGAGGAAAATAAGGTGAAGAATTTTGCAAATAGACAAAAGGATTGAAAATCTAATGAAAGAAAATATATGATTTTGGAAAATTGCAGGCAGGATAAAAATGCAGCTGGAAATTCGAGATCCAGTAGAACGGGAGAATAGAAAATCACCTGGAGTTTTGAAAGAAATGAGATATTTGAGAAAATCATCCAGGGTTTGAGAAAAATAAAGGAAAAGGTGAGAATATGGATATTTGAAAATATTTTTAAGAAAATATGAGAGAAATAAAAGTAGCATACAATCACATCCTGCACAAACATTTATGCACATTCAACAATCCCTAAAAGGCTGACTCTAGATGCATCATTTTGAAAACAGTTGTAGGACCCTAATCCTAACTCTAGGTTCAGATCATCTTTGTCCAATCCAGTTATGCCGATATACCCGAATCGAAATCCGAGGTACGTGGCATATAATCTCAACTCCGGTTCTAAGGTAAGGTTTTCCAACATCTTTGAGCGCCTACCGATATACTTCGGACTGTGGCCCGTGGTACGTGGTAGGGGGGTGTTACCCCAAATAGTTGGCCCAGTTGTGAGGCCCTGTCCCGAACTATGGTTCTGGAAGAGAGCCCAGCAACGTGAAGACCGGGTAATAGTAGGTAATTGAGGTTTAAAAAAAATGATCACATGCAAGAAATAGAGGGCTCTAAATCCTAGAGAGATAGATTTTGAAAATTTTGAAGAAGCATACATTGTTTGCATTCAGATCCTAAATTGAGGAGAGTTGTATTTAGACCTAAGTCTATGTGAGCATGAAAATATCTTCTCAATCTGGTCCTACCAAACCATGCCTAGTCTATATGCGGTTAATGTCAGCTAGGTCAAAATCTAGGCTACTAGGTTTGCATGATATCAGAAGGTAAAAGAGCTGATATTTTGTGAACAGGGTTTCGATAATTGAACTAAGTCAAGCACAATTTTGACCAGACAAGGACAGGTCCCATCTCGGTCGCCAAACCTGTTATCATCGCGAAATTTTTTCCCGTCTACCCTTCCTTGCGGAAGAGAGAGAGAGGGAAACGCTTTCGTGATTCAAACTTGACCGGATTTTGGAAAATTGTTTTGAAATACTCGCCTCCGTTTTTGAAAATTGCGGGAAAATCCATGGGATGGGGCTCGACCTGTCGGTACGAGGTTCGACCGTTCCTGCCGCCTTTAACAGGGGTAATCGAACCAAGGACCAAAATTGTGCTTGACTTAGTTAAATCATCAAAATCGTGTTCTATCCTATATGCACAAAGAATTCAGGCATGTGCTATGAGAATTTTGTAAAATGCAGCTTGGGAAAACGTGATGTATGCTTGGAAAATATTTGGAGTTGAAAAGAATCTCTCAGGAAAAAGATGAAAGTCAATCTCTCAGGAAACTCTGATGAAAAGATTTGAAATCTTGAGAAAGTTTATAAAGACCTGGGAAAATCATGAATGATTGGAAGTCCTGAGAAAATAGAAGTGATTCTTGAAAAAAGGTGAACATTTGAAAAGGGAAACACTTCTCAGGAAAACTCGGACTTTGAGAGTTTTCTTAGAAAAATGATGGAAACTTTATAGGAAAACTCTTTAGAGAGGAAAAACTGAACTTGGGAAATTGAAATCCTGGAAGTCTTGGCCTTAAAACCCTTGAAAGTTGATTTTTGATTCTTGAGAAAGATTGGAAAACTCTTTTTGAAAATCTTAAGAAAATAACATTTTCCAAGGAAAATCGAGGGAAAACTTTGATTTTGGAAATCCCACTTAGAAGTTTCTTGAGAGACTAGTTTCCATGGAAAACTGTGAACACTTGACTTGGGAAAACCGATTTTGGAAAATACTCAGAGTTTCTTGAGAAATGGATTTCTTTGAGAATGAATTTTTCTTAAGAAAATCATGGGAAAACCAAGGATTTCATGATGCAAATGATATGAGTGAATGAATGCACTTTGAAAGACTTTCTAAGAAATTTGTTGGAAAATGTTTATTAAGTCAAAATAAATCCTTCACATATCCTCACTGTGGCCATGAATATGTTCAGAGTTTAATTGATTTAATGCACAATACTTTGAAAATATTAGAAATATGATGTGCATTTTAAGATAGCCTAAGAGTGTAGGCTCAATGTGACTAGTAGAAAGATGATGGATCTGGGTCTCGTCCATATTCCGACTAGGGCCGTAAATATGGATTCCACCGAGTTCATCAACTCCCTAAGAGTTGGTGCACGTGCCATTCGTGTACATCCATAGTGCTTTTGAAATAAAATGCATGAATCATATAAGCAGGATATTGCATAAATTCAAACTATATGATATGCATCCTAGTCTAAGCAGGAAATTAAAATCTTATTCCAAGATTTACATTATTACATCACTAAATAAATGAAACAAAAGGAAATTGCAGACTTCAGCTCCTTCTTTTGAATATCCCTGCCAAACTTGAAATAAGGTTAGCTCAAATATGTGGGTTTTTCCAAAATTTTCCAATAATATTATGAAATTATTGGACTTAATTGGATATAAACCCTATTCTCATGCTTCCTTGATATTTGAAATAATGTAAATGCAGAAAATTCAGTAGAAAATAGTTTGAGATTCGGAATTGGGGTCAAAATGACCAGAATACCCCTAATTATAAAGTTATACCTTTAAAATCAGGGTTTTTTGAAGGAAAACTTGGTAAAATTGTGTTTTTGAAATTCAAATTGAATCAAATGATAATGAAATGCAATATGAGGCATGATGACATGCTGCTAAACACATTAGGACTGTAAAATCAGAATTTGATATTTTGCAATTTATCCAAAATAACGAATTTCGCTTGTTTTTCGCTTGGATCCGGGTCCTGCGGGACCCTATTTTGGTATTATGGATAATCTGAACCTCAAATGGATTCCAAATTGCACAAAATTCGGTATGAAGCATCTACCCACTCTGATAAACAGCCTATAATGTTAAAATTTACGAAATGATATAATTTAAATGCTAAAATTTGAAGAAAATCCTAAAAATGGTGGATTTTGCCTATGGATCCGAACCAAATACAATGCTTAACGTGATAATGCAAGATTTACACCATGAAAACTTCTGATATTTTGCAGACTGTTAAAGGACCCAAAATGGAACATTTTTGGTTTTTACAGCCTCGGGATTTGAGCCATGGTGAGTTCAGTAACAGGGAATTAGTTCTGACAGAGGTAAAAATCACTCTAATCTAATGTAAAATGCTAAAAAAATAGAAATCAGCCATGGAAATTTATGATATTTAACAGAGATACTCACGACACCTACATGGAGAACTTTTATGTTCATAACTTTGACATTTAATCAACAGAAACATTGATAAAAATATAACTTTTTAATCCTAAATTGACAGAACAGACAAATGTGACAAAACAGAAGACTGACAAGAAAAATCCGAAACAGGTATCAACACTGTTCTAAAAATCACAGGCTTTCATATGCAAACATAGGACACCTCGTACATCACTTTCACTTTTTACAGTTTTGGATTTAGAGCAACACACAAAGAGAACCTATCGACCTAAGTCGATTCAAAGTCTTAGAGGCCCAAATCAGGCTCTGACACGTGTCCCAAACTCTCGGATTTTTGTCAGACATAAAACAAAATCAGAAAAATCTAAGAAAATTGGATTACAAACTAGGCATTCTCTCGAGTTCATAACATCTTTCTGATCGAAAATCAGATCTCCCATGAGGGAGATCTTGATTTTACAAGTCGGAAAATACTTTTTAAAATGCATCCCGGGTAACAAAACCCGACTTGTCATTTTGAATGTTTACCGCAGTAAACAAATCCAAATGCTTCCTAATTTTTGGCACAATCCTAGAGACACCTCAGTGCGCATTCCGTGATTTTTTTGGGATTTTTAATAAAAAATAAATGCATAAAATGACGTGTAGACTGACTGACAAAAATAGAGAACTACTGAAAATGAGCAGAATTGAAATAAATGCTAAATTAATCCTAATTAATTCATGAAACGTGCTAAATTGATGAAATAAAATGCAAATTAAATCTAGCTAAATGCATGGATGTTAAAAATCATCAAGGAAGCATAATTGAATATTTTTATGTATGTCGTTTTATGAGAATAGCTCAATCCATCTCTCGGATGAGCTCTTTCTTCAAACGACTCCCGAATCGAATTATGAAATCAAATCAAGAGGAAAAGAGGTGCACTTTGCTTCGTTACGCAACGTAGGAGCTCTTGAAAGGGGCGGCTATTACGAGCTTCGTTCGTCCTTCGCTCTGGGCTTCGGATGGTTCACCAAAATCGACCCACTACACCTTCTTCACTGAGCCAAAGGGGGCATGAATTCTAAAGTGCAAAAGTCGGATTCTCAAGAAGGCTAGGTCGAATTTTCAAGTTCACAAGAGTTCTCAAAAGATGGTCTCCCTATGCTGGGCGTGGAGCCTTGTTTTTATAGATTTTTTCTGAAAAATTTGAATTTCAAATAGGCTCAATCTGAGCCCTCCATGTGGCGCCATCTCAGGGGTGCTATTTTGATTTTTGAGAAAATAAAAAATAAGAATTTTGTGAGTGAGATACCTCAGCAGAATTTGAAAATTTTTAAAATTGGGTTTGTTTGATTTTCTCTGCAGGAAGCTCCCAGATTGCGCCACCTCAGAGGGTGCTCTCTTGGAGTTTGAAATTCAAAATTGCCTTTTGTAGGGAGCCCTCAGGTGGCGCCACCTCATGGGGCTATTTTTATAAAAAAAATAATAAATAAAAGAAAGGAAGCCAAGTGGGGCTCTGGATTGGCACCACCTCACAAGGTGTTTTGAGGTGTAAAACTGGAAACGGTAGGAGCATGCCATGTGGCGCCATCTTTGGAGGCTCTTGACATGTGTCAGAAGGATAGGAGTGGAAAAGCAGATTATGCCACCTCAGAGGAATTCAAATTCTACTTTTCTGCAGGAAAGGAGAGGCTGACATGTGGCGGTTCCTCAGAGTGGCTCCTACAATGCCATGTGGCAGAAGGGAAAAGCAAGGGACATGTGGCGCCCTCATATTCAAAATAGAAAAAGGTAGAACTCCAGGATTTTCGCCACCTAGCTCTTGTCTGAAAATTTTTGAATGGTTGCTTTTCTGAAGGAAGCCAAGAGTGACATGTGTCCTCTACTTTTTCTGAAGGAGGCTGGAGATGACATGTGTCCTCTACTTTTTCTGAAAAAAGCAGAAGGAGACATGTGTCATCTGCCTTTTCTGAAAGAAGCAGAGAATGACATGTGTAATTTGCTTTTTTTGAGAAGAGCAGAGGGTGACATGTGTCATCTACTTTTCCTGAGGAAAGGAGAGAGTGACATGTGTCACTTGCAGGAGACATAATTCAAATGGTGTCACCTCAGGGGAGACAAACTCTACTTTTTGTGAACAGGACAACACATGACACGTGGCATCTCATGGTGACCTTGGAATGACACATGGCACAGGGTGAAGATGGTGGACACTGACACGTGGCATAAAATGAAGAGGATGTCTAATGACATGTGGCGGCATCTTAAGATGGCCCCACACTGGCACTTGGCATGGAAATGGGAGGAGAGAGAAAATGACAAGTGGCACCAATCCAGGGGACAAGGCTCCTATATTTTTGGGTTTTTCAAAAATTCAAATTTTTTCAAAAGGAAAGCCTGTGTGACACCACCTCAATGTGGGTCCCACATTGCTTCTTTATTGAAATAAGGACAAGACAACAACCGCTTTTTGGAATTTTCATAAAATCTGAACTAATTGGTAAAACAGAAGTTTTTGGAAAGAGTTGGCCCCTGTAGGGCAATTTTGTAAAAGGAAGATATTTGAAATTGTCAAAAGGGAAAAATCTGAGATAAGGTGGCTGAAATCCATATTAAAAACTATCCAGATCGTTTTCCTGAGAAAATATTTGGAAATTTAGAGTCTTGGGGGTAAACTGGGAAGAATTGATAATTTTGAAGACCCAGGGTTTTGAAATCGATTTTAAAAAGAGTTGAAATTCTAATCTGGATTGGAAATTTTGAAATCAAGAGTTCTGGACCTCAAAATGACATGCTGTGCAGTGCAGTGATATGAGATGCTCATGCAATGATATGCAATGTCATGTCTTATGCCATATAATCTTGAACCAAGACTTGGAGATTCCTGTTTTCTGTCAGGAATAAAATTTTGAACATCTGAGCTAAAAATAGAGAAATTCTGAGAGTTGCAGATGAAATTTAGACTTTTGCAAGGTTCGGGCTCAGAAAATGACCATTTTGCCCTCCGACGATTTCAGAGGCTGGATGTTGATGCTTGGTGGAAATGTTGGAGAGGTGAGTGAAAATTTGGGGTGTTTACAATGTCCCCCAATCATGTTAACGTATATCTACATATAAAAAAAAAATTGCTGGTTACTTTTGAGTCACGTGAAACATTTTATGAAATCACTAGAATAAAGTAAAAACCTTAGTAAAGGTCCTTAAATTAAACTTAAGGATGCATGAGGCAGAAATTTAAGTTGCACGTATCCCATATACATATACTATTAAAGACCGTTTCAGCATATACGTAACAAAACAAAGAAATATTACATTTTCTAAACATATAGCTAATTTATATGAGGCCATACGAAGTTGAAAATATGTATTCACAAACGTCATGTCTCAAAATCCAAAGTAACGGTTCCATCGCTAACTGTTTGTAAGTGTACTCCTGCTCATGTTTCACTATTAAATAAGGGCCACGGGTGCAGATCGATGGTGAATATCAGCATGTGCCCTATCAAGGTAAGTAAAAGGGGTGTTGGAATCACATTCTAGCCATGTAAGATGCCTAGACCATGTTGTAGCCTGCAGGAGATCGTTATGAGGCTGAGTGTTGTCGTCAAGAATCATTGACACTCGTGAGTCATGGGGTGCATATCCATGTTGGGCAGCAACCTGCTGTGAATTTCTTGACAGCACTTACGAATCCGTTATGGATACGAATCTGCCAGAAAATTCTTGGTGACCTATACTTAATTGTGAGAGTATAATTTTACTTAGTTCCATGGGTTAAAAATGTACATCAGTATGCAATAGTTTGTGTGTTCTATCTGAATCTATGAAAATCCTGTTTGGACAATAAGTTATTCGGGCATCAATGGGTTCCATTTCATTTGATTTTAACATGTATTCTGAAATATATATGAATCTGAATATTTCTCGAGTGATACAGTCAGACATATATTGTTGTTTCATAATTTTTGTGTTGTACTCAGACAACCCACACAATGTTCATGCGTTGCTTGGGGAGCGCTCACCAACTGTTCGGTGAAATGCTCTAATGACATGAATATATCGTTTGTAACTTGATTTGGTAGGGTATTTGATTTCTGATTTGCTGTGTTCAAATATTGATTTGAAACGAAGTTAAATAGCCCTTAATTACCTCTTGAGTAGCACCTCAATTGCGCAGTGTGCGGTTAGCGTAAACCCTGCACTTAACATGTATGGGTCGTGTTCATACTTGGATGCATTGCTAGGTCATTTCCTAACATCTCTGTCATATAGGCACCATTATTTGTTTACCATACTACAATCATCTATTGCTTGCAGTAGCTTAAAGGTGGTGCTACGCTTGCCGTATATAACTCAATTACTCTTGGAAGTTTGTAAATTTCATTCGTAAATGTCATACTCCAACATATGCAAATCTATTGGCAGCATAAAGCAGTCATCGCATTAACAGGTGTCATACATCGACAAATCCAAACCTGTTATGAAAATATATTGTCACTCCACTTGTGATGGTGCTACACCTGTGTATCTAAATCTCCTACGGTAGTTATGTCTGAAAAAGAAAGACGGAAATTCACTTTGTACATACATTTGTATTGCATTGGCAATTCACGATAGTATACATGCCACGAGTTGGTCAAAACTCCTCATGGTCCACCTACATTAGTCATGGCAAAGTCACCATAGTGTTCATGATTAAATAGCATGCTGAATCGCCTTATTATTTGTTTATGAAGAAAATGGTACGTATTGGTAAATGAGCCAAATGAATGGGAGGTTAATGATGTAATCTTGTTGTACATTGTTGGGGTGTGGTGGACATAGGAATGTTGGTACCCAGGTTAAATGCAGGATTCACCTGTGGTTAAATATATGATTTTGTTATAAAAATAAATATATATAGGGGCATGATGGTCCACGGCTGAAACTAAGCATGCACATCTCTTGTGGTGTCATATGAGCATTCATGATGCTAATCAATTTGCAGATAAAGTGATTTATGATTTTGTACGTAAGTGTTACGACATGTTTTGTGTGAGGTGATCTATGTTTGTTTTACACAAATTTGCAAAGTAAAGGACATCTTCACGCCATGATTATGTGAAAACTTAAAGTCGAGCTTGCAGCTTCGCAAAAAACTGATAGTGCCATACAAGCACTTGTGAATTGTTAAAGTAGGTTATGCCATGTTGCGGCATAACCAGTGGGGTACGATATGTATATCCTAGCACCAAAAACAAAAGTTAAATTAATACATGATGACATAAATGAAAACTCTAGATTCTGGGTATACCTGAAAGAGGGTATATGTTACCAGTTTCTATTGGGGTTCTGGGTACATCTGAAAGACGATGTATGCTACTGGACCTAGAGAAAACAATAATGAAAATATACACACATGTAATATAAACAAGGGATTCTGGGTATACCTGAAAGACAGTATATGTTATTGGTTTCCAGGGATACTGGGTATACCTAAAAACGTTGTATGTTACTGGTTTCCCAGGGCTCTAGGTACACCTGAAAGATGGTATATGTTACTGGACCCATGATCTACCATGAAGAGGGTAGATGGTATAAGCTCCATGGGACAATTTTTTGTTTTGTGAGAGCGAGGCGTCTCACCCGGTCCCCAGTCCTCGGAGTTAGGGGGAAGGACTACCAATTCGTCCTAGGTGGTAGATCCAAGTCTTCTGCAGAAATACAGGGTGCATCCTAATTCTAGTTCTAGCAATTGGGGAGTACTCTCTCGGTCGTGAACCGTCCCCTTTTGATATCTATACGACTAGTCATACAGGTTATAAAATAATAAACCCTGTGTGGTCTCGGTCCGCTACGATGTTGAATGCCTATGCGTACCCATAGGGTAATTAACAAGATGAAACATAAAGTTAGTGCATTAAGAAAAATCTTCAAGTAGTTGCATACTGCTTGATGTTGAAATTGTAGGAGTAAGCTGTAACTCCTGCAGGGCATGATTCAAATTGGTTTTCCTTTACATGGAAATTGTGATAACTTATGAATGATGTGTTGAACATTAATGTTTGTGCTTTATGCACACTTTACATGAAATGCTTTAGTCAAGTCAGGTGTACATCCACATTAGTTTCAAAATTGTTATTACTTATATGAATATGATGGATCGTGCTTTGATGTTGATGGAATATATCATGAAATGCTTGACTTTAGTGACCTATACATTTATCAATTGTTAAATGGTTATTAGTTCTATCTAAACTTGTTGCACATATACTTGTACACATGACATTGTGCACTCATATGGATATTATGCTTCTTACTCAGACGTGGTAGTCTGACTCCTTCTGATTTAATATTTTCAGGAAACGGTATGGCGAGTAATTGCGGTCGTTGCTGCGGACAGTGCTATGTGACCATATCTTCTTCGGATGTCCTGAGGATTTCTGACTTGTAATAAATCTTCATGTTGTAAATGATAACTTGTAGTATTTCAATGCAAGAATTTATTTTACTTAAATGCCTTGAGTCTGTGCTATTACTTGTAACTCGGACCAAATAATTTGACTAAGGATTTAATAAAGCTTTTCCGCTGTTAGAAAAAAAAAATTATTCCAAAATTTTCAAGTTAAATATTTGGGGCATTACAGTTCCCAGTGAACCAATGTCATTCTCAACTGAACCAATGTCGTTCTTAGGCTGAATCCCTATTGAACCCATGTTGTTCTCAGTGAACCAATGTCGTTCTCAATTGAACCAATGTCATTTTCTTAGGATGAATCCCTATTGAACCCATGTTATTCCCAATAAACCAATTCCAATTTTGACTTTTGGGTCAATCAAATTCAAATTTTCAATCTCCAATTTTTAAATTCTAAATTCCAATTTCCAATTTTCAATTTTCAATTTCCAATTTCAAACTTTTTTGGGTCACCCAATACCAATTTCAATCATTTTTTCTTGCGAGAGACCCTTTTTACAGGGAGAGTTTGAGGGAGCTCGTTCTTTTCGCATGTTATCCTTTGTTCACTTAGCCCTTTTTTCGGAGAGAGTTTGAAGGGACTCGTGTCTTTGTGAACCGCTTGCAAAACAAATTTCTAATTTCATACAAGGAACCCTTAGTTAAGGGAGAGCTTCGATGGAAGTTCACTTTTCTTGTGACCACAATTTCATACTAGGCCATTTCATGATGGAGGACCCTCTTTTCAGGGAGAGTGTGATGGACCCACTCCTTCCTGACCAATTCACCAACCTCACCATTACCAGTCCCCTTTCCATAAGAGAAGCCTCATGTTAGAAAGTTTTGACGAAAGCTTAATTTCTCTTCGAAAGTTCGTTTTGAAAACACCTCCTCTTTAAAGAAGAGAGGAGTAATTTCTATTTCCCATTTCCGAATCTTTTTTTTTGGGAAAAGGAGAGGAAATTTTTTGCCATGGATGCATTGAGTAGTGCTTCAAATGCTCGTTTTCACGAAGGATTTCAAGAACATTTTGCCAATTTGTCATTAAATACTTGTTGATTTCAAAATCTTTATTGCACAAAAACATTACCTTAGAATACCTCCAGTCTTATTTTCGAAAAGACAAAACTTTAGCAAAGAAGGATTCAAAATTCAAAATCTTTTTATTGTCCAACCAAAAGGATGAAGAATAAATCCTCGATATGGCCAGCAAAGGAAATTCAATGTTGTCGCAAAACCATAAGTGATTGATATTGATCGCAGTCAATGACACATTTTTAAAGATCATTCTTGGAAAATAAGGCAGACGAAATATCCTGGGTGATACAAAAAAATTCATTCAATTTCCATGTCTCCTCAATCACCTAAGCTGCAATTAAATATCTGCAAAAGGGATCTCTCAATTGTCGTCAAGATGAAGACGAATTATGCGAGTTAGACCCCCGAGGCCAAAGAAGATTTGGATCATCTCCAAGATGAAGGAGTTTGTGACAGATTCTTCCAGGGAAAGTTTAGATCACCATCAAGATGAAGGCGACTGTGATGAGCCTCCCGACAAACCCTAAAGGATATTTAATTTCTGCTATCATCAAGAGATTTCCAACCAAAGAGCCAATAATCATTAGTATAATCCCTAAGAGAAAAGAAGGATCGGAACATCTCTGAGATGAAGGCGTTTGTGATGTACCCTTCCAAAAAAAGAGAGAAAAGTCAGGACATCTCCAAAATGAAGGAAGATGTAATAAACTCCCCAAAAACCCAAGAGAGCTCTAATTCTGCCAAAAAGAAAAAAAAGAAAAAGAGTGCAGAAAGATCATCATGAGAAAAGAATCCCAAGATATCAGACTGCCAAATCTGCCAAGAATCCTCTTTAAATTTTGTGAAATTCTATTATCAATATTCTTTCACCAATTGCTTTCACAATATCAAGAATATTCTCTTTTCTGTTCATATCAAGAAAATTGATAGCTTCCTTGAAAGAAAGTCAATTGCAAGCAATTTGAATTTGAATCTTGATTCTGCGGAGTTAAGCCCAATCAGAGGTAATACTTCAGGTAGAAAAGAGGGAATATTTTCGTACCAATGTGTATCATTTTTAATTATTCTAAATCAACAATAATTTTCAACATTTTGACAATATTTTCTAGCTATCCTGACGTGAAACTAGAGCTTGAGGTTCATCTTTGGCGCATCCTGACACCATTTGTTATCCCTTTTAGGACTTGATAATTGGAGTTTTCAAGATTCCTTCCCTTCTTTGGTATAATCTGAGCGCTTGGGTTCTCAGATTCGCACACTTTTTTGTGTCCCCACTGTCCCACCATAGACTGTCCAATTTCGGCTTAAGGTTAAGCCACCAGTCATTTTCTCGCCAAAGGTCATCAATTTCAAAAGTTATTTAGTCTCAGCAATGAGGCACCCAAAATCAAACCCATTTTTAAGCTTTAGGGACCCCAATTTCATCCTTTTGCAAAACCCCTATCGGATTCATTGTGCGGAAGTCCGAAGGTTCCATCATGGGTTTTTCTTTTGAGAATCTCATTATTTTCATTCCCAATTAGGTTAAGGGTTAAACCTGAGCCTCATTCTGATGAGGTATTTCATTTTCCCTGTCAGGTTAAGGGTTAAACATGAGTCTCATTTTGATGAGGTATTTCATTTCCTGGTCAGGTTAAGGGTCAAACCTGAGCTTCGTTTCTACACGAGGTATTTTTCGTCCCATCCAGGTTAAAAGCAAAACCCG
Source organism: Nuphar pumila (assembly GCF_984573655.1). Taxonomy (NCBI): domain Eukaryota; kingdom Viridiplantae; phylum Streptophyta; class Magnoliopsida; order Nymphaeales; family Nymphaeaceae; genus Nuphar; species Nuphar pumila. The sequence continues at coordinate 94,135,111 of NC_143253.1, forward strand.
AATCTCACTTCTTTGAAGTAAAATTTCTCTTCTTCATTCTTCATTTCATATCTACCATTTTCATAAGGGCTAATTTCTTCATACCCAGTTAGATCCTTCTAACTGGGGCATTTTTATAGCCCAAATTTGGTGTGTTTTTCTTTTCCACTAAGCTCAGCCCTAAACCGGCTTAGTAGAAAAGAGGGGCATATGTAAACACCCCAAATTTAACTCATCCATTCTCAGACAACCCTACTTGTGTAGTGTCAACTCTGTTAGGTCAGTGTAGGAGTCAAACCCTAAGTTAGTTTCAGAAAATCACCACTTTACTCATTTTTTACTTGGAAAATTACCATTTTACCCCTAGGACATCCCGGACCCTAGTCAATCGGAGTCAACCAAGGTCATTGGTCAGTTCAGAACAGTTAGAATATCAGTCATTCCAAGCTCATTTGAGCTCATGATGAACAAACCATTTTCATTTCTGACAATTTCTGCCAAAATGGGATCATTTCTTCATAAATGAGCTCATTTCTCACACAAATCCAAGTCAATTCTCTCTGAGTCAGTCATTCCCAATCAACCATATTTCTCAGAGTCTAGCTTGAGCTCATCAGAAGTTCAAGCGCTCTAATTTCAGTTCAAAACCATTTCCAAGAGTCCAAGAGCCCATTTTAGCCAGTTGCAGCTCTTTTAGCTGAAATTGAGTTGAGTTCATCCAGTTGAGCTAGTGTTCGAACTTCGATTTTAGTTTATGTTAGTATTACTGATCTTTGTTTTAGCTCAAACCCAGCTCTGGTCTGTAATTCACTTCACTCCAGTGATCATTTCGTACCACTTCTATTAAAATGACAACTTTTCTTGAAAACTTAGTCAGAAAGGTCAGTTGAGTTAGTGCATTGTCAGTCAAGTTGAGTTTTGAAACTCTAAAACCCAGCTCAATCTAGCTCATTTCAGTTCAATTTAGCTCAAACATTGATTTTCAATGTCACTCTATCTCGGTAGGGCCTGAAAACCATTTCTTGAACCATTTTGCAAATTTTATCAATTTTAACACTTTTTGAATTAGTACAACTACCAATCGGGGTCTAACATCCAAAATTCTTCATTCAGGGTCTACATTTTGCATAACATTTCATGTCATTTCTCATCATTTCATATCATTTCTCAGCATTTCATAACATTTCATCACATTTCATTTTATTTTCGAAATCCAGAACTCCAGTTTTATAAATTTCAATCCAGATTGAGTTTTAAAAGTTTTCAGAAATCAATTTCAATCCCTAGGTTTCCAAAATTGACATTTTTACCCCCAGGATTCAAAATTTGGAAATATTTTCCTGAGAAAAATAATCTGGATTTCTTTCAAACTTAAATTTTCAAATTCTATACTAGATTTGCTTCGCAACGGGGTATTGAACTTCAAATTCTGAGTTCGTTTAAAAAACTGCCAAAAATAAACCATTTTATCAGAAATCTTTCTAAAAAGACCATTCTACCCCTATGATTATCAAAATGAATTTTAAATTTGGAAAGAGAGCCCACTCTGAGATGGCTTATCTACTTGCATTTTATTTTTAAAAGAAAAAGAAAAAAAATAATATAAATATTTTCTTTTACCTTATTTTATCATTTTCTTTTTATTTTATCTTTATTTTTATCATTCATTTTTTTAAAGGTGGGACCCACCAAGGTGGTCAACCAAACCTCCAGCCCCTTCTTTCCTTTTTCTTTTTCCTTTTCTTCTTCCTTTCTTTCCTTTTCTTTTTCTTTTTTTTTCCTTTTCTTCTTCTTCTTTCTTTCCTTTCTTCTTCTTCCCTTCCCTTTCTTCCTTTCCCTTCTCCAGCCTATTCACGTAAACCCTTCTTTCCTTTTCATTAAACTTACTTCCATTAAAAACTTAAGAAGAAATCTTATTCTTCCCTAAGTTAAAAACAAAAAAAAAGAAGAGATATACGGTGGGTCCCTCTCTCTCTCTCTCTCTTCACCTCTGTGATCATCGCAAAATTTTCCTCTCTTGTGATTTCTCTCTCTTCCTTCTCTTTTCCTTTTCTAACCTCTATTTTCCTCCTTTTTGAAGGGAGAAAAGATAAAAGAAAGAAAAGAAGAGAGAAGAGAAAAGAAAGAAAAGAAGAGAAGAAGAATTCTTTTGCGGGGTCTCACTTGACCTTAATTTGAAAACATTTAGAAAATAACTCACCTCCGTTTTGAAATATTTGCGGAAAAACTGGGAGACGGGATCCGCTCGTCGGTACAAGGTTCGACCGTTCTTGGCGCCTTTACCAGGGGTAATCGAACCAAGGGTCGAATTCATGCCTTTTCCTTTGCTAAGAAATTATCTAAGAATTTATTCTAAGTCTAAAATGCACAAAGAATCTTGCTTGTGCGAATGCAAAGATGTATGCTCTTTTTTAAGATGATTTGAAAATTTCCAAGTGTTTCTGATGAAAATAGAGTGAAGAAGTGGTTTTAAACTCAGAAGTTAAGATTTAAAGTTCTAAGTTTTGAAAATAAATCTTTACTTCTAAAGGAATGATCCTGAAGTTGAGATAAAAGGAGAAGAAAGAAAATTTCAAAGTCATAAATGGACTTTGAATCAGAACAGAGATGAAATTTGGAATATAATTTTGGATTTCAATTGTAAAGTTTTGAAATTAAAATCAGATTTGAGAAATCAAAATAGAATTGAGGAATAGAGTTGGTTTTTGGATTCAAAGTAAACTTGGAATGGAATTCAGATTTGGAGATAGAATTTGTTTTGAGAGTTCAAAATGGAATTTGAATCAAAGGTTTGGATCCCAAATAGAGTTGAGACTTTAAATTTGAATTCTGGATTTTTAGAAAGCGAAATGGGAATTGGATATGAGATCTGGGATGAAATGGAATTGGATTTAAGAATTGGAATCAAGATGGAATTTGGGTCTGAAATTTTAAATGGAATTGGATCCAAGATTTGGAATCCAAGATGAAAGTTGGATCTGAAGTTTGGGATGGAATTTGGATCTGAAGTCTAAGATCCAAGGTGAAGTTGGATTCTGGATCTTAAGATGGAGTTGGATCTGAAGTATGAGATCCAAGGTAGAATTGGGTCCTGGATCCTAGAATGGAATTGGATCTGAAGTCTGAGATCCAAAGTAGAATTGAGATCTAGATCCTAAAATGGAATTGGATCTGAAGTCTGAGATCCAAAGTGAAGTTGAATTCTGGATCCTACAATGGATTTAGATCTCAAGTCTGAGATCCAAAGTAGAATTGGGTTCTGGATCCTAAAATAGAATTGGATCTGAAGTCTGAGATCCAAAGTAGAATTGGGTTCTGGATCTTAAAATGGATTTGGATCTAAAGTCTGAGATCCAAAGTAGAATTGGGATCTAGATCCCAAGTGGAATTTGGATCTGTAATCTGAGATCCAATGTAGAATTGGGATCTAGATCTAAATGGAATTTTGGATCTTAAGCCTGAGATCCAAAGTGGAATGGGGATCTGGATCCTAGAATGGATTTTGGATCTTAAGCCTGAGATCCAAAGTGGAATGGGGATCTGGATCCTAGAATGGATTTTGGATCTCAAGTCCAAGATCAAAAGTGAAGTTGGATTCATACTTGAAAATCTGGATCCAAATTGAGATTAGGGTCTAGCTTTGGACTTTGGAATTTCAAAGTTGATTTGAGAATGATTTTCAAAGTCAAATTGGACTTTGAACTTGAATTTGGAACAATGAATGAAGTTGAATTTTAAACTTTGAATTTGATTTCAAAGTTTGGAAATGAGATAGAATTGAAATAGGAATTTGAAGAAGAGATATTCACAATCACTTGGATTTTAAAAGGATTTTTTTTGAAAATATGATGCAATTCTATCCTAAATGATGAAATGAATTTAAAAAGAATTTGGAAATTGGTTTTTGAAAAGCTATCTCATTCTTTAAGTGAATTAAGAATGAGGTTGAAAGATATAATATATCCCTAACTATGGTCATTGAATATATTATATAATAACCACATTTAAATTCAAGTGAAGAATAAAATACATTTTTGGTGCTTTTATAGAATTTAAAATGAAATTAACTCTCAATATACCCTGACTATGGCCATTGGTATATATATTGAATTAATTTTAGATTAAATTCTAATAAAAGAGGAAAATATTTAAAGAAAATATGATGGTTTTTGAAAAGGGATCCAGTGTGGGTCCAGTGCTATTTTATAAAAGATAAAAATACTAAGTTTTGTTTATATCCCGACTATGGCCGTTGATGTAAATCGTCAACTTAGCATTAATTACCTCCTACGGAATGGTGCATGTGCCATTCGTGTTGCCATTTGTGAGAGTTTGAGAAATAAAGGCAAAAATGCATGAAAGCAAGTAATTTCATGATATTTATAATGCTCATACATTCTATCTAAAACTGGAAAATGTAAATTCTCATTAAAGTCTAGCTATTACAACTCATAAAATCAAATTTACAACTTCAAATAATAGCCTTTTCCACATGTTTCCTGCAAAACAATTGGGTTAGTATGAAAAGGGAAGAAAAATTTACACATATCATGTGAATATCTAAAAAAAATGTTCATATGAATGATGAAAAGACAGAGGGAATGATATATATGCTTATACATATATATACATGTATACGTTATATATATATATATAGGTATATATATGTATCTATATATATGGATATACATGGCATGAGAAATGAGATGAGTTAATGGGTTGCAAGTAATGGAGCTGGATGATAGTGGTAGTAAGCTACAGCCAATGAGGCAGTGGCTGTGGGAAAGCAACAACACAGGTGGACATGATATTATTCTAAGGGAGCATATGATGACAGGATATAGTAGGAGCAGCAATTCCAAACATTGCCGCAAATGGTGGCAGGTAGCATGATGCAGAAAATGAAAGTCTGGTTTTATGTCAGCAGGTGGAGGGTTTTGAGCTGGAGCCTGCTAAAGTAGAGGTGGTAATAAAATACATTCATGTTGTGCAGGTAGAGAGCCTCCATCATCATCGGCTTCCTGAGCTCCAGGATGTTGCACTTTGACAGCAGTAAAAAAAAAGTTTCTATTCTTCTCATCCTTGCCTAATGTACTGGGGCAATTGGAGCATAGCCAATGAGACTTTTAACAAACTCATAATGTGAGGAGCATAATATGATGGTATGGTGAGAGTGTGAGTGGTATATGCACCAAAAGAGGTGTTATTGTATAACAAATGGTGTAGGATGAGAAAGTGAAATGGCTTGGCAGTGGAATACACTGTAATTTTGCTGTTATGGCACAGAAAATACTCTAGTGACAATAGATATCAAGCTATCATCGTCATATTTGTAACCTCCAGAAATTTCTGACCCTGTTGCAATTCTGGCATCCTTTTAGTGCAGATGCGTCACTAGCCATTGCAACTGCATCATTCTGGTATTGTAGTGAATCAACCAACATGTATTTGGGGGAAAAGCTCAATTCTGGTAAAAAGTACCATACGTTGCAGGACTAATATTTTCTTAATAGCAGGAAGTTCTTCAAATTCCAAAGCAACGTAAGATCAAGCAGATGATCAGAAAGACCTTAATTTGGTGGCATAGGGGCCCTGCAGTGAATTTTCCATCACTAGGGACAACTATACCGCCAGCGCATGCAATATAACATAGAATGGGAGACAGTTCACAAATGTAGCGAAAACACCTACATGATGGGTACTGAGATTGAGCTGAAATGTGCTATTTATGAGGCTTCGCAATCCTTTATGAAAAAATCAATTGACAAAACAATGCTACAGTTCTACACTCAACCCATTGATCAACGATACAGGGGTCAGTATTATGGAAGTCATGCATCAGATAGAATATTCGAGATGAGCACTTAGCAGGGGACAATCCTGGACTGGGATAGTTTTGAATAACAACAGGGGAAGAAAACAGGAAAATTAAAGATACAAAGCAGGAGATCAATTTAAGCATAAATGAAAATAAATAAATAAAATGACAACGCACTAATAGGAATGTAACGATATCTATGCTAAATTAATCTAGTTCATTCAATTGAAATTATCATAGAAACTCATGCATAACATGGAAAGGAAATGATGCTTATGTTCAGCTGAAAGGCTAAAAGGGAGTAAAATGCACAGTGGGTGAAATACGGATGAATGAATACTTAGATTACAGAGTAACCGATGGATGCCATGGAAATCACATGAAATGTGATATGGGAATATTGTGAAAATAGATGAAGGTAAGGTAAAGAAATGATGCAAAAACCTAAATATATATATAAGAGTTGATGACAGAAAAAAATTAAAAAAAAAATGATACTCAGCACTTACATAACATGGATATATATTAATGGGGCCAGGGAACTACACGAATCTTGTATCTGATATCATAGGTCCTTAAAACAGGGAATTTAGATCCTTGGGTGATCAGCAGTGAACATGATGCCCAAAAATCAATGGGTGGCAAAAAAAAAATGGTGGACCAGACTTGGAAAAACATCAGACATCGTGAAAATGTACTGGAATGAGTGGTACTTCAAATGGATGAAATGTCGTGAACCATAAAATATGATTACGATGACAATCAAGTGCCAACTAAAATAAGAAACCAAATATATATTGGAACTTAAACTGCCGAGTGAAACTTTAAAAAAAAAAAGGAATCAAGACCGTTGTGATCACCAAGATCAACTGGCCATTAAACATGAAAACGAACAAAATCTCGAAAAATCAGCAGTTAATTAAAACAAACAGAGATTCGATCCTTGATACACAAACCGATTGCTGAAAGAAAATTGGAAATCAGACATGGAAGAGAAATTGTGCAAAAAAAAAAAAAGGAACAGAAATAACAATAAGAAATTACCAAAAGAGATCAAAGCGTAAACAGGAAATTGAAGAACAGAGAAGAAGTTTAAGACATAGATATGAAGCGGTGAATCAAAAAGAAAATCGGACTGAGACTCAAACGAGCCATATGAGCTCATTGAATCTGATAGCATAGGCAAAAACGAAAGTAAATAAATTACACAATAAAAAAAATGTTGGAGCACGATGATCCCGTTGATGTTGCACTACTGTGGATCGATTTTGCTATAAGCAAATCGATATAACAAAAGGGGTGCTTGAATTAAGAAACGAGCAAAAGAGATTTCAAGAAAAATCGGGAAAATCAGAGGGAGGAGGAACACTTACTGCAATTCTGTGTTATAGGGTCGATTTTTTTTTTTAGGCAATCGGTAAGAAGATCAGAAGGTGAGAAGCAGAGGGGAGAAAAGGACTCTTACCGACCTTTTGCAGAGGGGGGAAAGTGCCTTGAAGGGTGCTGAAAAGGGATTGCTGCAGAAATCTGGAATAAAGGAGTCCTTCAGTAGCCTGGAGGGGTGGCTTGTTGGATGACAATTGGATTGAGAAACTTCGTTCTGAGGAAGAACCGATGGAGTTGCTGGGTTGTAATGGGTATATGAAGGTTAGATGATCGACACCAGAGGAAAAAGATGGATTTGATGGATTTTTGCAGGGAAAAACTTGATGAAAAAGACGCTGATAATGGATGCCCAGCCCTTCTCCTTCATACCCTTTTTAAGGAAAGGAAGGAAGCTTCCGGAAATCCTCCATTGAAGATGGAAGGTGTGAAGGAGAAGGGTTCGTTCTAGATCAACGATGGAGAGAGGGGGGAAGAACATGCGGGAAGAGTCCGTTAGAGCTTTTTTTCCTCTTTTCAAAAAGGTGGTCCTCTTTTAGGAAGATTTTTGAAAAGTGGTTTAAGCTGAGGTTTTTGGCAAAATGGCTTCAAAAGCTTGAAAATCATTCGTTTTTCTTGTAGCTTTTCCCAAATTTTTGGTTTTTATGTTATTTTTCCATTTTTTTTTTTGTATTTTAGAATGAAATCCTAAAGTTTTACGAGAAAACTTAATTTTTTGTGTTTTTGCAAAAATATTTACAAAAGGGAATTTTTCTGAGAATTTAAAAGCTATTTTGAGAAAATTTCTTCAGAAATGGGTTTGGATCCGGATTTTGAAGAAATATGGATTTAAAACACTGGATTCAGATCCGGAATTGAATTTGAATATATCAATATGGAATTTAATTCAAAAAATCTGAAGAATGACTGAAATTTATCTTTGACATTGCTTTGATTTTATCAGAAAATGAAGTCAGGGGCAAAAGGGTCATTTTGCAAATCTTTGAAAAATTTGGGGTGTTCACAGATGCCCCTCTTTGCTACTAAGCCGGTTGAAAGCCGAGCTTAGTGGCAAAGATAACACTCCAAATTTTAAAATGCCCCAGTCAGCAGATTTGAACTGGGTGTGGAAGAATTATTTTGGAAACATGGCTTCTCTGGCTTAAAACCTTATCCTGAATGGTTTTAGGGGGACAAAATCCTCGAAAATGGTATGATTGAGTAGAAAATGAGGAAATCGTGATGGGACTTTGAGTGAATATCCCGAAATGGTGGAATAAGAATTTTGATCAAGTAAGATACACTTTTTGGAATGATTCAGGTTTAGCCCTTAACCTGGATGGGACGAAGATATATCAAAAATGAATTTGAAATGAGGAAAGGAATACACGAGGACCTTGATGGGACATTTTTGAAAAATGCCTCGTGAGACGAAGCTCAAGTAAAATCCTTTCTTGGATGGATATACAAAGTATGGATTCCTCAATGGGAAGAACCGTGATGGGATTGGAAGGGAACATCTTGTTAAAACGAGGAATCTTGTTGGAACGAGTCTCAGGTTTAACCCAATCCTGAAAGGAAAATACCTCGCGAAGCAAGGTTCTGGGTTAACTCTTAGCATGAAATAGAAAATCTACCATACGGGTTTCTCAGATGGAGAAACCATGATGGGACCTTCAGAATTTGGACGAACAAATCCGAAAGGGGTTTTTGCGAAAGGAGAAATATAGGGTTCCCTAAAGCTTTTGAAAAGGGGGAAGAAATTGGGCGTCTCTTTGCTGAGACTGAAATAGCTTTTGAAATCAAATGATCTTTTGCAGATGGTTCAGGTTTTACCCTTATCCTGAGTGGGGGAAATCTACCATACGGATTTCTCAAAAATGAAGAAAATATAATGGGACATTCGGAATTTGGACGAACAAATCCGAAAGGGGTTTTGCAAAAGGAGAAATATAGGGTTCCCTAAAGCTTTGAAAAAGGGAAGAAATTGGGTGTCTCATTGCTGAGACTGAAATAGCTTTTGAAATCAAATGATCTTTCGCAGATGGTTCAAGTTTGACCCTTATCCTGAGTGGGGGAAATCTACCATACGGATTTCTCAAAATGAAAAAGCATGATGGGACCTTCGGAACTTGGACGAACAAATCCGAAAGGGGTTTTTGCGAAAGGAGAAATATAAGGTTCCCTAAAACTTTGAAAAAGGGAAGAAATTGGGCGTCTCATTGCTGAGACTGAAATAGCTTTTGAAATCAAATGATCTTTCGCAGATGGTTCAGGTTTGACCCTTATCCTGAGTGGGTTGTCCATACGGAATTCTTTAATGAGAAAACTGTGATGGGACAGAAAGAGATACTTCCTTCGGAGGCAACTCTTTTGTGAAATATAAACATTGCTAGGTTGCATCAAAATGGATTTTGAATGTTTATTTCATTCTTGGAATAGCTAGAAAATTTTTCCAATAAGATAGAATTATAGCTGATTCAAATGCTTGGAAATGTGCACGTATGTGCGAAGATATTCCCTCTTTTGCCTAGAGTATTTCCTCCAATGAGGTTAACTCCTCGGTTTTAAGAGTCAGATTCAAAATTTTAGCGCTGATGATTTTCTTCAAGGAAGCTATCCATTTCCTTGATATGAGAAGAGAAGAAATATTCTTAATTTCATAAAAGCAAGTAATGAAGGGATATTGATAAAAGAATTTTGCATGAGAAAAGATAACTTCTGGCAACTTTGGCAGTTCGATATCTGGGTGTTTTCCCACGATGATCATTTTTTGCACTCTTTTTGAGTCATTGAACTTTCTCAGGTTTTTTACATCATCCTTTATTTGGATGTATTCTGACTTTTCTCTCTTTTTCAGGGAAGGGTACGTCACAAACTCCTTCATCTTGGAGATGTTCCGATCCTTCTTTTATCTCAGGGATTCTATTGATGTCATTGGCTCAAAAGGTCTTTAGCTGATAGCAGAAATCAAATATCTTTTAGGGTTTGTCGGTAGGCTCATCACACTCGCCTTCATCTTGACGGTGATCTGAACTTTCCCTGGAAGGATCCTTCACAAACTCCTTCATCTCGGAGATGATCCAAATCTTCTTTGGCCCCGGGGGTCTGCTTGCATATTCGTTTTCATCTTGACGACAGTTGAGAGATCCCTTTTGTGGATATTTGATTGCAACTTTAAACGAATGAGAAGATATGGGTCGAGTGGATTCTTTCTATAGCTCAAGATATTTCCACTGCCTGATTGCCAGAAAGTCATTTTAAAACATGCGCCATAGCCAAGATCAATATTAATCACTTCTGGCTTTTTAACATCATTGAATATTTCTTTCACTGATCATATCGAGAACATTTCTTACATTCTTTTGGTTGATCAACAGGAAAAGATTTGAATTTTACCTCTTTTTTGCAAGAAGTTTCACTTTTTTGGAAAGAAATATTGGAGGTAATCCGAGGAAATTCTTTTTGTGTAGTCAGACTTTTAGAATCAACTAATGCTTTTAGCAAATTGGCAAAGTTTTCACGAATTTCTTGTGAAATAATCACTCAATATAGATTTTGATGAGACATTTAGCTGTAATTTAAAGAAATGGTGTAAGAATCAGACTTAAGAAAATTGGACTGATTAAATACATTAGGTTTTGAAAATCCCGACCAGTTATGAGAAACTGGATTTTGATAATCCCGACTAGTGAAAAATACTGGATTTCAAATCCCGACCAGTTATGAAAACTGGATTTGAAAATCTCGACCAGTTATAAAACTGGATTTGAAAATCCCGACTAGTTATAGAAACTGGTCTTGCAAATCTCGACCAGTTAAAAAACTGGATTTGAAAATCCCGACCAGTTATAGAAACTGGATTTGAAAATCCCGACCAGTTATAAAAACTGGATTTGAAAATCCTGACCAGTTAAAAAAACTGGATTTGAAAATCCCGACCAGTTATAGAAACTGGATTTGAAAATCCCGACCAGTTATAGAAACTGGATTTGAAAATGAAGGATTTAATCTGATGGTTTGAAAGTGATTGAATTTGGGAGGTTATAACCCGAGGGTTGAGAAAATGATGAGATGTTGAAGATATTGCAACCAAAGGTTGGGAAACTGATAGAATTTGAAAGATTGAAGATCTTGGAAATGATAGAATTGAGGAGTCGCACCCTAAGGGTTTGATCTTTTGGAATACACGACCAGCAGAAGCTGGATCTTTTGGAATACATGACCAACGGGATGCTGGATCCTTTGGAAATACATGACCAACTGGTGTTGGATCCTTTTGGAAATACATGACCAGCGAGATGCTGGATCTTTTGGGAGACATGACCAACGAGTGTTGGATCCTTTTGGGAAAATACATGACCAGCGAGATGCCAGATCTTTTGAAAATATCAAATCTTGCGAAGTTCAAGTCAGAACTTGAATTTAAGAGGAAGGTCTTTGGTCAGAAGACCGATTTTAGAAAGTTACCGGTGTGAGAACCGGATTTTCCAAATGAGCTCAATATATATTTAAAAAAAACTTGAGAAATAACCAGTGTGAGGACTGGGTTTTAAAGGTGACCTAGATTTGCAAAATGGATTTAGAAAGTAAAGATTCTTGGTGAGAATTAGTGGACCATCATAGCTTAATTGCATGTGGTCGGCTTTCAGGATTTATCCCCTTATCCTGAATGGGGGAAAAAAAGAATACCTCATTGAGAGGAGGCATCAGGTTTATCCCTTATCCTGAAAGGGTATTTTTAAAGGTAGATAGAATTTTAATAAGATTGACGAAAATTTGTTTAAAACTTGACATAAATGATCAATAGCTTGATAAAAATTTGATCAAAACCAAAAGTGAATCAAATGAAATGAAAATAAAGATACCAAGATCAATTGAGAATTAACAAAATTTGATGAAAAGAGCTTTTGTCTAATCCTGCCTGCATATGATGAAAGAAGATGATTATAGATCAAAATAAAATGCCCCAGTATCATGGAGAAGAATGTAAGAATTGATAGAAGATTATTGTTTTATTGAAATGACTCTTTGGATAGTACAAAAGGCTTTAGAATAAAAATTCTAAGTATAAAATTTCTTCAGATGCAGAGCGTTGATGGGATCTGGCATTTCCATCCCATCTGCGTTGATCAGACGATAAGAGTTGCGAGGTAATGCTTGCTTAACCACATAGGGGCCTTCCCAATTGGGTGACTACTTGCCCCATGGTCGGCGCTTGAGATGAGCCGTTGATTTGAGTACCAAATCGTTAACTAGAAATTTTCTCTCAATGACAGACTTGGCATAATGTCGAGCTATCCTCTACCGATAAGCTTGAGCGTGCTCTGCTGCTTTGAGCCTCTTTTCATCCAGTAAATCTAGCTGCACCAATCTCTGCTGCTGATACTGATCAAGTGGAAATTCTATAAGGGAAGCAAATTTGAGAGCGGGCTTTTGGATATGGAGAGGTAACACCACTTCAGTTCCGTAAACAAGTTCCGAAGGAGTGGCATTAGTCGGAGTCTGAATGGTGGTCCGGTATGCCCAAAGTGTGTCATGAATCTTCTCATGCCAATCTCGACCTGTTTTCACAGTCCTTTCCAGAATACGAATCAAAATTTTATTGGTGGCCTCTGCTTGGCCGTTCCCTTGAGGATAATAGGGAGCTGAGAAATGATGGCAAATTCTGAATTTAGAACAGAAGGTTTTCATCCTCTCATTTTTAGAATGAGTTCCATTGTCTGAAACAATGTCATGTGGTATGCCCTAGCGGCAAAGAATGTTCTTGTGAATGAAAGAAACCACATGGCGGGCTTCTACTGTGCGTAGAGTAACAGCTTTAACCCATTTTGTGAAATACTCTGCAGCAGCCAGAAAGTACTTGTGGTCGTTGGAAGCAGAAGGAGTAATCGGGCCTACGACATCGAATGCCCACACAGAAAATGGCCAAGGAGAAACAACCGATTGTAGATATGTGGCCGGAGCATGAATGTAAGGCACGTGCATTTGGCACTTGACGCATTTCTTTACAAATTTATGACAGTCCTGCTGTATGGTATTCCAGTAGTACCCTGCTCGAACGATCTGCTTGACAAGAGTTTGATAGCCGACGTGGCCACCACAAATCCCTTCATGTGCCTCTTGGATAATTTCCATAGCCTCTTCTTTGTCTAAGCATCTTGAATACTCAGAACTGAACCCACGGCGGTAGAGGATATTGGCAAGAATGAAATATCGGGTAAACATACGCTGAATTGCATGTTGCTCCCTTTTTGGCATTTCTAGTGGAAATTCACCAGTCTCAATGAAAATTTTTGATATTTTGGTACCAAGGCTTCTCCTTCTGATCGACCTCGTTTACTTACATAACTGAAACGAAAGCAGGTTGCTCAAGTCTGCCGACTTCAAAAGAACGACATGATTCACTGCCCTTGAAGGATAAAATGGAGCCCATACTGGCTAAACCATCAGCTATTTGATTATGCTCTCTTCTGATATGACTGAGCTGAAATTCTTCGAAGCTGTCCACATGAGTTTGGACGATTTTTTGATACGAAATCAATTTGGAATCTTTCACTTGCCATTCAGTGTTAACTTGACTGACAACAAGTAGTGAATCGCCAAAAGCATGCACTCTCTTGACATTGAAATTTTGCAGAATTTTGAGGCCTTGTATTAAAGCTTCATACTCGGCCATATTATGAGTGCATTGGAAACCAAGTTTGAGGGAATAAGGGATCATTTTTTTTTCTGGAGTAATTAACAAAACTCCAATCCCTATGCCAGACATGTTTTTAGAGCCATCGAAGAAAATGTTCCAAACTGGGGGTTGTTGGATATTACAGATGTGCTCATCAGGAAAATCATCCTCTGCTTTAATCTCTTCTGTCAAGGGGAAATCTGCCAACTGATCTGCGATCGCTTGGCCTTTAATCGACTTTTGAGAAACATACTCTAAGTCATATTGCATTAGGAGGACCTGCCACTTTGCAATCCGTCCAGTGAGAAACAGTTGTTCCAAAATATATCTGAGAGGATTAAGCTTCGATAGGAACTTGATTTCAGAAGCCAACAAGTAATGTCTCAATTTCTGGCACATCCAGACCAGAGCCAGACAAGTCTTCTCCATCTGAGAATACTTCTTTTTATAATCAATGAAAGTTTTGCTCACATAGTAGATGGTGTGCTCTATCAGGCTGCTTTCTTTATATTGCGCGAGGAATCCACCATAGGCATTTTGATTGACAGAAATGTATAGTAGGAGAGGTTTTCCCAACTTTGGCGGCTTTAAAACTGGTGGATTAAGGAGATAATGCTTGATGCGCTCAAATGAGAGCTGGCATTCTGATCCCCATTCAAATTTAACTCCTTTTCTAAGCAAATGGTTGAAAGGCTCGCATCTCATGGCCAAATTGGAGATGAACCTGCGAATAGACTGAATACGCCCTTGAAGGCTTTGCAGCTCCCTGAGATTAGTTGGAGGCAGCATATCAATAATGGCTTTTGCCTTGGCCGGATCCACCTCGATTCCTTTCTTGCTGATAATGAAGCCGAGTAATTTGCCAGACTCAACTCCAAAAACACATTTTTGAGGATTAAGTCTCAATTTATGGAGAATAAGTCTTTCAAAAATTTGACTAAGAGCATCAAGGTGATATTCTTCTTCTTTAGATTTAACCAAAATGTCACCCACATATGCATCCATATTCTTGTGCATTTGATCATGGAAAATAACCGCCATCGCCCTTTGATAGGTTGCCCTGGCATTTTTGAGCCTGAATGGCATGACTGTGTAGCAAAAGGTCCCCCCATGGGGTAGTGAATGAAGTCTTCGACTGATCACGAACGGCCAACTTGATCTGATTATAGCCTGAATATCCGTCCATGAAAGAAAACATGGCATGACCTGCTGTGCTATCGATCAACAGGTCAATATTGGGGAGCAGATAATCATCTTTCGGAGTAGCCTTGTTGAGATCCTTGAAATCAATGCAGATTCGAACTTTGCCATTCTTTTTAGGGACTGCCATGATATTTGCCAACCAATCTGGGTAATCAATGTCTCGGATGAAGCCTGCTTTTAATAAATCTTCAAGTCCTTCCTTGACTTGTTGCTCAATTCGAGGATCTAACTTCCTCAATTTCTGCGTGATTGGTCTGACTTCTGGTTTCAACTTGAGTCGATGCTCAACCAGCTTGGGGTCTAATACTGGCATATCTTTATAAGTCCAGGCAAATACTTCCTGATGTTTTTTAAGGAATTGAACGAGTCTTGCTTTTTCGACTTCACTTAGACCCGACCCGATTTTGAGAATTTTTGGATCATCTTCTGACACAATGTTGATATCTTCAGTTGAATCTTGAACCAAAGATGAAGGTTCATCCTGCTTCTGAATGTGAGCAAATTCTAGCAATTCCTAAATGGTGGAATCAAATTCGGCTGGCTCTTCGGTCTGCTCTGTTGCCTGACTGACCTCTGTTCTGTCTTTCATCTCAGGAAACCTTGCCAATTTTAGATATTTGGGACTGATAACGAATTTTGTCATTGATTCAGGAGTTAATGGTCCTGAAAATGCCAAGAGGAGGTTTTTAAGAGAAAATACAAGTCAAAAAGTGAGTCTTTTATATAAAGCAAGGAATAATGGCATAAACAAAATATAAGATAAGAATGATAGATGCTCAAATGTGAAGAGAAAATTGATCTTTCATTGATTGGAAATGAAGTATTTACAAGACATCGATGAAAGAAAATGGGACTGCGTCGTCCCTACAAGATTAACAAAAGATAAGAAAAGAAAGCAGGAAAACTAAGGCATCATCTTCACTTGTTTCCTCTGACAAAAATTGTCTTTTTGCTGGAATCCTGGCCGGTGAACCCCAACCCTGAATTGTCTGCATGCTGAGCTGGAATGATAGGCTCTATCATGCCGTGCTCATTTTTCCCCATGCCTTGGAATGGTTGATATCCATGTTTGATCAACAGATCGAATCCCTTTCTTGCTTTGGAAAACTGAGGGAATAAAGGATGATCTTTGAAGGAGGTGTAATTGATGTGTCCTCCTAGCTTGAAGAAACAAGGTCCTTGCCATTGGACCGTGGCTGCAACGTTCTCTTCTTCCATGACATCTTTTAACTTTAACATTTCTAAGCTGTCACTGAGATTGATTTCATCCGCTTCTCGGATGCTTGGAATATCAACTGTGAATGTTGGACGGGGAATCATAGGTTGTGGCAACCTTTCTTCAGGGTCTTCGCCCAAGATGGTAGTAATCATTCCGCCCTTGGACCACTTGACGCATTGGTGGAGGGTTGATGGAACTGCATTGGCGTTATGGATCCATGTTTGTCCCAACAAGAGATTGTAAATTGGCGACACATTGACAACATTGAATAATACTGTGTGCACTGAATAGTTAATGAAAATCTCTAAAAAGATTTTGCCCTTGGCAGTCTGCCCGTGATTATCGAAGCCATAGATGGTAATGGGATCAGGTACATACTCTTCTTCTTTTAATCCCAGGGCCTTTGCTGTCATTTCTGGGCAAATGTTTAAACTGTTGCCCCCATCGACAAGTACGTGTGGGACAGTCATGCCCCTGGTCCTGACCACAATATACAATGTGTTGTTGTGAAATGAATGAGGCTTTGGCAGGTCCTTATCTAAAAAAGTAATAGGCGCATTAGTCATCGCCTGATTTACTATTTGTGCCATATCTTCGGGTGTGGTGCCCGGCTTTACCTTGATCTTTCTCAGTAGATCATCTAGTTTTTCTCGATGCTGGGGAGAATCGTGAGTTAACTCAAAAATGGAGATGTTAGACAGCGCGATAATTGGCTTCTGAAGGCTTTTGGCCTGCTCTTTCGCTGCCTCAGAGGTTTCTGCTTCCTCTGTGGAGGCTTCCTTCTTCAAAAATCTCTTTGGAAAAACTTGGGTTTTTCCACTCTCAACTGACATGTTTCTTATGTTAAAAAATGAGAGGATATTTCCTCTCTGAAACGCAGGTTGATCCTGATGTAGAACCATTACCTGATGCTGCAAACTCATTTCTTTGCTGGAACATGGACGTATGTGATTCTGTGGCAGGAAAGAATGTTCAGAAATGGTTGACGCTGAATGTTTCGGAAATGGGGCGGACAAGATGTCCATTTTGCCTTCTTCTTCATCCTCGATGAGGATGCTTTTATCAATGCAGTCCTGGATTAGATGCTTCAGGATGAAGAAATATTCAGTGTCATGGCCTGTCGCTCTATGGAACTTGCAATATTGTTCCTTGAATCTTCCCATGATCACTGGTGGATCTGCAACTTTGGGAATTTTCACCATTCCGTGAGACAACAAGTATTCCCGAATTTTTTCTAGAGGCTGGTCGAGGGGAGTGAATTTCCGATCCATGCTCCAGTTTATATGCTTAAGTTTTTCTTGAAGGTCCCCTTTTTGTTGAGGACCGGCCGGAAGAGGCTTGTCATTGTTTTTGAAGAACTTCTCCTTTCTTCCTCTGCTCTGCTCGGGCTTTGTGCCACTGCCCTACTTGCTGCTACTGCTCTGGTCATCCCCTGGAACCTCGGCTGAGTAAGTAAAATGTGCCTTCTTCTTTGGGTCCGGGATATTCTTGGTCAAAGCAACACCTTCATACATCCCGTTCTCTACCCCCATCTCGAGCCATTCTGCCCGTTCTGTCAGTTCAATAAATGATTTGGAGGGATATGGGAAGAGGAGGCTTTTTAGGGGCTAGGAGAAGTTGTTGAGAATGACTTGGAGAGCATGTTTCTTAGAAATAGGGTTCCTCATTTTGTTGCAAAGGCTCCTCCACTTGTGAATGAAATCCCTGGCCTTCTCGTTAGGCTCCTGCTTGAGGTTGCACAAATGGTTCAGGGTGGGCAGAGCTTCCGTATTGAACAGGAAGCACTCAACAAACATGTTGACAACTTTATCAAAATCCCTCAATTCGATGGGATTGACATGCTCAGCGTACCATTTGGCATCTATCCCTTCCAGACTGCGGGGAAAACAGAGAAATAGGGCACGGTTGTCTTCACTGAATCGGGCACATTCGGCGAAAAACATTGCCAAATGGGCCTTGGGATCTCCGGATCCATCAAATTTAATGAATTTCCGGGGGAGGTTCTCCAGATTGATGTCCCCTTCCAAGCCGAGGTAGAAGTCCTGCCTGATGTATGACCTTTTTCCTTTGTCCCGAATTTGCAGGTCTTTGACTATTTTGGTCAGTGCCTGGATTGAATCGTCTGTGGGGGGGGCATACTTGGGCTTGTTTACTGACATTGGCTCTTCTACTGGCCTTTTGGATTGCCGCAGATGTTTCGGGATGTAAATCAGCTGCTCTTCTTCTTCGGAGTTCTCTTCCGCTGATTCTGAATTTTCTGAGGTGTTGTCACGCTGGATCTTCTGTTTACTGATCTTGACAGGCTTCTTCATGGGCTTCTTCTTAGCTTTGCTCTTAGAGGCTGCCTTTTTGGGACCAGCTTTAGCCTGCTTGGCCATCATCTTGGTCATCATCTTTTAAAAAACCTAGTACATGGCCGGATCAACATCGCTCTCATTTTTTGAGTTATGCTTCTTGGATACTCTAGGAGAATTCATCTCCTCTGGTTCGCTGTCACTGTGTCGTTGAGCAGCCTGCTTACCAGCCCTTGTCTGAACCATCTTCAGATGCCAAAGTTTTCCTGCAGAATATGAGAATGGTTAGAGTATAAAGAAGCTTTTGAAAACCAAAATTTTTGAGAAAAAAGGAATGGAGGATTTCGGCAGACAATTTCAAGAGATTATCCCATTACCCGGGATTGGGTCATCACAAAATTTGTGATAATTGTGTTACCATTTGATGATAACAGAGAAATGTGCCTTGTTACCTAGAAGAGGTCGTCAACCATGATAGAATATAGTGAAGAAATGTGGGAGGAATGCCCCATTTACCCGGGATGAGGTTGTCACCACAATTGTGACCATTTGTGCCATAAACAAAATACAAGAAATAAAATTTTGGCCAAAAGGTAATTTTTATTGATATTTTTAACATTCAAAGACAAAGAGAGGATGGGCAGACAGTTTTCCACCACTCTCGATATTCAGATGATACATTTGGCCTAGGAAATACAGGCAAAGAAACAACGGAGTCCCAAGTATATTTGGTGACATGGTATGCCCTAGACCACTGATCCAACTGCAGGTTGAATTCTGGCATGTTGCCCGTCGGGAAGCGGGTGTTGGCACGAACCTGTCGCTGCGAAAACTGCCTGAGACATCATTCCGGTTGATAATCAACACAAAAGAAAGGGCCAAGCAATCTGTAGCGCTTGTCGCGAGCATAGGTGTATCGAGGAACGGTCTCTCTTCTGTCGAAGAAGTCCCAAACAATTTCCTCCTGATGCAGTTTCTCGATCAAAGCTCGACACTGAATGTCTATCTTCGGCTACTTACCGTTGAACCTGAAAGAACTGGCCTTCGAGGGAACGTGTCGCAGGAACCACGATTGTAGGGCATAAGTGCATCCTTCTACCAGAATGGTCTCCCCAAGAGCAAATCGAGCCAAGCCTCAGTAAAGAAAAGCCAAGGCTGCCATAGAAACTGATAGCTGACGGGTCTGCTTGCTTCCCCATCTTCGAAAGAGCTGTGCAACTCTGATATCTATGAAATTCTGGCCATCTTGAAAGAAAGCTAATCCCATTGTGCACAGGATCATGGCATGCTGAATTTTGTCTTTCGCTGCTCGAGACAAAGTGTCAACTTCCTCGTAGGTCCCATACTTGCGATATAGTCCGAACAGGTCGATGAATTGGTTCCCACTAATCTCAGTAAGGGGCCAGGATTTGCTCCCTGTTGCTCTGGCCAAGGCTTCTCAAACATCCACCCCTTTGATGTTGATAAAAAACTGCTGCTCGACAGGATCATCTGGCTGACCAGCTGGTTCAGGCAATCCCTTAATATCATTGAATTCATCCATTAGTAGAGTCATCTCTCCCCAAGGAAAACCAAAATGTGCAGGTATGTGGATTCCACCGTTCTGTCATAGCTTGAATCAAAACTCCATTGATGGTTCGCTTGCCTACCGCTGATGCCATCTCCAACCCACAGTCATCCAAGTGGTCTGGGAACATAAGTGAGAAGGTGGCGAACCAAGAATAATACCACCGAGGGAAGAAAGGGCGAGATTGGATGACCCGTTGATCCGGGGATCCATCCTGAATCTGATAGAAGACATGATCTTCGGGAAAGACTGCATCAAGGGAATCAGACGCCATTTGGAATAATACTGGGTCAAAGAAGAAATGAGGAGAATTAGATAGAATGCAGGACTTACGGATAGATTCTTTTGAAGATACAAACCTGGAAATTTTGGAAGATCGAAGAAATTTCAAAGGAATTTTTTCCAGGGTTTTTGAAGAAAATTTGAGCTAAAAAGGAGAAAAGAAATGTAGGTAAAGAAAAATATACACTTGGGGTTTTTGAAAATAAAGGGAAGTTTTGAATAATACACCCAGGGTTTTTTGAAAAAAAAGGGTTTGATACATATATATGAGAGAATAAGAGAAACATCATAAAAAGCTGCACAAACAAGGATGCGCACACAGCACTCCCTAAAGGCTGACTCTAAATGCAATATTTGAAATAGCTTATAGGACCTTAATCCTAACTCTAGGGTTCAGATCATCTGATTCCAATCAAGATATGCAGATATACCCAAGCCGAAGCTCGAAGTACGTGGCATAGAAATATTTCTCTGGTTCTAAGGTAATGGCTTCCCGACATCCTTGAGCACCTACCGATATACCTCGGACTATGGCCCTTAGGTACGTGGTAGGGGGGCGCAAACCCAAATAAGTGGTCCAGTTGTGAGGCTCTCTCCCGAACTATGGTTCAGTGAGACAGCCCAGCAATGTGAAGACCAGACAATATAGGTGAGGGAGGTTTTCAAAATATGTTCAACATGCAAGAAATCAGATGGCTCTAATGCAAGTCCTAAAGAGATAGATTAAAATAAAGAGAAGTATACACTTGCATACATTGTTTGCATTCAATCCCTAAAATTGAGGAGAGTTGTATTTCAGACCTAAGTCTAATGTGAGCATGGAATAATCTCCTCAATATGGTCCTACCAAACCATACTTAAATCCTATATGCAATGATGTCAGCTTAGGACAGAGTCTAGGCTCCTAAGGTTTGCATGAAAATATAGCTGACATCTGAAGAATAAAGACTTAGATAATATCAGAGCAAAGAAGAAAAGGCATTAAATTCGACCGGACGAAGACGGGTCCCATCTCGGTCGCCAAAACTGTGATCATCGCAAAATTTTCCTCTCTTGTGATTTCACTCTCTTCCTTCTCTTTTCTTTTTCTAACCTCTATTTTCCTCCTTTTTGAAGGGAGAAAAGATAAAAGAAAGAAAAGAAGAGAAAAGAGAAAAGAAAGAAAAAAAGAGAAGAGGAATTCTTTTGCGGGGTCTCACTTGACCTTAATTTGAAAACATTTAGAAAATAACTCGCCACCGTTTTGAAATATTTGCGGGAAAACTGGGAGACGGGATCCGCTCGTCGGTACAAGGTTCGACCGTTCCTGGCGTCTTTACCAGGGGTAATCGAACCAAGGGTCGAATTCATGCCTTTTGCTTTGCTAAGAAATTATCTAAGAATTTATTCTAAGTCTAAAATGCACAAAGAATCTTGCTTGTGCGAATGCAAAGATGTATGCTCTTTTTTAAGATGATTTGAAAATTTTCCAAGTGTTTCTGATGAAAATAGAGTGAAGAAGTGGTTTTAAACTCAGAACTTAAGATTTAAAGTTCTAAGTTTTGAAAATAAATCTTTACTTCTAAAGGAATGATCCTGAAGTTGAGATAAAAGGAGAAGAAAGAAAATTTCAAAGTCATAAATGGACTTTGAATCAGAACAGAGATGAAATTAGGAATGTAATTTTGGATTTCAATTGTAAAGTTTTGAAATTAAAATCAGATTTGAGAAATCAAAATAGAATTGAGGAATAGAGTTGGTTTTTGGATTCAAAGTAAACTTGGAATGGAATTCAGATTTGGAGATAGAATTTGTTTTGAGAGTTCAAAATGGAATTTGAATCAAAGGTTTGGATCCCAAATAGAGTTGAGACTTTAAATTTGAATTCTGGATTTTTAGAAATCGAAATGGGAATTGGATATGAGATCTGGGATGAAATGGAATTGGATTTAAGAATTGGAATCAAGATGGAATTTGGGTCTGAAATTTTAAATGGAACTGGATCCAAGATTTAGAATCCAAGATAAAAGTTGGATCTGAAGTTTGGGATGGAATTTGGATCTGAAGTCTAAGATCCAAGGTGAAGTTGGATTCTGGATCTTAAGATGGAGTTGGATCTGAAGTATGAGATCCAAGGTAGAATTGGGTCCTGGATCCTAGAATGGAATTGGATCTGAAGTATGAGATCCAAGGTAGAATTGGGTCCTGGATCCTAGAATGGAATTGGATCTGAAGTCTGAGATCCAAAGTAGAATTGAGATCTAGATCCTAAAATGGAATTGGATCTAAAGTCTGAGATCCAAAGTGAAGTTGGATTCTGGATCCTACAATGGATTTAGATCTGAAGTCTGAGATCCAAAGTAGAATTGGGTTCTGGATCCTAAAATAGAATTGGATCTGAAGTCTAAGATCCAAAGTAGAATTGGGTTCTGGATCCTAAAATGGATTTGGATCTAAAGTCTGAGATCCAAAGTAGAATTGGGATCTAGATCCCAAGTGGAATTTGGATCTATAATTTGAGATCCAATGTAGAATTGGGATCTAGATCTAAATGGAATTTTGGATCTTAAGCCTGAGATCCAAAGTGGAATGGGGATCTGGATCCTAGAATGGATTTTGGATCTCAAGTCCAAGATCAAAAGTGAAGTTGGATTCATACTTGAAAATCTGGATCCAAATTGAGATTAGGGTCTAGCTTTGGACTTTGGAATTTCAAAGTTGATTTGAGAATGATTTTCAAAGTCAAATTGGACTTTGAACTTGAATTTGGAACAATGAATCAAGTTGAATTTTAAACTTTGAATTTGATTTCAAAGTTTGGAAATGAGATAGAATTGAAATAGGAATTTGAAGAAGAGATATTCACAATCACTTGGATTTTAAAAGGATTTTTTTTGAAAATATGATGCAATTCTATCCTAAATGATGAAATGAATTTAAAAAGAATTTGGAAATTGGTTTTTGAAAAGCTATCTCATTCTTTAAGTGAATTAAGAATGAGGTTGAAAGATATAATATATCTCTGACTATGGTCATTGAATATATTATATAATAACCACATTTAAATTTAAGTGAAGAATAAAATACATTTTTGGTGCTTTTATAGAATTTAAAATGAAATTAACTATCAATATACCCTGACTATGGCCATTGGTATATATATTGAATTAATTTTAGATTAAATTCTAATAAAAGAGGAAAATATTTAAAGAAAATATGATGGTTTTTGAAAAGGGATCCAGTGTGGGTCCAGTGTTATTTTATAAAAGATAAAAATACTAAGTTTTGTTTACATCCCGACTATGGCCGTTGATGTAAATCGTCAACTTAGCATTAATTACCTCCTACGAAATGGTGCACGTGCCATTCGTGTTGCCATTTGTGAGAGTTTGAGAAATAAAGGCAAAAATGCATGAAAGCAAGTAATTTCATGATATTTATAATGCTCATACATTCTATCTAAAACTGGAAAATGTAAATTCTCATTAAAGTCTAGCTATTATAACTCATAAAATCAAATTTACAACTTCAAATAATAGCCTTTTCCACATGTTTCCTGCAAAACAACTGGGTTAGTATGAAAAGGGAAGAAAAATTTACACATATTATATGGATATCTACAAAAAATGTTCATATGAATGATGAAAAGATAGAGGGAATGATATATATGCTTATATATATATATATATGCTTATATATATATATATATATATATATATATATATATATATATATATATATATATATATATATATATATATATATATATATATATATATATATATATATATATATAGTTATATATATGTATCTATATATATGGATATACATGGCATGAGAAAGAAGATGAGTTAATGGGTTGCAAGTAATGGAGCTGGATGATAGTGGTAGTAAGCTACAGCCAATGAGGCAGTGGCTATGGGAAAGCAGCAACACAGGTGGACATGATATTATTCTAAGGGAGCATATAATGACAAGATATAGTAGGAGCAGCAATGCCAAACATTGCCGCAAATGGTGGCAGGTAGCATGATGCAGAAAATGAAAGTTTGGTTTTATGTCAGCAGGTGGAGGGTTTTGAGCTAGAGCCTGCTAAAGTAGAGGTGGTAATAAAATACATTCATGTGGTGCAGGTAGAGAGCCTCCATCATCATCGGCTTCCTGAGCTCCAGGATGTTGCACTTTGACAGCAGTAAAAAAAAAAGTTTATATTCTTCTCATCCTTGCCTAATGTACTGGGGCAATTGGAGCATAGCCAATGAGACTTTTAACAAACTCATAATGTGAGGAGCATAATATGATGGTATGGTGAGAGTGTGAGTGGTATATGCACCAAAAGAGGTGTTATTGTATAACAAATGGTGTAGGATGAGAAAGTGAAATGGCTTGGCAGTGGAATACACTGTAATTTTGCTGTTATGGCACAGAAAATACTGTAGTGACAGTAGATATCAAGCTATCATCGTCATATTTGTAACCTCCAGAAATTTCTGACCCTGTTGCAATTCCCGCATCCTTTTAGTGCAGATGCGTCACTAGCCATTGCAACTGCATCATTCTGGTATTGTAGTGAATCAACCAACATGTATTTGGGGGAAAAGCTCAATTCTGGTAAAAAGTACCATACGTTGCAGAACTAATATTTTCTTAATAGCAGGAAGTTCTTCAAATTCCAAAGCAACGTAAGATCAAGCAGATGATCAGAAAGACCTTAATTTGGTGGCATAGGGGCCCTGCAGTGAATTTGCCATCACTAGGGACAACTATACCGCCAGCGCATGCAATATAACATAGAATGGGAGACAGTTCACAAATGTAGCGAAAACACCTACATGATGGGTATTGAGATTGAGCTGAAATGTGCTATTTATGAGGCTTCACAATCCTTTATGAAAAAATCAATTGACAAAACAATACTACAGTTCTACACTCAACCCATTGATCAACGATACAGGGGTCAGTATTATGGAAGTCATGCATCAGATAGAATATTCGAGATGAGCACTTAGCAGGGGACAATCCTGGACTGAGATAGTTTTGAATAACAACAGGGGAAGAAAACAGGAAAATTAAAGATACAAAGCAGGAGATCAATTTAAGCATAAACGAAAATAAATAAATAAAATGACAACGCACTAATAGGAATGTAACGATATCTATGCTAAATTAATCTAGTTCATTCAATTGAAATTATCATAGAAACTCATGCATAACATGGAAAGGAAATGATGCTTATGTTCAGCTGAAAGGCTAAAAGGGAGTAAAATGCACAGTGGGTGAAATACGGATGAATGAATACTTAGATTACAGAGTAACCGATGGATGCCATGGAAATCACATGAAATGTGATATGGGAATATTGTGAAAATAGATGAAGGTAAGGTAAAGAAATGATGCAAAAACCTAAATATATATATAAGAGTTGATGACAGAAAAAAAAAAATGATACTCAGCACTTACATAACATGGATATATATTAATGGGGTCAGAGAACTACACGAATCTTGTATCTAATATCATAGGTCCTTAAAACAGGGAATTTAGATCCTTGAGTGATCAGCAGTGAACATGATGCCCAAAAATCAATGGGTGGCAAAAAAAAAAAATGGTGGACCAGACTTGGAAAAACATCAGACATCGTGAAAATGTACTGGAATGAGTGGTACTTCAAATGGATAAAATGTCATGAACCATAAAATATGATTACGAGGACAATCAAGTGCCAACTAAAATAAGAAACCAAATATATATTGGAACTTAAACTGCCGAGTGAAACTTAAAAAAAAAAAAGAAATCAAGACCGTTGTGATCACCAAGATCAACTGGCCGTTAAACATGAAAACGAACAAAATCTCGAAAAATCAGCAGTTAATTAAAACAAACAGAGATTTGATCCTTGATACACAAACCGATTGCTGAAAGAAAATTGGAAATCAGACATTGAAGAGAAATTGTGCAAAAAAAAAAAAGAACAGAAATAACAATAAGAAATTACCAAAAGAGATCAAAGCGTAAACAAGAAATTGAAGAACAGAGAAGAAGTTTAAGACATAGATATGAAGCGATGAATCAACAAGAAAATCGGATTGAGACTCAAACGATCCACATGAGCTCATTGAATCTGATAGCATAGGCAAAAACGAAAGTAAATAAATTACACAATAAAAAAAATGTTGGAGCACGATGATCCCGTTGATGTTGCACTACTGTGGATCAATTTTGCTATAAGCAAATCGATATCACAAAAGGGGTGCTTGAATTAAGAAATGAGCAAAAGAGATTTCAAGAAAAATTGGGAAAATCAGAGGGAGGAGGAACACTTACCGCAATTCTGTGTTATAGGGTCGATTTTTTTTTTTTAGGCAATCGGTAAGAAGATTAGAAGGTGAGAAGCAGAGGAGAGAAAAGGACTCTTACCGACCTTTTGCAGAGGGGGGAAAGTGCCTCGAAGGGTGCTGAAGGGGGATTGCTACAGAAATCTGGAATGAAGGAGTCCTTCAGTAGCCTGGAGGGGTGGCTTGTTGGATGACAATTGGATTGAGAAACTTCGTTCTGAGGAAGAACCGATGGAGTTGCTGGGTTGTAATGGGTATATGAAGGTTAGATGTTCGACACCAGAGGAAAAAGATGGATTTGATGGATTTTTGCAGGGAAAAACTTGATGAAAAAGACGCTGATAATGGATGCCCAGCCCTTCTCCTTCATACCCTTTTTAAGGAAAGGAAGGAAGCTTCCGGAAATCCTCCGTTGAAGATGGAAGGTGTGAAGGAGAAGGGTTCGTTCTAGATCAACGATGGAGAGAGGAGGGAAAAACGTGCGGGAAGAGTCAGTTAGAGCTTTTTTTCCTTTTTTCAAAAAGGTGGTCCTCTTTTAGGAAGATTTTTGAAAAGTGGTTTAAGCTGAGGTTTTTGGCAAAATGGCTTCAAAAGCTTGAAAACCATTCATTTTTCTTGTAGCTTTTCCTAATTTTTTGGTTTTTATTTTATTTTTCCATTTTTTTTTTGTATTTTAGAATGAAATCCTAAAGTTTTACGAGAAAACTTAATTTTTTGTGTTTTTGCAAAAATATTTACAAAGGGAATTTTTCTGAGAATTTAAAAGCTATTTTGAGAAAATTTCTTCAGAAATGGGTTTGGATCCGGATTTTGAGAAAATATGGATTTAAAACACTGGATTCAGATTCGGAATTGAATTTGAATATATCAATATGGAATTTAATTCAGAAAATCTGAAGAATGACTGAAGTTTTTCTTTGGCATTGCTTTGATTTTCTCATAAAATGGAGTCAGGGGCAAAAGGGTCATTTTGCAAATCTTTGAAAAATTTGGGGTGTTCACAACCTCCTTGACAACCACCAGCCATTCCAGCCACCTTCAATATTGGCAGCAGACCCCTTTAGCCCAACTCCATTGTTGCAATCGGCGCCCAGCCACCTCAAGTGCACACCTCCTTCACGCCAGCCCTCTTGGACACCTCCAACTCCATTGTTGCAGCCGGCGGTCAGCCACCTCAAGTGCACGCCTCCTTCCAGCCATCGCCTTCCTTGACAGCACCACCTACAGTTGATGCAGCCCATCTTTTAGCCACAGCAAGTGCATCCCCTTCCTTGGTGATGTCCAACCTCCATTGGTGCAGCCTTCTTCCTTCATCCTTCACCAACATTTAGCTGGTGTCATCCCTTGGTTTCAAATCCTCCATTGGTGCAGCGTCACTAACGGCCTTCCATTGCAGCCAATCCCTACCCAAGCCCAAGGTAAGGCCTCTTGATACTGCAACTTATTCCATGATTCCAACTTGAATTCGGTTCAAAACTGGACCCACCTACTTGAAAAGGTGATTTCATGGGGTTATAACATCAAGTAAGGCTATACATGATAGAGGGATCCATCCGATGGATGGATCGGGTCCCCTAGCACCATTAGCCAAAAGCAAATATGAATCATACCCCCTTGTTGATTCTCATTTATATATATATATATATATATATATATATATATATATATATATATATTGCCATGTAGATTTTATTCTTAATATTGCATTTAGAATAGCTTTGTTATTTCATAAACATTTAATGTTACTTTATTAGTGTTTAACTTAGGTTTCATTTTTATGCAGAATACAGTTGTTATTGCATGTTTAAATTCCCATTTAAAAATCTTGGTAATTTTGTATTATATGCCATCATTTGTTTCTGATTTCTTGCCAAAAACCTGGACTAATTTGGGTTCTAAACCCTCTCGAATAAATTGAATCCCAAACTGGGATTTCGCATCTTTAGAAACTCCAATATCTGTTTTAGCAGACAAGAACCTCTGAGATCTCCTAGATGAATGATCCAATTTTCCCTAAACAAAATACCATGATTTCCTATTAGAGTCTACTGTTTCGCAGTAAAATTTTAGCTTTTTCCAAGTATCTTTGACCCCTGTCAAAAATCGATTTTCCCAGGCCCCTTGAAAAATCCCATTTTCTCTTTCTCAGGGTATAGACCGACCCTATTGTGCTATGTACGTTCAATCCATAAGTTGTCTGTCAAAACTTTCAACATGAAAGTTGTTTCTAACCAATTTCTCTATCATTTCCCAAAATTTGGAAAGTTTTGGCATTGCCCAAGTATTTTTACCAAAATTATCTTATTTGTCTGACAGATTCTCATATCCAAAAATGCCAGAGATCCAGGTCTCTGATAACAGTGTGCCCATTTCCAAACCGTAACCCAAATACCAATGCTGTAAAAAGATGAAATTTGCCTATGTTTGTCAGACACATTTTCCCATAATTTTAGCCATTTTCTCATCTGTCTGCTATTTTTCTCACATTTTCTTTCCGAAATTGGTCTGTTTTCCCTAAATCCTAGAGTCGCCGGATTCCGATATGACTTGTTGGAGCTGTACAGCTTCGACCATAGGTCAAAACCAAAATGTGTAAAAGAAAAAAAACTTTGCCTAGCTGTCCTATGTCACCCCATAAAATTTGGAAAATTTTTATGGAAGTTTGATATCCGAAATCCAATTTAGAATCATCATTTTAGGCAAAATCTTGATTTTTTAGGATTTTTAGCTATTTTCTATATTAAAAAAATAACAAAAAAATATATTTTTGAGATTCATTCTGTTTTTAGGGTTAGTCTAGGTGTCAATGCCAAATTTGGATCAATTCCAAGTTCATTTGCTTGGTATGTTAGTTTATTTTTAAATTCAGAAGCGAAAAACAAGTCAAATTTGTTATTTTGTGATATTTTTGCCATTTTAGGGTTTTTTATCATGTAAATAATCATGTCATGTCATATTATAGTTAATTTCAATCTCATTTGCATTTTAATTTCTCATTTTTACACAATTTATTTCAAAAAAACCCTAGTTTCAAGGTCATAGTCTTATTGTCAGAGGCATTTTGGTCATTTTAACCTAAATTTCGAAATTTCAATCTTTAATTCTTTAAATTTTTGTGCATATCATCATATTTCATCATATTGTGTTTGATTTATTTCATTTTATTTTCAAAATTCTAAATTTTATAAAAATTCTTTCAGAAAACCCTGATTCAAGGTCATCAGGGGCATTTTGGTCATTTGGACCCCAATTTCGAATTTCTAAGTTTAATTTTAAAATTTGTTTATTATTTCTCATGTTTATATCAAAGGGGATATGAATTTGGGTTTATATCTGAATAATATCCGATAATTATCAATATTTTCGGATAAATTCAGAAAAACCTACATTTCTGTGCTAACATTGTTTTCTAGTTTTGCAGGAACATTCAAGAAGAAGACTTAGTTTTATTCTTTATTCAATTCAATGTAAAACACAATGTAATATTTGAAATAAGAGTTACTTTTCAGCTTAGAATAAGACTGCATTGCATATAGTTTAATTTTTGAAAATTTCAATGTCTGATGTATGATGCATATGCACATTTTCCAAAATCATTATGATTGACACGAATGGCACGTGCACAAGATCTTAGGGAGTTCACAAATTTGGTGGGATTCGTGTTTATGGCCATAGTCAGAATACGAAGAAAACCAAGATTTATGATCTTCGTATTAGCCACATTCAGCCTACACTCTTAGGCTAACTTCAAAAATACACTGCATTTCTCAAAACTCAAAAGGATTTCCCAATTCCTCAATGAAATATCTTTCAAATTCATATTCATTCATTCAATTTGCATTATTTCCAAACTCATTTCCCAATTTCATTTCAGAAAAATTGATTTTCCCAAGAATTTCTAAGTCTTTCTCAGGATTTGATTTTCTCATAACTCTGAATTTTCAGATGAGATTTCAAAGTGTTTCTTAAGTTCAAAATCATGATTTTCCAAGATTTCCACATTCTCAATTTCATTTTCAAATCCCAAAGTCCAAGTTTTCCTGAGAATTCATTTTCCAATTCAATTTCTGATTTCCAATGAAATTCAATGATTTTCCCAGGAATTCGATTTTCAAGTACTTTTCCAATCATTTTTCAAGGATATCTTCAAGTTTCCAAAGCAAACATCATATTTCTCAAATTTGCATTATTTTTAAAATTTCATAGCACAAGCCTGATTCTCTGTGCATTCTAGGAAAATAGAGCATGATTTAGATAATTTAACTTAGTCAAAGCGCACATTTGATCATTGGTTCAATTACCCCTGGTAAAGGCGTCAGGAACAGTTGAACCTCATACCGACAGGCGGATCCCATTCCACGGAATTTTCCCACAAATTTTCAAAACGGAGGTGAGTGATTTTCAAAACCAATTTTCAAAACTTTGGTCGAGTTTGACTCGTAGAATCGTTTCTCTCACTCTCGCAAGAGGGAGGGGGGGAAATTTTGCGATAATAACACACTCAAATTAATTTCATCGATTTTCCTAATGCTAGGGATGTCGACAGTGAAAGTTGGATGAGAAATCATCGGTTGTGGGACCTTTGGATCTTCTCCCAGAACTGTGGTAATCATGCTTCCTTTCGACCATTTTATGCACTGATGAAGGGTAGAGGGAACAACATTGGCATTATGTATCCACATGCGCCCAAGCAGAAGATTGTATGTGGGCGGCACATTGACCACATGGAACAATACAGTATGCACTGAATAGTTAATAAAAAATTCAAGGAAGATCTTCCCCTTGGCAGTCTGCCCATGGTTATCAAAATCGTAGATTGTAATGTGATCTGGGTCTTACTCTTCCTCTTTTAGGCCCAAAGCCTTGGTTGTTATTTCTGGACAGATATTGAGTCTGTTTCCTCCATCCACGAGCATATGAGGGACAGTCATGCCCCTGGTCTGCACCATTATGTAAAGAGCATTATTGTGGAATGTATGAGGTTTTGGCAGATCCTCGTCTAAAAAGGTTATTGGTGTGTTGGTCATGGCTTGATTGACAATCTGAGCCATGTCCTGTGGAGTTGTGCTCGGCTGACCTTGATTTTCCTTAGTAGGTCATCGAAAACTTGCTGGTGCTCGGGAGAAGCATGTGCTAACTCCAGGATGAAAATATTTGAAAGGTCCGTGATTGGCCTCTAAAATGACTCAAATGTCTCAGCCTTTTTTGAAGCGGACTTGATGAAACACTTTGGGAATCTAGGAATCTGCCTGGCAACTTATGTTGATGCCCCTGCCGGTTGACTTGCTGGTTTCATCCTGCAGAGAATTGAAATGATGTACACCTTCCCAGTGGAGGTCTAAGCCTGGTGCAACACTAGGACTTGATGTTGATTCTGACTGTCCTGGCTGGAGCATGGTCGAATACTGCCCTGAGGAAAAGATACATGTTCTGAAACAACTGAAGCTGAATGTTTTGGAAATGGCTTTCACAGGATTTCAGGTTGTTCTTCCTCTTTGTCCTCGATCAACAATTTTTTGTCGATGCAATCCTGAATAATGTTTTTGAGGACAAGACAGCTTTCTGTGTCGTGTCCCACGGTTCAGTAAAATTTACAGAATCTCTCCTTCATTTTGCCCTTGATAACTGGAGGATCAGCAACCTTAGGGAGTTTGACCATTCCTTTTGAAAGCATGAACTCGAGAACATCTTCTCGGGATTGCTCTAAAGGAGTAAACTCTCTGTCATAACTCCAGCCATCATGCTTAGGTTTCACTTGTAGTTTTGCCTCTGGTTGTGGCACTGGTTGAGCAGGTTGCGGCTTGACAAACTTTTCTTTCTGGCTACAGAGTTTGTTCTCTCAGTTTTAGAACTTTCTGAGCTCTTGTTGCGGTTTTTTTGGCCTTTCTTATTGTTTGTACCGCTGCTACTGCTTGAGATGTCAGCAGAGTAAGTAAAATGTGCATTTTTCTTTTATTCGAGGTTACCTCGAACAAGAGTGAAACCCTCATAAAGGCCATTTTTTATCCCTGTCTTGAGCCATTCTGGTCGCTTGATTAACTTAATGAAGGATTTTGCTGGAGAAATGGAGATGAGACTCCTCAGAGGTTGGGAAAAATTATCGAGGATTATCTGCAGTGCATGTTCCTCTGAAATGGGGATCTTCATCTTGTTACAGGTGCTTCTCCACCTGTGGATGAATTTTCCTACTTTCTCATTCTCATTCTGTTTCAGGTTGTACAAGTGATTGAGAGTGGGCGGGGCCTCGATGTTGAACATGAAGCGCTCAATGAATAAGTTTGAAAGTGCAGTAGAATTGAGGCAACAAGCACTAGAGGGGGGGTGAATAGTGCTTTTAAAAAATCGTCTGCGGAATATTCACAGATTTTGCAATTTGAAAAGCAATCACACAAAGGAACACAAGAATTTATCCTGGTTCGGTCTTTCTCGACCTACATCCAGTCCCCAAGCAAAACCCGCTTGACATTTTCACTATCAATCTTGTGTAACTACAAGATCATACAGACCAAATCCGGTCCCACTTCCAGTAGCACACCTACTGAAAGCAAACAACTCCTTTAAACCAAGGAGTTCTTCCTTTGACAGAAAATTGAAATAAGTAACAACTTACAATACAACCTATAAGCCTTTCTTTTGAATGCAAATGAGATATAATTGGCTTTTGATGTTGTTGAAATACTCTACTCACGAATTCACTACCTCTCAAAAGAATTTGAGTGAAAAACTGAAGTGAAAATATCAAGTGAGTGAGAAAATAAATACTTGAATGAATAGGAGTGAAAAGCAATAAGTAATTCAATTGGATTTGATGTATTTGAGTGTAGAATGCACTCATATTTATAATTGAAAGTTTCCATACGTTGAGGGTATGAAAGGGTGTCAAAACAGTCCATTTTGAATGATCAAAACGTTTGAAAAATGAAAAGACACGCCTTTTTGAAGTTTCAGGAAAAATGACAAAATTAGTCGACTGGAACAGTAGTTAGTCGAGTAATAATTAGTTATTAGTAGACTGACAGTTATCGTCGGTCGACTGATCTGTTAATCGAGCCATTTGAAAATCTGAACTTTTGAAACTTAGTCGACTAGAGATAAAATTAGTCGACTGATAATATCATCAGTAGACTGAAAAACTTTTCAGTCGACTCCTGCTAAAATCTTCTGAAAAACATACATTATGTCCGGTCAACTGATAAAAGCATTAGTCGACTGCTGTTAAATTTTCAGAAAACACATATTTTGTCCAGTCAACTGATAAAACCATTAGTCGACTGCTGCTAATTTTCCAGAAAACAGACATTCTGTCCAGTCGACTGATAAAACCTTCGGTCGACTAATTTGACAAAAATGACTTTTTAGAAAATATGGCGCGAAAGGATTAGTCGACTGGTAAGTCTATTGGTCGACTATAAACATGAAAATTTAAGAAAAGAGTTTTATAAAAAGATTTTCATGAGGGGTTCTTTTAGAAAAGTTTTTCTAAAGACTTTTTAGGTAAAATGCAACCTAAATATGCACTCTAAGTAAGGCTCTTACAAGAATCTAAGACTTTTAATGAATTTAACATTTGCACACTAATCTTCAAAGATTCTTCATCGAATTCTTCAATGTCTTCATTGCCTTAGCTGAAATGCAGTTGATTTCACTTGCTCATCATCAAAACCTTGTACTTGAAGTAACATGTACGGCTTCATTGTCGTAACAATCTCCCCCTTTTTTATGATGACAAACTTAATCAAAGATGAAGCATTTAGATGCATAGATGGAGATTTTACTCCCCCTATCAATATGCTGCAAAACATTAAAAGTTAGCACATTTAAAGCACATATATCACATATTGATTGGTTTGCATTTCCATTCATCATTACTTCATGCATTCAAAAACTTTTTCATAAATGCAATTTTCAATGCTTTCTTTTTCTCTTAATTTCACATTTCTCATGCAAGATCTCATGCAATTTCAATGTAATTTTAATGTAATGCTATCTTCAATGTAATTTCAATGTAATGCTATCTTTTATCTTTTTCTCCCCCTTTGTCATAATAAAAAAGAATAAGGGCAAAAATAGCATAAGCAAAATGGAGATACAAATTTAAAATATTACAACCCATAAAGTATCAAAGTTTAGTAAAGACAGAACATAAAGATCAGAAAAGTTGGTTGAGCAAATCCTTAATTGCAGTCACATCTTTCTGAATCGAAGAAAGTTGTTGAGTCACATCTTCACGAAAAGTGCGTTGATGCAGCTCCAATGCTTCCAGTCGCTGCAAAACTTCATCATTGTCTTGACTTGTAGAAAATTTCTTTCTTTTTGCTTGAGATGAAGGTGTCGTAGAAGATGGTGAAGGTTCAGAAATTGATGGTTCAGTAAGATCAGATGGTTCAGTTTGATCAACATTTAAAGGAGGCAAATATTTAATTTTCATTCCTTTAAAAATTGTTTGATCAAAGAACTCTTTTTGCTCAATATATTTTTCATTTGTTAAAGGAACTTTGAAATGTCTAAAAATACGAGTTACAAGACATCCATAAGGAAGAAATGGTTTTTGTTTCCACAAATTTGTAAAATACACATTGGCCCAATTTACAGAAATATTTTCAAATAAAACATAAAGAGCCGTAGAAAGATTTGTGGAATAGTAATCAAAAGAACCAGTTTTAGGTAGAACATTGTGGGCAAAGATTCATCCAGCAATGCGTGCACGAGTTTGAAGATTAGTATTTTTGAAAGAAGGGCAGTGAGGTGCACCTGGAAGAAAAATTTGTTCAAAAATTCTCTCATCATTCAGTTCAATAGTATTGAAAAGAGTGTCTGAAGATGGAATTTCTAGGATTTCTCCAAGTAGTTTAGAATCAAACTCGATTTCAATATCACAAACAAGAGAGGACAGAACTCCAGTTTCATGATCAAAATGTAAATTCGTATAAAACAAGTGAATCAGAAAAGGATAGTGAAGGGTATCTGCATAGGCATAAAAAAGATGTGAAATTCCTAGAAATAATTCTCTTATTTTGTAATGAGAAAACATGTGAAACAGTACATTTCGGGCTGGTAGAATAGGTAGTGCAGAAATCAATCCAAAAGCATCATATAAAAGAGGATTTCGGAGTAATCTGAGAGAAAATCCATGTCTTGAAGAAGGTGTAGGAGGAGGAGAACCTAAACCTTTTGCAGATGCAGACTTTGAACGAGGCATGGTTAAAAAACAGATTTACCAAAAAGAATGTCGGCTTCCAAACGACGTTCGACAGAAGGAAGATGTTGTCCAGCGTTGTGAAACAGAAATAGAGGAGAATACGGTGGCTGACGGCGGGTGAGAAGGCGGCCTCAAGGGGATTTCGGCAATGGCTGAAGATACACTGTCACGGCAAGAGGGTTCCAGCATGTTTTTGAAGATGTGTCAGTTACTGCAAGAGGATTCCGGCGTTTCCCGGTCACGGCCAGAAGATTCCGGCGTCTTCCTGTCACGGCAAGAAAATCCCGGCGAGGATAGGTTCGAACGACACTCCGAGGGTTTTTCGGAAGACAGAGAGGAAAGAGAGAGAAAGAGGGTTTTTGTTTTTCAAAGGGTTTTGTTTTTAAGAAAAACGAAAAGGTGTGAAAATAAAATGAAACGATGCCCTTAAAAAAACAGGTGTTTTTTAAAAAAAAATCCAAGGGGTATCGGGTCCCTTCAGTTTAAAATTTAAAAAAAAAATTAGTCGACTAAAACTTCATCAGTCGACCAAGAATGTGCGACTCATTCTAAATTTTTTTTAAAAACCACAGTCGACTAGAAATATATCGATCGACTAGTATGGTGCGATTCATTCTAAAATTTTACAACATCAGTAGACTAAAATTTTAATGGTCGACTAATATAGTGCGATTTTGAGATTTTGTTCAAAAATCAGCATTTTTATAAATCCAAAAATGAGCAAATACCTCGTTCTCTCCTAATTCTCATAAAATCTTTATTTTTAAGAAGTTTAGTGAAGATATCGACATGTTGTTCTTTAGTGAAAAAAAAAATTAACGTAATATCTCCTTTTAACACATGATCTCTTAAGAAATGATGTCTAACTTCAATATGCTTAGTTCTTGAGTGTTGAACAGGATTTTTAGAAAGATTTATAGCACTAGTGTTATCACAATAAATAGTTGTTGTGGAGTAATTCAAACCAAAATCTTTTAAGGTCTGTTTCATCCATAGTACTTGTGAACACACTAAACTAGCTGTTATATATTCTGCTTCAGTTGTTGAGAGTGACACTGAATTTTGCTTTTTACTAAACCAAGAGACTAAGGAATTTCCTAAGAAATGACAAGTTCCACTAGTACTCTTGCGATCAGATTTACTTCCTGCAAAATCTACATCACTATATGAAACTAAATCAAAGGAAGATGATTTTGGGTAAAACAAACCGAAATCTGAAGTATCTTTCAAATAACGAATAATTTGTTTTACTGCAGTTAAATGCGATTCCTTTGGATTAGCTTGAAATCTTGCACACATATAAACACTAAACATAATATCAGGTCGACTAGCAGTTAAGTATAATAGAGATTCGATCATACCTCTGTAGAGCTTAGTATCTACACTTTTACCATTTTCATCTTTATCAAGAGAAGTAGTTGTACTCATAGAATTCCTTCTTGATTTCGATGAGTTCATCACAAATCTATTGAGAAGTTCTTTTGTGTACTTAGCCTGATTGATGAAGATTCCTTCTTCAGTTTGCTTTATTTGAAGTTCAAGGAAGTAGTTTAATTCGTCCATCAAGCTCATTTCAAACTCTTCCTGCATAGCTTTAGCAAATTCTTTACAAAGAGAATCATTAGTAGAACCAAATATTATGTCATCAACATAAATTTGTACAATAAGAATATCTGAATTAAGATTTTTAATAAATAAAGTGGAGTCTACCCGACCAATGAAAAAACCAGATTGTTCTAAAAAAATTTATAGTCTTTCATACCACGCTCTTGGTGCTTTTTTAAGTTCATACAAAGCTCTTTTTAATTTGTAGACTTTTTCTGGATATTTCTCATTTTCAAAGCCTGGAGGTTGCTCTACATAAACTTCTTCATTGATGTGTCCATTTAAGAATGCACTCTTAACATCAATTTGATATAACTTGAAGTTCATGTAACTAGCAAAAGCAAGCATCATTCGAATTGACTCCAATCGAGCCACTGGTGCATAGGTTTCATCAAAATCTATGCCTTCTTCTTGATTATAGCCTTGTGCTACTAGCCTTGCTTTATTACGAATGACTTCGCCATTTTCATCCAGCTTATTTCGAAAGACCCATCTTGTTTCAATTACCAGATGATCCTTTGGTCTATCAACTAGATCTCAAACATCATTCCTAGTAAATTGGTTAAGTTCTTCAGACATGGCCAAAAGCCAAAATTCATCATCACAAGCCTCATTGATATTCTTTGGTTCTATTTTAGATATGAAAGCAACATTTGCAATATGTTTTTCTAATTGCCTTCTAGTTTGGACACCACTCTTTATTTCTCCAATAACTTGTTCATGTGGATGATTAGGAACTTCTTTCCAAATAGGTTGAAGAGGAACATTTTCTTGAGGAGTATTCTCTATCAAGGGTTCTTCTTGAAGTATTACTTCTTCTCCTTCGCTTAGAGGTATAACCTGCTTACAATTCTCATCAAATGCAACATGTAAAGATTATTCGATGCAAGATGTTCTATTATTAAAAATACGATAAGCTTTACTTCTAGAGGAATATCCAAGAAATATTGATTCATCTGATTTTGAATCAAACTTATCAAGATTATCTTTGGTATTTAACAAGAAGCATTTACTACCAAAAATTTTGAAATATGAGATCTTTGGTATACGATCATAATACAATTCAAAACATGTTTTATGTAAGATTGGTTGAATAAGAACACGGTTTAAGACATAACATGTTGTATTTATTGCTTCAACCCAAAAGTATTTTGGTAAATTTTTATCTTGAAGCATGGTTCTAGCACATTCTTGCAAAGTTCTATTCTTTCTTTGAACAACTCCATTTTGTGGAGCTGCTCTAGGAAAAGCAAAGTTGTGAGATATACCATGTAAATCGCAATACTTTAGAAAAGATTCATTTTCAAATTCACCACCATGATCACTACGAATTTTAATTATAGATGTAGATTTTTCATTTGTAATTCTTCTACAAAGTTTAGAAAATTCTGAAAAAGCATCATTTTTGCTTTTTAGAAAAATCACCCATGTAAACCGAGAATAACCATCTACTATAACAAAAGCATACTTGCTACCATTCAAACTTTGAATTCTAGATGGTCCAAATAGATCTAAATGTAAAAGTTCAAGAGGACGTTTTGTTGAAACTATATCTTTTGCTTTAAAAGAACTCTTGATTTGTTTACCCCTTTGGCAAGCATCACATAAGTGATCTTTCTTATATGGTATTCTAGGTAGGCCTCTTACAAGATCATTCTTGGATAACTTGGAAATAATTTTAAGGTTAACATGTTCAAGTCTCTTGTGCCATAACCATTGAATTTCATTTGAAGCAATAAGACATTTTTCATTAAAAGTGGGTAACTCATCGAGATATAGATCATACACATTGTTCCTTCTTTTACCTTTAAAAATGATCTTTTTAGATTGAAAATCAGAAATTAAGCATAAATCATTTTCAAAAGAAACAAGAAAACCTTTATCACATAATTGACTAATAGATAATAAATTATGCATTAAACCATCTACTAAAAGAACATTCCCTATCAATTTTCATCAATCTTTCCTCAATTTTTATCAATTTTCATTAACCTTTCATCAATTTTTATCAATTTTCATCAATCTTTTATCATTTTTTATCAATTTTCATCAATCTTTCATTAATTTTTATCAATTTTCATCAATCTTTCATTAATTTTTATCAATTTTCATCAATCTTTCATCAATTTTTATCAATTTTCATCAATCTTTCATCTTTTTTTATTAAATTTTCAATTTTTATCAATTTTCACCATTTTTTATTGACTTTTCATCAATTTTCATCAATTCTCGTATCGTTTCCATTCAGGATAAGGGATAATCCTGAGACCATCATGAATAATTTAAGTCATAAACTATCTTGGATCAAGAATTTCTCATAAATTTCTCACCTTAATCTTCAGAAAATTTATAATCTTTAGATTCAATTCATAATCTCAACCGATTCTTCTCAAATTCAAGCTGGGATCGAATCACTTTTTGAAAACCGGTCTCTGCACTGACGATCTTCACAATTTTCAATCTTCGGATTAAATGCTTTCCTCTCAAATCCAACTTCCAGGTCATACTATTTTTTCTTTGAAGATCTGGGTTCCGACTCAGGTTTTCTTTCAAGTTGATTTAATTTTCCTTGAAGATCCTAGTTTCGACTCAGGTTTTCTCTCAAAAATAATCTAATTTTCCTTTGGAAAGATGAGTTTTGACTCGGCCTTCTTTTCAAAACCGAGTTCTGACTCGAATTTTCTGTAACGCCCCGAAATTTTAACCCAAATTTTGAGGATTTTTTTTATAACAGTGGAAACAACAAATACTATGAGGTTAAGCATTCCGAAATATTACAGTGGAGAGCAAGCCAAAACGTTTATTGCATTTCACTATCAATGAATAATAACATTAGAGTCTTAATGATATAAAAATTAACTTAAACTATCCCGAGAACAGTAAATCCAAAATCTGGTTCAAAGCCTCATTCCGCAAAATGTAGAGCGTTGATAAGATCTGATAACTCCACCCCATCTGCATTGATTAGATGATTTGAATTGCGAGGTAATGCTTCTTTAACCATATAAGGACCTTCCCAGTTTGGGGACCATTTGCCACACGGGCGGTGTTTGATATGAGTTGTCGATATGAGGACCAGATCATTAACTCAAAATTTCCTCTCGATGACAGACTTGGCATAATGTTGGGCTATCCTCTGACGATAAGCTTGAGCGTGCTCAGTCGCTTTGACTCTTCTTTCGTCTAGTAGAGCAAGTTGTACCAACCTCTGTTGCTGATACTGATCGAGTGGTAGCTTTATAAGTGAGGCAAATTTAAAATCGGGCTTTTAAACATGGAGAGGTAATACCACCTAGGTCCCATAAACAAGTTTTGTAGGAGTAGCGTTGGTTGGAGTCTGAATGGTAGTTTGGTATGCCCAAAGTGCATCATGGATTTTCTTGTGCCAATCATAGTCCGTCTCAACAATCATTTCCAAGATGTGAATCAAAATCTTATTAGTGTCCTCTACCTGGCCATTCCCTTGAGAATAGTAGGGAGCTGAAAAATGATGATGAATCCTGAATTTTGAACAGAAGGTTTTCATCCTCTCATTCTTGAAATGACTGCCATTGTCTGAAACAATATCATGTGGTATACGAAAACGACACAGAATGTTCTTGTGAATAAAAGAAATCACATGTCGGCCTTCCATTATATGCAAAGTAACAACTTCAACCCATTTGGTGAAATATTCTATAGCTATGAGAAAATATTTGTGACCATTGGAAGCAGGAGTGATTGGACCTACGACATCATAAGCCCACATAGAAAATGGTCATGGGGAAACAACTGATTGCAGATATGCGATCGTCGCATGAATGAAAGGTGCATGCATTTGGCATCTGACGCACTTCTTTACAAAATGATAGCAGTCTTGTTGCATGGTTTTTCAATAGTACCCTGCTCGAACGATCTGCTTGACAAGAGTTTGGTAACCAACATGGCCACCGCAAAATCCTTCATGTGTCTCTTGGATGATTTCTCTGGCTTTATCTTTATCTAAGCATCAGGCGTACTCAGCACTGATCCCACGGTGATAGAGGACATCGTCAAGGATGAAATAGTGGGTGGACATACGTTGGATCGCTTGCCTTTCCATTTTTGGCATTTTTGGTGGAAATTCACCAGTTTTAATAAAATTTTTAATATCTTGATACCAAGTCTTCTCTTTTTGATTGACCTGGTTAATTTGCTTGGCTGAAATGAAGGCAGGTTGATCAAGTTTGTCAATTTCAAATGAGCGGTAGGATTCACCTTTTTTGAAAGACATGATGGAGCCCAGACTGGCCAAATCGTCGGCTATCTGATTATACTCTCTTTTTGATGTGATGAAGTTGGAATTCTTTGAAATTGTTGATGATAGCTAGGGAAATCTTTTGGTAGGGGATTAACTTTCGATCCTTCACCTGCCATTCAGCTTTGACCTGACTGACGACAAGCAATGAATCACCAAAGACATGTACTCTCTTGATGTTGAAATTTTGCAAAATTCTTAGGCCTTGTATTAGAGCTTCATACTCGGCCATATTGTGAGTACATTGAAAACCAAGCTTGAGAGGGTAAGGGATCATTTCTTTCTCGGGTGTGATCAGTAAGATCCTGATCCCGATCCTGATCCCGATCCTGATCCCTATGCCAGCTATATTCTTGGAGCCGTCGAAAAATAAATTCCAAATTGGTGATTGCTGGATATCGTAGATATGCTCATCGGGAAAATCATCTTCTGCTTTGATATTTTCTGCTAAAGGAAAATCTGCCAATTGATCTGTGATGGCCTGGCCTTTGATCAACTTTTGAGAAACATACTCTAAGTCATACTGCATTAGAAGAACTTGTCATTCAGTGATCCGTCCGCTGAGAAATGGTTGTTCAAGAATGTATTTGAGAGCATTAAGCTTTGATAAGGATTTGACTTCAGATGCCAACAAGTAATGTCTCAATTTCTGGCACATCCAAACCAGGGCTAGATAGGTCTTTTCCATCTGAGAATATTTCTTTTCATAATCAATGAAAGTTTTGTTGACATAGTAGATGGCATGCTCTATCATGTTGCTTTCTTCATACTGTGCCAAAAATCCACCGCAGACATTTTGATTGACAGAGATGTACAAAAGCAGAGGTTCCCCTAATTCTGGCGGCTTTAGAACAGGCGGATTAAGAAAATGAAATCATTGCAGATCTGAACTTTGCCATATTTCTTAGGAACTGCGATAATATTTGCTTGCCAATCAGGGTAATCAATGGCTCAAATGAATCCTGCCTTTAGTAAATCCTCCAGTCCTTTTTTAACTTGCGATCTGACCCGGGGATCCATTTTCCTTAATTTTTGCTTGACTAGCATGAAGTCTGGCTTCAGGACAAGACAATGCTCGATCAGTTTGGGATCCAAGCCTGACATCTCTTCATAAGTCCAGACGAACACCTCTTGATGTTGTTTGAGAAAATGAATGAGCCTTTCTTTCTCATATGCATTCAGGCTGGAGTTGATTTTGAGGATTTTTGGATCATCTTCTGAACCAATATTGATATCCTTCGTTGGATCCTGAACCAAAGATGATGGTTCATCTTGCTTCTGAATATGAGCAAATTCTGGCAATTCTTGAATAGTTGGGTCAAACTCTGCAGGTTCTGCTGATTGATTTGCCGACCTGTTGACCTCTGCTTTGGCTTTCATCTAATGGATCCCTACTAGTTTTGAAACATTTGAGGGAAGATTTGGATTGACAATGAGCTTCGTTATAGTTTTGGAGGCATTCTAAAAGACTTGAAAGAAAAAAGATTTTAGAAAAATCGC
This sequence comes from Nuphar pumila, assembly GCF_984573655.1. Taxonomy (NCBI): domain Eukaryota; kingdom Viridiplantae; phylum Streptophyta; class Magnoliopsida; order Nymphaeales; family Nymphaeaceae; genus Nuphar; species Nuphar pumila. The sequence continues at coordinate 94,178,411 of NC_143253.1, forward strand.
CCATCATAAAAGACATTTGCCAAAGAAGTAATCATAAACTGCAACGAAGATGGCACAAAGATGAAGAGAAAATTTGATGTTCTATTGATGACTTAAACATTTACAAGATGATGACGGACCTAAGAAGAAGAAGAAACTAGGACTGCAACGTCCTTTACAAAGACAGAAGACAAAAGAAGAAAGCAAGAAAACATTGGCATTGTTACTTCTAGTCTGCTTTCTTGACGAAAATTGTTCCTTTTTGTGACTCTTTGTCTGTGAATCTCAGTCCTACTTTCTCTGAATGGCGAACAAGGATGGCGGGTTCTAGCTTGTCATCTTCATTCTTTCTTATGCCTCTGAAAGGCTGTAGCCATGTTTCATCAAGAGATCAAATTCTTTTTTTGCTTTGAAAAACTGAGGGAATAAATGATGATCTTTGAAGGAAGTGCAATTGAGATGCCCTCCCAGTTTGAAGAAATATGGTCCTTGCCATTGGACCATTGTTGTCATATTTTCAGTAGGTTGGGCTTCCTCCAGCTTTAACAATTCTAAGCTTTCACTAAGAACAACTTCATCGCTTTCTCTGATGCTAGGGATGTCTGCAGTAAAAGTAAGACGCGAAATCATGGGTTGCGGCAACCTTTCTTCTGGATCTTCTCCTAAAATTATGGTTATCATACCGCCTTTTGACCACTTAAGGCACTGGTGCAGCGTTGACAGAACAGCGTTCACATTGTGGATCCATGTTTGTCCCAGCAAGAGATTGTAAGTGGGTGGCACATTGATGACATAGAAGAGCACATTGTGAACCGAATAGTTGATGAAAATTTCTAGAAAAATATTTCCCTTTGTCGTTTGGTCGTAGTTGTCAAAACCATAAATTGTGGTAGGTTCGGACAAATACTCTTTTTCCTTTAGGCCCAGAGCTTTGGCAGTCACTTTAGGCCTAATATTGAGGTTGTTGCCTCCATCAACCAGCACATGGGGGATGGTCATTCCTCTGGCCCTCACTATGATGTACAAGGCATTATTGTGAAAGCAATGAGGTTTTGGCAGATCTTCATCTGAAAAGATGATTGGTGCATTAATCATGGCTTGGTTGACGATTTGGGCCATGTCTTGAGGAGTTGTGCTTGGTTTGACTTTGATCTTTTTGAGCAAATCGTCCAGAACTTGCTAGTGCTTAGGGGAGGCATATGCTAATTCAAGGATGAAAATGTTTGAGAGGACAGTGATCGGCCTTTGAACCAGATTGGTGCTTTTATCAGACATCTTGTCCTTTTCCTGAGTAGTCTTGATGAACCATTTAGAAAACTCAAGAATTTTTCTGGCAACTTTGGCGAATGCTTTTGCATGTTCACTTGAAGAATTCAACTTGTTGAGGGTCGAAATGATATTTATTTTCTTGGTGGCAGATTGAGCTTGATGTAACACTAGGACCTAGTGCTGATCATGGATGTCCTCACTAGAACATGGCTGAATGTGGTCCTGGGGGGAGAATAGTTGTTCTGAAATGACCGTTGTTGAGTGGTTGGGGAAAGGTTTAGATAAGACACCAGGTTGATTTTCTTCCTCATCTTCTACGAGCAAGTTTTTATCGATACAGTCTTGGATAATGTTCTTGAGGACAAACCAGTTTTCTATATCGTGTCCCACCGCTCAATGAAATTTACAAAATTTGTCTTTCATCTTCTCCATGATGACAGGAGGTTTGATCACCTTCGAAAGTCTGATCATCCCCTTTATAAGCATGTATTCTAGAACATTCTCACGAGACTAATTCAAGGGGGTGAATTCCCTTTCATAACTCCAGCCGTCATGTGGCGCCCCAAACCTTGACCTTGGAAAAACCTTAGATTTTCTATGGGAATTTTTTTTTGAAAGGTTTTATTGAAAACAGTGGAAACAAGGTGTAAAGATTGTGGCAAGGCCGCAAGTCTAGACGGCCACAGGTAACTACAATAAAAGTAACTAACAACGTAAAATAAAGGTACAACCACAAGTATCAAAGGGGCATACAACCCGACAGTTTAAAAGTTACAAAATGTGATAGTACAAAAATCTCAAAAATAGGGAATGTATCCCAACCAAAACCCAAAACCAACTGGGACATGATTTGCAGCTAAGTGTGGGTCCCCAATCCTCCACCGTGTGTCATCGCATCAACACTGTACCTGTTTGTCACCTGCATCCCCATAAAACGGGGTTAGTCCTCTTGCGAGGTGGTGAAAAAACAACCACGACATATATCATTTATAAGAGGAAAAACAGGAAACATAAACAAGAACTAACAAGTATATGTGTCTGTATCAGGTAAGTGCGTATGTGACAAGTGCTAGTCAAGTGAAACAGGTAACAGAAGTGAAGTAACTGTAAGACAAGTAACTAAGAATAGTGACAGAACTAAAACAACTACTAAACAAGTAAAGTAACTGAACAACTGCTGAGTAAGTAAAGTAACTGAAACAATTGTTGAACAAGTAAAGTAACTGAAACAACTGCTGAACAAGTAAAGTAACAACTACAATATGTCAGTTGTGATTGGTTAGTTTTTAAGTTCTTCTTTTTACTCCTTTGGGTACGCGAAGGAACCTCGCATTCTGTGAGACATGCACCCGGCGTCTGTTATTCATATTCTAGTGTGATAACCGGGGATGTTACAGACTGAGTAAACCCCATGCGAGCAGCACACAGCTGAGAGAAACTCTCACATAGGCAAGGATTGCAATCCATACTACTGCAGTAGTGAGGTCCTAAAAAGGAAACCTCGACCTCCTTGACTCTGAGTGACTGGAGGCCAAAGGGCGCTATAGCTTTTGTCAAAACACGTGTCGTAGTAACAACAAGTCACTCAGGGTTGTACCATCCACCCTCTCCAAGGTGAACTCTTTTGTGAATAGGGCGAAGCGGGTTTATCTTTCTTAGGCTCATTATTCAGTCATACCTCTTAACGAGAATTTTATGCCTCGTGGTCCCCACAGGGTAAGCAAAATGAGGTCTTAGCCTACTCATCCACGTGCTCAGCCTCACGCGACAAACAAGAGCACATCGCTCGTGAAAGCGATCATAACACCATATTATTATTTTTCTAATTTAGGGTATTGTCACACGTGAGTTCACTCACGACAGAAGGGTCTTTGCCCAGAGATTCCAACCGAATCTAAATACAAATCATATTCATTCATACACTATAGTGTTTAAATTTAAGTTTTAGCCTTTTCATTTCATGAAGTGCACCTTGTGCACTCACCAATGCCTCAAGCAATGTAGCAGTCGAGGTACGCACTACTCAGTATGAGTGTCAGCATGTGCTACGAGCAAAGTGTAATTAAATACCACATGCTTTCTATCATTTGCATAGACTTAAGGAATAGAGGCATTATACAATTTCATATCTGAGAGACAAGATAATGTGCATGTGAGTGTACAGTTCGTAAATCCCAAGAGACATGCATATGCAATTTTCATCGATTTCATCACTCAAGTAGTTGAAACTAAATCATTAAGATTGGCACTTTGCGTAACATGAGATCATTCTCATAGGGAAGACTCATGATTTGGCGTACTTAGGTGTTGAGATTGAAATCTACGATATTTAAAACTTATGGGAATAACATTAGTGTTTCCACAGTGTGGGTGCCGCGCCTGCGGACCCGATACAAAAATATTGAACAGTGTTCGTGGCTTGTAATCAACGTAGATTCTATGTACGTGGGGTTTGCAATAGTGCTCATTCGCTTACACGACTTAGTCAATCGAAACGGAAACCAAGGTGTGAGTATTTTCATTAAGAAGTGTGACACACTTACGTGTCAAGAGTGAGTTCTGGAAATAACCCATCTAATGGGGATTACATTGGCTTTTCCACGGTTTGGGGTGTCGCACCCGCAGACCCGAGACAAAGCATCGGACAATGTCCGTGACTCAATACCATGTGGGCTTCAAACATGTGGGGTTAGCAATAGTGCTTACCCTCGTGCACAGCTAGCCAACCTAAACTAACCCAGGGTAGGCATGTATATATATATATATATATATATATATATATATATATATATATATATATATATATATATAAGTATAAGACTCGCTTTTATCCAAATATATATATACATGTACCCTCAAACATACATACACACCTATATGTATATATACATATATATATATATATATATATATACATATTTATATATATTTACATATATATAAGAATGCCCAAAACAGGTGCATCCCAAGGCATGTGCGTGCATGCCAAGCACCCTAACCAATTTGCTAAATGATGCGGGGCAAGACAAAACATGAGTTTGGACCAACTAAGGTTCAGCTATGAGCAAGGTTTCGTGCAGGACATAAAGGGGTCATCACTGGGGACAGCGGACTAGAGGGGTACCAAGGCTGCAAGCGATCCGGGGCAAGGGAGGTTGCAGGTCTGCTGCCAAAATTGGGTCCCTACAGATATGCAGGTCTGGTCCTCCGGATCATACTGATAAGTCCCCCTAAAGGTCTTGGTCCGACTCACAATTTGGACCAGACTGCCGAGGTAGCTCGGTTGGGTCCGAAATGGGCTGCCAAAATGGCAACCGCGGGTAACCTCGCAGTTCTGGGTACCAAAGGGGTTTGAACAGGGGTCTGATCCATGGGACCAAACCTTGCTGACATGGCTTACCTAAGTCTGAACCCATGGTTCAGACCTAAACTGAAGGGGTTCAGCCGGAGGATGGCCTGGGTGCCTAGCGCCACATGGCTCGCACCCGGCTTCAAATAAAGGAAATCGGACTCTGGCACAAAGTGCCACGGCCTGGCTGGGGCCTGGCCCATGAACCAGTCAGTCCAATCGGCTGTAGAACTGGTCTGAACCCACGGTTCATACCAGTACTCCAGCTCAAAACACCTGCAAAAAAAAAATCTGGGCGTCCAATGCTGAGCGTGCGGACAACCCACATGGTGCCCAGCTCCAAACCCAGGGTAAATGTGGGTTAGCTGAAGGGTCTGGTCTGTTGGACCAGACCTTGTGACTTCCCACACCCACGAGCCAGAGCCCATGGGCTCGAACAGACGAGCTAAATGGGTTGGGCGCCTGTTATAGGCTTGGCCCAACCTGCTAAACCATCCGGGTGCCCGGGGCCCCGGGTGTCTCAACAAGCCAAAAGTCCGAATGAAACAAACAAACAACAAAAGGAAAAAAAAAAGAAAAACCAAAGCGGTTGGGCCTCTCTTTCCCAGGTGGAGCCTGGTCACACTATTACCCAGGCCATCGGGACTGGGGTGAGCCCAGCACCCAGACGCACCAAGGGAGGATATGGCGGTTGCGGTTTACCACCTGCAGCACGCCTCCACCCCAAGGAGGTGCCGACAAGGGCTAGGTGCATTATGGACGAGCCCAGCTCGGTCCAGTGCACCCCAGCAAGGCTATCACGCCTAGAAACAAGAGAGGAAGGGTAGCAACAAGAACAAAGCCAAAAAAAAAGGATGCTATTGGAAGGAAAAAGAAAAGATGAGAAAAAAAAGAAACCAGAATGTATATGAATGTTGCAACCCACAATGCGAACAAGGTTGAATCAGTGCCAAAACAAAGCAAAAGAAGAGCATATTCCAACTAAATCCGCTGATGGAGCATGGATGCATTGGCTCCTCGATTTCATGATGTACTAAAACGATGTGTAAAACGTGTTGAATCTTTACCTTGGAGGTTTGGAAATGGAGGTAGAAGTCACGGCTGCAAGGCTACTCCAACGTAAATGGTGGAGATGCACTCCACGGCTGGGGAAGAAGGAGGAAGAGAAGAGAGTATGGGAGAGAGAGATGAGAGGGAAGAGAGGGAGCTCCTAGGTGTCACTCCAAAGGAATGCTCTCTCTCTCTCTCTCTCTCTCTCTCTCTCTCTCTCTCTCTCTCTCTCTCTCTCTCTCTCTCTCTACTAAAAGTTTTTATATTACCATGTTTGAAAGCCAATGGCTAGGATTGAGGCTGCCAAAGATGAGTGGCTGGGGTCAAACATGTCCCTCCATGTTCTGAAAATCTAATGAGTGGCCACCCCATTCGGCCAATGCATGTTCTACTTTCAAAAGTTCTATCATTTTTTTCAAAAACGCCCTTCAAGGGCCTTCACATTAGCCATCAAAGTGTAATAGAATTACGTGGGGAGCCCTTAGGCTGCCGCCCACTCCAGCCAAACGTAGAGTAGTCTTTAGGCTACAAAAGAGGATTTACCAAGGTGCCATGGGCAGCTACCCAATTGGCCAACCCATGGCCGGCACCTCAACCTAAGTGGGGTTATTACCACTATGCCACCGTCCAAACCTGGTCAGCCCTTGACCAGTTGGCTCTAATGGCCACCACCGTCCAAGAGCAAGCTCAAGTGGTCGACCCCTCTATCCATGCCATCTTCTCCTTTTTTTTTACTTTATTAAGCTTATTATTACACTTCATCATTTCTCTTCTCTTCTTTTTTTTTTATTTGGGTAGGGCCAATTGTGGCCCTCCCCTAGGATTTGCTTTTGAGTCTCTTACGAGACTGCCACTCATAGAGATGGTCAACGTGACCAGCTGGTTTCATGGCCATGGTCGTCCCAAGGCCATTCTGAATGGACGATCATGGCCTTGGTCGACCTTGACCAACGAAAGAAGCGATTATTATTTATACCGATTTTATTTTTAATTGAATTTCAGATATTTTTCCATTATGTATAATTATTTTATTCTATATTATCAATATAAATGACATTTCAAAGTTACCCAAGCGAAGGAATCTCTGTTACGAACGAAGTGGGTCTCGTTTAGGCCTTCGCTAAGTTTCTACACGATCTCCTGTAAATCACATGCACTGACGGGGTTTTTTCGTCGTTCGGACCTCAAATTTGGGGTCAATCACAATATACGTATTATAAACTTGCCCTAAAAAATTCGGAGGTTAATTCGCTATAGATTTCCCTCAATTACCTTTTTATGTAAAATTACGCAATTTGACTCGTATCTCTATGTAGGCTTAAACACGAAAGTTGTCAATTCAGCAAAAACTCTCGATCTCAACACAATTTGCGTAATATTACCACAAAATAAATCATGGACCTTACATCCTCCTTTCCTTAAAAAGGATTTTGTCCGCGAAATCACCCATATTAGGTTACAAAAAGTTCTGGATATTTCTCTCTCATGCTCGCTTCTGGTTCCCATGTGCATTCTTCGATGCCATGGTGCTGCCAACGTACCTTAACTAGTGGAATAGTCTTGGTACGTAGAACCTGATCTCGTCGATCAACTATCTCGATAAGTTGTTCTGTCAAAGTCAGATCTTCCTGCACTTCCATATCTTCGTAGCGAATGATGTACGATGGGTCAGGAATGTACTTCCTTAGCATCGACACATGAAAAACATTGTGAATGTGGGCATATTGTTGAGGTAACTCGACACGATATGCCACTTCACCGATCCTTGCCAAAATCTCGAATGGTCCTATGTATCTCAGACTCAACTTCCCTTTCTTACCGAAACGAAACACACTCTTGGTCGATGAAACTCTGACAAAAACCATGTCACCAACCTCAAATGATAACTCGCATTGTTTATTATCGGCATAACTTTTTTGTCTATCCTGTGCTGCCTTCAAATGTTCTCGGATCTTCTGCACCTACTGAGTGTAGTGTTGAAGAACAATCGACGATTCTCTCGATCTGTCGCTGATATCATCCCAATAAGACGGTGATCGGCAAGGTCTTTCATATAATGCTTCGTACGGGGCCATCCCGATACTAGCATGGTAATTGTTATTGTATGTGAATTCAACCAAACACAGGTGTGAATCCCATTCACCCTTCCAATCGAGCATATAGGCTCACAACATGTCTTCTAGCGTATGAATCGTCCGTTCGGATTGTCCATCCGTCTGAGGGTGAAAAGTTGTATTGAACTTCAACTTTGTACCCAAAGCAGACTGCAACTGACCCCACAGTCGCGATGTAAACCAAGGATCACGATCAGAAATAATCGATCTCGGCACACCATGCAGTCGCACAATCTCTCTAACATACAGGTCAGCTAGACTCTCGAGGGATTGACTGATCCTGATAGGTAAGAAATGGGCAGACTTGGTGAGTCTGTCCACGACTACCCAAATCGCATCATGCTTACGCCTCGTTTACGGTAAACCTACCACAAAATTCATCATAACATCTTCCCACTTCCATTGAGGAATCTCGATTCTCTGCATGGAACCACCAGGACGCTGGTGTTCCACTTTGACCTGCTGACAAGTCAAGCATCTCGCAACGTACGCTGTTATCTCGCGCTTTATACTATTCCTCCAATACTTCTATTGCAAATCCTTAAACATCTTTGTTCCGCCTAGATGAATTATATATCTCGACATATGTGCTTCATCAACAATCTCTTTCTTCCGCTTAGGGTCACTCGGAACCCAAAGTCGATCTCTCATAAGAATACTGTCGTCATCTGACACACTAAAAAAGGTATTTGCTTGATCTGCCAAGGCTAAAAACTTACCATACTGGTCATCAAGCTTCTGAGCCTCCACGATTCTAGGCAAAAACTATGATCAAATGGTCAGACCAGACAATCTGATTGATCCGCCCCCAACTGAAAAAGGCTTCCAAACTACAAAATATTCAATCAGCTTCTGGCTCCACATGAGAGTAGCCAGAACACCACTCAATTTGTGACTAAGCGCATCTGCCACTACGTTCGCCTTACCAGGGTGGTAAGACAACGTAAAGTCGTAATCCTTGATGAATTCTAGCCAACGTTGTTGTCTCATGTTCAACTTTTTCTAAGAGAACAGATATTTGAGACTCTTGTGGTCTTAGAAGACCTCAAACGATTCACCATACAAATAATGTTTCCACGATTTCAAAGCAAACACAATTGCTGCTAGTTCCAAATCGTGTGTCGGGTAATTTCTCTCATGGGTCTTCAACTGTCTAGAAGCATAAGCAATCACTCTGTCGTGCTGCATTAGCACGCAACCCAATCGGGTACCAGAGGCGTCCATGTACACCACAAAACCACCTCTGCTTGAAGGTAAAGCTAACACCTGCGAGGTTGTCAGCTTTGACTTCATGATCTAGAAATTGTCTTCACAAGCACTATCCCACTCGAACTTGATACCTTTGCGCAAAAGCTTCATCAACGATAAGGCAATCCTTGAAAAGTCTTGGATGAATCATTGATAATATCCTGCCAACCCGAGAAAACTGCGAATCTCTGACACATTCTGAGGTTGCTTCCAGCCTAAAACTGCTTCAACCTTTGTTGGATCGACTGACACTCTGTCCTTGGATATCACATGACCAAAAAACATAACTCGCTCAAGCCAGAACTCGCACTTAGAGAACTTGGCAAACAACTTATGCTCTCGGAGAATGCTCAAAACAATACGCAAGTGTTCTCGATGTTGCTTAGGACTCTCTGAGTAGACCAAGATGTCATCAATAAACACGATCACGAACGTATCCATGAATGGACAAAAAATCTTGTTCATCAGATCCATGAATGCAGCTAGTGCATTCGTGAGGCCAAAAGGCATCACCACGAACTCGTATAAACTATACCTCATTCAAAAAACCGTTTTCGCAATGTTTTCCTCTCTAATACAAAGTTGATGATAACCTGACCTGAGGTCAATCTTCGAGAAAATCTTCGCCCTCTGCAATTGATCGAAAAGATCTTCGATCATGGGTAATGGGTATTTGTTCTTGATCGTCGCTTGGTTGAGCAACCAGTAATCGATGCACAACCTCAAAGATCCATCCTTCTTCTTCACGAACAACACTGGTGCTCCCCACGGAGAAGCACTGGGTCGAATGAAACTCTGATCTAAAAGTTTTTCCAACTGCCGCTTCAATTCCTCAAGCTCTGCCGGAGCCATACGGTAAGGTGCCTTGGAAATATGAGTAGTTCCAGGCAACAACTCGATGCAAAATTCGATTTCTTGCTTAGAAGGTAAACCAGGCAATTCCTCTAGAAACACATCGGAAAATTCTTGAACCACGTCTAAGTCATCGATCAAAACTATCTCAGGTTCGACTGGTGTAATACTGACCAAAAATGCAGTACCCCCGCTCCGTAAATACTTCTGGGCCTTGAAGGAAGAAATCATACAGCTATCATGCAAGGGTCGAGGAATCTTGATCTCCAAGATAGAACGATCAGGCTGAAAAAGAACAACCTTGCTGTTATCGTCGCAAAATTTTTCCCGTCTTCCCTTCCTTGCGGAAGAGAGAGGGAAACGCTTTCGCGATTTAAACTTGACCGAATTTTGGAAATTGTTTGAAATACTCGCCTCCGTTTTGAAAATTGCGGGAAAATCCATGGGATGGGGCTCGACCTGTCGGTACGAGGTTCGACCGTTCTTGTCGCCTTTAACAGGGGTAATCGAACCAAGGACCAAAATTGTGCTTGACTTAGTGAAATTATCGAAATTGTGTTCTATCCTAAATGTACAGAGAATTCAGGCATGTGCTATGAGATCTTGGAAAATGCAGCTTGGGAAAACATGATGTATGCTTGGAAAATATTTAGAGTTGAAAATAATCTCTCAGGAAAAAGATGAAAGTCAATTTCTCAGGAAACTCAAATGAAAAAGGGTTTTTGAAATCACGGTAAAGTTCATAAAGATGTGAGAAAATCGGGAATAGTTGAAAATCCTGGGAAAATAGAAGTGATTCTTGAGAAAAGGTGAACTTTTGAAAAGGGAAACACTTCTTAGGAAAATGACGGAAATTCATTGAAAAGCCCTTGTGGAAAAGAAAAATTGAAACTTGGGAGGTTGAAAACCTGAGAATCTTAACCTTGAAATACTTGGAAATCGATTTTGACTTTGAGAAAGGTGAGAGACTTCTCTTGGAAATCTTGGGAAAATGGCCTTTTCCCATGGAAAATTATGGAAAAACTTGACTTGAGAAAACTGATTTTGAAAGATTCTTAGAGTTTCTTGAGAAATCGATTTCTTGAGAATGAAATTTTCTTAAGAAAATCATAAGAAAACCAATGATTTCATGATGCAAATGATATGAATGCACTTTGAAAGGTTTTCTAAGAAATTTGTTGGAAAATATGCATTAAGTCAAAATAAATCTTTCACATATCCTGACTGTGGCCATGAATATGTTCAGAGTTTAATTGATTTAATACACAAGATTTTGAAAAGTTTAGAAATATGATGTGCATTTCCAAGTTAGCCTAAGAGTGTAGGCCCAATGTGACTAGTAGAAAGATGATGGATCTGGGTCTCGTCCATATTCCGACTAAGGCCGTAAATATGGATTCCACCGAGTCCATCAACTCCCTAAGAGTTGGTGCACGTGCCATTCGTGTTCATCCAAGGTGAATTTGGAAAATTTGAGATATATGCATCATAGAATCAGGATATTACTGAAATCAAACTATATGAGATGCAGCCTAATCTAAGCAGTAAAAGTAAATATTATTCCAAGTTTGAATATTACATCTCTGACATAAAGTGAAATAAATGAAATAAAAAAAATACAGAATCAAGAGAGTCGACATCCTTCAGATTTCCCTGCAAGTGAGAACTGGTGCCAGAAGCATAATGTATAGCGAAAGGAAGATCTCACATAAAAGGTGATGTGCCAGTAATTTTACACGAATCATAATAAGGTGTAATAGTTAACCCAATGTCCAAAGTATGAAAGTATATGAAGATATCTAGATATCATGCATAAGCTATACACATATATATGTCTACATACGGGTTAAAAGGCTTAGACAGATGTAACCTAAAATAGGCCTTTAAGGAGATATATACTTGGGAGCACAGGAAAATACTTACTATGGTCAAACTTTACTATAGGATGGCTACCTAAGGTTTACAAGGAGAAGAAAGTTGCTAATACTATATATATATATACAAGCAACAGAAAAAGAGAAAAAAAAAAAGAAATTTGTTTGAAGGGAAATCGATGGAAGACAACAGCTATGAGGTGGTATGACTGACTATAATGTCCCGGATAGCGTGTAAATAAAAAAAAAATGCTACATGAGCTCTAAAAGGAAATTATAGTTTGGACCTACTGTTATGAACCAAATGCCAACTTCATATTTAGCCAATGGACATATCTGACGCGGGTTGCAATTTCCCGACAATGAAAGGCACTATGGAGTGGCTTTGGATAAGAAACAACTATATGGGAGATCTGTGTGTGTACAGTGTCAAATGTGCAATTTTCTGCAATGACTGCTAAACAGTAGTAGCCAAAATAATGACGCTAATTACATATTAGTATGTGACTAAACTTCAGAAATCGTGGGGGCAAAGGGTAAGTACCCTCGACCTTTGGGACAAGGATTGGAAATAGTGTATATGCCTTTTAAAAGGCATAGAAAAAAAAATTCTGAACTTATACTACACAGGAGATGATTAGTTAGATATAACAACATTAAGACATATACAAAAGGGACACTGTTGTTAGAGAATAATGAAGGTAAAAAAAAATTGTGAGATGAGGGAGGGAATTAAATGAGCTGAATATGAAACAAAAGTTTATCCTCCTGTATGACAGATACCCTGCCTTATTAAAAGAAAAACATCGTTGTAGACCCTTTTTGATAATGAAGCAAGAAAACTCTGCAATAACTTGGGACAAATTTGCATCATTTATCTAGCTGCAAGCAAAACATAATGATATATAGTGGAGGTACAGCTATCATCCAATGTATTACAGGTAATAGGCGGCCTCAAAAAGAAAGTTAACCATAGCTACAGAAAATAGATCATACAACAAAGGAAATGCATGCAAATATGGAACATTTGAATATAAATACAGGTGATTCTAAGTGGTACGAACTGAAGCAAATATGACAGCCTATTGATAGCGTATGGTAAAGAAGCTATTGGATGTAGTGGAACATGTCAGAATGAACTACACACAGATGGCAAGACTGGTATCCCGTAAGCAGACAGAACTGAAATGCTGAAATAAAAGAGGCATAGTGTGCTTATAAGCAGAGCATTAATAATTAGATAAAAACACCTAGGCTCTTGAATCTGATCATAAATGTTCCTGGAAACTTTGTCGAATGACTTGACAAAGTTTATTTACCGAGTTGTCTCGCCTCTGGACAGCTGCTAATCGGATTCCATTCATTCGACCATTTGAATGAACTATATTGAAGACGCACAGAATGCAAGCTTCGGTAGAACTACTATACAGAAAAATGGCAGAGTACAGAGACTATGTACAAATGAAAGATGCTCATACTAAGTAAAAGATGTTGTGCCCGATAAAAGGCACTATTTGCTGTACGATAGATCCACATGGGCATCGTTTTAGATATATACCCCTAATCAGCGTTTTTCGCAAACACACACACAAAACAAAATGAAAACAGTGAAAAGAGAAAGAGAGTTAAAAGGAGGTTTTATTTTAGTGAAATGTTCTCTTATGGAAGGACTCTTAAAAACGAAAGATGAAACAGCCTTAATCTGCAGGATGATATTAACAGGACCCTGAAAATGATGAATGGAAAATAGTTATTGTCTTGTAAATCTTATGATGCTGGAACTATCGAGAGAAAACTTTGGTCACCCAATGAGAAATAAAGTTTTAATGAAAACACGATATTCAAATGGATCCATGAAGTCATGGTCAGGGCTTCTCGATCCTCATTGAAACGACAACTAAAGATTGCAAAATACATTGATTAAGACAATGAATTTGCATGACATGCAATGCTGAAATCATAGCTAATGATCCTGTAACGTCCTGATAACGAATGTCAAAATGACAGAAATGCAAGTCTCACCTGATCTTTGTGCTGTGCAGCTCTTAGATGGGCCCTTGAAGACCGATGTATTGAGGGAAAGCAACCCAACGTACTGGATTAATTGTTGGGAACGGATATTTCCTGAGAGTCTGGTGTCCTTTTCTACTTTCTTGACCCTCTCATTGAAGAACGATGGAAGCAGGCGATCACCAAGGGGGTCACGAAACAGGTGCGAGCAGGAGGGGATAGAAGGATTCGTGGGAACAGAGGTTTCAGCTGTTAGGAGGTCTAAAATTTGGGTCTTCTTTTTGCTGGAAATGAGGAAGCGAAGTAGTAACAGAGGATTCCAGCGAAAAAGGGGGAGAAGCTGCAGTCCAGGAAATCGCAGCATGGGTCCTTCCTCTCCAATTTTTGCTGGATTGCTTTGGCCTTTGGCTGAAGGAAGGGCTGCAAATGGTGAGAGGAGGGAGTCGTCCGGTTTGGCCTCCTGCTAGCCGATATGGGGAGCCCTGAAGAGGGGAAGTCGCTGAAGAGTTAGGGGAAAATCGAAGGTCTTCTTGTGCTGGATGCTGGGCTGAAGGAGGTGAGAGCCGGAGTGAAGGGAGATTCTCGATGCCCTCGCTAGGGCTTCCCCTTTTCTTTTTAATAGCCAATGTTTTCAAAACTCCTTCTTTTTCTCCCGTTTTTGCCGATCTTGATAACTTTTGAAACCAACTTTTAAAACTTTGAAATCCTTTTGAGAAAGGGGCTCGCCGTTTTTGAGAAGGGGTGGTTCCTAAACTTAGGTAAAAATGAAAATCTTGGTAGGGTTTCACGGTGGCTCCTCTTTGGGGCTGAAAAGTAATAAAAATAAAGTAAAAAAAAAAATGAATTTTGTTTTGGTGGTGCCACCTCAGCTGAATTTGAAAACCTTTTGAGAAAACAAAATTTTGCTTTCCTTGGCAAGAAGCCTTAGTGGGGTGCTACCTATGTGGGCCCACTAAGTATTTTATTAAAAATTAAATCAAATAAAAGAATTCCACTGCCAGATGGGCACTGTTTTGAAAATAAAAGAAATATTTGAAAATTCTAGTGTGACACCACATTGAGGCAGGTCCCACGTCACTTATTTGAAATAAGAGTCAAGTGGATTTTTTAGAAATTTTATAATAGTAAGCTAGTTTTGGAAAAACATAAGGCAAAATTTGGCTTGGTTTCAAAACTTGGAAAAAAATGGTTCTTCAGGGCGAAATTTTGAAAGAAGTAGGGAAATTCGGAGTCTTTTTGTAAAAGTTTGAAATAAGATCTTATGAATTTTGAAATTGTGTCCCCCTCTTTCCCACTGGCGAGATTTTGAAATGTCAAAACCATCCAGATTGTTTTCTTGAAAAAAACTTTTCGTAATTCGGGGTCCTGGGGGTAAAATGGGAAGAATTGATAATTTTTAAAAACCCAGGGTTTTGAAATCGATTTTGAAAAGTTTTAAAATCAAATCTGGATTGACAATTTTGAAAAATCAGGGGTTCTGGATCTCAAAATGGCATGTTGTGCAGTGAAATGATATGAAATGCTCGTGCAATGCTATGCAAAAGACATGTCCTACAAAGTTGCCATTCTGAACTTGAATTTGAAAATTCTGACTTTTGGTTAAGCATGAGATTTTGAGAATTTGCAATTTGAGGGTGTCTCTGAGTCTAAATGGAGAAGTCTTGAGACTCGAGAATGGATATTAGGACTCTCTGCAAGGTTCCATCTTGAAAAATGACCATTTTGCCCTTCATTGGTTCCGGAGAACCGAAATGTGATGATTGGTGGAAATGTCAAGAAGGTGAGTGAAAATTTGGGGTGTTTACAGATGCCCCTCTTTGCTACTGAACCCGCTCATGGCCGAGCTTAGTGGCAAAGAAAAACACTCCAAATTTGGGCTATATAAAAAAATGCCCCAGTTAGAAGGATCTGACTGGGTGTGAAGATATTAGCCCGAGAAAGATGGTAGATATGAAGCGAAGAATGAAGAGGAAAGACTCACTCTGTGAGAGTGAAATTCAAGTTTATGCCCTTGACCTGGATGGGACAGAAATACCTCGTACGGAACGAAGCTCAGGTTTGACCCTTAACCTGATTGGGGAATGGAATATCTCATTGAAATGGGACTCAGGTTTGTACCCTTAACCTGATCGG
This sequence comes from Nuphar pumila, assembly GCF_984573655.1. Taxonomy (NCBI): domain Eukaryota; kingdom Viridiplantae; phylum Streptophyta; class Magnoliopsida; order Nymphaeales; family Nymphaeaceae; genus Nuphar; species Nuphar pumila. Next base: position 94,194,289 of record NC_143253.1, read on the forward strand.
GCGGAAGATGAATACCTCTTTGAATGAGGCTCAGGTTTGTACCCTTATCCTGATCGGGCGGAAAATGGAATACCTCTTTGATTGGGGCTCAGGTTTATACCCTTATCCTGATCGGGCGGAAAATGAAATACCCCTTTGATTGAGGCTCAGGTTTATACCCTTATCCTGATCGGGCGGAAAATGAAATACCTCTTTGAATGAGGCTCAGGTTTATACCCTTATCCTGATCGGGCGGAAAATGAAATACCCCTTTGATTGAGGCTCAGGTTTATACCCTTATCCTGATTGGGCGGAAAATGAAATACCTCTTTGAATGAGGCTCAGGTTTATACCCTTATCCTGATCGGGCGGAAAATGAAATACCTCTTTGAATGAGGCTCAGGTTTATACCCTTATCCTGATCGGGCGGAAAATGAAATACCCCTTTGATTGAGGCTCAGGTTTATACCCTTATCCTGATCGGGCGGAAAATGAAATACCTCTTTGAATGAGGTTCAGGTTTATACCCTTATCCTGATCGGGCGGAAGATGAAATGGAATCCTCAAAAGAAGAGACCATGATGGAACCTTCGGATTTTGCACAATAAATCCGGCAGGGGTTTTGCAAAAGGAAGGAAAATGGGGTCCCTAAAGCTTGAAAAGGGATTGATCTTGGGCGTCTCATTGCTGAGACTAAAATCAGCTTTTGAAATTGCCTTTTGCGAGAAATGATTGGTGGTTTGACCTCAAACCGAAATGGGACTGTCTATGGTGGGACAGTGGGGACACTGGGAAGTGTGCAAATCTGAGAGTTTATGCTCTCAAAGAAGGGAAGGAATCAAGTCCTTAGGAGGGATTTAAAATTGGTGTCGGGATGCATCGAAAACGGACATCAAGCTCTCACTTCACGTAAGGATAGCTAGAAAATATTGTCAAAATGTTGAGAATTTTGTTGTTGATTCAAAGTTTTTGAAAATGTTGCACATTGTTGCAAAGGTATTTTTTCTTTTCTACCTGAAGCATTACCTCCAAACAAGGTTCACTTCGTAGAATCAAGATTGGAAACCCAAATTGCTTGCAATTGACCTTCTTCAAGGAAGTTATCAATTTTCTTGATATGAATAGGAAAGAGAATTTGATATTATGAAAGCAATGGATGAAAGAATACTGATAATAGAATTTCACAAGATTAAAGAGGATTCCGGATAAATTTGGCAGTTTGATATCCTGAGAGCTTCTCTCATGCTAATCTTTCTGCACTCTTTTGGCTCTCTGGTGTTTTGGTTATATTCTCCTTTATTTTGGAGATGTTCTTACTTTTTCTCTCTTTTTTTTTCTCTCTTTCTCTCTTTTAGAAGGGTACGTCACAAGCTCCTTCAACTTAGAGATGTTTCGATCCTTCTTGGACGATAGGTTTGGAGATCTTTGGATGATAGCTGAGATTAAATATCTTTTTGGGATTGTCGAGAGGTTCATCGCATCTGCCTTCATCTCGACAGTGCTTTGGACTTTCCCTGGAAGGATCCGTCACAAACTCCATCATCTTGGAGATGTTTCGAATCTTCTTTGGCCCCGGGGGTCTATTCGCCTGATTCGTCTTCATCTTGACGACAAGTGAGAGATCCCTTTTGCAGATACTTAATTGCATCTTAGGTGATTTTGAGGGGACAGGGCTCTAGCACTCAGGATATTTCCACTGCCTCGTCCTTACAAGAATAGTCTTTAAAGATGTGTCATTGACTGCGATCAATATCAATCATCTGTGGCTTTTCAATAATATTGAATCTTCTTTTCTGGCCATATCGAGGACTTATCCTTCATCCTTTTGGTTGGCCAATAAAAAGAATTTGAGTTTTGAATCTCTCCTCGCAAAAGCTTCGCTCTTTTGGAAGTAATGCTAAAGGCAAACTGAAATAAAGATTTGTGCCGTAAAGATTCTGAAATCAATGAATAATTGATTTGACAAATTGACAAGATTTTCTTGAAATCCTTGGTGAAAGTGAGTATTTGGAGTCTGGCTTAACGCATCCGTGACGAAAATTCTCCTCTCTTTTTCCCCAAAAGAGAGACTCAGGCTTAGCCCTTACCTGAATGGGAAATGGGAAATACTCCTCTCTTCCCTGAAGAGGAGGTGTTTGCAAAACGAACTTTCGAAGAGAAATTGAGCTTTCGTCAAAGCTCCCTAATATTAGGCTTCTCTTATGGAAAGGGGGCCGATAATAGTGAGGTCTGAAAATTGGGTCATGAAAGGAACGAGTCCATCACACTCTCCTTGCAAAGAGGGTCTTTTATGACGAAAATGGCCTAGTATGAAATTGGGGGTCACAAGAAAAGCGAGTCTCCGTCGAGCCTCTCCCTTTAAAAGGGTTCTTTGTGTGAAATTGGAAATTGTTTTGCAAACGGTTCACAAAGACGCGAGTCCCTTCAAACTCTCCCTGAAAAGGAGCTAAGTGAACGAATTGGCTAGCATGCGAAAAGAACGAGCTCCCTCGCACTTTCCCTAAAAAGGGTCTCTCGCAAGAGAAAATGATTGAAATTGGATATTGAGATTGATTGACCCAAAAGTCGAAATTGGAAATTCGAAAATTGGTTGTTGGAAATTGAATGACCCGAGGGTCGAAATCGGATGACCTGATGGTCGAAATTGAAGAATTGGTTGACTGAAAGGTCGAAATTGTGTGACTCGAAGGTCGAAATTTGGAGATTGAGTGACCCGAAGGTCGAAATTTGGAAATTGGGTGACCCGAAGGTTGAAAATTGGAAATTGATTGACCTAAAGGTCAAAATTGGAAATTGGTAATTGAAATTGAGAATTGGAAACTGGGTGACCCCAGAGGTCGGAATTGGAGAATTGCCTGATTTGAAGATTTAAATTGGGATTTGGAGGGTAAAATATCAAATTTGAGCAATTGACAGACCCTGAGGATCAAAACGATTTGGATCAAGAAAGGAGAATGATGAATTCGAGTTAGAGCTCGAATATGGAGATCACGAGTCGGAACCCGGATCAACAAAAGAAAATGAGGAGCTCGAGTCAGGGCATGAGTAAATAAAGAGATCTCGAGTCGGAACCCGGATCAACAAAAGAAAATGAAGTGCTTGAATTAGAGCTTGGATAAGAGATAAAGAGACCTCGAGTCGGAACCCGGATCAACAGAGAAACTGGAGAGCTCGAATATGAGCTCGAATGGATAAAGAGATCTCGAGTCGGAACCCGGATCAACAAATGAAAATAAGAAGCTCAAATTTAAGCTCGAATGAATAAAGAGATCTCGAGTCGGAACCCGGATTAACAGAGAAATGATTTGAATATAAACCCGAGTCGGAACTCGGTTTTCCAAAAGTTGGGATTTTGAAAATGTATCAGTTTGAACACTGAATTTTGAAAGAATCCCAGTTCGGGCACTGGGTTTTGATTCAGTATTGGTGATTGCCTTTCAATTTTGAATCATTTGGAATCGTGATGGGACTATTTGTTGAAATCCCAATACTGACCGGATTGTTGTTAATGCAGTTGAATGCAAACGAATATGAATTGATGCATATGAATACACACGTGCGTGAAATGAGGAATTTGTTTATCCTGCCTGCATACAGAACAAAATTTTTAAAAATGCCCCAGTGTAACTGGGAAAGAAAGTTGAATCATTATTTGAAGGAAACGGGAAGGATTACAAGAGGAGACTAGATATTTCAAGTGTAGAACTTTTTCAAGTGTCGAGCATTAATAGGATCCGACAATTCTACCCCATCGGCATTGATGAGCCGATATGAGTTGCGGGGTAATGATTCCTTGACGACATATGGGCCTTCCCAATTTGGTGACCATTTACCGCCGGGACGATGCTTAAGATAAGCTGTGGATCGAAGTACTAAATCATTGACTTTGAATCTTCTTTCGATAACAGACTTCGCATACTGCCTGGCTACTCTCTGGCGATAGGATTGAGCATGCTCTGCTGCTTTCAGCCTTCTCTCATCGAGCAAGTCTAACTGCACTAGTCGCTGCTGCTGGTATTGATTAAGAGGTAATTGCAGAAGTGAAGCAAATTTCAAAGTGGGCTTCTGAACATGTAGCGGCAACACTACTTCTGTTCCATAGACCAACTCTGATGGGGTAGCATTCGTTGGAGTGCGAATAGTGGTCCGGTAGGCCCATAGTGCATCGTGGATCTTCTCATGCCAATCACGACCTGTTTCCACAGTCCGCTCCAAGATACGAATTAAAATCTTGTTGGTGGCCTCTGCCTGACCATTCCCTTAAGGATAATATGGAGCGGAAAAATGGTGATAGATCTTGAATTTTGAGCAGAATGTCTTTATCTTTTCATTCTTAAAATGACTGCCGTTATCTGAAACGATGTCATGCGGGATGCCGAAACGGCAAAGGATGCTCTTGTGAATAAAAGAGACCACGTCTCGGCCTTCTACGGTGCGAAGAGTGATGGCTTCTACCCACTTGGTGAAATATTCTGTTGCGGCAAGAAAGTATTTGTGGTCATTTGAAGCTGAAGGAGTGATGGGACCTACGACATCGAAGGCCCACATGGAGAACGGCCATGGAGAAACAACAGACTGTAAATAAGTTGCCGGAGCATGAATAGAAGGTGCGTGTATCTGGCATTGCACACACTTCTTCACATAATGATAACAGTCTTGTTGCATAGTCTTCCAATAATAACCTGCTCTGATGATCTGCTTGACAAGGGTTTGGTAGCCGACGTGGCCACCACAAATGCCTTCGTGTGCTTCTCGCACGACTTCTTTGGCTTCTTCTTTATCTAAACATCTAGAATACTCTGAGCTGAATCCACGACGATAGAGGACATTGGCCAAAATGAAATATCGAGTGGACATACGCTGGATTGCTCGCTGCTCTTTCTTTGAGAGTTCTGGAGGAAACTCGCCAGTTTCTATGAAAGTTTTGATATTGTAATACCAAGGCTTCTTCTTTTGCTCAGCCTAGTTTACTTGCTCTGCTGGAAGGAAAGCAGGTTGGTCAAGTCTGCCAATTTCAAAAGAGCGACAAGATTCTCCATTTCTGAATGCCATAATAGAGCCTAAACTGGCTAGGCTATCAGCCATTTGATTAAAATCTCTCTTGATATGGAAGAGCTGGAATTCTTCAAACTTGCTGATAAGAGCTGAAACAATTTTCTGATAGGGAAATAGCTTCTGATCTTTAACTTGCCATTCGGCTCGAACTTGATTGACAACAAGTAATGAGTCGCTGTAGGCATGCACTCTCTTAACATTAAAGTCTAGTAGAATCTTTAGACCTTGAATCAGGGCTTCATATTCAGCCATATTGTGGGTACATTGAAAATCCAACTTGAGAGAAAATGGAATCATCTCCTTCTCAGGAGTGATTAATAAGATCCCAATGCCTATTCCGGCCATGTTCTTAGAACCATCAAAAAATAAATTCCAGACTGGAGATTGCTGGATATTGCAAATTTGCTCATCAGGGAAGTCATCTTCGGCTTTCACCTCTTCTGCTAGAGGAAAATCTGTCAATTGATCTGCAATTGCTTGGCCTTTGATTGATTGCTGCGAGACATATTCTAGGTCGTACTGCATCAGTAAGACTTGCCATTTTGCGACTCGTCCGCTGAGGAAGGGTTGCTCCAAAATGTACTTGAGAGGATTGAGTTTAGACAGGATTTTGACTTCTGATGCCAACAGGTAGTGTCTTAGCTTCTGACACATCCATACCAGAGCTAGGCAGGTCTTCTCTATATGAGAGTATTTCTTTTCATAATCTATGAAAGTCTTACTCACATAGTAAATAGCATGCTCTATTAAGTTGCCTTCTTTGTATTGTGCCAAGAATCCGCCACATGCGACTTGATTGACTGAGATGTATAATAAAAGAGGTTTTCCCAATTCAGGCAGCTTCAAGATAGGAGGATTAAGAAGATACTTCTTGATTCAATCGAACGATTGTTGACACTCTGGTCCCCATTCAAACTTCACTCCTTTTCTGAGCAAGTGGTTGAAAGGTTCGCATCTCATCGCCAAGTTGGAAATAAATCGCCGGATTGATTGTATGTGTCCCTGAAGGCTACACAGTTCTTTGAGATTTTTCGGGAGTGGCATATCAATAATAGCCTTTGCTTTGGCTGGGTCGACTTCAATTCCCTTTTTGCTAACCAGAAAACCCAGCAACTTGCCTGATTCGACTCCAAAGACACATTTTTGTGGGTTAAGCCTTAACTTATAAAGAATGAGTCGCTTAAAGACTTGATCAAGCGCTTCGAGGTGATCTTCTTCCTCTTTAGATTTCACAAGGATATCGTCAACATACGCATCCATGATTTTGCGCATTTGATCGTGAAATATAACGGCCATCGCCCGTTGATATGTTGCTCCGGCATTCTTGAGCCCAAAAGGCATGACTGTATAGCAGAAAGTGCCCCAAGGCGTGGTGAAAGAAGTTTTGGATTGGTCGCGGGCGGCCAACTTAATCTGATTGTAGCCGGAATATCCATCCATGAAAGAGAACATGGCATGTCCTGCCATGCTATCGACTAGAAGATCGATGCTTGGAAGTGGATAGTCATCCTTTGGAGTTGCCTTATTGAGGTCTCTGAAGTCTATGCAGATCCTTACTTTGCCACTTTTCTTTGGGACAACGACGATATTGGCTAACCAATCCGGGTAGTCAATAGCTCGGATAAATCCTGCTTTGAGCAAATCTTCGAGTCCTTCCTTGACCTGTTGTTCTATTCTGGGATCCATTTTTCTCAGCTTCTGCTTAACTGGTTTAGCATCCGGTTTCAAGACGAGTCGGTGCTCGACCAATTTGGGGTCTAAGCCCGGCATGTCTTCATATGTCCATGCGAACACTTCTTCATGCCGCTTGAGAAAATCTGTAAGCCTTTTCTTTTCTTCTGAACTCAAACTGGTTCCGATCTGGAGAATTTTGGGATCTTCCTCTGAACCGATATTAACATCTTCGGTTGGATCTTGTACTAGAGGAGATGGTTCATCTTGCTTTTGAACAGCGGCGAACTCCGGTAATTCCTGAAGAGACTGATCATATTCTTCACAATCATCTGATCGCTTTGCAATCTGGCCATCTTCGGTGCTTGCTTTGACTCTGTGAATTGTTGCCGACTTCTTAAAAGCCTTGGGATTGAGGACGAGCTTCTTAATTGTCCGGGAAGTCATTCTGAAATTTTGGATAAGAAATTTGATTCAGATAAAATTGCCCATCGTAAGACAAGCAATTATTTGAAAAGAACTATGCATAAAATGATATTTAAAATTATAAAAGGAAGAGATAGAAGGAAAGGAGACAGATGGCGTCCAGATAGACAAAGAAACTTGGAGTTTTATTGATTTGACTTGATCAGAGACATTGGTAAAATGAGACATTTATTTGGAAAAGAATAGAAAGAAAATAACAAATGGTCTTCATTGTGCCCCTTTAACAAAAACAGTCTCCTTTGACGAGCTTCCGCCGGCAAACCCTAGTCCTGCTCTGTGGGGACGATGTTTCTGGATCATTGGCTCGATGCGGCCATCTTCATTCTTGCCGAGTCCCTTGAAGGGTTGATAACCATGCTTCAGGAGCAAATCGAATCCCTTTTTTGCCTTCATGAATTGGGGAAACAATGGGTGGTCCTTAATGGTACTGTAGTTGATCCGGCCTCCAACCTTGAAAAATTGAGGACCTTTCCATCGGGTCATGGCTATAGTATGCAGAGATAATTCTGGTGATGTCTGGAGTATTTCTCGATTTTCTCCGAGGTTGATCTCTTCGCTTTCCCTGATGCTGGGAATATCCACATTGAATGATGGCCGAGGAATCATGGGCTGTGGGAGCCTTTCTTCTGGGTCTTCTCCCAGTACTGTGGTTATCATTCCACCTTTTGACCATTTTACACATTGATGGAGGGTGGAAGGCACTGCATTAGCATTATGAATCCACGTCCTTCCGAGCGGCAAGTTGTAGGTTGGTGGTACATTAACCACGTGGAAAAGCACTGAATGCACTGAATAGTTGATGAATACTTCCAGGAATATCTTCCCTTTTGCTGTTTGACCATGGTTGTCAAACCCGTAGATGGTAATGGGATCTGGCATATATTCTTCCTCTTTTATCCCTAATGCTTTTCCGGTCATCTCAGGGCAAATATTGAGGCTACTGCCTCCATCGACTAGCACATGCGGTACTGTCATTCCCCTTACCCGAACGACGATGTAAAGAGCATTATTGTGAAAGGAATGAGGCTTTGGAAGGTCCTTATTCGAGAAGGTAATTGGTGCATTGGTCATGGCGGAGTTCACAATCTGTGCCATGTCTTCAGGAGTGGTACTGGGTTTGACTTTGATCTTTCTGAGCAGATCATCCAGTACTCGTTGATGCTTGCTAGAGTTCTTGGCCAAGTCAAGGATGGAGACATTGGATAACGCGGTCAGAGGCTTCTGACTTGAATTCTCCAGCCTGGGTTTGGTAATTTGCTTGAAGAAGTCAGGAGTTCCCTTTGACTTGGGGGCTGACTTCATAGATGCTTCCGAAACTTTCATTTTGTCGAATGCTGAGATTAAGTTCATCTTCTTAGAACCAGGAGCTGCTTGTCGTAGCACTGACACCTGATGCTGAACTTGTAGATCTTGTGCAGAACACGGTTTGATGTGTTCATGCGGCAGGAATGGCTGTGCCGATACTACAACTGTGGTGTGCGAAGGGAAGGGGTGATTGAGAATGTCCATTTTCTCTTCTTCTTCTCCTTCTACCAATAGATTCTTTTCAATGAGATCTTGCACGATGTTTTTGAGAACAAAGCAGTTCTCAGTGTTGTGTCCCACTGTCCTATGGAACTTGCAGAACTGATCTTTCCATTTCCCCATGGGCATAAGGGGATCGGCCAATCTGGGCAACTTAACCATTTCCTTTGATAGCATGTACTCGAGCACATCCTCGAGTGTTTGGTCAAGAGGAGTAAACTTTCTATCGTAACTCCATCCTTCATGTTTGGTCTTCTCACGCAGTTTCGGCCCTTGATCCTGCTGAGGAGGCTTGCTGTACTGAGGAGCAGGCTTTGCTTTCTGATCCTTGTTGTTCGAACTGCCTGAGCTGTAACAGTAATCTCTCTTCTGCCCTTTGTGCTGATTTCGGCCTTTGTTGCTGTTGCTGGCAGAATAAGTGAAGTGAGCTTTCTTCTTCTGCTCACCTTGGGAGTTGTTCTTGGAAAATGTGAAGCCTTCATAGACTCCATTTTCCACACTTAGTTCGAGCCATTCGGCTCATTCTGTCAGCTCAATGAAGGTCCTGGATGGTGCTATGGAGATCAATCCTCTTAACGGCTGTGAAAAGTTGTTGAGGATTAGGGAGACAATGCATGCCTTTCCGAGATAGGATCTCTCATTTTATTACAGGCTGATCTCCATCTGTGAATGAAGTCCCGTGCTTTATCATTCTCATTCTGCCTTAAATTACAGAGATGACTTAATGTAGGAAGTGCCTCTGTGTTAAACAAGAAGCGTTCAATAAATAGATTCACAACTTTGTCGAACTCCTTGAGCTCGATGGGGTTGATATGCTCAGTGTACCACTTAGCTGCAACTCCCTCCAAGCTGCGGGGGAAGCATAGAAACAATGCTCGGTTATCCCTCTTGAACCTCGAGCATTCAGCAAAGAAAGTGGCGAGATGCGCTTTTGGGTCGCCAGAACCGTCGAATTTGATGAATTTACGGGGAAGATTTTCCAGATCATCATCCCCTTCGAGGCCGTCATAGAAGTCCTCACTGGTGAAGACTTTCTTGCCCTTATCGCGGGCTTGGAGATCCTTGACAACTCGGGTCATTTCCTTGAATTGCGCTTGCAAAGGTTCTTCTTTATCTCGGCTCTTTGATTTGTGAGTTTTACTTTGGCCACGTTTCTGAAATGCCGGAGGCACTTCATATTCTTCATCTGTATCTTCGATGGAGTCTGATTCATTTGAGATTACCTCTGGCTGGATCTGCTTCTTGGGAGCCTTCTTACCCCTGTGACCATGAAACTTTTCTCTAAATGGATTCCTTTCTGAGCTGGTCCCGGGCTGTTCATTCATCATCTTATTCATCATTTTTCTGAACATGGCATACATTTGAGGGTCTATGTCGTCATCCTCTTGTTGCTGCTCTTGACTCTTCTCGGACCGGGGGGAACCCATCTCTTCTTCTGAGGCCGACGAGTACTGCGATGTCGTTGTTCTCTTGCCTGATCTTGTCTCAACCATCAAATGATATGGATGCTCTCTGCAGGGCAAAGACCTGATTAGATTATGAAGGAATTGGCTTTTGGAAGAAATATTTGCTGGAAATATGGCAGACAATTTGAAAAAGATATCCCATTACTAGGGATTGAGTCGTCACGGGAATCACGACAATTGTGTTGTTATTCTTAAAAAGAGAAATAAACAACGAAAAATGCGCCTTGTTACCTAGGCGAGGTCGTCAAACCATCATAGAGAGAAAGAAAACTTTATTAAAATGAGAAAATTAAACTTTTATTGATCTTGACAAAGAGGTGGAGGACAAACAATTTGCCACCATTCCCGATAATCGGCAGACACTCTAGGACCAGGAAAGATTTTAAGGGAGACAAAAGAATCCCAGCTGTAGCGGGCAGAATGATATGCCCCGGACCATTGCGCGGAGGTGAGATCGAACTCTGCCATAGCTCCTGATAGCAGTCGGGCTTCGACGTACTGCTGCCTCTGGGAGAATTGCCGAACACATCTCTCTGGTTGGTAGTAAGTGCAAAAAAAAGGTCCCAGCAACTTGAACCGCTTGCCGTAAGCGTAGGTATATCTGGGAGGAGATAGCTGTCGATCAAAATAGTCCCAAACGATGTCATCTTCTTGAATGTTGTTAATCATAGACCGGTACTGTGCCACTGGAAGAAGTTCTTGACCATTGTATCTGAAAGAGCTTGCTCGGGCCGGAACATGCTGGAAGAACCAGGACTGAAGTGCGTAGATGCATCCTTCAACTAAAATGGATTCTCCAAGTGAGAATCGAGTCAGTCCTCGATATAGGAAGGCGAGTGCTGCCATGGCTATGGAAAGACGGTTGGTTTGCCGACTTCCCCATCTTCTCATAAGCTGAATTATTCTGATGTCCATGTAGTTTTGTCCATCTGGGAAGAGGGATAATCCTACAGTGCACAGAACCATTGCATTCTGAATCCTTTCCCTGGCTGTTCTTGATAGCGAGCTGACTTCAACGAAGGTCCCACACTGGCGGTACAACTCAAGTAGGTCAACATATTCATTTCCTTCCAACTGGATCAGAGGCCAAGATCGGCGGCCTGTCATACGAGCTAAGGAGTCTCGGGGGTCCAAACCCTTGACATTGATAAGGAATTGATGCTCTAATGGGTCTCCTGGTTGACCGGCTGGTTCTGGCAATCCCATGATCTCTGAAAATTCATCCATTAAAACGGTCATCTCTCCCCATGGGAACCAAAAGGTACACGTTCGAGGATTCCATCGCTCTGCCATCGCATGGATCAGGTTGTCGTTGATGGTCTGCTTTCCGACTGCTGACGCCAGTTCTAATCCGCACTCGCTCAAATGGTCCGGGAATATTCGGGAAAAGCTTTTTAGCCAGGAATAGTACCACCAGGGAATGAAAGTTCCGGTGCTAAGGGCTCGATGTTCAGGACGACCTTGTCGCACCTTAAAGGAGATGTGACCTTCAGGAAAGATAAGATCGACTTGACTGGATGCCATTGAACTGAAAACAGAGAAAGACTCAGAATGAGACTTAGGAAAATGTAGGAAAATTTTGAAAAATTTTGCAGGCAGGATAAAAAAAATGCAGTGGGAAATTTGAGATCCAGTAGAAAGGTAGAATGGAAAGCCACCTGGAGTTTTGAAAGAAAAGGGATACTTGAGAAAATCATCCAGGGTTTGAGAAAAGTATCTCGTGGAAAATAAGGATATTTTGAAAAAGGCCTAATAAGTTGGAAAATATTGGGAAATACAAAGAATTGAGGAAATAACATACAATCACATCCTGCACAAACACTTATGCACATCCAGCACTCCCTAAAAGTCTGACTCTAGATGAATCAATTTGAAAATAGTTGTAGGACCCTAATCCTAACTCTAGGTTCAGATCATCTTTGTCCAATCCAGTTATGCCGATATACCTGAATCGAAATCCGAGGTACGTGGCATAGAGTTTCAACTCCGGTTCTAAGGTAAGGTTTTCCAATATCCTTGAGCGCCTACCGATATACTTCGGACTGTGGCCCGCGGTACGTGGTAGGGGGGTGTTAACCCAAATAATTGGCCCAGTTGTGAGGCTCTGTCCCGAACTAGGTTTCTGGAAGAGAGCCTAGCAACGTGAAGACCGGGTAATGATAGGTAATTGAGGTTTTGAAAAAATGATCACATGCCAGAAATAGAGGGCTCTAAATCCTAGAGAGATAGATTTTGAAAACTTTGAAGAAGCATACATTGTTTACATTCAGATCCTAAATTGAGGAGAGTTATATTTAGACCTAAGTCTATGTGAGCATGAAAATATCTCCTCAATCTGGTCCTACCAAACCATGCCTAGTCTATATGCAATCAATGTCAGCTAGGTCAAAATCTAGGCTCCTAGGTTCGCATGATAGCAAAAGTAAAGAGCTAACATTTTGTGAACATAATTTCGATAATTGAACTAAGTCAAGCACAATTTTAGTCAGACGAGGACAGGTCCCATCTGGGTCGCCAAACTTGTTATCGTCGCAAAATTTTTCCCGTCTTCCCTTCCTTGCGGAAGAGAGAGGGAAACGCTTTCGCGATTTAAACTTGATCGAATTTTAGAAATTGTTTAAAATACTCGCCTCCGTTTTGAAAATTGCGGGAAAATCCATGGGATGGGGCTCGACCTGTCGGTACGAGGTTCGACCGTTCCTGCCGCCTTTAACAGGGGTAATCGAACCAAGGACCAAAATTGTGCTTGACTTAGTGAAATTATCGAAATTGTGTTCTATCCTAAATGCACAGAGAATTCAGGCATGTGCTATGAGATCTTGGAAAATACAGCTTGGGAAAACATGATGTATGCTTGGAAAATATTTGGAGTTGAAAATAATCTCTCAGGAAAAAGATGAAAGTCAATTTCTCAGGAAACTCAAATGAAAAAGGGTTTTTGAAATCACGGTAAAGTTCATAAAGATGTGGGAAAATCAGGAATAGTTGAAAATCCTGGGAAAATAGAAGTGATTCTTGAGAAAAGGTGAACTTTTGAAAAGGGAAACACTTCTTAGGAAAACTTGGACTTTGAGAGTTTTCTTAGGAAAATGATAGAAATTCATTGAAAAGCCCTTGTGGAAAAGAAAAATTGAAACTTGGGAGGTTGAAAATCTGAGAATCTTAACCTTGAAATACTTGGAAATCGATTTTGACTTTGAGAAAGGTGAGAGACTTCTCTTGAAAATCTTGGGAAAATGGCCTTTTCCCATGGAAAACTGTGGAAAAACTTGACTTGAGAAAACTGATTTTGAAAGATTCTTAGAGTTTCTTGAGAAATCGATTTCTTGAGAATGAAATTTTCTTAAGAAAATCATAAGAAAACCAATGATTTCATGATGCAAATGATATGAATGCACTTTGAAAGGTTTTCTAAGAAATTTGTTGGAAAATATGCATTAAGTCAAAATAAATCTTTCACATATACTGACTGTGGCCATGAATATGTTCAGAGTTTAATTGATTTAATACACAAGATTTTGAAAAGTTTAGAAATATGATGTGCATTTCCAAGATAGCCTAAGAGTGTAGGCCCAATGTGACTAGTAGAAAGATGATGGATCTGGGTCTCGTCCATATTCCGACTAGGGCCGTAAATATGGATTCCACTGAGTCCATCAACTCCCTAAGAGTTGGTGCACGTGCCATTTGTGTTCATCCAAGGTGAATTTGGAAAATTTGAGATATATGCATCATAGAATCAGGATATTACTGAAATCAAACTATATGAGATGCAGCCTAATCTAAGCAGTAAAAGTAAATATTATTCCAAGTTTGAATATTACATCTCTGACATAAAGTGAAATAAATGAAATAAAAAAAAAATACAGAATCAAGAGAGTCGACATCCTTCAGATTTCCCTGCAAGTGAGAACTGGTGCCAGAAGCATAATGTATAGCGAAAGGAAGATCTCACATAAAAGGTGATGTGACAGTAATTTTACACGAATCATAATAAGGTGTAATAGTTAACCCAATGTCCAAAGTATGAAAGTATATGAAGATATCTAGATATCATGCATAAGCTATACACATATATATGTCTACATACGGGTTAAAAGGCTTAGACAGATGTAACCTAAAATAGGCCTTTAAGGAGATATATACTTGGGAGCACAGGAAAATACTTACTATGGTCAAACTTTACTATAGGATGGCAACCTAAGGTTTACAAGGAGAAGGAAGTTACTAATACTATATATATATATATATATACAAGCAACAGAAAAAGAGAAAAAAAAAAAAAGAAATTTGTTTGAAAGGAAATCGATTGAAGACAACAGCTATGAGGTGGTATGACTGGCTATAATGTCTCGGATAGCGTGTAAATAAATAAAAAAAAAATGCTACATGAGCTCTAAAAGGAAATTATAGTTTGGACCTACTGTTATGAACCAAATGCCAACTTCATATTTAGCCAATGGACATATCTGACGCGGGTTGCAATTTCCCGACAATGAAAGGCACTATGGAGTGGCTTTGGATAAGAAACAACTATATGGGAGATCTGTGTGTGTACAGTGTCAAATGTGCAATTTTCTGCAATGACTGCTAAACAGTAGTAGCCAAAATAATGACGCTAATTACATATTAGTATGTGACTAAACTTCAGAAATCGTGGGGGCAAAGGGTAAGTACCCTCGACCTTTGGGACAAGGATTGGAAATAGTGTATATGCCTTTTAAAAGGCATAGAAAAAAAAAATTCTGAACTTATACTACACAGGAGATGATTAGTTAGATATAACAACATTAGGACATATACAAAGGGGACACTGTTGTTAGAGAATAATGAAGGTAAAAAAAAATTGTGAGATGAGGGAGGGAATTAAATGAGCTGAATATGAAACAAAAGTTTATCCTCCTGTATGACAGATACCCTGCCTTATTAAAAGAAAAACATGGCTGTAGACCCTTTTTTATAATGAAGCAAGAAAACTCTGCAATAACTTGGGACAAATTTGCATCATTTATCTAGCTGCAAGCAAAACATAATGATATATAGTGGAGGTACAGCTGTCATCCAATGTATTACAGGTAATAGGCGGCCTCAAAAAGAAAGTTAACCATAGCTACAAAAAATAGATCCTACAACAAAGGAAATGCATGCAAATATGGAACATTTGAATATAAATACAGGTGATTCTAAGTGGTACGAACTGAAGCAAATATGACAGCCTGTTGATAGCGTATGGTAAAGAAGCTATTGGATGTAGTGGAACATGTCAGAATGAACTACACACAGATGGCAAGACTGGTATCCCGTAAACTGACAGAACCGAAATGCTGAAATAAAAGAGGCATAGTGTGCTTATAAGCATAGCATTAATAATTAGATAAAAACACCTAGGTTCTTGAATCTGATCATAAATGTTCCTGGAAACTCTGTCAAATGACTTGACAAAGTTTATTTACCGAGTTGTCTCGCCTCTGGACAGCTGCTAATCGGATTCCATTCATTCGACCATTTGAATGAACTATATTGAAGACGCACAGAATGCAAGCTTCGGTAGAACTACTATACAGAAAAATGGCAGAGTACAGAGACTATGTACAAATGAAAGATGCTCATACTAAGTAAAAGATGTTGTGCCCGATAAAAGGCACTATTTGTTGTACGATAGATCCACATGGGCATCGTTTTAGATATATACCCCTAATCAGCGTTTTTCGCAAACACACACACAAAACAAAATGAAAACAGAGAAAGAGAAAGAGAGTTAAAAGGAGGTTTTATTTTAGTGAAATGTTCTCTTATGGAAGGACTCTTAAAAACGAAAGATAAAACAGCCTTAATCTGCAGGATGATATTAACCGGACCCTGAAAATGATGAATGGAAAACAGTTATTGTCTTGTAAATCTTATGATGCTGGAACTATCGAGAGAAAACTTTGGTCACCCAATGAGAAATAAAGTTTTAATCAAAACACGATATTCAAATGGATCCATGAAGTCATGGTCAGGGCTTCTCGATCCTCATTGAAACGGCAACTAAAGATTGCAAAATATATTGATTAAGACAATGAATTTGCATGACATACAATGCTGAAATCATAGCTAATGATCCTGTAACGTCCTGATAACGAATGTCAAAATGACAAAAATGCAAGTCTCACCTGATCTTTGTGTTGTGCAGCTCTTAGATGGGCCCTTGAAGACCGATGTATTGAGGGAAAGCAACCCAACGTACTGGATTAATTGTTGGGAACGGATATTTCCTGAGAGTCTGGTGTCCTTTTCTACTTTCTTGACCCTCTCATTGAAGAACGATGGAAGCAGGCGATCACCAAGGGGGTCACGAAACAGGTGCGAGCAGGAGGGGATAGAAGGATTCATGGGAACAGAGGTTTCAGCTGTTAGGAGGTCTAAAATTTGGGTCTTCTTTTTGCTGGAAATGAGGAAGCGAAGTAGTAACAGAGGATTCCAGCGAAAAAGGGGGAGAAGCTGCAGTCCAGGAAATCGCAGCCTGGGTCCTTCTTCTCCAATTTCTGCTGGATTTCTTTGGCCTTTGGCTGAAGGAAGGGCTGCAAATGGTGAGGGGAGGGAATCGTCCGGTTTGGCCTCCTGCTAGCCGATATGGGGAGCCCTGAAGAGGGGAAGTCGCTGAAGAGTTAGGGGAAAATCGAAGGTCTTGTGCTGGATGCTGGGCTGAAGGTGGTGAGAGCCGGAGTGAAGGGAGATTCTCGATGCCCTCGCTGGGCCTTCCCCTTTTCTTTTTAATAGCCAATGTTTTCAAAACTCCTTCTTTTTCTCCCCTTTTTGCCGATCTTGATAACTTTTGAAACCAACTTTTAAAACTTTGAAATCCTTTTGAGAAAGGGGCTCGCCGTTTTTGAGAAGGGGTGGTTCCTAAACTTAGGTAAAAATGAAAATCTTGGTAGGGTTTCACGGTGGCTCCTCTTTGGGGCTGAAAAGTAATAAAAATAAAGTAAAAAAAAAATGAATTTTGTTTTGGTGGTGCCACCTCAGCTGAATTTGAAAACCTTTTGAGAAAACAAAATTTTGCTTTTCTTGGCAAGAAGCCTTAGTGGGGTGCTACCTATGTGGGCCCACTAAGTATTTTATTAAAAATTAAATCAAATAAAAGAATTCCACTTCCAGATGGGCACTGTTTTGAAAATAAAAGAAATATTTGAAAATTCTAGTGTGACACCACATTGAGGCGGGTCCCACGTCACTTATTTGAAATAAGAGCCAAGTGGAATTTTTGGAAATTTCATAATAGTAAGCTAGTTTTGGAAAAAACATAAAGCAAAATTTGGCTTGGTTTCAAAACTTGGAAAAAAATGGTTCTTCAGGGCAAAATTTTGAAAGTAGGGAAATTCAGAGTCTTTTTGTAAAAGTTTGAAATAAGATCTTATGAATTTTAAAATTGTGTCCCCCTCTTTCCAACTGGTGAGATTTTGAAATGTCAAAACCATCCAGATTGTTTTCTTGAAAAAAAACTTTTCGTAATTCGGGGTCCTGGGGGTAAAATGGGAAGAATTGATAATTTTTAAAAATCCAGGGTTTTGAAATCGATTTTGAAAAGTTTTAAAATCAAATCTGGATTGACAATTTTGAAAAATCAGGGGTTCTGGATCTCAAAATGGCATGCTGTGCAGTGAAATGATATGAAATGCTCGTGCAATGCTATGCAAAAGACATGTCCTACAAAGTTGCCATTCTGAACTTGAATTTGAAAATTCTGACTTTTGGTTAAGCATGAGATTTTGAGAATTTGCAATTTGAGGGTGTCTCTGAGTCTAAATGGAGAAGTATTGAGACTCGAGAATGGAATTTAGGACTCTCTGCAAGGTTCCATCTTGGAAAATGACCATTTTGCCCTTCATTGGTTCCGGAGAACCGAAATGTGATGATTGGTGGAAATGTCAAGAAGGTGAGTGAAAATTTGGGGTGTTTACACTTGCCTTCTCGATAGAAAACTTGAGCATGATACTCAAAATGCCAATCCATGCCTAGAATGATATCGAACTCAGTCATGTCTAGCAGGATCACATCAGCTGACAGGTTCTGCCCTGCCACTAACACCTCGATGCTCGAAATGTATGAATCACAAAAGGACTGATCACCTGTCGGAGTACGGACCTCCAACGGGTAATTCAAGGATTCTACTGTAAAAGGTAAAGTGCTGGCAAATCTAGTAGCTATAAAAGAATATGAAGCACCACAGTCAAATAACGTAAAAGTTGCATGTCCTGCGACTGAAATAGTACCTTGGACCAATTCACCCTTGGTTACTTGCTCCACAGTTGTCGCGTAAGCACGTTCGGCAATGGCCTTCTGGTTGCCGTGCTTTGGCTGATGTTGTTGTTGTTGCTGATACGACTGAGGTTGCCTCGGCTGCGCCTGCTGAGATGTCCCGAGCGTGTTTCTTCGCTGATCATCTGCTTGCTTCTTCCGACAGTCCTTGATATAGTGGCCCATCTTGCCATAGTAAAGACATTCGCTCATATCACGTGGGCACGGTCATCCTGGATGATCGATGGTGTACTTCAAACAACCCGCTGCGGTGATCTGCTTCTGGGGCTGCTGATATTGGCGCTGCTGCTGATTTTGGGGTCGTCGGTTTTGGTATTGCTGCTGGTTGTTGTTGTTGTTGCTGCTTCTATTCTTCTTTGAAGGGGGATGGAACTTCTTTCCACCCTGATTTCTCTAAAACTAACGCTTTCTAGGCCAACTCTTTTGAACTTGTTGTTGTTGTCCTCGGGATGCTGGTGCCTTCTGGGATTTTGTCCAATCGTGCTCTAGAAGGGAGGTTGTCTCCAGAGCCTCGTCCACTGTCATAGGTGAATGCGTATACACCTTTGTTCGCAGAACTGGCTTCAGACCTTGAGCAAACTTCAGTGCTCGCCCCTTCTCGGTTGTATACAAGTTAGGGCAGTATCTTTCAAGACTGCGGAAACGAGTGACGTACTTTGCTAGTGTCGAACTTCCTTGCTGTAGTTCGAGAAATTCCTGCATCTTCTTGCTCCTCTCATGAGCTGGGAAATATGCAGCATAGAAAGCCTCTACAAATTGCTCTCACTCGATCGGATGGTTATCGAACTTGATCTCCCATGTGGTAGCCCACCACCTTTCAGCATCCTTTCGAAGACGGTATGTCCCGAGGTCAACTTTACGATTGTCACCCACCTATAGGACACGAAAGATCTGCTCTATCTCTTGTACCCAATCTTCCGCTGCTTCTGGTGTCGCCTTTTCGTCAAATGGAGGGTTCATGCTCATAAACTGCTTATACGGAACTACTGTGGCAGGAACCTGGGCAGGAGTTCCCTGACCCTGGGTTGTCTACTGTAAGTGTTTGCCCATGTTCCTCATCGTCTCGGCCTGGCATCCAAGCACCTCAGTGAGGTTGTTGAGCATCTCCATAAGATTGTCACATCGTGTACGCCACGCCATCTAAATAAGCAAAAATTATACATAAGCAACTGGGAAAGTACTCGAATGTAGGAAATTCATTGCATTAATAGGAAAATTGCATGCATTACAGAAACACCCTTCATCCAGATAGGGTTAATCAAGCACTGCTAACAACTTAAGCAAAATTAAAAAATGAAACACTGACTCAGTGTTTCTAACAACATAACACAATATTTTCATGACTTGCTAGTGTAAAAATCTCGGTAGTCCTTCCGACTTCCACAGCGTCGCGGCCTGATACGGGGAGGAGAAATAGGAGTTCTCAATGGTGTATCAGATATCTTCTGGACTTTCATCAGTACTGGCAATACAGGAGGTTCCAGCACGTATTCTGATGAAACCACATAAGGATATGATTCAGGAGAATACTGGGTAGAGTCCGGCGCTCCACGCCTGTCTCCATCCTGGCTATCCACTTCAACCACCATGGGTCCAGTGACCGAAGACACATCATCAATATCATTTGCATTGCTCTTCTAGAGCTCATCTCGCAGCTTCGTCTAGCATTCTTCCTCGATATGCCCCCGAAGACTACAATAAGGGCAATCAGACAACTGACGGGGACAAATTTGTCCTGCGTGATCCACTAAACACCTGGCACAAGGAGGTGCCAGCATATGCACACTACGAGCTAAGTGTTGCACAGCTCCACCCAAAGACTCCTCGCATCGGACCAAGTTCTGGAGAGCTTTCAAAATCTTCTCGTCCCTTGGGTTTGTCGCCATCTAACTCACACACAGAACCAAGCATATAATGCTAACTAAGAAGTAAGGAACAAAGAAATAAATAAAGTTTAATCATACATACAGTGCGATGGACGATGCACGATGAAGCCTTTGACCACACTTAAACGTTGCTCTGATACCAAGCTTTATGGCGCCCCAAACCCCGACCTTGGAAAAACCTTAGATTTTCTATGAATTTTTTTTTTTGAAAGGTTTTACTGAAAACAGCGGAAACAAGGTGTAAAGAAGGTGGCAAGGCCGCAAGTCTGGACGGCCACAGGTAAGTACAACAAAAGTAACTAACAACGTAAAATAAAGGTACAACCACAAGTATCAAAGGGGCATACAACCCGACAGTTTAGAAGTTACAAAATGTGATAGTACAAAAATCTCAAAAATAGAGAATGTATCCCAACCAAAACCCAAAACCAACTGGGACAGGATCTGCAGCTAAGTGTGGGTCCCCAAGCCTCCACCGTGTGTTGTCGCATCAACACTGTACGTGTTCGTCACCTGCATCCCCATAAAATGGGGTCAGTCCTCTTACGAAGTGGTGAAGAAACAACCACGGCATATATCATTTATAAGAGGAAAAACAGGAAACATAAACAAGAACTAACAAGTATATGTGTCTGTGTCAGGTAAGTGCGTATGTGACAAGTGCTAGTCAAGTGAAACAGGTAACAGAACTGAAGTAACTGTATGACAAGTAACTAAGAACAGTGACAGAACTAAAACAACTACTAAACAAGTAAAGTAACTGAACAACTGTTGAGTAAGTAAAGTAACTGAAACAATTGTTAAACAAGTAAAGTAACTGAAACAATTGCTGAACAAGTAAAGTAACAACTACAATATGTCAGTTG
Organism: Nuphar pumila; assembly: GCF_984573655.1. Taxonomy (NCBI): domain Eukaryota; kingdom Viridiplantae; phylum Streptophyta; class Magnoliopsida; order Nymphaeales; family Nymphaeaceae; genus Nuphar; species Nuphar pumila. Next base: position 94,215,523 of record NC_143253.1, read on the forward strand.
TGATTGGTTAGTTTTTAAGTTCTTCTTTTTACTCCTTTGGGTACGCGAAGGAACTTCGCATTCTGTGAGACATGCACTCGGCGTCTGTTATTCATATTCTAGTGTGGTAACCGGGGATGCTACAGACCGAGTAAACCTCATGCGAGCAGCACACAGCTGAGAGAAACTCTCGCATAGGCAAGGATTGCAATCCATACTACTGCAGTAGTGAGGTCCTAAAAAGGCAACCTCGACCTCCCTGACTTTGAGTGACTGGAGGCCAAAGGGCGCTACAGCTCCTGTCAAAACACGTGTCGTAGTAACGACAAGTCACTCAGGGTTGTACCATCCACCCTCTCCAAGGTGAACCATTTTGTGAATGGAGCGAAGCGGGTTTATCTTTCTTAGGCTTATTATTCAGTCATACCTCTTAACGAGAATTTTATGCCTCGTGGTCCCCACGGGGTACGCAAAATGAGGTCTTAGCCTACCCATCCACGTGCTCAGCCTCACGCGGCCAACAAGAGCACATCGCTCGTGAAAGCGATCATAACACCATATTATTATTTTTCTAATTTAGGGTATAGTCACATGTGAGTTCACTCACGACAGAAGGGACTTTGCCCAAAGATTCCAACTGAGTCTAAATACAAATCATATTCATTCATACCCTATGGTGTTTGAATTTAAGTTTCAGCCTTTTCATTTCATGAAGTGCACCTTGTGCACTCACCAGTGCTTCAAGCAATGTACCAGTCGAGGTACGCACTACTTAGTATAAGTGTCAGCATGTGCTACGAGCAAAGTGTAATTAAATACCACATGCTTTCTATCATTTGCATAGACATAAGGAACAGAGGCATTATACAATTTCATATCTAAGAGACAAGATAATGTGCATGTGAGTGTATAGTTCGTAAATCCCAAGAGACATGCATATGCAATTTTCATCGATTTCATCACTCAAGTAGTTGAAACTAAATCATTAAGATTGGCACTTTGCGTAACATGAGATCATTCTCATAGGGAAGACTCATGATTTGGCGTACTTAGGTGTTGAGAATGAAATCTACGATATTCCCAACGTATGGGAATAACATTAGCGTTTCCATGGTGTGGGTGCCGCGCCTGCGGACCCGATACAAAAATATTGAACAGTGTTCGTGACTTGTAACCAATGTAGATTCTATGTATGTGGGGTTTGCAATAGTTCTCATCCGCTTACATGACTTAGTCAATCGAAACGGAAACCAAGGTGTGAGTATTTTCCTTAAGAAGTGTGACACACTTACGTGTTAAGAGCGAATTCTTGAAATAACCCATCTAATGGGGATTACATTGGCTTTTCCACGGTTTGGGGTGCCGCACCCACGGACCCGAGACAAAGCATCGGACAATGTCCGTGACTCGATACCATGTGGGCTTCAAACATGTGGGGTTAGCAATAGTGCTTACCCTCATGCACAGCTAGCCAACCTAAACTAATCCAAGGTAGGCATGTGTGTATATATATATATATATATAAGTATAAGACTCGCTTTTATCCAAATATATATATACATGTACCCTCAAATATGCATACACACCTATATGTATATCTACATTTATATATATGTATTTATATATATTTACATATATATAAGAATGCCTGAAACAGGTGCATCCCGAGGCATGTGCGTGCATGCCAAGCACCCTAACCGATTTGCGAAATGGTGTGGGGCAAGACAAAACATGAGTCTGGACCAACTAAGGTTCGGCTATGAGCAAGGTTTCGTGCAGGACATAAAGGGGTCATCACTGAGGACAGCCAACTAGAGGGGTACCAAGGCTGCAGGCGATCTGGGGCAAGGGAGGTTGCGGGCCTGCTGCCAAAATTGGGTCCCTACGGATATGCAGGTCTAGTCCTCCGAACCAGACTGCTAAGTCCCCCTAAAGGTCTTGGTCTGACTCACAGTTCGGACTAGACTGCCGGGGTAGCTCGGTTGGGTCCAAAATGGGCTGCCAAAATGGCAACCGCGGGTAACCTCGCAGTTCTGGGTACCAAAAGGGTTTGGACAGGGGTCTGGTCCATGGGACCAGACCTTGCTGACATGGCTTACTTAAGTTTGAACCCATAGTTCAGACCTAAACTGAAGGGGTTCAGCCGGAGGATGGCCCGGGTGCCTAGCAACACATGGCTCTCACCCGGCTCTAAATAAAGGAAACCGAACTGGCACAAAGTGCAACGGCCTGCCTGGGGCCTGGCCCATGAACCAGTCAGTCCAACCGGCTGTAGCACTGATCTGAACCCACGGTTCAGACCAGTACTCCAGCCCAAAACACCTGCAAAAAAAAAAATTGGGCATCCAATGCTGAGCATACGGACAACTTGCATGGTGCCCAGCTCCAAACCCAGGGTAAACGTGGGTTAGCTGAAGGGTTTGGTCTACTGGACCAGACCTTGTGACTTCCCACACCCACGAGCCTGAGCCCATGGGCTCAAACAAACGAGCTAAAGGTGTTGGGCGCCTGTTATAGGCTTGCCCCAACCTGCTAAATCATTCGGGTGCCTGGGGCCCCAGGTGTCTCAACACGCCAAAAGTCTGAATTAAACAAACAAACAACAAAAGACAAAAAAAAGAAAAACCAAAGGGCCTGGGCCCCTATTTCCCAGGTGGAGCCTGGTCACACCGTGACCCAGGCCATCGGAACTGGGTTGAGCCCAGCACTCAGACGCACCAAGGGAGGATATGGCGGTTGCGGTTTACCACCTGCAGCACGCCTCCACCCCAAGGAGGTGCCGACGAGGGCTAGGTGCATTCTGGACGAGCCCAGCTTGGTCTAGTGCACCCCAGCAAGGCTATAACGCCCTGCAACAGGGGAGGAAGGGTAGCAACAAGAACAAAGCCAAAAAAAAAAAAGAATGCTATAGGAAGGAAAAAGAAAAGATGAGAAAAAAAAAGAAACCAGAATGTATATGAATGTTGCAACCCACAATGCGAACAAGGTTGAATCAGTGCCAAAACAAAGCAAAAGAAGAGTATATTCCAACTAAATTCGCTGATGGAGCATGGATGCATTGGCTCCTCGATTTCATGATGTACTAAAACGATGTGTAAAACGTGTTGAATCTTTACCTTGGAGGTTTGGAAATGGAGGTAGAAGTCACGGCTACAAGGCTACTCCAACATAAATGGTGGAGATGCACTCCACAGCTGGGGAAGATGGAGGAAGAGAAGAGAGTATGGGAGAGAGAGATGAAAGGGAAGAGAGGGAGCTCCTAGGTGTCACTCCAAAGGAATGCTCTCTCTCTCTCTCTCTACCAAAAGTTTTTATATTACCATGTTTGAAAGCCAATGGCTAGGATTGAGGTTGCCAAAGATGAGTGGCTGGGGTCAAACACGCCCCTTCATGTTCTGAAAATCTAATGAGTGGCCACCCCATTCGGCCAATGCATGTTCTACTTTCAAAAGTTCTATCGTTTTTTCAAAAACGCCCTTCAAGGGCCTTCACATTAGCCATCAAAGTGTAATAGAATTACGTGCAGAGCCCTTAGGCTGCCGCCCACTCCAGCCAAACGTTGAGTAGTCTTTAGGCTACAAAAAAGGATTTACCAAGGTGCCATGGGAAGCTGCCCACTTGGCCAACCCTTGGCTGGCACCTCAACCTAAGTGGGGCTATTACCACTATGCCACCGTCCAGACCTGGTCAGCCCTTGACCAGCTTGCCCTAATGGCCACCACCGTCCAAGAGCAAGCTCAAGTGGTCGACCCCTCTATCCATGCCATCTTCTCCTTTTTTTTTTTACTTTATTAACCTTATTATTGCACTTCATCATTTCTCTTCTCTTTTTTTTTTTTATTTGGGTAGGGTCAATCGTGGCCCTCCCCTAGGATTTGCTTTTGAGTCTCTTACGAGACTACCACTCATCCAGCTGGTCAACGTGACCAGCTGGTTTCATGGCCATGGTCATCCTAAGGCCATTCTGAATGGACGGTCATGGCCTTGGTCGACCTTGACAAACGAAAAAAGCAATTATTATTTATACCGATTTTATTTTTAATTGAATTTCAGATATTTTTCCATTATGTATAATTATTTTATTCTATATTATCAATGTAAATGACATTTCAAAGCTACCCAAGTGAAGGAATCTCTGTTACGAATGAAGTGGGTCTCGTTGAGGCCCTCGCTAAGTTTCTACGCGATCTCCCGTAAATCACATGCACTGACAAGGTTTTTTCATCGTTTGGACCTCAAATTTGGGGTCAATCACAATATACGTATTATAAACTTGCCCTAAATATTTTGGAGGTTAATTTGCTATAGATTTCCCTCAATTTCCTTTTTATGTAAAATTACGTGATTTGACTCGTATCTCTATGTAGGCTTAAACACGAAAGTTGTCAATTCAGCAAAAACTCTTGATCTCAACACAATTTGTGTAGTATTACCACAAAATAAATCATGGACCTTACACGTCATGCTTCAATTTTTTTGGTGGTTTTGCTTTTGGCTGGGAAGGTTGTTTCATGAAGATTTTTTCCTTTTGAACTGCATTGTTGTTTTCCTCAGACTTAGGACCTCATGAATTCTTGTTGTGATTTTTCTTCCCACCCTTGTTGTTGTTGTCATTGATATTACTGGAGATATCAGTGGAGAAGGTGAAATATGCTTTCTTCTTTGAATCGGGATTGCCTTTGACAAGGGTGATGCACTCATAAACCCCATTCTCCATTCCCATCTCAAGTCATTCAGCTCGCTTAATCAATTCGATGAAGAATTTGGAAGGAGAAGTGGAGATAAAACTCCTCGAAGGTTGAGAAAAATTATTGAGAATGATCTGTAGCGCATGCTCCTCTGAAATAGGAGTTCTCGTCTTGTTATAGGTACTCCACCTGCAAATGAATTCTCGAGCCTTTTCATTTTCCTTCTACTTTAGATTACAGAGATGATTGAGAGTTGGAAGTGCTTTAGTATTGAACAAGAAATGTTCAACAAACAAATTGACTACTTTATCAAATTCTCGTAATTCAATGGGATTGATGTGCTCAGCATATCATTTCGTTGTTGTACCCTCTAAGTTGCGTGGGAAGCAAATAAATAGGGCCATGCTGTCTCTCTTGAAACGGCTGCATTCTGTGAAGAACATGGCTAGATGAGCCTTGGGATTGTCAGTCCCATCGAACTTGATGAATTTGCGAGAAAGGTATTCTAAATTGTCATCTCCTTCGAGACCGTCATAGAAATCCTCACTGGTGTAGGTTCTTTTACCCTTATCCCGAGCTTGCTAATCTTTGACCATGCGAGTCATTTTCTTTAATTGCAGTTGGATCGGGTCCTCCACTAGGATCCCAAATTTGGGTTTGTTTACTGACTCAGGCTCTTCCGCTATTTTCTTAGACTGACGCAGAGAGTTTTAAATGAATACATGTTGTTCTTCTTCTTAATCCTCTTTTGTTGAATTTGTGTCTTCAGAAGTGTTGTCGTGCTGGACTTTCTTTCTACCAATCTTGACATGTCTTTTCATAGGCTTTCTCCTTATTTTGTTTTTGGAAGATACCTTCTTCGAATTAGCTTCAGCCTGTTCTGATATCAGCTTTGCCATCATTTTCTGAAACAAACTCTATATGATCGGATCAGCATCATCTTCAACTTCTTGGCCATGTCCCCTAGACGATCTGGGAGAATTCATCTCCTCTGCACTATTGTCATTGTGCTGCGGCAGAACGATTTTCTTTCCAGTCCTTGTCTGAACCATGTTAAAATGCCAATGTTTTCTGCAGAGATAAAGGAATGGTTAGACCACTAAAGAAGCTTTTAGGATGAATTTGAGTAAAGGAAGAATTAAAGATTTGGTAGACAATTCAGAGAGATTATCCCATTATCAGGGATTGGGTCATCACAGGAATTGTGACAATTGCGTTATTATTTCCATAATTACTGAAAATGTACCTTATTACCTAAGCGAGGTCATCAACCATGATAAAAGGTATTTAAGAAAATAGATAAGCATGAAGATTGAATTGACATTTGGAGAGAATGTCTCATTACCAGGGATGAGGTCGTCACAAGAATTGTGACTATTACGCTGCTTATTAGAAAGTAAAATAAAATTTTTCATGAAACTTTTGAGAAAACAGAAAAGTAAATTTTATTGATGACAGATCAAAGACAAAGAGAGGGCGGGCAGACAGTTTGCCACCATTCTTGATATTCAGAAGATACATTGGGTCCAGGAAATATAAAAAGATGAATAAAAGAATCTCAAGCGTATTTGGCTGCATGGTATGCTCCGGACCACCGATCTGACTGTAGATCAAACTCTAGCATAATACCCATTGGAAAATGAGTGTTGACATGAGTCTATCGCTGTGAAAATTGTCGGATGCACCTTTTCGACTGATAATCGACACAAAAGAATGGACCAAGTAGTCTATAGCATTTGCCATGCGTGTAGGTGTAGCGAGGAATTGATTCTTATCTGTTGAAATAATCTCAAATGATCTTCTCTTGATGCAGACTCTCGATCAGGGCTCGATACTAAAGAGTAGATTGTGGCTTCTTTCTGTTGAATTTGAATGAACTGACCTTTGGTGGCACATGCCACAGGAACCACAACTGTAAGGCATAGATGCATCCTTCTACCAAGGTAGTTTCTCCAAGAGTAAAATGAGTTAAACCACGGTAGAGGAAAGCTAAGGCAGTCATAGAAATTGAAAGATGACGGGTCTGCTTACTTCCCCATTTTCGCAGGAGTTGGATAACTCTGACATCAATGAAATTCTAGCCATCTTGAAAGAAAGCTAGCCCTACTATGCATAGAACCATGGCATGTTGAATCCTTTCTTTGGTTGCTCGGGATAGAGTGTCAATCTTTTTGTATGCCCCATACTTGCAATAGAGCCCGAATAGATCGATGAATTGACTTCCATTCATTTTGATGAGTGGCCGAGATCTACTTTCGGTTGCTCTGGCTAAGGCATCTTGAACATCCATTCCTTTGACATTGATCAGGAACTGTTGCTCGATGGGATCATATAGCTGACCAGCTGGCTCTGGTAATCCCATGATGTTGTGGAACTCATCCATCGGTAACGTCATCTCTCCCCATGGAAACCAAAATGTGCAGGTGCGTGGATTTCACCGCTCTGCCAAAGCTTGAATTAGATTTCCGTTGACGGTCTGCTTGCCCACTGCTGATGTCAATTCCAATCCACAATCATTCAGGTGATCCAGGAACATACGAAAAAAGGTGGCAAACCAAGAATAATACCACCGAGGGAAGAAGGGACAAGTATGAATGACCCGATGATTTGGGAATCCCTGCCTTATCTCATACGAGACATGGTCTTTGGGGAAGATACTATCAAATAAACTAGACACCATTGAATAATACTGAGGCAGAAAAATGGAAAGGATTAGATAAAATGCAGGACTTTATAAAATAGAAGGAAGAATTTGAAGAAATAGAGATCCAGAAGGAAGAAAATATATATGCCTGGAATTTTGAAAATCGAGGGGGTTTATTAGAAAAGGATTTCCAGAGTTTTGAGAAAATTGATCTGAAGAAAAATGAAGAAAGAGAAAATATACACCTAGGTTTTTGAAAATAGAGAGGAAATTATTAAAGAAATACCCAGGGTTTGAGAAAAAAATATCTTGGAAAAGGTAAGGAAATATAAAAAAAATATGAAAGTATTAAATAATCAAAGTTGTACAAACAAAGATGTGCAAAACAGCACCCCTTAGAAACCGACTCTAAATGCATAAATTTTGAAATGGTTGTAGGACCTTAATCCTAACTCTAAGGTTTAAATCATCTGAATTCAATCAAGATATACCGATATACTCAAGCTGAAGCTCGAAGTACGTGGCATAGAAATTTATCTGGTTCTAGGGTAATGGTTTTCCCAACATCCTTGAGCACCTGCCGATATACTTTGGATTATGGCTCTTCGTACGTGGCAGGGGGGTATTAGCCCAAATTAGTGGCCCAGTTGTGAGGCTTTTTCCTGAAACTATGGTTCAATGAGAAAGCCCAGCAATGTGAAGATCGGGACAATATATGTGGGGATGTTTTGAAAATATGATTTAAACATGCAAGAAATCATATGGCTCTAATGCAAAGTTTTAAAGAGATAGAATTTTGAAAATTACAAGAAGCATACACTTGCATACATTGTTTGCATTCAATTCCCAGATTGATGAGGGTTGTATTTCAGACCTAAGTCTAAGTGAGCATGAATAAATCTCCTCAATTTGGTCCTACCAAACCATACTTAAGCCTATATGCATTATGTCAGCTGGGTCAGAGTCTAGGCTCCTAAGTTTGGCATGAAAATGAAGTTGACATTTATGGAAAAATGACTTAGACAAAATTTAAACAAGGCAAAGGCATAAATTTGACCGAACGAAGATGAGTCCCATCTCGGTTGCCAAACCTGTGATCGTTGCAAAAATTTTCCCTTTCTTTTTCTTTTTAGAGGAAAAAGAGAAAAAAACTCTTTGCAAGGTCCACTTGACCTTTTAAAAAAGATAGATTTGATTTTGAAATAACTTGCATCTGTTTTGAAATTTATGGGAAAATAAAGAGACGGGATTCGCTCATCGGTACGAGGTTCAACCGTTCCTGACGCCTTTATCAGGGTTAATCAAACCAAGGATCGAATCAATGCCTTTTGCTTTGCCTAAATTTGATTAAGAGATTATTCTAAAATCCTAAATGCACATTGAATCAGGCTTGTGCTATGATTTTGAACTTAAAAAAAAATGTGTATGCTCTTTGAAAATGTTTCAGAAATTTAGATTTTTCAAAGTGATTTTGAAATAGATTTGAAAACATCCTTTTAAGAAGTAAACTTTAAAGCTGAGAAATTGATTTTTGAAAAAAGGTTAAAATTTGAAATGAACTTGAATTGAAAGCTTTGAAATTGAATTCAAAGTTGAGAACTTTGAAATCTGAAATTGATTAAAAAATAGAAGTTGAATTGAATTTGAATTGAGAATTTAAACTTAAAAATCGATTTTGAGATTTGAAATCAGGATTAATCTTGAAATTTAGGATTGAAGTTTGGAATTCTGAAAGATTGACTTTGAAAGATGAACTTGTAAATTGAAATTGAATTGGAATCTAAAAGTTGAAATAAAAATTTGATTGAAACTTGAATTCAAACTTCTGAAAATGAAAACGAAATTTGAAATTAAAATTTAGAATAAAGAATTTGAATTTGAAATTAGAATTGAATTTTGAATTTGAAATAGGAATTTGAAATTAAGATCAAATTCAAACTTGAAAATTGAAATTGAAGTAGAAATTGAAATTGAAATTGAAATTGAAATTGAAATTGAATTTATTTCAGATTTTGAAAATGATTTTGAAAATACTTTAAAATTGGAAATGATTTTAAATTTGAAGTTGAGATTCAATTTCAAAAACAATTTTGAATTTAATTCTTCAAAATAAAATTAAATGAAAAATAAATTTTGAAAACCACTTGAAAAATGCTTTGAAATTGAAAATGTTTTGAATAATTTTAAAAATATGGAAAATAATGATGCAATTCTATCTTAAATGATGAATGTATTTAAAAGAATTTATTTGAAATTGGAATCAAAATCAAATTTTATTCTTTAATAGAATTCAAATAAGATTAAATTTTAATATATTTGTGAGAATGGTCATAAACATATTCTAATTTAATCTTTATCTAAATTCCAAGAAAGAACAAAATGAATTTTTGTGCCTTTATAGAACTAAAACAAGATTAAATTTACATATATTTATGACTATGGTCACGAATATACTTTGATTTAATCTTTATTCTAGATTCTAATAAAGGAATAAAATGTATTTGAAAATATGATGATTTTTTAAAATGAATTATATTTTAACAAAGAATAACAATTTTAAGTATTATTCATATCCCGACTATGGCCATGAATACGAACTTTACTTAACATTATTCATCCTTTATTAAATGGTGCATGTGTCATTCGTGTTTCCTATTGTGTCCTTGAAAGAAAATAAAATTCGCATGCCACAGTCAATTATGAAAATTAAAATATAACTACATGCTCATCCATTCTAATCTAAATAGATAAAATATAAATTCTCATTAATATGAAATTATTACAACCACAAATTAAAATTGAATATTGAAATTTTCTAATCTAAAAGAGAAACCAATATCTTTCGCATTTTCTACAAAATACAAGATGATACAAAACAACAAAGATATGAGATACAAGATGATGAAAATTGTGAAGATTATGATTAACAAGCTACTAAGTGACAAATAATAAAAAATAACAAATGAAATTGCAAAGTAAAACATAATATGGATAATATGTAAAATGTATAGGATGAAATGAATGTGCTTATACTAAAATGAAGTGCATATGCCTTATGCCAAAATGAAGTATATATGCATATGCTAAGATGAGATGCATATGTGTATGCTAGAATGCAATACATATGCATATATGAGATGCCTATGCATATGCTAAGATGCAATGCATATGCATGGATGAGATGCATATGCATAGGCTGAGATGCAATGCATATACTAAGGTGAGATGCACATGCGTATGCTAAATGCAATGCACATGCTAAGATGAAATGCAATGCATGTGCTAAAATGCAAGTCATATGCTTAAGGTGAGATGCATATGCCTAGATGAAATGCAATACATATGCTAAAATGCAAGGCATATGCTTAGGTGAAATACATGTGCATATACCAAAATGCAATGTATATGAATATATGAGATACACATGCATAGGCTAAGATATACTGTATATGCATATGCCTAAATGCAATGCATATATATAGACGAAATACATATGCATGGGCTACAATGCAAGGCATATGCTAAGATGAGATGCATCTGCCTAGATGAAATACAATGCATATCCCCATGCTAAAAATGCCAGACATATGCTAAGATGAAAGGTACAAGCATATGCTAAATGCAGGAGATGGAATATGTATGCTATAGTAAGATGCAATGCAAAATAATGCAGTGTATGGAGATGATGCAGTACATGAAGTGTTGTGGAAATGATGGAATGATAACTACAAAAAAATAGTTGATTAGCGACGAAATTTAGCGGCGACATTATTCCGTTGCTACTTAGCGACGGATTAACGAGAGAAATGCAGCCGTCGCTATAATTGGAGAATTTTACGAAAATAGCGACAGATTATTTTCCCTCGCAAAATCCATCGCTAAGTAGCGACGGATTTTGCGAGAGAATATTTTGTCGTAATAAATACGGCATTTAGCGATGGAATTGCGACAGATTATATTCTGTCGCTATTTAGCGACGGCCTGAGCGACAGAATATATTTTGTCACCTTTTTCGTGTTTTGAATTACGATGGCTTAGCGACGGAAGTAATCTTTCGCTAAGCCGTCGCTAAATGTCGCATAACCCTTAATCCCAGCCCTCTTTTTCCTTTCTTCTTTCGCTGCTCTTGCTCTCGCCCGCCGCCCTCTCCCATCTGCCGCCCTCTTCCTTCGGCCGCCCTATCCATCCCGTCGACCTCTCTGCCGGCCCCCACCGTTCGCCAAAAGTCGATCTCCGTCAACCTTCCGCCGCCGCCGCCCGGAGGAAGCGCAGGTATTTCCAGGCCCCACCGTTAAATGGATTGGGGGTCGACCCATTGCGTTTTTCGGCAGGGGGTCGACTCCGCCAGGCGCTCGACCCCCACAGGGGGTCAACCCCTTATCATGTCCGGCAGGGGGTCGACCCCCTATGGTTCCGGCAGGGGGTCGACCCCTTGTTGTGTCCGGTAGAGGGTCGACCCTCTTGTCGTGTCCGGTAGAGGGTCGACCCTGGCAGAGGGTCGACCCCAACAAGGGGTCGACCCCCTGCGGTTTTGGCAAGGGGTCGACCCCTTGTCGTGTCCAGTAGGGGGTCGACCCCGGCAGAGGGTTGATCCCCTGTCGTTTTCGGCAGCGGGTCGACCCTCTGCCATGTTCGACAAGGGGTCGACCACCTGCCGTGTATGACAGGGGGTCGACCTCGGCAGAGGGTTGACCCCCTGTCGTGTCCTGTAGGGGGTCGACCCGCTGCCGGAAACGGTTTTCGGCAGCGGGTCGACCCCCTGGGGTTTCCGGCAGGGGGTCGACCCCCTGCTATTATGGAAGGGGGTTAACCCCCTATGTTCCGGCAGAGGGTCGACCCCCTGTGTTCCTACAGGGGGTCGACCCCCTGCGGTTTCAGTAGGTCATTAGGTACTAGGCTTCTCAAGCCCTATGCAAGAAGTTTTTATTTGCTTCGGGTTTTTTTCGTGGTGACTTCATTTTAAAACAGCATTTTTTTTTGCAGATTTTTCAACGGAACCAGCTCGTGCTCAGCCACTTGTGGTAAGTAAGGGACAAAAACAATGCAAATTGGGTAAATACCCGTGGTGAGTAAGTGATGCAAGCGTATCACATGTTATTTAATTTATTAGATGTAACACTTTATTGTTCACACACTCACTTAGTTGTTAATATTTAGGGTTGCTTTGTTGGAGTTCGGAGATCATGCTGAGCATGATTTTAATGTATGAATATTGAAGTATTCTTATTTTTAGAGTACGGAGTCCATGCTAGGCATGGTAGTAGTTAGTGAGATATTGAAGTGTGTTTGCTGCAGGTACATGTTTGTCATTTGTTTGATATAAATGATTACAATGTATTGCAATGTTTGATGTAATTGTATTCATGCTTGCATGTAGTTACTTTCAATTTGATTATGACTTCCATGTGAAATTGTATAATGAAAGCATGCTTCAAATGATTGTATCGTGTCATTGATAGTTTGCACATAAAAATATTAAGTGATCAATGCATGCATCAAAATTCTTGTTATTGTATGACATCATATATTGCATGATAAATTTGATATGTTCTTCATCGTAGCATTCTTATTGTTTTCTTTTAATTCGTTAGGCTATTATTCGTAACATCATAAGAAAATGACTGCAAACCGTGAAGAGATGTACCGTAGGATAGTGGACAATGAGTTATTGCAGGAATATATGGATGGTGTTGACAGTTTTATTGAATTTGCAACGGCAAGTGTCAGTACAGTGGATCCCACAGGTCAGATTAGGTGTCCCTGCAAGATTTGTAAGAATAATCGATTTGTAGAACCTCATAGCGTTAGACATCACCTATACAGGAAGGGTTTTGTGAGTGATTATCAGAACTGGACGTTTCATGGAGAAGAATTTAGAAACGATTTTGATGCACGGGTGAATGTGGTGCACGATAATCCATATACGGATTTGATATTTGATGCTGCAGGAACAAAACTGGGTTCTGCTATAAGTTCTAATAATGTAAGAACTGTCGTAGATAAAGAATCACCAAACGATGCAGCTAGTAGATTTTATGATTTACTTAGAGATGCTGATGAGCCACTTTGGAACGGTTGCGAGAGTCACACTATCTTGTCTGCAGTTCTTCAACTAATGAATTTGAAGTCTGAGTATAATTTGAGTCAATCATGTTTTGACCGTTTGTACATGATTGTGAAAAGTATGTTGCCCAAAGATGAGAAATTGCCACAAAATTTCTATTGTGCGAAAGTTATGGTCAACGCTCTAGGTATGGGTTACAAAAAAATTGATGCTTGTCCAAATCACTGCATGTTGTATTTCAAGGAGCAGGAAAACAACATATCATGCCCGTCATGTGAGCATCCTCGGTTCAAGCCAAAGACAAGAGGCAATGGTAGCACGAGATCAAAGAAAGTTTCATACAAGTCGCTCCGCTACTTTCCTATCACTCCTAGATTGCAGCGATTGTATATGTCTTCAAGGACAGCTAAACACATGAGATGACATGCAAATAAAGTTCGACACGATGAAAACAAGATCACGCATCCTGTTGACGCTGAAGCTTGGAAGCACTTTGATCGTACTCATCAGAACTTCGCAATGGAAGTGCGAAATGTTAGACTTGGTCTATGTACAGATGGATTTAATCCATTTGGGGGTAGATCAACTCCATACTCATGCTGGCCAGTATTTGTAACTCCATACAACCTTCCACCAAGCTTGTATATGAAACGTCCAAATCTTTTCTTGTCTCTGTTGATCCCTGGTCCGACCTCACCTGGCCAAAATCTTGATGTATATTTAAGGCCATTGATTGATGAACTAAAAGTACTGTGGGATGACGGTGTTACCATGTATGATGCCCACAAAAAACAAAATTTCAACATGAAGGCCGTTGTTCTATGGACAATCAGTGACTTCCCTGCATATGGTATGCTATCTGGTTGGAACACACATGGGAGGTTGGCTTGTCCGTACTGCATGGAGGATTCCAAAGCTTTTAGATTGAGGCATGGAAGGAAGCCTTGCTGGTTTGAGTGCCATCGTCGATTTCTACCCAGCGATCATCCGTTCTGACGACAAAAGAATGTGTTTAAAGCAGGCACAACTGAAACGGAAGGTCCATCCTCAAGATTGTCTGGCATAGAGATTCTAAGAAGATTGTGATACTTTCCAGATGTATTAACAGATGCCCGCAGTCCTACACCCTTCCGTGGATTTGAGAAGGATCACAATTAGACGAAGAAATCTATTTTTTGGGAACTACCGTATTGGCCGACCCTATTGATACGACATAATTTGGATGTGATGCATGTAGAGAAAAATGTGTTTGATAATGTATTCAATACAGTAATGAATATTAAAGGAAAAACGAAGGATAATTCAAAGGCCCGTATGGATTTAAAATTAATATGTAAAAGACCAGAATTGGAACTGAAAGAGTATAATGGCAAAGTACTGAAACCAAAGGCAAAGTACGTGCTCGGATCTGATCAAATAAAACATGTATGTCAATGGTTAAGACAACTGAGATTTCCAGATGGATATGTCTCTAACATTGCTCGAGCTGTGAAGATTGACGATGGACAGTTATATGGGTTGAAGAGCCATGATTGTCATATCTTTATGCAACAATTGATACCCCTAGCATTCCATGATATGTTAGACAAACCTATATGGGGGGTATTGTCTGAGTTGAGCGGATTTTTCAGAACATTGTGTGCATCGGAGGTCGTAGTATCAGATGTAAAGAATCTCGAGGACTCTGTCATCACCACTATTTGTCTGCTAGAAAAGATATTTTCGCCAGCATTTTTCGATGTTATGGAACATTTGATCATACATCTGCCATATGAACTAAGGGTTGGTGGCCCTGTGCAATATCGATGGATGTACCCATTTGAAAGGTATATATTTTTTTATATTTGTCTCTTTAATGACAGATATTTAAAATTTGAAATGTATATTCTTGTCAGATGCATGTTCGACCTAAAAAAGAAGATTCGTAATAAAGAAAGAGTAGAAGGCTCTATTTGTGAGGCGTACACTTTAGAAGAGATTTCAAATTTCTCATCTATGTACTTCGAACCTCATATTCCAACACGTTACACATGCCCGCCCCGTAACGATGATGGAGAACAAGTAATTGTAACTGACAAGCTGTCGATATTTCAACCACTTGGGCATGCATTTGGTAGTTTCCGATCAAGGCTATTGACAGATCGAGAGCAAGACGCAGCACACATCTATATTTTTTTTAATTGCTCAGTGATCGACCCATACATCGAGTAAGTATATGTATATGCAACTCAATTATAAATCCTTTTATGTTCTATATGTGGATACATGGCTCGGTAATATAAGTATTTGTGGTTTGCAGACGATTTGATATAGAGTTGCAAAGCGAAGTTTCACATCTCACTAATGCAGAAGTACAAAAAGAACGTGAAACTAAGTTTGTGGAGTGGTTGAAACAGTTGGTAAAGAAGCTAACATAAATTTTGTACTTATAAACCACACTAAGTTACTAAATTGATCGTGATCACAATCATTGTTTATGTCTGTGCATAGGTTCACCATGGTGATGTTAAAGATCAAGGAATATGTGATTTAAAAAATGGTCTGACCAAAGTTGTGCAATGCTACAACGGGTATATCGTAAATGGTTATCGATTCCATACAAAAGATTACGGTATAAACAAATCAACGATAAATAGTGGCGTGTGTGTCAAGGGTAGCAGCTACGGTGAAAATGAACATGATTACTACGGTGTTATAGAGGAAATAATGGAGTTGACTTACTTAGGCATGAATAACAGGGTAACTTTATTCAAGTGTCATTGGTTTGATCCAACTGCAACAAGACTCAACAAAGCTTCAGACATTATGGAGGTGAATCATAAATCCAGGTTTGGAACATATGAACCATTCATATTAGCCTCGCAAGCTCAACAAGTTTATTATACTTCATATCCGAGTATAAAAAAGTCAGATAGAAATGAATGGTGGGCAGTTTGCAAGGTGAAGTCCAAACTATACCCCGAGTATGATCAGTTACAGGAATATGAGTTAGTTGAAGACAGCGATTACTATCAATCAGATAATGTCTATGACTTCGCTTATGGTCACGATGTTGCGCATGATATGCATGTCATATTTCCATTGGCCGATGAAACATTCATAGAGGAATGTGATCCAAATGATGTACCAAGTGGATGGGCAAACAATGAAGAAGAAGAAGAAGAAGAAAAAAGTCAAACTAGTGACGAGGAAGAATTCTCAAGCTAGTGAGCAAAATCTTGTACTACAAACCTCTATTTAAATGCATTGCAGTACTTGATGTGAGTTGTATTGCAATACTTGGTGTGAATGATTAAAAATTTTATTTGAATGTATTGTAATACTTGATACGAATGATTCGAATGCATTGCAATACTTGATGTGAATGATTTGAATTATTTGAATGTATTGTAATACTTGATGTGAATGCATGAGTTGTATTGCAACACTTAATGTGAATGATTAAAAATTTTATTTGAATGTATTGTGATACTTGATACGAATTATTTGAATGCATTGTAATACTTGATGTGAATGATTTGAATTATTTGAATGTATTGTAATACTTGATATGAATGATTCGAATGCATTGCAATACTTTATGTGAATGGTTTAAATTATTTGAATGTATTATAATTTATGCAACGAATGATTTGAATTATTGCAATACTTGATGTGAATGATTTGAATTATTTGAATGCATTGTAATACTTGATGCGAATGATTTGAATGCGTTGCAATGCTTGATGTGAATGACTTGAATGCATTGCAGTACCTGATATGAATTATTTGAATTATTGTAATACTTGATGCGAATGACTTGAATGTATTGTAATACTTGATGTGAATTATTTGAATGTATTGTATGACATGTTATTTGTTAGAATATGGTTCGTGGAGGTTACAGTGGTCGCTCATTCAGTAGTAGTCAGGCCCAACCTTCATCTTCACGGGCTCCTGTGATAGGTATATTGATTAACTAATTGGATGCTTGATTAGTTCAAATGCGCATTCTGAGAACTTCTAACGTATTTTTTTACAGATGATGTTTCGCCTATAGATGACCCACCTACACCAGTTGATCACACAAGTCAGGAGCCAACACAGGAAGCAGGGTCTTCTCAATCTGGCACAAGAAGACTCATTCGAATAGTGTATATCGATAATCGACCGTAAGTATTTTGTTTTCAATTATTGCACATCTTATAAATATTTTATATTGATATTTACTGTGTAACAATTCATGTGCAGCACAAGGTTTGAGCCACAAGAAGTAGTACGGGAGATTAGAAATTCACTTCTTCAACATCTACCAAGACCGGTTGCTCAATGGAAAGAGTACCCAAAGGAGGTGTTAGATAGATTGTGGTCCTCATTCACGGTATACAGTTGTTCCTCATAGTTAATGTGTTTCATATTTAATTTATTTAAGTAATGTCTACTAACTTTCTGAAAATATTTGTAGGCTTCGAATCGCTTCGCAACTACAGTAGAAGAAAATGATGCAAGGAAGGTGTGGCAGAAGGTGGCTGCCAATCGATTTGCAGACATGTTGCACACTATGAAGACTACAGCAAAAAAAGCATTTGGCGTAGTAGATGATCCACTACTGTGGAAGGGCCATGGCCTTTTTACTATCAGGAGAGATTACTGGGATGAAATGTGCGATAAGTGGGCGGAAGATGCATTTAGAACTCGCTCTGCGAAGGCTGCACAAAATCGAGCGAAAATGCCCGAAGCCCATCTACACACAGGTGGATCTAAGACATTTGGGAGCCACCTGAAGAAAATGGTAACTCATCAATATATAATATTAATTTTATAAGTATTGTTGCAAACTTGTGTACTAAATCTTTTGTCATTTAACTTCGCAGGAAGCAGAAAAAGGAGGCAGCGTACCATATAAGGATGTGTTTGTTGAAACACATAAACGGAAGACGACGGGAGTCTTCGTATCAAAGAAGGCGAGAACAACGACGCTATGTATTTATTCTATTAATAATCATTGCAATATGCAAGTTATCATAATGTTATCATTAATTATTAATGCATACTTTAAACATTATTTTGTACGAGGCATATGAGCAACAGATGGTAGAGCGATATGGCGATGACGCTACTCATCATTCATCATTTGATCCTGCAGCATGGGTGACTGCAGCAGGTGAACCCAAAAAAGGTCGCGTGTTCGGGTTTGGGAGTAATCTGAACACTTCAACAGTTATTGCTTCTTCCAGTTACGGCTCAAAGGCTACTTGCGCCGACATAAGCTCCAAGTAGTAGCTTATTCTTTCCGGTGATGATGTACGTCAGATCATTAAGGACACATTGGATGACTACTTTCATGACACCGTCGCCCCCTTTCTCCGAGATGAGATGAACAATCTTGTGCTGAACAGGCGATCTTCGATTGCAGGTCCCTCTCAGGTATAATCACATATTCGGTTTTTTGACTGCCTTAGCACACATATGAGCATGAAAGAATCACATATTCAGTTTTTTGACTGCCTAAGAACAAATATGAGCATGTTATAATCACATATTCAGTTTTTTGACTGCCTTAGCACACATATGAGCATGATAGAATCACATATATAACTTTTTGCCTGCCTTAGAGCACATATGAGCATGATAGAATCACATATAGAGTTTCTTTATTGCCTTAGAGCACATATGAGCATGCTATAATAACATATAGAGTTTTTTTATTGCCTTAGAGCACATATGAGCATGCTATAATCACATATACATTTTTTTGCCTGCCTTAGAGCACATATGAGCATGCTATAATCACATATTAAGTTTTTTAACTGCCTAAGAACACATATGAGCATGATAGAATCACATATAAAGTTTTTTTGACTGCCTTAGAACACATATGAGCATGCTATAATCACATATTCAGTTTTTTGACTACCTAAGAACACATATGAGCATTTTATAATCACATATTCAGTCTTTTGACTACCTTAAAACACATATGAGCATGCCAAAATCACATATAGAGTTTTTTTACTGCCTTAGAACATATATCATTTATGATAGAATCACATATAAATTTTTTTGCTTTGCCTGCCTTAGAGCACATATGAGCATGCTATAATCACATTTTCAATTTTTTGACTGCCTTAGCACACATACGAGCATGATTGAATCACATATATAGCTTTTTGTCTGCCTTAAAGCACATCTGAGCATGGTAGAATCACATATAGAGTTTTTCTATCTGCCTTAGAACACATATGAACATGCTATAATCACATATTCAATTTTTTGATTGTCTTAGCACACATATGAGCATGATAGAATCACATATATAACTTTTTGCCTTCCTTAGAGCACATATGAGCATGATAGAATCACATATAGAGTTTTTTTATTGCCTTAGAACACACATGAACACATGATAGAATCACATATAGTGTGTAATTTATTTCATTATATTTTGTTTATCAATACTGACTGTTCTTTTCTTGTGTAGGCTGCTAGCGATAATCAGCGTAGCGGAGCTGAAGGGACAGATAAAGGCAATGAACAAGAAGACGCACAAAATCTTGGTGATGATTAGAGAACTGTGTTGAAGAAGTTCTATTTTTTTATGTTTCCTAATTGTAATTGTTGAATTATAAATAATTAAACTTGTTAATTTTAAGGTGGAACGATTAATTGTTGTACATTCTTTTTATATGGAATTTTTTGTGGTTTGTTTTTTATTTATAGGAAATATAAATTATACATGAAATATAAATTGTACCGTTCTTAGTATTTAATTTTCAAATAAATTTTTTTAATTTTTTTCGTGTTTGCAACGGAACCATCCGTCGCTATTCATATAAATCTAGCGACGGCCTAGCGACGGACGTAAATCCCTCGCCAAGCCGTGGTCATCGTTTAGTACCGGCGGATTGGCGACGGAATACAGCGCTTGTTAGTCCGTCGCACTTAGCGACAGACCTAGCGACGGATTTATTCCGTCGCCAGTTAGCGTCGAAAAATTTGCGACGTAAGCATATCGTCGCCTCGTCGTCGCTAATCCGTCGCTAACAGGCGTAGCGACGGATTAGTGACGGAATGTGGTCGTCGCTAATCTATTGCTTTGTTGTAGTAGGAAATGAATATGCATCAAATGAAGTTGCTATAGTGAATGAGATTACAGCAGGAAATAAAGATGTCGTGAATGCATAGAATGAGGCCCCAGCAGGAAATGAGGATGTTATGTGTAATATGCAGATTATGCAGAGGGCTAGAATATGCAGCTATGATGTGATAAAATGCAGGCAACCCCATAGAAATGCAGGGGTGAATGCCAAATGCTTAAAGGTAAAACAGAGAATGCATGGTGCTGGAATGATATACAAGTGACTATTGTTGAGTGATGTGTTGGTGTTAAGCTAATGTATATGCTGGAATAATATGCAAATGACTAAACTAGTATGCAAGTGATTCAACTAACATGCGGGTGTTTAACTAATGTGCAGGTGCTTAACTTGCTATGCTAGTATCAGTATCATTTTAATTTAAAGTTGTAATTCTTTCATGTAACAAGGACAAGCATATCCAATAGCTATCAAACATACACAAGTAAGCAATCTTGTGCGAGGTGTTCTATCTTTGATAACACCAATGACAACACTCAAAGCTCTTCCATCTTCTAGACAAATAAATCTAGAGACAGTTTCATAGTTGTTCTTTATGATCGTTGTCAAAGAATTTGAACTAACATCCTTCTGACTTATAGAGCCATGCAGTAGACTAATAAGCCTTTGCAAAACTTCAGCATCTCATAATGCTTTTTGCTCAGCACTTGCCTCACAAGATCGTGTAATGATACTAGCCGCAAGTTCTATCACATTTTCATTCTCATTGTTCAGAAGTGAGAGAAGAAAAACCATATTGCCATCTTGAAACAAGTCATATTTAGGAGCCAACTTTGAATGTAAGAGAAAACTTTGAATTTCACGCCTTTCTCCATCTAACGCCTCAACAAGAATCTCCTCAACATTTTATAACTTGCCAGAAACAGCAAGAAAAGCATTTAAGACCCCAGAAGCAGATACTCCACCCATCATCTTTTATAACATTAGAATTCTTGCATAAGGTAGCTATTACTAGCAGGCAAGGTCGACCATTTAACAAATAGTGAAAGGTCATTGCAAGATGACCTCAAGTAGTTCTGTAGCATTCTCATCCACTCCATACTTGTGTATCATTGATGACTTGGGTTCTAGAATACCTGTTTACTATGCAGCCACTCTGCTGGTAGAAACTTAAATGAAAACCCCTCAAGCAAATGACATATCAACATGGAAATGAATGAAACTAATGAATATGATGAATAAATTGCCGAGTCACAAGCCCAGGTGATACCAATGAAATGAATATGCCAGAATTTGTAGATGAGGCATATTGAGATGTTGATATATGCAGGAATGGCAACACCAATGAAATAAATGACATGCAAACTGGATGTGGCTAAGAATAGAAGATGAAATGATGCATATGATGATGCTATAACATAAATGTAATGAATGCACATCAGAAATTATAAATATAAATGAGGATGAAACAAAAGATGAAATACAGTCAATCTTTGAATCAACATAGAATGAATGAACTTCACAGATCGAGAAAGTTGCTTGATGATTTTTGAATAGGCCTGATTCAAACAGTTTAAAGTCCTACGATATTTAGAAAGATCAAATATATATTAATGCACTTACGTTGAATGACTATAGGCATTCATGAGCAGGAGATTATTGATCCATCTAGACATAAAGTACAGCTCGTGCCCTGTACGGTGATCTATTAGATTTGTTCAACAACATGCAGACTTGTGTTGGTTTGAATATCCTGATTGATAGATCTGATCACCCCAATGCATTCAAAAATTCTGGTCTGGATGTTGAGTTCGATGGAACATGACGAAAGTGAAATGATGAAGGTGTGCGAATATGATGTATAGGTTATGATGTAAATATTATGCTGATGATGATAGTTCCATAATAGGCCAGATCGGATTTCACAACAACTACAGAGTAGATGCTGGAATGAGGTGGTGTGAGAATGGTATACCCTATGGTGTAGATGACACAGCAAATAAAGGGTTGTGAGAATGAGATGTCATGCGAATGATGCAGGTGACACAGTGAGTGAAGTGTTGTGAGATGACCATTAATAGATGAATGACAGGAATGCATACGATGATGTAGCAAACAAAGGGGAGATGCGATAAGTCATGAGGTTGATGAGCTTAGAATGAACTAACATGAAGAGTGGAAATGAATATGATGTGAAATACATTGCCAGAACAGAGTAGGTGATCAATCCAGATGAAATTAGCAGAGTGATGAATTGAGCACATGCATCTGCTTATGTATTATAATGTAAAACACAATGAATGTAATACAGATGTAAGATGAATACATATGAAACACTGAAAATGCAGCGAATCCAGAAATGTGATAAAATACAAGAAGAATGCAGATGATTATATGCAAAGCACACATAAACACAGCAAAGCAATATGTGGTATGTGATGCAAGATAAATAAGAAATGCTAGGTACAAAAAATGAAAGACAAATATGAAATGTTACATAACAGAAAATGAAAATAACAAAAATGAACTTTAATGCAGAAATGAAAGATAATACGAAATGGAATTCGCAAACCCGCAAAAGTAACGAAATGCAGACAAATGCAAGAAGGAAAATGTAATGCGGCTCACACCATTGTGCAGGTGCAGAAACCTAAAACAAAAAGAGGAATTTGGATGTTATGCAATGCGATATGAATGAATGGATGTTGATAAAAAGGGGAAATGTAGCAGAGGAATGCAAAGTGCAGAGGAACGGAAATACAATGTTGTGAAGCAGATCAAATCTGTTGCTGAATCGGTGAAGATGATGCAACGATGCAGAAAGATGAATCAATGAAACACAATCAGCATGATGATGAAATTGATGAGATGAACATGCATAGATTGATGAAATGAGCATGATGAAATGCTATTGCAAATAGCAAATGAGATGATGTTGGATCACTGCAAATGGTATCTACAAATGATGAATGCACAAGCACGATGAATGCAAATATTATGCAATGTAAATGATATCAAGTGAAGCAGAAGCAATGATGATGCAGTGGATACCGAAGTGTAAACACCCCAAATTTTCACCCTCATCCAGTGTTTATATATTTCATGTGTCATTGCATATCATTGCATGCATTCGGCATACCATTTCATTGCATAGCATACCATTGCATGTAATTACATCTCATTTTCAAGATCCAGCACTCCTGTTACCAAAATATTTAATCAAGATTCAAGTTTCAAAACTTTTCTTTCAAAATCAGTTTTAAAACTTGGGTTTTTAATCAACATTCTGTCATTTGCCAACCCCCAGGACCTTATATTTTAAAATGTTTTTCTCATAAAACAATCTTGATTCATTTTAAACTCAACTTTCAACTGATTTCAATTCTTAGATGAGACTCATTTAGGCGGTGCCGCTTCTGGATTCCTTCATTTATCAAATTTCCCAAAAATTTCAGAGTCCTAGTTGGATCAAGACTCTATCATTTTATCTTTTTAAAACATTTTCAAAACTCCATTTTGATTTTAAACCAATTATGGTCATATCCCTTGTCCATTTACTCCATTTTGGCCAAAATCTTAGAGTCCTAGTTGGATCAGGACTCTTTTTCTATAGTCTCAGTCGGATCAGAACTCTACTTTTTACTACCTTTTCTACATGTTTTGGAGAAAACCTTTTAAAATCTTCTGTTTTGGCCAAAATCCCAGAGTCCTAGTTGGATTAGGACTCTTCTTCAAGAATCCCAGTCGGATTAGGACTCTGTCTTTTGTCACTATTTTTACCTGTTTTCAACCAAATCTTTCAAAATGAGTCAAAAACTCAGAGTTTTAGTCAAAACAGGACTATGTTCAAAGAGTCCTAGTTGGATCAGGACTCTGATCCTGATTTCAATTTTGAGATAATCTTTCAAAAATCTTTTCATCTATCAAAACTATTACACTTTTATCAAAGAATTTCAAAATTCTGGGATTTTATCCTAGAGTCCTGATAGAATCAGGATTCTGCCCTAGAGTCCTGATCAAATCGGGACTCTATACAAAGTTTGTTTTCTCACTCCATTTTTACTGATTTTCAAAATTTATGTTTAAATTTCATCATTTGCTTATCAGAAAACCAAAAATTCTTAGAGTTCTGATCGAATCAGGACTCTTTCTCAGAGTCCTAATCAGATCAGGACTCTGAACCAAAACTTCAATTTTATCCTGTTTTTAACTATTTTTCAAAATTTTCTCATTTGTTTTCTCAGAAAATCCAAAAAACTGAGAGTCCTAGTTCAATTAGGACTTTGTCCCCAGAGTCTCAGTTGAATCAGAACTCTGTTTTATTTCAATATTTGTTATTGTTTTAACTGTTTTCACAAGTTCTTTCATCTGTTTTTTAGAAAATACCAAAAAATCTAGAGTTTCAGTCTGATCAGGACTCCGTCCCAGAGTCCTAATCCAGTCAGAAGTATGTTCTAGAGTTTGTTTTTGCTTCTATTTTTACTCTTTTCCATTTGTTTTTCAAAAATTAGGTTACTTTGTAGAGTACCAGTTGATTCAAAACTCTATTTCAGAGTTTCGGTTGAGTTAGGACTCTAATCCTGATTGCTTTTTCTGCCTTATTTTACCATTTTTTGTTTTCATAAAATATTTCAAAAACTCCTTAATTTGTTAAAATCCAAAATCTCAGAGTCTTAAAGTTTCAGGATCTAGCCCAGAGTCCTAGTTCGCTTAGGACTTTATTTTCAAACCTTTGAATTCCATTTGTTGATTTTAACCCCTTTTCAAAGCTATTTTCAATCTTTATTTCAAATTTTTCAAAACTTCGATGTGGGGCCCACCCAGTTGGCACCATATCTGAGGGAATTTTGACCTAGTCAGAACTCTATGCTATTTCAAAATTTTCAATATCAAAATCTACTTTGAATATCTTTTGAAAAAAATCTCATTTTCAAGTTTTAAAATCGTTTTTTGAAAATTCAAGTGGGGCCCACTCTGAGTGGCACCACATTTGCAAAAGTCAGAGGTAGACTAGGGTTAGTCATAGTTCTAGTTAGTTTAGAGGTTAAAAATCTATAAGAATCCAAACTTGATTTTAAAAATCATATTTTTTTACTTTAGATTTTAACCTTGATTTTAAAGTTTTAAATTAAGGTTTTTGAAAAAGGCCAAGTGGCGCCACATTTGGGAAGTTCCCTAAAATATTTAGAAGTTTAATTGGGGTTAGTTAGGGTGGGTCCCTTTAGGGTTAAGAAACCACAAAAAAATCATCCGCCCTTGGTGGTTTTAGATAGGGTTTGAAAAAGTCAAAGTTAGGTATTAATTAGTCCTAATTACATGGGTTTTGAAAAAACTATAAAAAGTGGTCTTTGGAGGGGTTAAAGGAGGCTTTTTTCTCTCAAATTTTTTATGGCCTCTCTCCTCTCTCCAGAATTTCTTCTTCTTCCATTGAAGCTGCAACCCCAAGGTGAGTTTTTTTAACATTAATTTATTATTTTTTATTAGTTTTTTTATGATTTTATATTAGATTTCACCATTGGCACCTCCCCTTTCATGGATTAAACCATGGATTCAACCTCAAGAACCTCAAGTTCAATTCAAGAAGATGATCTAACCCTATTTCATGCTGTTTTCCATGATTCTAATCCATTAAAATCGTTTATTTCATTGTTTTTTATATTCTTAACCAAGAAAACATGAGATTTATCCGATTAAATGGATTAAATCCATGGTTTCAAGGGTAAAAGCAATTCCAGCCATGGATTCCCTGTGTTTTATTTATTGTTTTAGCATATTAATGTTCATTACATGTGTTTTATCATCAAAATCAAATTTGTTTTGCTGTTTAGATAATTTTTATGGTTTTTCATGGTTAAATTATATTTTTTTAGTGTTTCTTAGATTTCTGCATATTTTAATTTCAGATCAGTAGAAAGCATGTTAGTTTGTATTGAAATATTCATTAAAAATTTCTGATTTTTTTATATGTTGTTCACATATATGTTAGTGAGCTATTGTAAAAAAAGCATATGTTTGGGGATTCAGGAACTCTGTTAATAAAATATAAAGTCAAATCGGGATTTCTGTTGATTAAAATCATTATTTAAATTCAAGAATAACTTGCAGATATGTTATTTCTTTTATCCAATATCTGATTCAAGATCTGTAAAGTGCAGTGGCTTAGTGTTGATGTAGGCTATTTACTGTAAAATTTTAATAATTTTTTTACTCTGTTTGGTATTTTTCCTCTGTCAGAAAGTCGGATCCATATTTTAAAACTCGTTATGATTTATAAAAACCCTAATCTGACTTGTACTGATCATAGATCTCAAAAAGTAGATCCGATTCATGATTTGTAAAAAGGGAAGTTCATTATTTTTTTGTCTACTACTCACTTATAAAATTTTAGAAAATTGTTATGAGGTCTGATATTTATTTCTGTATTTTCAATCGGAAGTACCTGTTTTAATCAATTTTAGATTTGCTATATTTAAGTCCAGATTCCCGGAAAGGTATCTCCCTCACCGAAGATGATTTTTCCAATCTGTAAATAAGAGATTCTGTGATTTTTTGTCTAGTTTACCTCTGTAAAATTTCAGAAATTTTCATGGTGGATTGACCCCTGATTCGGGTCTAACACTGAAACTGGTATGTGACCATATGTAAAAATAGCATATTTTAAGGTTTTAATGTAATTTTCGAATTGGAATAATGTCAAAAATATATTTTTATGATTTCAATCTTATTTTAGGGTAATAAAAAGTACAGGTACCTATTTTTATCAATTTTAGAATCCATTTGAAGCTTAGATGAGCCAAATTACAAAACAGGGTGCCCGTAGGATCCCAAAACACTGCTAAAATCATGATTTTCATGATATTTCTTGATTTTCGTGTATAAGTTTATGTTTTTAGGGTTTGTTCATGTTAAGAATCATATTAGGATGCTTCATGGTCAATTTTATGTTTATTTCAATCCTAAATCCAAAGTTTTTACCAAAATTTATTTCAAAAAAACCTGATTTCAAGGCCATACTCTTGCTATCGGGGGCAATTTGGTCATTTGACCTCAATTTCGAAATCTTAAAACCCTAATTTTCATATTTTTAATCATATCATGTCATCTTATGTTTAATTTATCCTTATTTGAATTTCAAAAGTTGCATTTTACAAAATATCTTTCTAAAAACCCTAATTTCAAGGCCATAGTCTTGTTTTCAGGGGTATTTTTGTCTCTTTTTCTCAAATTTCGAATTTTAAAGTTATTTATCTTTATTATTTATTCAATTTTATTTCATACTTCATTATATTTATCTCAGGGAATCATGGAAAAAGGCTTATATCTAGCAAAATCAAATAATTTTCAGATATTACTGAATAAATCTAGAAAAGCCAACATATATTCACTAACAAGTTTTCTAGTTTTGCAGGGACATTGAAGACTTTATTTTTATGTATTTAAATTCAATTAGTGATGTAAATTAAATGTAAACTTTGGAATAATAATTTCAATTTCTGCTTAGATTAGGATTTACATTGCATATAGTTTAATTCTGCAAATTTTAATATCTGATGAATGTATCATTCATGCATATTTTTACAAATTCGCTATGGTCTACATGAATGGCACGTGCACAAGCTCTTAGGGAGTTGACAAACTCGGTGGAATTCATATTTATGGCCATAGTCAGAATACGAATGAGACCCAGATTTGTGATCTTCGTATTAGCCACATTCAGCCTACACTCTTAGGCTAACTTCAAAATGCACTGCATTTTTTAAAACTCAAAAGGATTTTCTCAATTCCTCAAAATCAAGTCTTTCAAATCCATATTCATTCATTTCATTCATTTGCAAATTCCAATTCCAATTCCAATTCAGAGAAATCAATTTTCTCAAAATTTCTCAAGTCTTTCTCAGAAATTGATTTTCTCAAAACTCTGAGCTTTCAAATGGTATTTCAAGTATTTATCAAGTTCAAATCATGATTTTCTAAGTTATATATTCAATTTCAAAGTTTGAATTCAGATAAATCAAGTTTTCCAAAGTTACTTGAAATTCCTCAGAAATCCATTTTCACAAAACACTTGGATTCTTAAGAAATCGATTTTCATTTTCCTCAGAAATACTTTCACCATGATTCACAATTTTTCAAGTGACATCTTTTCCAAGAATTTTCCAATTATTTCAAATCTTTGAAGCAAACATCATATTTTCAAATCTGCATTTTTCAAAAAATTCATAGCACATACCTGATTCTTTGTGCATTTAGGAAATAAAACACAATTTAGACAAGTTGAGCAAAGCTAAGCACACTCTTGATCCTTGGTTCAATTACCTCTGGTAAAGACGCCAAGAACGGTTGAACTTCGTACTGACAGGCGAGTCCCATTCTTCGGAATTATCCCGCATTTTAAAAACGAAGGCGAGTTATTTTCAAAAACTTTTTCAAAGGTCAGTTTGACTTGCAAAAGTAAAATTTTGCGATGATAACAGGTTTGGTGACCGTGATGGGACCTGTCTTTGCCTGATCAATTGTGTGCTTAACTTAGTTTAAATTGTCAAAATCGTGTTCCATGGAATGTCAGTTTTTATTTCATGATATCATGTGAACCTAGGAGCCTAGACTTGAACCCAGCTGACATGGATTGCATGTAGACTAGGCATGGTTTGGTAGGACTATATTGAGGAGAATTATTCATGCTCATATAGACTTAGGTCTAATACAACACTCCTCAATCTAGGATTTGTATGAAAACAATGTTTGCTTCTTCAAAATTTTTAAAATCTCTATCTCTTTAGGTTTTAGAGCCTTCTGATTTTCTTGCATGTGCTCATATTTTCAAAAACCACCACACCTATATTTACACGGTCTTCACGTTGCTGGGCTTTCTTCCAGAACCATAGTTCAGGACAAAGCCTCACAACTGAGCCACTTATTTGGGCTAACGCCCCCTGCCACCTACCAAGGGCCATAGTCCAACATATATCGGTACGCACTCAAGGATGTTGGAAAACTTGAACTTAGAACCGGAGAAATTGATTTTATGCCACGTACATCGGGCCTCGGCGTAAGTATATCGGCATAGCATGATTGAACACAGTTGATCTGAACCTTAGAGTTAGGATTAAGGTCCTACAACTATTTCAAAAGAGGTGCATCTAGAGTCAGCTTTTAGGGAATGTTGTATGTGCATGATTGTTTGTACAGGATATGATTGAATATGTTGTAGTCATCTCCTCTTTACTTTTCCATATTTTCCCCAGTTTTTCCAAAATATTGGACGATTTTTCAAATACCTCATTTTCCAATTTATGAAGTATTTCTTTGTATTTTATTCAAACTCTGGACGATTTTTCAAATCCTCTTTTATTTTTCTTTAAAACTCCAGGTGATTTTCCATCCCTTCGTTCTTCTGGATCTCAAATTTCCTGCATTATTTTTTTATCCTGCCTGTATTTTTTTCAAAATCCTTAAGTCTTATTCCAATTTTCCATGTTTTCCAGTCTGATGGCATCCAGTCAACTTGATTCGGTATTCCCTGAGGGTCACATCTCCTACGAGGTGCGACAAGGTCTTCCTGAACATCGAGTCCTCAGCACTGGATCCTTCGTTCCCTGGTGGTATTATTCATGGCTCAAAAACTTCTCTCGTATGTTTCCGGACCACTTGAGCGATTATGGATTAGAACTGGCATCCGCAGTGGGACAGCAGACAATCAACAACAATTTGATTCATGCACTAGCAGAGCGGTGGAACCCGAGCACTAGTACATTCTGGTTTCCATGGGGAGAAATGACTTTGTTGATGGACAAATTCTCAGACATTATGGGATTACCTGAACCAGCTGGTCAGCCTGGAGATCAATTGGAGAAACAATTTTTGATCAATGTCAAGGGTCTGGATCCCCGAGACGCTTTAGCCCGCATGACAGGACGCAAGTCTTGGCCATTGATAGAGGAGAATGGAAATGAATATGTGAACCTACTTGAAATATACAGCCAGTATGGGGCATTTATGTAAGTCACTTCCCTATCTTGAACAGCTCGAGAGAGAATCCAGCATGCGATGGTCTTATGCACTATGGGATTGGCTCTCTTTCCAAATGGATGGAATCACATGGATATCAGGATAGTTCAACTTCTGCGAAGGTGGGGAAGTCGAGAGACCAACCACCTCTCTATAGCTATGGCCGCACTCACTTTTTTGTACTGAGGGTTGACCCATTTCACACTCGGAGAATTAATTCTAGTCGAAGGGTGCACCTATGCATTGCAATCTTGGTTCCTCTGGCATGTGCTAGCCCGAGCCAGTTCATTCAGATACAATGGTGAAAAGCTTCTTCTTGTTGCGCGATACTGATTCTTGATCGATAACCTTCAGAAGGAAGAAGTCATGTGATACTACTTTGATCGTCAAGAATCACCTCCCAGATATACTTATGTATATGGCAAGCGATTCAGGCTACTTGGCCCATTCTTCTGCGCATACTACCATCCAGAGCGGTGTGTCAGGCAGTTCTCTTAGAAAAAGAAGCGCATAGAAATTCATCTACTATCAGGGATCTTGCCAGAGTTCGATCTCACATCAGATCAGTGGTCTGGAGCATACCATTATGCCAGACATGGCTGGGATTCTTTTGTTACTCTCACTATTTTTTCTGGTCCTCGATTGTCCTTTGATTATCAGGAGTGGTGGAAAATTATTTGTCTCCCTCCCCTTTGTGAAGTTTACTACTAATAAAATCATATTTTTTTCTTCAATACAATTCCTTTAATTTTTATCTTGGTTTGACAACCTCGCCTAGGTAACAAGGTATATTTCCAGTTATTTATTTTGCAAAAAATAGCAACGCAATTGTCATGACTCCAGCGATGACTTAGTCCTTAGTAAAAAGACATCCTTCAAATTTTCAATCGAAATATCCAGCAAATATTTCCTATTCAAAATTATTTTCAACAACTAATCCTCAGTTTTTCCCTGCAGAGAGTATTTGCACCCTTATATGGTTCAGAAAAGGTCCGGCAGAAAAATTACACCCGTTCAGCGTATCAGTTACTCACCCCTTAGAACAAGAAATGGCCTCTTCAAGATCTATCAGAAACAAAAATCAGCAGAGCAATGATGATGTTGATTCCCAGATGTATGTCATGTTTCAAAAGATGATGAGTAAGATGATGGCAGAGCAAGCAGAGGCCAATTATGGCAAGATATCTAGCAAGAAGAAGACTAAGGGCCAAACACTGAAGAAGCAGCTGATGATATCCAAGAAACATATCCAACATGAAGATACATTTGATGAATCAGAATCGGTAAGTGACACTGATGAAGAGTATGAAGTCCAAAAAGCATTTCAAGGATCCCCTCATAGACAAGGGACAACCTATAAATTGAAAAATCAAACAATGGATGATCCAGTCCAAATACAGCTGAAGGAAATGGCCAAGATGATTAAAGATTTACAAACTCGTGACAAGGGCAAGAAGGTCTTCAAGAGCAAAGACTTCTATGATGGCATCACCCTCGTCAGTAATAATCAAGATTCAGATAAGAAGACAAATTTCACCTCCTTCACTGATGCCAACTGCAGCGATTGCAAAGATAACAAGGGAGATCATACAAGTCAGAACAAAAAGTCTTCGAAGCGGAGTGAAAATTTGAGTCAACAGAAAGAGAAAAAAAAGCATGACGGTTGGAGTTACGATCGCGAATTTACTCCTCTAGATCAACCCCTCAAAAAGATCCTTGAATACATGTTGGTCAAGGAAATAGTTAAACTCTCAAAAACCGTTAACCCTCCTATCGCAAAAGGCAAATGGAAAGATCGATTTTGTAAATTCCACCGAACAACGGGGCATGATATTGAATATTGTTTCGTCTTTAAAAATATCATCCAAGACTATATCGACAAGAATTTCTTTGTTGAGGGTGAGAAAGAATACCAGTCAACTGTCTTTGCCAAGTCTCAGCAGAAATCAAGCACTCGGCAAGAGGTACAACATGATGATCGAAATCAGAACCGCAAGATGGCCCCATTGGATCAAATACTTGAGAGTTTTTTAGAATACATGCTCGCAAAAGATACAGTAAGATCTCCGAAGGCTCACTCCACATTTTCTACCAATCCCACCAGAAATAACAATGGCCACAACAAAAGAGGAGGTAAAAAAATCATACTGGAGGCTCAAGAAACCCAAACCTAGAGAGAAATGACCTCGCAAGTCGAAAGGATAAAATGGATAAGCAAAATGACAACTCTCCCTCAAGTGTCCAATTAGAATTAAAGCTCCAAGGAAGACCGAAGCATCACAGTTGGAGATATGACCGCGATTTTACTCCCTTAGAACAGTCGCTCGAGCAAATTCTGGAATATATGGTAGCCAAAGGGATGGTCAAACTTTCCAGAATGGTGGATCCTCCTGTGACCATGGGAAGGTTTAAAGATCAGTTCTGCAAATTCCATCAAACAATGAGTCACGACACCGAGCATTGTTTTGTCTTCAAGAACATCGTTCAGGACTGCATTAATAAGAATCTTCCTGATGAAGATGAAAAGTCATCCTGACCATGCTTTTCCTCAATCATTCAAGAAATTGACAACACTAGTGCTTTTCCAATTTCTTGTCTTGTTTTTATGGGATAATGCAATCCCGTTTGTCTTTCCTTGATTTGTCACTTTTCTTTCAATGCATCAATAAAGTTGTGTATTTTCTTCTCAAGATCGGTGCCACCTTTTATTCTCCTTCTTTGTAAAATGTTCTTTCATGAGGAAAGAACTCTTCAGAGTCTCTCCTGAATCAATCAAAAGCCAGTTGTCTTATCACCTTCAGAGAGCGTTCTTCGAACATCAATCATTTATCCTTTTGTTCAAAATATTCTTTCCCCATTACACTGGGGCATTACTTTGAAAATTGTCTTCAAAACTTTTTGTATGCAGGCAGGATCAAACAAATCTCATATTTTGCATACATATGCACCCATTTACTTCATTTTGCATTCATTTTCATGCATTCATTTGCATTTGCATACATCAATTTACATCAGTTCAATACCCATTCAGGATAAGGGATAAATCCTGAGACCCGTGGCATTTGTCTAGGCCATCGTGAGGATGAAGATTGAAAATCTCACATCACAATCATCAAGCGCTTTCTAAACACCAACCTTTTTCAAATTCGACTTTCGGGTTGAGTCTTTTATCGAAACTGTTTTTACCAGTCAACTTTTTGGTGAAGCCTACTTCCTAAATCCAGTTTTTACTGGTCGAACTTTCTAAATCCGGTTTTTACTGGTCGAACTTTCTAAATGTGGTTTTTACTGGTCGAACTTCCTAAATTCGGTTTTTTCTGATCGAACTTCCTGAATCCAGTTTTTACTGGTCGAACTTCCAGAATCCAGTTTTCACTAGTCAAACTTTCTAAATCCGGTTTTTACTGGTCGAACATCCTGAATCCAGTTTTCACTGGTCGAACTTCCTAAATCCAGTTTTCACTGGTCGAACTTCCTAAATCCAATTTTTACTGGTTGAACTTTTTAAATCCGGTTTTTACTGATCGAACTTCCTAAATTCGGTTTTTATTGGTCGAACTCTCTGAATCCATTTCTTACTGGACAAACCCTCTAAATTCGGTATTCACTGGTCAGACTTTTTCAAAACCCAGTGTTCGTGCTGGTACTTTTTAAAATCCAGTGCTCGTACTAGTATTCTTTCAAAATTCGGTGCTTGTGCTGGTACTTTTCTAAATCCTGTTTTACTAGTTGAAACTCTTAAATATGATTTTGTTTTCTTCCTATTCAATGTTTCCAAACCCAAATTATATTCATCTAATTTTCTTTCCTTCAAATGTCTTGAATTGGTCTAGAAGATCCGAGTTCCGACTCAAATTTTCTTCCAAATCCAATTCAGAATTGGTCTAGAAAATCTGAGTTCTGACTCGAATTTTCTTCCAAATCCAATTCATCTAATTTTCTTTCCTTCAAATGTCTTGAATTGGTCTAGAAGATCCGAGTTTCGACTCAAATTTTCTTTCAAATCCAATTCAGAATTGGTCTAGAAAATTCGAGTTCCAACTCGAATTTTATTCCAAATCCAATTCATTTAATTTTCTTTCCT
This sequence comes from Nuphar pumila, assembly GCF_984573655.1. Taxonomy (NCBI): domain Eukaryota; kingdom Viridiplantae; phylum Streptophyta; class Magnoliopsida; order Nymphaeales; family Nymphaeaceae; genus Nuphar; species Nuphar pumila. The sequence goes on from NC_143253.1 coordinate 94,250,066, forward strand.
TCAAATGTTTTGAATTGGTCTAGAAGATCCGAGTTTCGACTCGAATTTTCTTCCAAATCCAATTCAGAATTGGTCTAGAAAATTCGAGTCCTGACTCGAATTTTCTTCAAATCCAATTCATCTAATTTTCTTTTCTTCAAATGTCTTGAATTGGTCTAGAAGATTCGAGTTCCGATTCGAATCTTCTTCCAAATCCAATTTAGAATTGGTCTAGAAAATCTGAGTCCCGACTCAAATTTTTTTCCGAATCGAGTTCATCTAATTATCTTTCCTCCAGATTCTAGAATTGGTCTAGAAGATCCGAGTTCCGACTCAAATTTTCTTTTAAATCCAATTCAGAATTGGTCTAGAAAATCCGAGTTTCGACTCGAATTTCCTTCCAAATCCAATTCGCTTAGCTTTCCTTTAAAAGTTTGAAATTCTACTCAAACTTTTCTGCAAATTTAGCAATTGGTCTAGAAGATCCGAGTTTCGACCCGAATTCTCTTTCAAAATCCAATTCATCTAGTCTTTTCTTGAAGATTTGAATTCTGATTCAAAACTTTCGACCGAACCTAGTTTTACACTGGTCCGGTTAAATCCAATTTTCAAATTGGTCCTTTTATGAAATCCAATCTCGCCTTGGTTGCTTTACCAAATTATGTATTTGTATTGATAATCTTTCTAAAATCCAGTGCTCGTACTAGTAATCTTTTAAAATCTGGTGCTCGTACTGGTAATCTTTCAAAATCCAGTGCTCGTACTGGTAATCTTTCAAAATCCAGTGCTCGTATTGGTAACCTTTAAAAATTCAATGCTCGTACTGGTAATGTTTTAGAATTCAGTGCTCATGCTGGTGATCTTTTAAAATTCAGTGCTTGTACTGGTACTTTGTCAAAATTAGGTCTTCATACTAGTCATAACATAAATCTCGCATTGGGGTTCAGACTCAATGTTAATCTTCAGATCTGCGAACCAAACAATCTTTATCAGACCTTTGGGTCACTCAATTCTATTAATCTGACCTTTGGGTCACCAATTTTGTCAGACCTCTGGTCATCCATTTTACCAAGCAAACCTTTGGGTTATCAAATTCTCTCAATGTCGACCTTTGAGTCATATCCTGCAATCATAGTCTTTCAAGATTCGACCTTTATGTCGAATTTGTCTGCCAATTAGTTCAGAATCAATCATCAATCATTTTCTCTTGCGAGGGACCATTTTTCCAGGGAGAGTTCGAGGGAGCTTGTTCTTTTCGCATGTCTTTATTGTTCATTCATTGAACCCCTTTTTCTAGGGAGAGTATGAAGGGACTCATGTTTCACGAACAGTTTGCAAAATAATCTTTATTGTCACACAAGGAACCCTTTTTCCAGGGAGAGTTTCGACGGAAGCTCATCCTCCTTGTAACCCTAAATGTCTTTTGCTAGGCCACCCCTGTCGTCGATGACCCTTTTTCTAGGGAGAGTGTGATGGACTCATTCCTCTATGATATTCTTCCAACCTTTGTTAGCGGCCCCCTTTCCATAAGAGAAGCCTAGAAGTGGGGAGAAGAGAATCTAGCCACGGATGTGTCATTCAGACCTCAATTGATTTCTTTCACCAAGGATTCCAAAAACATTTTGTCAATTTGTTATGAAAAATAGTTGTTGGTTCCAAAAAACTTTTATTACACAAAAGAATTATCTCAAGTTACCTTCAGTATTACTTCCAAAAGAGCGAAGCTTTTGCGAAGAAGGATTCAAAATCTAAATTCTTTCCATTGACCAACCAAAGGAATGAAGAATAAATCCTCGATATGGCCAACAAAGAAAATTCAATGTTGTCGCAAAGCCATAAGTGATCGATAGTGATGGCAGTCAATGACACATTTTTAAAGATCATTCTTGTAAAGATAAGGTAGTCAAAATATCTTGGGTGATACAAAAAAATTTATTCAATTCCTATATCTCCTCAATCACCCAAGCTGCAATTAAATATCTGCAAAAGGGATCTCTCAATTGTCATCAAGATGAAGACGAATTATGTGAGTTAGACCCCCGGGGCCAAAGAAGATTTGGATCATCTTCAAGATGAAGGAGTTTGTGATGGATCCTTCTAGGGAAAGTTTAGAGCACCGTCAAGATAAAGACGACTACGATGAGCCTCCCGACAAACTCTAAAAGATATTTAATTTCAGCTATCATCAAGAGACCACCAGCCAATAAGCCAATATCGTCAATATAATGCCTGAGGCAAAGGAGGATCGGAGCATCTCCAAGATGAAGGAGTTTGTGACGTACCCTTCCCAAAAAGAGAAAAGCTAGGACATCTCCAAAATGAAGAATGATGTAATGAATTCCCCAGAAACCCAGAGAGCTCCAATTCTGTCGAAAAAAAAAAGTACAGACAGAAAGACCATTCTGAGAAAAGAATCCTAAGATATCAAACTGCCGAATCTGCCAAATCTGCCAAGAATCTTCTTTAATTTTATGAAATTCTTTTATCAATATCCTTTCACCAATTGCTTTCACAATGAGAATCCTTTTTTTTTGTTCATATCAAGGAAATTGCTAGCCTCCTTAAAAGAAAGTCAATTGCAAGCAATTTGAATTTGAATCTTAATTCTATGAAGTTAAGTCCCATTGGAGGTAATACTTCAGATAGAAAAGAGGAAATATTTTTCATATAAATATACTTACATTTCAATCATTTTTCAATCAACTATAATTTTTATCTTATTGGCAATCTTTTCAAGTTATTCTGACATAAAGTGAGAGCTTGATGTCTATTTTGATATATCCAAGCGTTGTTGTTATCCCTTTTAGGATCGCATGATGGGAGTTATCCAAGATCCTTCCCTTCTTGTTTTGATATGAGTGCTTGGGCTCTCAGATTTGCACACTTCCCTGTGCTCCCCACTGTCCCACCATAGACAGTTTCCGTTCAAGGTAAGGGTTAAACCTGAATTTTTCTGCAAAAGGTCATCTATTTTAAAAGCCATTTAGTCTTAGTAATGAGATGTCCAAGATCAATCCCTTTTCAAGCTTCTTCCTTTTGCAAACCCCTCTCGGATTTATTATGCAAAATTTGAAGGTCCCATCATGGTTTCTTCATTTGAGGATTTTGTTTATCGTCCCCTTTCAGGTTAAGGGTTAAGCCTGAGCCTCGTTTTTCCATGAGGTATCGTCCCCTTTCAGGTTAAGGGTTAAGCCTGAGCCTCATTTTTCCACGAGGTATCGTCCCCTTTCAGGTTAAGGGTTAAGCCTGAACCTCATTTTTTCACGAGGTATCGTCCCCTTTTCGGTTAAGGGTTAAGCCTGAACCTCATTTTTCCATGAGGTATCGTCCCCTTTCAGGTTAAGGGTTAAGCCTGAACCTCATTTTTTCATGAGGTATCGTCCCCTTTCAGGTTAAGGGTTAAGCCTGAACCTCATTTTTCCATGAGGTATCATCCCCTTTCAGGTTAAAGGTTAAGCCTGAACCTCATTTTTCCACGAGGTATCGTCCCCTTTCAGGTTAATGGTTAAGCATGAATCTCGTTTTTCCATGAGGTATCGTCCCCCTTCAGGTTAAGGGTTAAGCCTGAGCCTTGTTTTTCCACGAGGTATCATCCCCGATCAGGTTAAGGGGTTAAACCTGAGCCTCACTCTGATGAGGTATTTCATTTCCCATCCCATCCAGGTTAAGGGCTAAGCCTGAGCCTCATTTCGATGAGGTGAATCTTTTTTTTTATTCTCCATTCCATATCTATCATCATCATCTCAATTAATTGTTTCACACCCAGCCAGATTTTTCTAACTGGGGCATTTTTATTGTCCAAATTTGGTGTGTTTTTCTTTGCCACTAAGCTCGGCTTATAACCGGCTTAGTAGCAAAAAGAGGCATCTGTAAACACCCCAAATTTTCACCCGCATCCAGTGTTTATATATTTCATGTGTCATTGCATATCATTGCATGCATTTGGCATACCATTTCATTGCATTGCATACCATTGCATGTCATTACATCTCATTTTCGAGATCCAGCACTCCTGTTTTCAAAATATTGAATCCAATTTTGAGTTTTAAAACTTTTCTTTCAAAATCAGTTTTAAAACCTGGGTTTTTAATCAGCATTCTATCATTTGCCAACCCCCACGACCTTATATTTTGAAATGTTTTTCTCATAAAACAATCTGGATTCGTTTTAAACTCAACTTTCAACTGATTTCAATTCTCAGATGAGACCCATTCAGGTGGTGTCGCTTCTGGATTTCTGCATTTATCAAATTTCTCAAAAATTTCAGAGTCCTAGTTGGATCAGAACTCTATCTTTTTATCTTTTTAAAACCTTTTCAAAACTCTATTTTGATTTTAAACCAGTTATGGTCATATCCCTTGTCCATTTCCTCCATTTTGGCCAAAATCTTAGAGCCCTAGTTGGATCAGAACTCTTTTTTCAGAGCCCCAGTCGGATCATAACTCTACTATTTACTACCTTTTCTACATGTTTTGGAGAAAACCTTTTAAAATCTTTCATTTTGGCCAAAATCCCAGAGTTCTAGTTGGATTAGGACTCTTCTTCAAGAATCTCAGTCGGATTATGACTCTTCTTCAGAGTTTCAGTCGGATTAGGACTCTGTCTTTTGTCACTATTTTTACCTGTTTTCAATCAAATCTTTCAAAATAAGTCAAAAACTCAGAGTTTTAGTCAAAACAGGACTTTGTTCAGAGAGTCCTAGTTAGATCAGGACTCTGATCCTGATTTCAATTTTGAGAGAATCTTTCAAAAATCTTTCCATCTATCAAAATTATTACACTTTTATCAAAGAATTTCAAAATTCTGGGATTTTATCCTAGAGTCTTGATAGAATCAGGACTCTGCCCTAGAGTCCTGATCAAATCAGGACTCTATACAAAGTTTGTTTTCTCACTCTATTTTCACTGATTTTCAAAATTTCTGTTTAAATTTCATCATTTGCTTATCAGAAAACCAAAAATTCTTAGAGTTCTGATCGAATTAGGACTCTTTCTCAGAGTCCTAATCAGATCAAGACACTGAACCAAAACTTCAATTTTATCCTGTTTTTATCTGTTTTCCAAAATTCTCTCATTTGTTTTCTCAGAAAATCCAAAAAACTGAGAGTCCTAGTTCAATTAGGACTCTGTCCCCAGAGTCTTAATTGAATCAGAACTCTGTTTTATTTCAATATTTGTTATTGTTTTTACTGTTTTCACAAGTTCTTTCATTTGTTTTTTAGAAAATATCAAAAAAATCTAGAGTTTCAGTCTGATCAGGACTCTGTCCCAGAGTCCTAATCCAGTCAGGAGTCTATTCTAGAGTTTGTTTTTGCTTCTATTTTTACTCTTTTCCATTTGTTTTTCAAAAATTAGGTTATTTTGTAGAGTACCAGTTGATTCAAAACTCTATTTCAGAGTTTCGGTTGAGTTAGGAATCTAACCCTGACTGCTTTTTCTGCCTTATTTTACCATTTTTTTTATAAAATATTTCAAAAACTCCTTAATTTGTTAAAATCCAAAATCTTAGAGTCTTAAAGTTTCGGGACTCTAGCCCAGAGTCCTAGTTTGCCTAGGACTTTATTTTCAAACCTTTGAATTCCATTTGTTGATTTTAACCCTTTTTCAAAGCTATTTTCAATCTTTATTTCAAATTTTTCAAAACTCTGATGTGGGGCCCACCCAGTTGGCGCCATATCTGGGGGAATTCTGACCTAGTCAGAACTCTATGTTATTTCAAAATCTTCAACCTCAAAATCTACTTTTGAATATCTTTAGAAAAACCTCTCATTTTCAAGTTTTAAAATCGTTTTTTGAAAAATCAAGTGGGGCCCACTCTGGGTGGCGCCACATTTGCAAAAGTCAGAGGTAGACTAGGGTTAGTCATAGTTATAGTTAGTTTAGAGGTTAGGAATCTATAAGAATCCAAACTTGATTTTGAAAATCATATTTTTTTACTTTAGATTTTAACCTTGATTTTAAAGTTTTAAATTAGGGTTTTTGAAAAACGCCAAGTGGCGCCACATTTGGGAAGTTCCCTAAAATATTTAGAAATTTAATTGGTGTTAGTTAGGGTCCCTTTAGGGTTAGAAAACCACAAGAAATTATCCTCCCTTGGTGGTTTTAGATAGGGTTTGAAAAAGTCAAAGTTAGGTATTAATTAGTCCTAATTACATGGGTTTTGAAAAAACTATAAAAAGGGGTCTTTAGAGGGGTTAAAGGAGGCTGTTTTTCTCTCAAATTTTCGTGGCCTCCCTCCTCTCTCCAGCACCTCTTCTTCCTTCATTGAAGCTGCAACCCCAAGGTGAGTTTTTTTTAACATTATTTTATTATTTTTTTATTAGTTTTTTATGATTTTATATTAGATTTCACCATTGAAACCTCCCCTTTCATGGATTAAACCATGGATTCAACCTCAAGAACCTCAAGTTCAATTCAAGAAGATAATCTAACCCTATTTCATGCTGTTTTCCATGATTCTAATCCATTAGAATCATTTATTGCATTGTTTTTTATATTCTTAACCAAGAAAACATGAGATTTATCCGATTAAATGGATTAAATCCATGGTTTCAAGGGTAAAAGCAATTCCAGCCATGAATTGCCTATGTTTTATTTATTGTTTTAGCATATTAATGTTTATTACATGTGTTTCATAATCAAAATCAATTTTGTTTTGGTGTTTAGATAATTTTTATGGTTTTTCATGGTTAAATCATATTTTTTTTAGTATTTCTTAGATTTCTGCATATTTTAATTTCGGATCAGTAGAAAGCATGTTAGTTTGTATTGAAATATTCATTAAAATTTTTTTATTTTTTTATATGTTGTTCACGGATATGTTAGTGAACTACTGTAAAAAAATCAGACCTTTTGGGATTCGGGAACTTTGTTTATAAAATACAAAGTCAAATTGGGATTTCTGTTGATTAAAATCTTTGTTTAAATTCAAGAATAACTTGCAGATATGTTATTTCTTTCATCTGATATCCGATTAAAAATCCGTAAAATGCAGTGGCTTTGTGTTGATGTAGGTTATTTACTATAAAATTTTTATAATTGTTTGACTCGGTTTGGTATTTTTCCTCTGTCAGAAAGTAGGATCCATATTTTAAAACTCGTTATGATTTATAAAAACCCTAATCTGACGTGTATTGATCATAGATCTCAAACAATAGATCTGATTCATGATCTGTAAAAAGGTAAGTTCATTATTTTTCTGTCTACTATTCACTGCTAAAAATTTTGATGAGGTCTGATATTTATTTCTATATTTTCAACCGGAAGTACCTGTTTTAATCAATTTTAGATTCGTTATATTTAAGTCCAGATTGCCGGAAGGATATCTCCCTCACCGAAAATGATTTTTCCAATCTGTAAATAAGCGATTCTGTGATTTTTTGTCTAGTTTACCTCTGTAAAATTTCAAGAATTTTTATGGTGGATTGACCCTTGATTCGGGTCTAACACTAAAACTGATATGTGACCATGGGTAAAAATAGTATATTTTAGGGTTTTAATGTAATTTTCGAATTAGAATAATGTCAAAAATATATTTTTATGATTTCAATCTGATTTTAGAGTGATAACAAGTGCAAGTACCTATTTGTATCAATTTTGGAATCTATTTGATGCTTAGATGAGCCAAATTGCCAAATAGGGTGCCCGTAGGATCCCGAAACACTGCTAAAATCATGATTTTCATGCTATTTCGTGATTTTCGTGTATAAGTTCATGTTTTTAGGGTTTTTTCATGTTTAGAATCATATTAGGATGATTCATGGTCAATTTTATGTTTATTTCAATCCTAAATCCAAAGTTTTTACCAAAATTTATTTCAAAAAACCTTGATTTCAAGGCCATAGTCTTGCTATCGGGGGCAATTTGGTCATTTGACCTCAATTTCGAAATCTTAAAACCCTAATTTTCATATTTTTAATCATATCATGTCATCTTATGTTTAATTTATCCTTATTTGAATTTCAAAAGTTGCATTTTACAAAATATCTTTCTAAAAACCCTAATTTCAAGGCCATAGTCTTGTTTTCAGGGGTATTTTTGTCTCTTTTTCTCAAATTTCGAATTTTAAAGTTATTTATCTTTATTATTTATTCAATTTTATTTCATACTTCATTATATTTATCTCAGGGAATCATGGAAAAAGGCTTATATCTAGCAAAATCAAATAATTTTCAGATATTACTGAATAAATCTAGAAAAGCCAACATATATTCACTAACAAGTTTTCTAGTTTTGCAGGGACATTGAAGACTTTATTTTTATGTATTTAAATTCAATTAGTGATGTAAATTAAATGTAAACTTTGGAATAATAATTTCAATTTCTGCTTAGATTAGGATTTACATTGCATATAGTTTAATTCTGCAAATTTTAATATCTGATGAATGTATCATTCATGCATATTTTTACAAATTCGCTATGGTCTACATGAATGGCACGTGCACAAGCTCTTAGGGAGTTGACAAACTCGGTGGAATTCATATTTATGGCCATAGTTAGAATACGAATGAGACCCAGATTTGTGATCTTCGTATTAGCCACATTCAGCCTACACTCTTAGGCTAACTTCAAAATGCACTGCATTTTTTAAAACTCAAAAGGATTTTCTCAATTTCTCAAAATCAAGTCTTTCAAATCCATATTCATTCATTTCATTCATTTACAAATTCCAATTTCAATTCAGAGAAATCAATTTTCTCAAAATTTCTCAAGTCTTTCTCAGAAATTGATTTTCTCAAAACTCTGAGCTTTCAAATGGTATTTCAAGTATTTATCAAGTTCAAATCATGATTTTCTAAGTTATATATTCAATTTCAAAGTTTGAATTCAGATAAATCAAGTTTTCCAAAGTTACTTGAAATTCCTCAGAAATCCATTTTCACAAAACACTTGGATTCTTCAAAAATCGATTTTCATTTTCCTCAGAAATACTTTCACCATGATTCACAAATTTTCAAGTGAGATGTTTTCCAAGAATTTTCCAATTATTTCAAATCTTTGAAGCAAACATCATATTTTCATATCTGCATTTTTCAAAAAATTCATAGCACATGCCTGATTCTTTGTGCATTTAGGAAATAGAACACGATTTAGACAAGTTGAGCAAAGCTAAGCACACTCTTGATCCTTGGTTCAATTACTCCTGGTAAAGGCGCCAGGAACGGTTGAACCTCGTACCGACAGGCGAGTCCCATTCTTCGGGATTATCCCGCATTTTAAAAATGGAGGCGAGTTTGACTTGCAAAAGTAAAATTTTGTGATGATAACACGAAGATGTTGATGAAGTGCTGCAATGAAAATGCTAATGATACAAAGGATGCAGTAATGAGGTGTGATGATGAAACACGATGCACAAAATGAAGAATTAAAAATATGCAGAGAAAGCAATGACGCCACAAAAGGAAATATGTTGAATCAAAATGAACAATGTAATGATATGTAGTATGCAAATGAAGAAAAGAAAAGAAATAAGTGATGTACTATTGCAATATGCAGATCGATGCTGCAAAATATGCTTATAATGAATAGTGAAGAACAACAGAAAGGGAAAGAAATGATGCGATATGCTGTGAAATGCAGTAATATTAACAAAAAATTATTAAATAGCATAAATTAAAATTTATGTATGCATAACTCTGAAAGAAAAATGGGAAAGAAACGAAACACAGTATGTATAAAACAAAGCAAGCATACTTCTAATTGATGATATTAAAAAAAATGAAAGGATGAGAGAGAGATTACCATGGCTGGACCGATGTGAAGAACGAGCTGGCTAACTTCTCAGCGTCCTCTAATGAAGAAAAGCAGACCCAAATGTCTTCCGGTGGGGAAGAAGGAATGAGGAAGAAGGGAGGAGCGGGACAAAGAAAAATCAGAGGAGAGAAAGAGGAGCTTGTGCTTCTCTTCTTTAGAATGATCGACCCCAGGAGCTCCTAACAAAACTCGACCTCCTTTTCTCTCCTTTGCATGTGCTAATAAAGGAGAGAACAATTACAAAATTTTCAAAAATAGTCCTTCTAGTTTTTCAAAATTTTCAAAGAGGAGGTTTTAGTTACAAAGATTTTCAAAAGGGCCTAAAGTTATTTTCTGAAATTTTGCCCCTTTTTTTTGAAAGAAAACCTAAAAGAAAGATGTTAGGGACTTAAGAGATGGGATCCAAATGAAGTTTTAAAAGATTTTGCAAAATATTGACTTTAAAATTCAAGGATTTTGCAAAGGAGAGCTTTTGAAATAGAAGAATTGATTTAAAGATTGAATTTTAAAAAATGGGTCTAGATCCAAAATTTCAAGTAAATATCGAGTTTGGATCTCGAACCAAGGGAAAATGAAAGGAACGGATCCAAATGAAGATTGGATCTGAATGAAAATACTTGAGCCATATAGAAAGTTGATTTTGGATTTTTAGATTTGGATTTGAAAATAGAAGATCTAGGTTCAGATTTGGATTTGGATGTCTGATCTAGATCCGAGATTGGGTCAAGTATAGAAAATGAAATTGGATGTCGGATCTTTCACAAGGAAGTGAATCAGAGAAATGATTAGAAATTGACCCAATTGCCCTTCTGAATGACTCAGAAGGTGGGTTCTGAGGCATAAAGGGAAATTTTAAAACTTTGAAAAAATTGGGGTGTTTACAGGGTGGCTGCTTATATTGTGGCAAGATGAGTCACTTTATTCAAGATTGTTGCAAGAAGGTAGCAGATGACCTCAGACGAGCAGGCGATGTAGCCTCCCCAGCAGCAGTAGCAGTAGACATTGCAGCTGACGCATCAACAGCAGCAACCGCAGACCAACAGCGTGAAGAAAGCACGAAGATGAGTATATGTTGCTACGATCGAATAGTTGACAAAAGGGGATCTCATGCAAGGTACTTTTCTAGTCTTAGATCAAGCAGTTTTCGTTCTTTTTTACTGTGGTGCCACCCATATGTTTATTTCTGCAAGATTTGCTGCATAATTGCATTTACCTGTATCGCGGTTGAACTCTGCCTTAGACATGTACAACCCAATTGGGAAGAACATGATGTGCACTACCTACTTGCCAGAATTATATGTAGTCATGGTAGATCGACACTTACCTACTTGTGTCATCCTACTCGAGATGACGGAGTTTGACGTTAGCCTAGGCATAGATTGGTTGCACAAATACCATGCTAAGGTCTTTTGCCGCAAAGGCAAGATCATGTTGTCTCTTCCAGGCTTTCTAAAGGTAGAATTTTGGATTCCCAGACCAATGCGTAAGACCAAGATGATTTCAGCATTGAAGGTACAAAATTTCTTGCATAAGGGATGTGTTCCTTTTCTAGTCAGCGTTATCCAATCAAATTCAACACTGACTCCCATTTGCGAGCTAGACGTGGTATGTGATTATCCACATGTCTTTTCTCGGGAATTTTTAGGTCTTCCTCTGCCTCAGAAGGTGGAGTTTTGTATTGAATTGTTGTTTGATACCGCGTCCATCTCTAAAGCCCCATACCATATGGCACCCACAGAACTCGAGGAGCTCAAGAAACAACTTCAGGAGCTTTTGGATCAGGGGTTCATTTGCCTCAGTGTGTCACACTGGGGAGCCCTTGTTTTATTCGTTAAAAAGGATGGATCCTTAAGGTTGTGCATCGATTACCAGATACTCAATCATGCCACGATTAAGAATAAATACCCGCTACCGCGTATCGAGGATCTTTTCAACCAACTGCAGAAAGTCAGGATCTTCTCTAAGATCGACCTTAGATCTGGATACCATCAGCTTCAGATCAAGGAGAGCGATGTTTCAAAGACGGCTTTTCGAATCTGATATGGGCATTATGAGTTCACTATCATGCCTTTTGGACTCACAAACGTTCTCGCAGCTTTGATGGATCTTATGAATAGGATGTTCAGTCCCTTCTTGGACACTTTTGTGATCGTTTTTATTGACGACATCCTGGTATACTCAGAAAGTTGGGAGCAGCATCGATATCATTTGAGCATTGTCTTAGAGACCCTCCGAAGGGAACACTTGTTTGCCAAGTTTTCTAAATGTGAATTTTGGCTTAAAGAGGTAATATTTTTTAGCCACGTCATTTCAAAGAGAGGAGTGTCCGTGGACCCTGCGAAGGTTGAGGCTATGTTGAAGTGGCAGCAATCGAGGAACGTGCGTAACATTCAAAGTTTTCTTGGATTAGCCAGATATTATCGAAGGTTTATTCAGGACTTTTTCAAAATTATGTTGCTTATGACAAAGTTGTTTAAAAAGGAGATCAAGTTTGTTTGGGATGATAGTTGCGAGGTCAGTTTTCAGTTATTGAAGGAACGTCTTACCACTGCTCCTATTCTGGCCTTGCCTTCTGGCTAAGGCGGGTTTGTGAATTACACTGATGCATCAGGATCGGGTCTCGGTGGCATCCTTATGCAAAATGGTAGGGTGATAGCTTACGCCTCTCGTCAGCTCAAGCCGCATGAGAGAAATTATCTGACACATGATTTAGAGTTGGCCGCTATAGTCTTCGCATTAAAGATATGGCGACACTATTTGTACATAATTCAGTTTGAGGCCTTCACTGACCATCAAAGTCTCAAATACTTTTTTTCTCAGAAAGAACTGAATATGCGTCAACGTCGATGGCTCGAGTTTTGTAAGAACTACGATTTCACTCTCTCCTACCACCCAGGGAAGGCAAACGTTGTGGTTGATGCCCTCAGTCACAAGTCTTCTGGAGCTTTAGTCAGTGTATTATCTATCGAGTGGAAGTTGATCGAGGATTTTGTCTCATAGAAACCTTTTTCCTCTTTATTAGGCTCGATATGTTTGTCAAATCTCGTGGTTCACCCGGATATGTCTGCAAGGATTATCGCTAGACAAAAGAGTGATCAACTTTACGAAGAGCTGAAGACAAGAGCGATGTGTGTTGATACTCCCTTATGTCTGAGGGAAGATGGTAGTATATAGCTTAAGGATTGCCTTTGGGTCCTTAATGACCCTATCTTGAGGAATGAAATTTTGACCAAAGCGCATAGGTCCAAGTATACCATACATCCTGGGGGCACCAAGATGTTCAAGGATCTGCAGCGGATTTATTGGTGGAGCGGCATGAAGCGAGATATGGCTGGCTACATTTCGAGATGTTTGATTTGCCAGCAGGTCAAGATCGAGCACCAATGGTCGAGTGGAGTTATGCAATAGATGGAGATCCTGCTATGAAAGTGGGAAGATATTACCATGGATTTCATTGTTGGCTTGCCTATGATAAAGAGAAAGCACGATGTGATTTGGGTGATTGTCAATTGACTCACCAAATCAACACATTTTCTACCTTGTCATCTCAGTCAATCGCTGGACAGCCTGACAGATTTATTTGTTCGAGTGATTGTAAGGTTGCATGGGGTGCCAGCCTCTATCATATCTGATCATGATCTGAGGTTCACCTCGAGGTTTTGGAGACAGCTTCAGCAAACATTGGGCACCAAGCTAAAGTTTAGCATTGCCTTCCATCCTCAGACTGATGGATAGTCTGAGCACACTATCCAGACTCTAGAAGACATGTTGCGAGCCTGCATGATAGACTGGAAAGGGAAATTGGATTCTCATGTCAGTTTAGCAGAATTCGCATACAATAATAACTATCATGCTAGTATCAACATGGCTCCCTACGAAGCCTTGTATGGGAGGCCTTGTCGATCACTGGTATACTAGGATGAGGTAGGCAAGAAGAAGCTAGAGTCACCTATCGTGCTTCAGCATTACGTGCAGGAAGTGTAAATGATTCAGGAACGACTTCGCATGGCACAAAGTCGGCAGAAAATTTATGCCAATAGTCATCGTCGTGAGCTTGTGTTTGTAGTTAGAGATATGGTATTTGTCAAAGTATCTCCTACAAAGAGTATTTTTTTATTAAAAAAAAGGAAAGTTGAGTCCCAGGTATGTTGGGCGCTTCGAGATCCTAGATCGGATTGAAGAGGCAGCCTAGCGTATGGCGTTACCCCTAAGTACGCCCAGATTCACGTCTTCCATCTGTACATGCTTAGAAAAAACATTCATGACCTATCTCATGTCATTTGTTTTGACGACGTTGATATTCGTGATGACCTGACATTTGAAGAACAACCAATAGAGATTATTGATCATCGTGATCAAGTCACAAGATCAAAGACAATACCTTTTATAAAGGTTCGATGGAAACATCAGGGCATCAACGAATGTACTTGGGAGCCTGAGGTTGTTGTCAAAGAGAAATATCCTGACTTGTAATCTGAACCTCGGTTACAATAAAATTTCGTGGATGAAATTCTTTTAAGGAAGGATATAAAGTTCACTTGAAAAAAAAAGTGTCAGACATGTGCCTGGCATGTGTCGGACATATGTCGTAGTTTGTCCATCGAGTCAGACCCGGATCCGAGCTCGACCCAAACCTGGATTCGAGCCCAATCCAAACCTGGGTTCTCGAACATTTGAGAGTCTGCGTCTTTAAGACATAGGCTGAGTCGGCAAGTGGCAAAAACCCCTCACCTCTCTCTTTCCTCCTCTCTGACTCCTCTTGTTTCACCTGCGGCTACCATCGACCACGCTGGTGACCTCCCTGTCCCTGCCTCCTATCTCCTTCCTCTTCCATGTTACCGTCGGCCAACCCTCTGATCGTTGTCATCTCCTCTTTTTCCCTCTATGACCCCCCCGGTGACCCACTGCCTGCTCCTCCCGCTCCGGCAACTCAGTCGATGTCCATCGGCGAGCGCATCAATTTTTAGAAAGATTTATAGCACTAGTGTTATCACAATAAATAGTTGTTGTGGAGTAATTCAAACCGAAATATTTTAAGGTTTGTTTCATCCATAGTACTTGTGAACATGCTAAACTAGCCACTATATATTCTGCTTCAGTTGTTGAGAGTGACACTGAATTTTGCTTTTTACTAAACCAAGAGACTAAAGAATTTCCTAAGAAATGACAAGTTCCACTAGTACTCTTGCAATCAAATTTACTTTCTGCAAAATCTGCATCACTATATGAAACTAAATCAAAGGAAGATGATTTTGGGTAAAACAAACTGAAATCTGAAGTATCTTTCAAATAACGAAGAATTTGTTTTACGGCAGTTAAATGAGATTCCTTTGGATTAGCTTGAAATCTTGCACACATACAAACACTAAACATAATATCAGGTCGACTAGCAGTTAAGTATAATAGAGATCCGATCATACCTCTGTAGAGCTTAGTATCTACACTTTTACCATTTTCATCTTTATCAAGAGAAGTAGTTGTACTCATAGGATTCCTTCTTGATTTCGATGAGTCCATCCCAAATCTCTTGAGAAGTTCTTTTGTATACATAGCCTGATTGATGAAGATTCCTTCTTTAGTTTGCTTTATTTGAAGTCCAAGGAAGTAGTTTAATTCGCCCATCAAGCTCATTTCAAACTCTTCCTGCATAGCTTTAGCAAATTCTTTACAAAGAGAATCATTAGTAGAACCAAATATTATGTCATCAACATAAATTTGCACAATAAGAATATCCAAATTAAGATTTATTATAAATAAAGTGGAGTCTACCCGACCAATGGAAAAACCAGATTGTTCTAGAAAATTTCGTAGTCTTTCATACCACGCTCTTGGTGCTTGTTTGAGTCCATACAAAGCTCTTTTCAATTTGTAGACTTTTTCTGGATATTTCTCATTTTCAAAGCCTGGAGGTTGCTCTACATAAACTTCTTCATTGATGTGTCCATTTAAGAATGCACTCTTAACATCAATTTGATATAACTTGAAGTTCATGTAACTAGCAAAAGCAAGCATCATTTGAATTGACTCTAATCGAGCCACTAGTGCATAGGTTTCATCAAAATCTATGTCTTCTTCTTGATTATAGCCTTGTGCTACTAGCCTTGCTTTGTTACGAATGACTTCACCATTTTCGTCCAGCTTATTTCGGAAGACCCATCTTGTTCTAATTACTGGATGATCCTTTAGTCTATCAACTAGATCTCAAACATCATTCCTAGTAAATTGGTTAAGTTCTTCAGACATGGCCAAAAGCCAAAATTCATCATCACAAGCCCCATTGATATTCTTTGGTTCTAATTTAGATATGAAAGCAACATTTGCAATATATTTTTTTAATTGCCTTCTAGTTTGGACACCACTCTTTATTTCACCAATAACTTGTTCATGTGGATGATTAGGAATTTCTTTCCAAACCGGTTGAAGAGGAATATTTTCTTGAGAAGTACTCTCTATCAAGGGTTCTTCTTGAAGTATTACTTCTTCTCCTTCGCTTAGAGGTATAATCTGCTCACAATTCTCATCAAATGCAACATGTAAAGATTCTTCAATACAAGATGTTCTTTTATTGAAAATACGATAAGCTTTACTTCTAGAAGAATATCCAAGAAATATTGATTCATCTGATTTTGAATCAAACTTATCAAGATTATCTTTGGTATTTAACAAGAAACATTTACTATCAAAAATTTTGAAATATGAGATCTTTGGTATATGATCATAATACAATTCAAAACATGTTTTATGTAAAATTGGTCTAATAAGAACACAGTTCAAAACATAACATGTTGTATTTATTGCTTCAGCCCAAAAGTATTTTGGTAAATTTTTATCTTGAAGCATGGTTCTAGCACATTCTTGCAAAGTTCTATTCTTTCTTCAACAACTCCATTTTGTGGAGCCACTCTAGGAAAAGCAAAGTTGTGAGATATACCATGTAAATCACAAAACTTTAGAAAAGATTCATTTTCAAATTCACCACCATGATCACTACGAATTTTAATTATAGATGTAGATTTTTCATTTGTAATTCTTTTACAAAGTTTAGAAAATTCCGAAAAAGCATCATTTTTGCTTTTTAGAAAAATCACCCATGTAAACTGAGAATAATCATCTACTATAACAAAAGCATACTTGCTATCATTCAAACTTTGAATTCTAGATGGTCCAAATAGATCTAAATGTAAAAGTTCAAGAGAACGTTTTGTTGAAACTATATCTTTTGCTTTAAAAGAACTTTTGATTTGTTTACCCCTTTGGCAAGCATCACATAAGTGATCTTTCTTATATGGTATTCTAGGTAGGCCACTTACAAGATCATTCTTGGATAACTTTGAAATAATTTTAAAGTTAACATGTCCAAGTCTCTTGTGCCATAACCATTGAATTTCATTTGAAACAATAAGACATTTTTCATTAAAAGTGGGTAATTCATCTAGATATAGTTCATACACATTGTTCCTTCTTTTACCTTTAAAAATGATCTTTTTAGATTGAAAATCAGAAATTAAGCATAAATCATTTTCAAAAGAAACATGAAAACCTTTATCACATAATTGACTAATAGATAATAAATTATACATTAAACCATCTACTAAAAGAACATTTTCTATCAAGGGAAATTTTGGATTACCAATATTACCAATACCTATTACTTTTCCCTTGTTATTGTCACCAAAGGTGACGGTTCTTCCATCCTTATTTTGGAGGGTGGAAAATAACTCCGGCCTTCCAGTCATATGTTTGGAACAACCGCTGTCCAATATCCATTTGCTCCTTATGTTGTGTACCTACAACAAAATTAGAAAACAGAGCATTTGACCCCTTTCTATTTTTGGGTCCATGAGAGTTAGTCTTAGGAACCCATATCCATTTAGATTTTGGTTTCCTTTGATAATAAATATTCTTTCTATAAAAGAATTTATCATGTCTAGAATAATCATGTTTAGACTTATAAGCATTATAGTTTTCATGATTAGATGCATTTCTATTAGAACTAGAAAGTTTAGTTCTATTAACAAATGGTTGAGAATAATGTCTTTGATTTTTCACCACATAGTTTGGTCTATTTTAAGTATCAAAGAAGCTATATCCCAATCCGGTTTTATTAATCGAGCATCTTTGAGAACCAAGCCGTTTTTCTAGATTCTCTTGACCATTTGCGAATTTGGTCACTATGGAAAGAAGATCATTTGATTTTTCTTTTAGACTAGATATTTTTTTTTGTAAGAAATTGGTTCTAACTCCAATTTCTTTTATCTCAAATGCTTGACAAGAGTTTTCCTTCTTGAGATCTTCTATCTCTTGAAGTAACACTTTATTTTGAAAGTCAAGAGTTAAATTTTCAGTTTTTAACTCTTTATTTTTAGAACTTAGACTCTTAAATTTATCATATAAATCATTGAATGCTTCTAACAAGTCATCATAGTCAATTTGACTTACCGAATCTTCTTGTGCTACAAAGCACATGTTGGCGACTTCTTCATTTGATTCTTCATCGGAAGAGGAGTCGCTATCATCCCAACATGCTTGAAATGCCTTTTTCTTCTTGAATTGTTCCTTGGGCTTGATTTTGAGAAGAAGACAATCTTTCTTGATATGTCATGCCTTTTTGCAGTTAAAGCACTTGACTTCATTGGGATTGGAAGAATCTGCTTTCTTTACCTTTCTTTGAAATCTTCCCTTTTTGATGAATCTTCTTAATTGCCTTGTGATGAGGGCAATATCTTCATCTTCATCTTCATCTTCTTCTGAATTTTCTGAGTCAGGAGTAGCCTTAAAAGCAAAAGATTTCTTCTTGGGCTCTTTTTCTTGTCTGTTTTGAAGTTGGACTTCATATGTCATAAGGTTACCAACCAAATCTTCAAGAGTGAGAGTATTAAGATCATTTGCTTCTTCAATAGCAGTGTTTTTTCTCTCTCATTCAAGAGTTAAACACCTTAGGATCTTTCTGACTAAATCCACTTGTCAATATTCTTTTCCAAGGGATTTCAAAGTGTTAGTTATATCGATCATTCTAGTTATCATGTCTGATATAGATTCATTTTGCTTCATTTTGAACAATTCAAATTTATGAACTAAAGAAGCAATTTTAGATTCCTTTACCTTTGACGTACCTTCATGAGTCACGAGAAGAGTATGTCAGATTTTATTTGTTGTAGAGCATTGGGAGATGCGATTGAACTCTACCTTGTCAATGGCACAATATAATGCATTCATTGCCTTGGCATTAAGTGAAGCAGTCTTCTTTTCTTTATCGGTTCATCGGCTGAAATTAGTTGATGGAGTTTGGTACTTATCTGAAACAACTCTCTAAATATCGAGATCCATGGATTGCAAGAATATTGTCATTCTTACTTTCCAGTAACCATAGTTTGTTCCGTCAAAGAGAGGAGGACGAACAAAGGAGCATCCTTCTTTGTGCTGAGATGTTGTAGTTGCCATGCTAGATGATGATCAAATCAGAATAATAGCAAACCTGCTCTGATACCAAATGAAAGTGTACTAGGATTGAGGCAACGAACACTAGAGGGGGGGTGAATAGTGCTTTTTTAAAAAAAAATCTGCGGAATATTAAAGGATTTTGCAATTTGAATAGCAAACACACAAAGAACACAAGATTTTATCCTGGTTCAGTCTATCTCGACCTACATTCAGTCCCCAAGCAAAACTCGCTTAAGATTTCTACTATCAACCTTGTTAACTACAAAATCACACAGACCAAAACCGGTCCCACTTTCAGTAACAACCCTACTGAAAGCAAACAACTTCTGTAAACCAAGGAGTCCTTTTTACAGAAAAATAAGTAACAACTTACAATACAACCTATGTGCCTTTCTTTTGAATGCAAATGAGATGTAATTGGCTTTTGAGGTTGTTGAAATACTCTACTCACAAATTCACTATCTCTCAAAGGGATTTGAGTGAAAAACTGAAGTGAAAATATCAAGTGAGTGAGAAAACAAATACTTGAATGAATAGGAGTGAAAAGCAAGAAGTAAATGATTCAAATTTATTGAATTCTTGTTGTTTTGAGTGTAAAATGCACTCATATTTATAGTTGAAAGATTTCATACGTTGAGAGTATAAAAGGGTGTCAAAACAGTCCATTTTGAACGATCAAAACTTTTGAAAAATGAAAAAAAACGCCTTTTTGAAGTTTCAAAAAAAATGGCAAAATTAGTCGACTGGAACAGTAGTTAGTCGACTAATAGTTAGTTATTAGTAGACTGACAGTTATCGTCGGTCGACTGATCTGTTAATCGAGCCGTTTGAAAATCTGAACTTTTGAAACTTAGTCGACTAGAGAAAAATTAGTCGACTGATAATATCATCAGTAGACTGAAAAACCTTTCAGTCGACTACTGCTAAAATCTTCTGAAAAACAAACATTCTGTCTGGTCGACTGATAAAAGCATTAGTCGACTGCCGCTAAATTTTCCAGAAAACACATGTTTTGTTCAGTCGACTGATAAAACCATTAGTCGACTGCTGCTAATTTTTTCAGAAAACAGACATTTTGTCCAGTCGACTGATAAAACCTTCGGTCGACTAATTTGACAAAAATGACTTTTTAGAAAATATGTCGCGAAAGGATTAGTCGACCGGTAAGTCTATTGGTCGACTAATAAACACGAAAATTTAAGAAAAGAGTTTTCTAAAAAGATTTTCAAGAGGGTTTCTTTTAAAAAAGTTTTTCTAAAGACATTTTAGGTAAAATGCAACCTAAATATGCACTCTAAGTAAGGCTCTTACAAGAATCTAAGACTTTTTAATGAATTAAACATTTTCACACTAGTCTTCAAAGATTCTTCATCGAATTCTTTAATTTCTTCATAGCCTTAGCTGAAATGCAGTTGATTCCACTTGCTCATCATCAAAACCTTGTACTTGAAGTATCATGTGTAAGACCCGCAATTTTTCAGAAAATATCTGAATAAAATTCATGAGGCATTTACCGGTAAAAATAGCATTTTTTTCTCAGAATGCGAAACGAATCAATTCCTGCGAGCCAGTTATACTTAGGATATTCGTTGAATCGCGAATATATGCTCAAACACTCTGGAAGCCATAACTTCCTACCTGAATGAAATCAAAGGATTCCTGCGAGCCAACTTTCTTAGTTACGTCAATACGAAGGGATTGGCGTACTCAAAATTTTTCGGAAAAAAATCGCCGGAAACCCAAAATTTTTGCGGGACCCACGGAAATATTGGTGGGACCCACATAAATATTCCTCAGAAAATATCTGGTGGGACCCACAAAAATATCCCATGGAATATCCAAGTGGGCCCCACACCAAGGAACCTCTTGGCATTAAAAAGAAGCCAAGGGCAAATGGGTAAAGGGGAAACTTGGGGCCCAAGTTTCATTTCCTATAAATAAAGGCCCTCCCCTTTAGAAAAAATCGTCCCCCCCCTTTCTAGCCTCCTCTTTCTCTCTCCTACTTCCTAAAACCTCCCCTACCTAGCCCAGTAGGTCTGAGCCTACCTGACTTAGCCTGAGCCTGCCTGACCTGGTCTGAGCCTACCTGACCTGGTCCTAACCCACCTGACTTGGGTCTGAACCCACTTGACCTGGTCCAAACCCAGTTGACTTGACTTGAACCTAGTTGGGTTTAAAGTCAAAGTCAAAGTCCTTTTTGGTCCTGATTCCGGTTTGGGTTTCTGAACCCAGACTTAGCCTACTTGAGCTGAGTTCGAACCTGCTGAACCCAGTTGACTTGGATCGAACCCTGTTTGGTTCAAACCACTTAGGTTGAGTAGCTTGACCTGCTCTACCTCTTTCTCAACTAAGTCAGCTTCATCTGACTTAGTCTGACCTCTCGAAGGAAGGCTCGAAGCCAAAGAAGCAACCCGGAGCCGTTTCTTCCACGATTTGAAGTAAGTTCGCTTCGTTGATCCATCTTTCTCAAGTATTTGATTGTTTGTATATAGAATATACTTTCTGAAGTAGTATCTTGCTTTAGTTCTTGATTGAGCCCTTTTTGGACACTTCGGTGTTCACCCGCTCGTCTCGTAACTATCGTCGGATATATCTATGTTCAAACACGCAGTATATGCGTTTTTAAAATGGTATCTCACCTAGTTCTTGGTTGAGCCCTTCAGAACACTTCGGTGTTCACCCGCTCGCCTCGTAACTATCGTTGGATACGGATCTAGGTGTATATCTGTTGATTCTGCCGACGTGTCTTATATCGCACAGGCTATGTAATTTACCTTTGCCGTTGCGTCGTATGATGCCAAGGCTCCCTGTTTTCTGCACTTCCGATTACTGCACTTCCGATTATGCATTTATTTACGCCGTCGCGTCGAACGATGCCAAGGCTTCTGTTTTGTTATATATGTAGAATATTTTGTTCAGTTACACACCCTGAACAATAGTATATGTATTTCTTTACGCCACCGCTGTATAAAGCACAGGCTTCTGCTTATACTACATATATAGCGCATAAATGAGCGTTCAAATGGAGATCAAACTCCAAATCGCCCATGTGATTCCCTGACCGCTCCTCGTTCAAGATTCTGCTTGACGAATGAAGCCCCTATTGGAAAGGCTTCACTTTTGGCAAAATGCTCTTTACGTAAAGACTAAGTCAATTACGTATGGCCTGGCTATGGCCAAGGGTTCCTGCACCCTTGATGGATGCAAAGTACGCACAACGGTGCGCATCCATTTCCCGAATTAAGCGTGGCGATTTCCTACCAAAGAGGGGAGATGCCGCTGAAATGGATAAAAGAAACGCACGCTTTCTCCGTAAAAGAGAGGAAGTGCTGCTGAAATTTCTGAAGAAGCTAATAATAGCTCAGAAAGAACGTAGCAGGATACTCTGACATATAGCACAGTGCTACCCAGTTCATGTTTTTCCCTCTACAACGTAGAAGGGTTCGTCGCACCACTGCCGGTAGAGCAGAGGAGGTGCTGACGAAATGGTTGGCAGAAGAGCTGCCGAAACCAATGGAACGGCATAATGATGTCCGTTGATGGAACGATGCCAGATCGGCTCGTATCCTTGTGCCTGCAAGGGCACCTTGCTCGTAAGGGCCGCTGAGCCGGAGTAAAGGTTGCGCCTTGGCTAGGTTAGGACTCGTTGCGTAAAAATACGCCGAGTAGCCGATCTATTTAGATCGAGTCATATGCATGCTCATTGAGAATGATTACGCAACCAGACTCGTAAGGGCCGAAGAGCCAGAGTGTGTTGTTCCCACCCAAAGAGGTGTGATGCTCGTGGTGGCCGAAGTGCCAAAGAGCGGTGTTCTGCATGCATATGAATAAGACTTAAGGTCGCACATACCCCGCGGTTGAAAATCGTGTTAGGGGTACCCCCTCAGTAATAACTGTGTTGGGGCGGACTGAATGGGGTCGGGTACACACTCCCGTAGTGCTGAAAGCACGGGCTGCCTAAATGGCATGCAGATTCTGTCTAAGTAATTGTAAGACTGGCAGACCCCTTCAGGAATTATGCTCACTGTGGAATGACAGTGATGGTACAGCCTTGAGTGACATGTATTTTACTTTGGACCTGATAGAGTCCACGATGGCCTCAGTCACTCATGGGTTTTGGGGTCGTGGTTATCCTTAAGATCTAAGAATTTAACCAAACTACTGCAAGTAGAGGATGCATCCGAATATGGGCCTAGTAGGGTTCTCTCAGTTGAAACACACTGCCCTACTATGGATAGGGTCAACAGGCCTCTGGGGTATCTAAAATACATAGAATAATCAACCCCCAGAACGTCGCGTTGATGCCCGGACAATAGCTCTACCTGCGTACCAAAGGCGGGAGCGGTTAATTATCAAACAATGCATTAGTTCTAGGTACAGCGATGCTTTGAATGTATGAGTGGATGACGTGTTGAGTCAGTCCTGCATAACCTTTGTGAAGGTGTCATGTTCGGTATACTACTGGACCGACTGGGCAAAGACCCGTGTTGTATCCGCACGACTAAGCGAAGCTCGAGGAGTTGTCCTTAGATGCGTGGGATACGGATGTGCCAAGTATGAAGACTTGAGCTAGACATCACTTTGAGACCCGAAAAGGTCATGGCTAAGTCGTGGAGACTTAAGCGGTTATTCAAATCACAGCCCTGAAAAGGCTTGCTCTAAGTCATGAAAACTTGAGCGGATGTTCAACTCATAGCCCTGAGGAGGCTCCTGCGATATACGCTAAGTCTTGGAGGCTTGAGCGTCGTTATTGCGCATTGCGACCCTGAGTGGTCATTATTGTATTTCAGTTGAATGGATGTATGACTGCATGCTTACCAGACCATCAGTGGTTCTGACCCCGTTTAATAGGGATTTCAGGTGTTGAACCTGCGTGGCGATATGCAGAGCAAGGCGGCATCGAGTTCCAGGGTTTCTCTAGACATAGTTATACTGCTTCCTTTTTATTGAACCTACACTGCTTTTCTAAGCAGTAGTGTTGTAATAAACATGTGGTTTTCGATAAAATGGAACACTTTGGTGGTCAATGAGTTGCTTGGCCGCATACCTGCAACGTACTCGGAGTTTTCTAAAACTGACGACTCATTATCGTCTGATTCCGCTGCTAAAAGCTTTTCTAAATTCCGCTGCAAAGAAAAAAAAAAGAAATTCATGAAAATTTTAACTTAACTTTATTTTGGAAATCCGGGGCGTTACAGAATTGGTATCAAAGCATGAGTCTGAGAAACCTGGTTCAAGATCCGTCATGGTCCCGATATCGCACTGTAAGTATATGTTTTTATACTTTTGTTCTGATCTGGGTGCATCTTTGTATAGATGGCAACTCATCACTCGCGTGGATACTGCTATCGCTGCAAGGTCATGCACGATGAGTGGATATGCCCGTATGAAGTCCAAGACTGCCAATAATGTGGCGAAGATGGGCATTCCGCCAACGAGTGCCAAAGGAAATATACCGCCGATATGGGTCGGCGGGCTTCAAAGGGTCTCAGGGATGAGACTTCGCGTGTCAGTGGACCGCATCACTCTAGTGTTGGGAGCAACCATACCCCAACATCTTCTAATGAATTACCAAGGTTGAGGGATTTTGATTTGAACTTCCCTGCGGAGGTCTATCACTCGCCAAGCTACCATCCGGCATCACATGCGCCGAGCTTAAACGGCAGGAACAAAAGAGGGGATTCTTTCTGTTCACCGATCATTATTCCAGACTCCCAGAGTCTTGATCTTGCTGACTGGGAAAGTGGACTGGAGTCCCTCATATATCCCCAATATTCGCTTGCTAGTGCGGAAGTGCCGCCCAAGCCAAAGCTAGTAGTGCCTGCTCCAAGGCCATGTGGCAATAGATGGACCTTTTTTAGTTCGTCTTCATCAAAGAAATCCAGGTCTTAAAGAGACTGGTGATGTTTTGGAGTCAGTAGACTCATGTATATAGTTTCTCAACGCCTAAAGTCTGCCAGTGCGGCATGACGTTTTGTTTAAGGCGATGCTTGTGTAAATATGATGTATATTAAGTAAATAAAGCTTTTTACTTCCATATATACATTGAGAAACTAAAAACAAGTGCTTGTGTGTGCATAGATAAATGGCTCCTACGACGAGGAGAACCATACCAAGCGAGGAGTCTCATACGCAAGGATTCCTGTTGGAGACACTCAACAACCTGGTTACAGCCATCCGTGAAACGAGGCCAGAACCAGTCGCACCACGAAACGAGCACCTGGGAGGAGTGACTTATGAGAAGTTCCTCAAGCTTGACCCGCCAGTTTTCATTAGCAGAGCCGATCCTGAGCTCGCGGAGAGTTGGATCGAAGAGACAGAACGTGTCTTCTTAGTACTGGGAGTACCAGAGGAAAAGAAGACCAACTTTGGCACGTATCGGTTGAAAGACAATGCACGGAAGTGGTGGGATACCACTAAACTTATCCAGTTCTCACAAGTCGAAGTCATTCCTTGGACTGACTTTCGGAGGACTTTTATGGATAACTACTTCCCGTTGCATTCCAGAAACAAGAAAAAGATGGAGTTTCTGGAGTTGGAACAGAGCGGTATGAGTCTAATGGACTATACCACCAAATTTCAGAATCTAGAGCGCTACTGCTCTCGATTGTTCGAAACAGACCAAGAAAGGGCCGACAAATATGTGAATGGTCTGCGCGAAGGGCTGCGATCTCGAGTGATAACAAGCATGCCTTCGACTTTTCAGGCTGCGGTAGCAGCGGCTTCAAAAATCCAAGAGGATTGGGCGCGATCTAAAGTGATCGTAGCAAAGAAGCCCATAGTGAATGGTGGGAATCGTAAAAGGACGTTCCCAAGTGACCAGGGTTCACGACAACCCTTTCAAAAGAAGAAGTTCCAAGGAGGGAACAACACTCAGCAAGTCGTGAGGCCAAGACAGAAATCAACTCTGAATGGTCAGCAGTCCAACTTCAGCTGCCCAAGGTGTCGTATGAACCACCCCGGAAAGCCATGTCCTCGTGACATTGGTGGGTGCTTGTATTGTGGCAAGATGGACCACTTTATAAGGGATTGCGCCAAGAAGGCTACAGATGAACAAAGGAGTAATGCCGGATCTGCCGGACCCTCTCGACCAGCACCACAACGTTCTCAGTTTCAACGACCTCCACCTAGAGTAGAACAAAGGCCTACTGCAGGTCGTGTATACGTTGTAACGACTGAACAAGTCGAAAATGGTGACCTGATTGAAGGCACCGTACCTGTTAATGGACATGCAGCTTACGTCTTGTTTGATTGTGGTGCTACTCATACGTTTATCTCTGACGATTTCACCAAACAACTCCACGCCTCGGTGCAACCGATTGATAAAATGATCGAAGTATATAACCCGTGGGGTTCACGCACCAAATGTATCCGGTGTGTGAAAAAATTGGATATTGAGATAGCAGGGCAACACTTGCCTACTGACGCCATCCTGATCGATATGATACAGTATGATGTCATTCTGGGAATGAATTGGTTGGCTCAGAATAATGCCAAGATTTTGTGCCGCGAGGGCAGAGTGATTCTATCTCGACCTGGATTGCCTAAGATGGAGTACCGGTTATCCAAACCAGTTCCACAGAAAAGGCTCATATCAGCACTTAAGGTACAAAAATACCTTAGAAAGGGTTATGTGGCCTTCCTGTTGAGTCTCTCGGTGGAAAAATCTAACGACCAACCCCTTGAGAGTTTGGAGGTGGTGCGGGAGTTTCTCGATGTGTTTCCTGAGGAATTGCCAGGACTTCCGCCACTTCGTGAGGTTGAATTTGGAATTCAATCCTTACCTGGAACAGCGCCGATATCCAAAGCCCCGTATCGAATGGCGCCAGCTGAACTCAGTGAGTTGAAGTGTCAGTTGGAAGAACTGATGGAACAAGGGTTCATCCGTCCTAGTGTGTCACCGTGGGGAGCCCCAGTGCTGTTTGTAAAGAAGAAGGATGAATCCCTTCGGTTATGCATCGATTATCGGATGCTTAACCAGACAACTGTTAAAAATAAGTACCCGTTGCCTCGGATTGAGGACTTATTCGATCAACTCAGAACAGCGAGGGTGTTCTCCAAGATCGACCTCAGGTCTGGGTACCATCAACTCAGAGTAAAGGAAGAGGATATACCTAAGACTGCCTTCAGAACGAGATATGGCCATTATGAGTTCGTAGTAATGCCCTTCGGACTCACTAATGCGCCTGCTGCCTTTATGGATCTAATGAACCGGATATTCAGACCATATTTGGATAGCTTTGTCATCGTCTTTATTGATGACATTCTCGTATATTCTGAGAACAAGGAACAGCACGTGGAGCACTTGAAAAACGTCTTGAAAACCCTTCAAGATAACCAACTCTATGCTAAGTTTTCAAAATGTGAATTTTGGCTAGACAAAGTGATGTTCCTTGGTCATGTGATCTCGAAAGATGGAATCGCAGTAGATCCTGCGAAGGTGGAAGCTGTGATGGACTGGAAGCAGCCAGAAAATATTACTGAGGTCCGTAGCTTCCTTGGACTTGCCGGATATTATCGAAAGTTCATACAAGACTTCTCCCGAATCGCCGTACTGATGACGAAATTACTTAAAAAGGGAGTCAAGTTTGAATGGACTGAACAGTGTAAGGAGTGCTTCGAGGTTCTCAAACAGAGGCTTACCACTGCCCCTGTCCTTACCTTACCTTCTGGTCAGGGAGGCTTCGTTGCTTATACTGATGCCTCAGGAACAGGTCTGGGTTGTATGTTGATGCAGCATGGCAAAGTAATCGCCTATGCGTCACGACAGTTGAGAGTCCATGAGAAAAACTATCCAACCCACGACTTGGAGCTTGCCGCGGTAGTGTTCGTGCTTAAAATCTGGCGACACTACCTGTATGGAGAGAAATTTGAGGTCATGTCAGACCATAAAAGCCTAAAATACCTCTTTTCTCAAAAAGAACTCAATATGCGGCAACGGCCATGGCTGGAATTCCTTAAAGACTATGAATTCACGCTTTCCTATCACCCTGGAAAGGCGAATGTTGTAGCAGATGCCCTTAGTCGCAAGACTGTTGGCACTCTGGCCAGCCTAACTGGACAATGGAAGTTGATGGAGGATTTCGTCAACTGGAAGCCATTTTTGGCTGATTCTGGCAGAATCCAAATGTCATGTTTGACGATCCACATTGAGCTTCTCGATCGCATCGTAGCCGAACAGTTCAAGGATCCCCAGTACTTGGAATTGAAAGCTCGTGCTGAAAAAGATGACACTTTCTTCCATTTGAAAGAAGATGGAGGAATATGGATGGAAGAAAGGATTTGGGTTCCAAATAACCCTGAGCTAAGACAGGAAGTACTCCATGAGGCTCATAATAGCAAGTACACCATTCACCCTGGAGGTACGAAGATGTTCCGAGATTTGCAGAGGAAGTACTGGTGGAAGGGTATGAAGCGTGATGTGGCTACGTTTGTCTCGAAGTGTTTGATCTGCCAGCAAGTTAAGATCGAACATCAGCGACCTGGTGGAAAGATGCAACGGATCGAGATTCCAGAATGGAAATGGAAAGGCATTACGATGGATTTTATCGTTGGATTGCCTCGATCCAAGAGACAACACGATTCGATATGGGTGATCGTGGACAGACTCACCAAGTCTGCTCACTTCCTGCCAATCAACACTCGATACTCAACTGAACGATTGGCAGAGATCTACATTCGGGAAATCGTTAGACTCCATGGAGTGCCGATTTCGATTATATCTGATCGTGACCCGAAGTTCACCTCTCACTTTTGGGAGCAGCTTCAGAGAGCCCTGGGAACGAAACTCAAGTTCAGTACAGCATTTCATCCCCAAACAGATGGGCAATCAGAACGAACCATACAGACTCTTGAAGATATGCTAAGAGCCTGTATGCTGGAATGGAAAGGTGATTGGGATTCCCACCTAGCGTTGGCTGAATTTGCTTATAATAATAGCCACCACGCTAGCATTGGGATGGCAACGTATGAAGCCTTGTACGGGCGACCCTGTCGATCACCAATCCATTGGGGTGAAGTGGGTGAGCGAACTTTGGACTCGCCCATTGTGTTGCAGCATTATACTGAGCAGGTCCACATGATCAGAAAGAAGCTACTGACTGCTCAGAGTCGACAGAAGAGCTACGCCGATCAGCGGCGTAGGGAACTCACTTTTGCGGTTGGAGATAAGGTTTTTATCAAGGTCTCTCCAACCAAGAGTGTGTTTCGTTTTGGAAAGAAGGGGAAGCTCAGCCCCAGATTCGTTGGTCCCTTCGAAGTTTTGAGCCGAATCGGAGAGACTGCCTACCGAGTAGCATTGCCACCACAATACGTGCAAATATATGATGTATTTCACGTATCAATGCTTCGTAAATACGTTCATGATCCTTCTCACGTCATTCAACATGAAGATATTGACATTCGAGAAGATATTATGGTAGAAAAAAGGCCAGTGGAGATCATGGACCGACAGGAGCAAGTGCTAAGAACGAAGGTCATTCCACTTGTTAAAGTGAGGTGGCAGCATCATGGAATCGATGATTGCACTTGGGAGCCTGAATCGGATATGCGGGATAAATATCCTGAACTCTTCACCTTGTACTCTTAGCTGAATTTCGCGGACGAAATTCCTTTAAGGGGGGTAATGATGTAAGACCCACAATTTTTCAGAAAATATCAGAATAAAATTCATGAGGCATTTACCGGTAAAAATAGCATTTTTTTCTCAGAATGCGAAACGAATCAATTCCTGTGAGCCAGTTATACTTAGGATATTCGTTGAATCGCGAATATATGATCAAACACTCTGGAAGCCATAACTTTCTACCTAAATGAAATCAAAGGATTCATGCGAGCCAACTTTCTTAGTTACGTCAATACGAAGGGATTGCCGTACTCAGAATTTTTCGAAAAAAAATCGCCGGAAACCCGAAATTCTTGCGGGACCCACGGAAAATATTGGTGGGACCCACAGAAATATTCCTCAGAAAATATCTGGTGGGACCCACAAAAATATCCCATGGAATATCCAAGTGGGCCCCACACCAAGGAACCTCTTGGCATTAAAAAAAAGCCAAGGGCAAATGGGTAAAGGGGAAACTTGGGGCCCAAGTTTCATTTCCTATAAATAAAGGCCCTCCCCTTTAGAAAAAATCGTCCCCCCCCCTTTCTAGCCTCCTCTTTCTCTCTCCTACTTCCTAAAACCTCCCCTACCTAGCCCAGTAGGTCTGAGCCTACCTGACTTAGCCTGAGCCTGCCTGACCTGGTCTGAGCCTGCCTGACCTGGTCCTAACCCACCTGACCTGGGTCTGAACCCACTTGACCTGGTCCAAACCCAGTTGACTTGACTTGAACCTAGTTGGGTTTAAAGTCAAAGTCAAAGTCCTTTTTGGTCCTGATTCCGGTTTGGGTTTCTGAACCCAGACTTAGCCTACTTGAGCTGAGTTCGAACCTGCTGAACCCAGTTGACTTGGATCGAACCCTGTTTGGTTCAAACCACTTAGGTTGAGTAGCTTGACCTGCTCTACCTCTTTCTCAACTAAGTCAGCTTCATCTGACTTAGTCTGACCTCTCGAAGGAAGGCTCGAAGCCAAAGAAGCAACCCGGAGCCGTTTCTTCCACGATTTGAAGTAAGTTCGCTTCGTTGATCCATCTCTCTCAAGTATTTGATTGTTTGTATATAGAATATACTTTCTGAAGTAGTATCTTGCTTTAGTTCTTGATTGAGTCCTTTTTGGACACTTCGGTGTTCACTCGCTCGTCTCGTAACTATCGTCGGATATATCTATGTTCAAACACGCAGTATATGCATTTTTAAAATGGTATCTCACCCTAGTTCTTGGTTGAGCCCTTCAAAACACTTCGGTGTTCACCCGCTCGCCTCGTAACTATCGTTGGATACGGATCTAGGTGTAGATCTGCTGATTCTGCCGATGCGTCTTATATCGCACAGGCTATGTAATTTACCTTTGCCGTCGCGTCGTATGATGCCAAGGCTCCCTGTTTTCTGCACTTCCGATTACTGCACTTCCGATTATGCATTTATTTACGCCGTCGCGTCGAACGATGCCAAGGCTCCTGCTTTCTGCAATGTATTTACTTACGCCGTCGCGTCGAACGATGCCAAGGCTTCTGTTTTGTTATATATGTAGAATATTTTGTTCAGTTACACACCCTGAATAATAGTATATGCATTTCTTTACGCCGCCGCTGTATAAAGCACAGGCTTCTGCTTATACTACATATATAGCGCATAAATGAGCGTTCAAATGGAGATCAAACTCCAAATCGCCCATGCGATTCCCTGACCGCTCCTCGTTCAAGATTCTGCTTGACGAATGAAGCCCCTATTGGAAAGGCTTCACTTTTGACAAAATGCTCTTTACGTAAAGACTAAGTCAATTACGTATGGCCTGGCTATGGCCAAGGGTTCCTGCAACCTTGATGGATGCAAAGTACGCACAACGGTGCGCATCCATTTCCCGAATTAAGCGTGGCGATTTTCTACCAAAGAGGGGAGATGCCGCTGAAATGGATAAAAGAAACGCACGCTTTCTCCGTAAAAGAGAGGAAGTGCTGCTGAAATTTCTAAAGAAGCTAAGAATAGCTCAGAAAGAACGTAGCAGGATACTCTGACATATAGCAGAGTGCTACCCAGTTCATGGTTTGCCCTCTACAACGTAGAAGGGTTCGTCGCACCACTGCCGGTAGAGCAGGGGAGGTGCTGACGAAATGGTTGGCAGAAGAGCTGCCGGAACCAATGGAACGGCATAATGATGTCTGTTGATGGAACGATGCCAGATCGGCTCGTATCCTTGTGCCTGCAAGGGCACCTTGCTCGTAAGGGCCGCTGAGCCGGAGTAAAGGTTGCGCCTTGGCTAGGTTTGGACTCGTTGCGTAAAAATACGCCGAGTAGCCGATCTATTTAGATCGAGTCATATGCATGCTCATTGAGAACGGTTACGCAACCAGACTCGTAAGGGCCGAAGAGCCAGAGTCTGTTGTTCCCACCCAAAGAGGTGTGATGCTCGTGGTGGCCAAAGTGCCAAAGAGCGGTGTTCTGCATGCATATGAATAAGACTTAAGGTCGCACATACCCCGCGGTTGAAAATCGTGTTAGGGGTACCCCCTCAGTAATGACTGTGTTGGGGCGGACTGAATGGGGTCGGGTATACACTCCCGTAGTGCTTAAAGCACGGGCTGCCTAAATGGCATGCAGATTCTGTCTAAGTAATTGTAAGACTGGCAGACCCCTTCAGGAATTATGCTCACTGTGGAATGACAGTGATGGTACAGCCTTGAGTGACATGTATTTTACTTTGGACCTGATAGAGTCCACGATGGCCTCAGTCACTCATGGGTTTTGGGGTCGTGGTTATCCTTAAGATCTAAGGATTTAACCCAACTACTGCAAGTAGAGGATGCATCCGAATATGGGCCTAGTAGGGTTCTCCCAGTTGAAACACACTGCCCTACTATGGATAGGGTCAACAAGCCTCTGGGGTATCTAAAATACATAGAATAATCAACCCCCAGAACGTCGCGTTGATGCCCGGACAATAGCTCTACCTGCGTACCAAAGGCGGGAGCGGTTAATTATCAAACAATGCATTAGTTCTAGGTACAACGATGCTTTGAATGTATGAGTGGATGACGTGTTGAGTCAGTCCTGCATAACCTTTGTGAAGGTGTCATGTTCGGTATACTACTGGACCGACTGGGCAAAGACCCGTGTTGTATCCGCACGACTAAGCGAAGCTCGAGGAGTTGTCCTTAGATGCGTGGGATACGGATGTGCCAAGTATGAAGACTTGAGCTAGACATCACTTTGAGACCCGAAAAAGGTCATGGCTAAGTCGTGGAGACTTAAGCGGTTATTCAAATCACAGCTCTGAAAAGGCTTGCTCTAAGTCATGAAGACTTGAGCGGATGTTCAACTCATAGCCCTGAGGAGGCTCCTGCGATATACGCTAAGTCTTGGAGGCTTGAGCGTCGTTATTGTGCATTGCGACCCTGAGTGGTCATTATTGTATTTGAGTTGAATGGATGTATGACTGCATGCTTACCAGACCATCAGTGGTTCTGACCCCGTTTAATGGGGATTTCAGGTGTTGAACCTGCGTGGCGATATGCAGAGCAAGGCGGCATCGAGTTCCAGGGTTTCTCTAGACAGAGTTGTACTGCTTCCTTTTTATTGAACCTACACTGCTTTTCTAAGCAGTAGTGTTGTAATAAACATGTGGTTTTCGATAAAATGGAACACTTTGGTGGTCAATGAGTTGCTTGGCCACATACCTGCAACGTACTCGGAGTTTTCTAAAACTGACGACTCATTATCGTCTGATTCCGCTGCTAAAAGCTTTTCTAAATTCCGCTGCAAAGAAAAAAAAAATTCATGAAAATTTTAACTTAGCTTTGTTTTGGAAATCCGGGGCGTTACATCATGTATGGCTTCATTGTCGTAACACTATAGGGACTTTGTTTTCTCTCGAGAATGCTTACATGTTTGGACTTGTTTCGGGTGTTTTTGAGTAACTCTTGCCTACCATCGTAATCGTGTTCTTTGACAGTGACGTTGTGTGATACTACGATATGTATCACGAGTGGTTGTTAAACCTCATGATGTGTAATAGGGCACAATTGTTGGAATTTTCAAAAATGGTGACGAAGCGCCTTCACAGGCAAGATGCTCAAGTAGGTCTAATCGACCAAAGCATGTAGAACAGGGTGGCGATTAAAGAAACCTCTATCGTACTCGTTCGAAGTGGTTCATCAATATAGAGGATGAATGGTACAAAAACTCTGATGGACATTCATGGCTATTACAGGCAAATGACTCAGCTTCTCTAGTCATCGAAGTTAGGGAGAAAGGGGCTACCATAATTATCGTAGGTGGTAGTCGCCTGGCACTTCTGCAGAAGTTGGATGCATCCATAGGCCTTGTATGCCTTTGGGGACTTACTCTCTTGGTCACTGTCCATCCCCTTAGAAGAGGAGTCAGTCATTCGTGGTAGCATAAAATACATGGCATAATAGACCCACAAATTGATCTCGGTTGTTTCTATGTTTCGTGCCTTGTGTGTACCCATAATGGCCAGCTAATAATCAGAACAAAAATATGATTGACTCACACCACTGTTAGACTTGCACTTTGGTAGAGTTACGATAGTTAATTTGCTCTTGAGCTTGGTTACCTGCTTTACTTTATTACTTGTGATAGTTAATAGCATGCGTGGTTGACTTTGTGGTAATTATATGATTAGCTTGGTTATAACTGCTTATGGCTAGTACTTGACCTCTTCCTGTGGAATCAATTTTATCATGGACATATGCTTGCACAGTTATGAGCATGCTTTATATTAGTTGTTCTTTCTGTTCTTTTACGCACCTAACAGTTTTTTGTGAAACTAACTCATTTTATGGGGGCAGGTGGCGAGTAGGTTCTCCTTACAGTCAGTGGCGTGGTGCAACATGGATCAAGGCCTCACTCTTCTTTCTGGCATCCTGGCTGCTTGTTTGGGGTTTTATACTTTTGCTCTCGGGGAAGAAAGACCCCAAATCTTGTACATGCTAAAATGATTATCAGTAAAATTCTCATTTTTGTTCACCAACTGCTTTGCTATAAACATGTTTCACTGAGTTTTCATGCTAACGTGCTTAGAAGTATCAACTTGTTTTCTTTTAAAAGAAAATCTGCTACTGCTAAAAGTTTTTGCTTTACAAACTCTGAATTTAGAAAGGGTTTCACTAAATATTTTTCTTACTACAAGTTGAACTTTTGGGGCGTTATAGAGGCACCCTTCACGGTGAGCCACCGGCCCCATCAGTCCTCTAATGACACCGCTGACTGCGGCAAATAAAAAATTTTTTAGCCCCTAATGTCGACAGTCGAAAAGGAAAAATACCAAATCCGATGGTTCTGGCCACCTAACAAAGAACATACGATGGCAAAATCATATTTTTCAATGATTTAACAAGAACAAGATGCTCTGATACCAATTGTTGGATTTAGAATCCATCGAAAAAATACTTTATTTGATCGTTAAACTTGTTTGTGCTAAATCATTTAAAAAAATATAAATGAAACTTGATGTAAAAGCATACCTAAATCCATTGGTGCTTTGCTAGATCTTTCACGGGTATGATCTTTCAAAACCTCTATATATGGCCTTGCCTTCTTCTCTAAACCTAATGAGAGAAACAAATTTTTTTTATGAGGAGGCAAAAGAAAACAGCCATTGTATATGGTTTTGGAGACCATAACCTATTTGTAATCACTTTAAAGTCTATTTTCAATTTAGCCCATCATAAAATAAAAAAATGACAAATGAGAGCACATGCGGTCTCTACACATAATATAACCATATCATATGAGATATCATATGACCCGACCGTATGTGATCATTTTATATGGGCCTTAACCTTAGACAACATATAATGTGTGATTAAACATATGTAGGCCCACACGATTTATCTAACAGAGAGCACCCTTGAGCCTAGAATCAAGGCGTTCATGATTTGGGCCTCTCTAGTCCCGAGCTTAAATAAGATGCAACCTCTTCTACCAAATCTAACTCGGACTCGGTATGATATCCAATCCATTGACAACCCTAGGCTTAGGCTCTGCTCATCTGGTAGGGGTGACTTATGGAGTGTCACCAAGTTGACGAGACATCACAAGTTCGAAAACCACGGGTGGCAACTCTTGCCGCAAGGTTGAAGCTAAGTGTACTCTTTGGTGTGTAGGGGGACCTTAAGGGTTTTACCAACTGGAGTTCAACCAAGGTGTGGTCTGTGGTTGGGGGTTTTCCCTTGGATTATCCAAAAAAATAATAGGCTTAGGCTTTGGTGAAATTTTCCTTGTAGGTCCAATCATAGTTAGCAATAAGTGAAATAGACAGTAGTTAAATATTGAATAAGTTATTTGAAAGTTCTCACATTCAAAAAGACGGTTGAGAAAAAAAAAAGACGGTTGAGAAAAATTGAGTAAAAAAAATGGCAAACAATGTGTATGGGTTTAATTTGGTTTTAATTTTATAAAATGGGGTAAAATGAACATATATAAGTTTTTTCTATGAGAAACAAGCTAGGATACAGAAAGAATGAGATTCAAATTCAATAATCATTATGATCTGAACCCAATATCCAATCCAATTGGGTCCATAATGGAACTTTTTTTAAAAGTATTTTGTTTAAATATAAGCTTTCATGTTCTAAACGTTTCTCTCAAAAGAACAAATTTTTTTGCTGATCTTTTGAAAAAAGACAGTTTCAATTGTTTTTTTCATTTTCAAAGTTTTAGTGAAAAGAAACGTATTTTAAACAGAGTTTTGCTAATTAGGGGTTCAATGAGCTCGAAAACATATAGAACCTTTGAGATTAGCCTCAATCTAACTCAATTTGGTGCAACAACAGGCTTCAGGCTCATAGGAACCAGGCTGAGCGGGCTCAAGATGGGAACCTGTAAACACCCCAAATTTTTACTGTCATTCATAAACACCTGCCTCTTGTCACTGGGACCCACTCTCTGAAATCTTTAAAAGACGAGTTGGTTGTCAGCTGAACCAAGGCTATTCGGAGCCCAAATTTCGCATCAAATTCCAATATTTCATCTTGCAATCAAGATTCAATCTCTATTTTGGCTCATATTCAATCATCAATTTTTGCCTTCGGATAGAAATGTTCAAATATTTATCTATGTCAGGGGTCTGGGACTTCAAATCTCTTATCCAGGGTTTGCCTTTTGCAATCATTTCATAACATTCCATATCATTTTATGTCATTTCATTGCATGGCATGGCATTTTCGAGATCCAGCACTCTTGTTTTTCAAAATCCTTTAAATCCAGATTCGATTTTAAAACCCTATTTTGAAATCAATTTCAAAAACCTGGGTTTTTAGATCGATATTTTCCATTTATCAACCCCTAGGATCTTATATTTCAAAATATCTTTCTCAAAAAGTGATATGGATTCATTTTTAAACTCAATTTTAACTAATCTCAATTCTCAGATGAGACCCATCTAGGTGGTGTCGCTTTTGGATCCCTTCTTTCATCCAAATTTCTTAAATTTTAGAGTCCTAGTTGGATCAGGACTCTGTCTTTTTAGATTTTTGGACCTTTTCAAAATTTCATTTTGATTTTAAATCAAAAAAAGTCTTATTCCTAGTCCATTTTCTTTATTTTGACCAAAATCCCAGAGTTTCAGTCGGACTAGGACTCTATCACAGAGTTTCAGTCGGACTAGGACTCTATCCCGATTTCATCCTTTATTCCCGTTTTTTACTTGTTTTCAAAAACCTTCTCATCTGATTTTCAAAAAGACAAAAATTTTAGAGTTTCAGTCGAACTAGAAATCTATCACAGAGTTTCAGTCGGACTAGGACTCTGTCTCCCACTTCTATTTTTACTTGTTTTCAACAAAATCTGCCAAAATCTTCTATTTTGGTCAAAATTCTAGAGTTTCAGTCAGACTAGGACTCTGTCCTAGAGCTTCAGTCAGATCAAGACTCTATCTTTTACCTCTATTTTTACATGTTTTTATGAAAATCTTTCAAAAGAAGTCAAAATTTTAGAGTTTTAGTCGGATCAAGACTTTGTTCCAGAATTTCAGTTGGATTTGGACTCTAACCCTAACTTCAATTTTGAGAGAATCTTTCAAAAATCTCTTCATTTATCTTTTCGAAAACCAAATTTCAAAATTGTTATGATTTTATCATAGGGTTTCAAAATTCTGGGACTCTATCATAGAGTCCCAGTTGATTAGGACTCTGACCCTAGTATCGTATTTTGTTCATTTTCATTAATTTCTAAGAAGATCTTTCAAAATCTCTTCGTTTGTCTTTCAAAAACCCAAATTTAAGAGTTTCAAAATTTTAGGACTTTGGTCTAGAATTTCAGTTAGTTTAGGACTCTGTTTTTAAAACTTCTGATTCTCATCTGGTGATTTCAACTTTTTTAAAACCCTGGTGTGGGGCCCACACAGTTGGCGCCACATCAAGAAGAGTTTTAATCTATTTAGGACTCTAGTTGATTTAGAACTTCGGTTTTATTTTCAAACTTTCTTTCAAAAAACTCTCCTTCTTAAAATCCTTTATTTCAAAAACTTGATTTTTAAATCAGTTTTCAAACTTTCTTCAAGCAGGGCCCACCCTGTAGGAGTGCAAAACCCTAATTTTCAAATTCTTTTCATTTCATATATTTCATATTTTAAAAATACAAAAAAATTTATTAGTTAGTTTAGGTGTCCTTTTGAAGTTTCTGAGAAAAATCATTTTTAACCCCTTGATTTTCAAAGTTCCAAAATCATTTTCTGAAAAAACCAAGTGGGCCCCACAGTGGATGGGTGCCATATTTGAGGATATTTAAGTTAGTTCAAGTTAGTTTAGGAGTTTTGAAAAGCCAAATTGATTTTAAAAGCCTAACCTTTATTTTCACTTTTTCACACCTCATTTTTAAAACCTTGAAATTAGGACTTTTAAAATCAAATGTGGGCCCATAGTAGGTGGCACCATATTTGGATTTTTTTAGGCTAATTAGGACTCAATTAGGTTTAATTAAAGAGTTTGAAAAGTCAGATTAGGACTTTATCTTTTACCTCTATTTTTATATGTTTTTATGAAAATCTTTCGAAAGAAGTCAAAATTTTAGAGTTTTAGTCGGATCAGGACTCTGTTTCAGAATTTCAGTTGGATTTGGACTCTAACCCTGACTTCAATTTTGAGAGAATTTTTCAAAAATCTCTTCATTTATCTTTTTGAAAACCAAATTTCAAAATTGTTATGATTTTATCATAGGGTTTTAAAATTTTGGGACTCTATCATAGAGTCCCAGTTGATTAGGACTCTGTCCCTGGTCTCGTATTTTGTTCATTTTCATTAATTTCTAAGAAGATTTTTCAAAATCTCTTCATTTGTCTTTCAAAAACCCAAATTTAAGAGTTTCAAAATTTTAAGACTTTAGTCTAGAATTTTAGTTAGTTTAGGACTCTGTTTTTAAAACTTCTAATTCTCATCTGGTGATTTCAACTTTTTTAAAACCCTGGTGTGGGGTCCACACAGTTGGCGCCACATCTAGAAGAGTTTTAATCCATTTAGGACTCTAGTTGATTTAGAACTTCGGTTTTATTTTCAAACTTTCTTTCAAAAAACTCTCCTTCTTAAAACCCTTTATATTTCAAAAACTTGATTTTTAAATCAGTTTTCAAACTTTCTTCAAGCAGGGCCCACCCTGCAGGAGTGCAAAACCATAATTTTCAAATTTTTTTCATTTCATATATTTCATATTTTACAAATACAAAAAAAATTATTAGTTAGTTTAGGTGTCCTTTTGAAGTTTCTGAGAAAAATCATTTCTAACCCCTTGATTTTCAAAGTTCCAAAATCATTTTCTGAAAAACCAAGTGAGCCCCACAGTGGGCGGGTGCCACATTTGAGGATATTTAAGTTAGTTCAAGTTAGTTTAGGAGTTTTGAAAAAGCCAAATTGATTTTAAAAGCCTAACCTTTATTTTCAGTTTTTCACACCTCATTTTTAAAACCTTGAAATTAGGACTTTTAAAATCAAATGTGAGCCCACAGTAGGTGGCGCCATATTTGGATTTTTTTAGGCTAATTAGGACTCAATTAGGTTTAATTAAAGAGTTTGAAAAGTCAAACCCCACTAGAACCCCCCCCCCCACCCACCCACCCACTAGCACTTATCTTAATTAATTAACTAGTGTTTTAAAATTTTTGAACTCTTTAATTAAGAGTTTTGAAAAGCTTTAAATAGGGGCACCTAAAGGGGGTCCAGCCCATGCTTTCTCACCCTCTCTTTCTCTCAAAAAACCATAGTCTTCTTTCCTCCACTGCTACAGCACTCCTAAGGTGAGTTTTTATTTATTTTATTTCATGTTTTTATTAATTTTATTGCATGTTTTAAGCATTTAACCATTGCCGCCCCTTTGCATGTTGATTTCAAGCCTTATTTTCATTCAAGAACTGTGTAAATGATTCAAG
This sequence comes from Nuphar pumila, assembly GCF_984573655.1. Taxonomy (NCBI): domain Eukaryota; kingdom Viridiplantae; phylum Streptophyta; class Magnoliopsida; order Nymphaeales; family Nymphaeaceae; genus Nuphar; species Nuphar pumila. The sequence goes on from NC_143253.1 coordinate 94,290,216, forward strand.
AAAGGGATCTACAGATCACCCATGATCATCTACACGTTTTTTATCTATTGAAATCGTTGTTGATGGATTTATTATGCTAAACGCCTGAAAAGGATCAAGATTTGATTGGTTGATGGTCGAATCTCTCTTTTAATGGCTATATCAAATCTCAACCATGTTTTTCCTGATTTTTTAATTTTATTTCATCATATTAATGTTTATTTTATGTGTTCAAGTATCAAATCCAAATTTGTTATGTTATTTGTAGCTTTTTCTTTATTATTTTTTATGTTTAGATTAGGTTTATTTATGCATTATCAATAATTTGTAAATCTCGATTCTGGGCATGCGGGAACAATATTATTTCATGTTCATTTTTCTGTCAAAAAAATATAATTTTTTTAGAATAGAATTGTGCATGTGTCAGTGATTTTTCATTAAAAAATTGGATTATTTTGAGTTATGTAACTCTGCTAAAAAAATCAAAAACCGAACCATGATTCATGAACCATGAAAACGCTATATGGAATCAAAAGCGGCTTCTCGAGGTAATATCTCCCTCATCGAAGATCCGGTCGACAATCCATAAAAATCAGTGGGTTTGTCATTTTGTCTAATATATCATGTAAAATTTTTAGATTTTTTTATGGTTGAATTTTATTTTTCCTTTGTCAGAAATCAGAATCTATTTTATAGAGCTCGTTATGCCTTGTCTGAACCCTAGATCAACTTGGGCAGATTGTATCTCCCTAGCTGGAGATCCGATCGAGGATCCGTAAAAATGGGTATCTTAATCTGTGTGTTCAGTTTCATATGCGAAAGTTTTAAAAATTTTGAATACTTTTTGCTATATTTTCCTACACCCGAAATCAGACCTATTTATTCCAACTTGTTATGTATAAGCCGGAATCCAGCATATATTGTCGGAATGATATCTCTCTAACCAAATATAGTTTTTCTAATATGTAAAAAAGAAAATTTTTGTTTATCTGTTTAGTATCTCTCTATAAAATTTTATAAATTTTTATGGTGGTTTGATACCTGATTCGGGTCTAACACTGTCACAGGTACATGTTCGCAGGTAAAATTGTGTATTTTAGGATTTTATTCAATTTTCATACCAAAATAATGTCAAAATTTCTATTTTCCAATTCTATTTTAATTTTAGCATTATTAGAAATACCCATGTTAATTTTTACAAGTTTTGGAATTTATTTGGTAGTTTATTTAGTTAAATCACAAAAGCAGGGTGCCCATAGAGTCCCAATTCAAGTAAAATACTGGCAAAAAATTGTTATTTTCATGATATTTTGAATTTTTTATAAAAAGTTTTATATTTTTAGGGTTTTATTATATTTATAATCATGATAGGGTGCTTCATAACCGATTTGGTGTTGATTTGAATTCGTTTGATCCTTAAATCAAAAGTTTTACAAAAAACTTTTCTGAAAACCCTGATTTCAAAGCCATAGTCTTGTTTTCAGGGGCATTCTTGTCATTTTTTCCAAAATTCTAAATTTTAAAGTTGTTTATTTTTATTATTTATTCAATTTTATATCATCTTTTATTATGTTTATCCGAGGAAAACATAAAAAAAAGGCTTATATCCGAATAGATCCAGCAATTTCCAGATATTATTGGCTAAATCCAGAAAAGTCGGCATATCTTCACTAACAAGTTTGCTAGTTTTGCAGAGACACTCAAGATTGTATTTGATTTATTTTCTTTTCTTTATTTTAATTTATTATTGATGTAAATTATAAAAAATTGAAATAAGAATTTAATTTCCTGCTTAGAATAGGGTTGCATTGCATATAGTTTATTTTTCAATAATGTTAATGTGTGGTGGATGATGATTCATGCATATTTAAATCCACCATGGTCTACATGAATGGCACGTGCACTAGCTTCTAAGGAGTTGATAAACTCGATAGGTTTTGTATTTGTGGCCATAGTCAGAATATAAACAAAACCCATATTTATTATCTTTTTATAAGCCACAAATGGCATACACTCTTAAACATCTTCAGAAATCATAGCATACTTTTCAAACCTTTTCTAAGTATTTTTCGCTTTTAGAACTAAATGAGATATTATTCAATATATATTCGTGGTCATAGTCAGGGATATGTAGAGAATTTATTCGATTGAAATTCTATAAGGCACATAAACTTTCTTTTTTAGAGGATTTTCTCAAAATTTCTTCAGAAAATATCTTTTACAAGATTGCATTCATGCATCACTTAGGTTTAGAACACATCATGAAAATATTTTATAGGGCTACACGCCCATCCTTTTGATCAATTCAAAAATCCAATCTCAGAAAACCGATTTCTCAAAGTTATCTTGAATTTTCTTCAGAAAGTGATTTTCTCAAAGCATTAAGGTTTCCCTTCATTAAAAATGATTTTCAAAGATTCTCCAAGTACTTTTCTAAGTTCAATCCATGATTTTCTAAATTCCAATTTCAAATTTCAAGTTCAAGAGGAATCAACTTTCTCAAAATCTCTAAGTCTTTCTCCATAATTCGATTTTCTAAAAACAACTCAAGATTTCTTTAGAAATCGATTTTCCTTTTCTTCAAAAAATATTTTTCCAATGTCATTTACAATTTGCAAGGTGTCCTTTTTCCAAGTATTTTCCAATATTTGAAGCATACATCATGTTTTCAATCTGCATTTTCAAAGTTCATAGCACATGTCTGATTCTGTGTGCATTTAGGAATAGAACATCGATTTAGACAAGTTGAGCAAAGCAAAGCACCAGATTGATCCTTGGTTCAATTACCTCTGGTTATGGTGCCAAGAACGGTTGAACCTCATACCGACAGACGAGTCCTATTCTTCGGAATTATCCTGCATTTTAAAACGGAGGCAAGTTATTTTCAAAATCTTTTTCAAATGATAGTTTGACTTGCAAAAGTAAAATTTTGCAATGATAACAGAACCCAACTCTGAGCCAACCTAGTCCAACTAAGGTCTCTGCATCACGCAGATTGATCGATCCAATCTAGAGTTTCTTGTGCTACATTTGGATCAAGTCCTATTTTGACCCGAATCTGGCTGTCTATGTACATGCATGGCAGTGACGGCACACATGGGTATTGTTTTAACTCATGTATCGATTAGGATGGGTCCAAATCATGTCTAGGTCATCAGAAAGTAGACCCGAACCTAACTTTGACCTACTAGTGATCAGGTCAGGCCTTAAGATGACCTGCTAAAATTAGGGCAGGCAAACGAGACAAGTCTTTCATGGCTCAGCTTGTGCTCGACTCGTAAAGAGCTTGTAAAATAAGTTGGGTAAGCTAAAACACAAATAACAGGTGTTTGGTTTAGCTCAGATCATATAGGTTTGTCAAGTAGCAATGAGTGAATTTTACATCATGGAATGCTCTGCAGAACAAATGATTGAATTGTTTAGCTCAATGTTGTCAGTTTAGTTGTGAATCGGCCTATTCTTATTGCATCGACAGAAAATCCATACGAAACTGGCCTGAACGGCTAATTATACCTTAATAACTGTCCAAAAAAATTTTAATATTTTGGCACGTCTTTCTGTGATTAAAAGTTGACCTATTCAAAAAGATTCAGCCCTGAATCAGAATTGCCCAAATCTGTGAATTCATGGACTTAGACGTTTCTTAAAACATTGGTTTGGCTTGCAAGCAATAAGTTTGAGTTCAATTTCTATTAATCATAACTTTAACAATTGTACATCTCACCGAATTCAAATGGATTCCCAATAATGGGAATTGAGTCCTTGACCTCTTTTGTATACAGCTTGGTTGGTGCCATCAGAAAACAGAACCAAATTCTTGAATTCCAAACATTGATGTGTCTCTTTTTACTGTAGCGTTCAATACAATAGTGCAGTTGGCGAGCCCTTATGTGAAGCCTGTTCATCATATGTTAGTGCTCGCTTTGTTTGAAGAACGCAAGAACCAACATTATGAATTTGATAACCGGTTGATTTTCCTGATGTAAAGACAACTTGAAGAAAGCCATTCTTAGGCTATACACAGAACTTTTTGAAAGCACAAATCTATTACAGTGGCTATCACAAGCCTTTTGTAGCCAACGTAAACCACAGCTCTGCAACATTACCGGCATGTTTGGTATTGTCTCGTGAGATTTGCACTCATGCAAATGAGAAAACGAATCACTGGCACAGTTAAGCAAACATTAGAAATTGAGTGGTGAGAAACCATTTTTCTCACTTATGTGAGAATCAGAATAGCGATACTGATTCATATGACTCAAAATCAAAGTTGATTTAGACTCACACGTGGCCCAGCAAACCAAGACGTGCCCTTAGCATCACTTGTCTTGGATAGCCAATATTGTTGGTACACGGAGCGAACCCCCACAAAATCCCCAGTTTTAATCTCCCATTCATGCAACAAATTTTCACTACCTGGGACAACAACACCAAGATCTTGCACAATATAGAGCGGTAACCACCACTGAAAGTTCAAGGTAGAAGAAACAAACCAGGAACCAATTATGGATCACAAGGTGCTTTCAAGCTGCAGATATTATTACCTACAACAGAAGGGTAGCTTCAATGTGGCAAACGCATTGGAAGAGGGGGGAACAGAATGTCTTTGTAGAAGTGAATTTAAGACATGGAAAGAAGAATTCCGTGTTCATGTTCTAGACTAGCATGAAGAAAGTCACTAAAACTTGAATAGAGTAAAAAAACAAAACAAAATTCTCAAGAATAAGATAAACCACTCTTATGTGTCCATGTTGGAGAAATAATCAAAGGAAATATCTAATTTAGGTATTGGTTGCACGGGTGTAAATCTGCTGGCTGGAGTGAGAAGAGATCATCCTGATGGAGCCCCGAGCCATCAAGTCTTTGATTGCTCTACGAGCAAGTGATCCATTAATCTGAACACGCAAACAGACAAAATTATCAGATCAAGCTTATGCAGTTGAACAATGAAACAAAGCAGCAATAATGCTTTTCTTTTCAAAGATAAAAAAATTGACATAAGAACCAAATATTTTGCTTCTCTAAGTGATCATTTATTTAAGAAACTAATCTGTTAGTATTACAATGGAAGATAGTGAAAACATGTTCAAGTCACAAGTAAACAGCTCACACTCCTTCACCTTGTTAAGGGGTCAAGGAATTTTATTATTTATGTTCAATACTAACCCTAGTTTGAAAGAGGATCGTTAGAAGAACAGCTATATGGAGCAGGCTAATGCCACAATATAACACATTTAAGGGTAAATCTCTGGTACCCGAAAAAATATAGAATTTACATAAGTTCATCAAATTTTATGCAGAGATTAAGTTTTATTGAACAAAAAAGGGTAGTGTGAACTTGTTATTCGCATTTAGTAGGTTGCTGAAAGTGGATTCATCAAAAAAACTGAAACAATAAGAAAATACTTCCGATTATTTCTAAGGTCGAGTTGCAGGAATCAGAATACCAGATGTTCAAAAACCAATGCGGGCAATATTGTTTCTCATTTCATCAGAAGTTTTACTAGTTTGAAGTAGTAACTTGCCCATGTCACTGACTATTTTGGAGGGATTGTGGATTGGTGAGAATTCCATCGTATAGCATGACCAAATACCATTAGCATAAAGGTGATTTCAAACTCATTGAAGATCTCTTAGAATGGACACTGTAAACAGTTTAGTAAACTATACTCTGCCAATGAAAACAAAAATCATCACATGCATATGAGCTCCATGAATATCTGAAATACTGTGTGATGGAAGCCAATCAGAAATGTTTAAATTCCTACATCTATTTCTGTCATCCATAAACACAACCATGTTAATGGAAAAGATGCAGCAGTGTTCTCTGGCAAAAGCAATCCACTGTGAACCATAAATGACATTAAGGGATATGTTCCATAATTTCCATTCCTTAAAATCTGTCCTCATGAAGGAGGCTCTAGCTGACAAGACAAACGATGTTATCCTTCAATGCATTCATTGCACATTTGCACTAGAGAGACATCTATATGCAACATTGGATCCTGTCAGCCAGCTCTCAATACAAAAAAAAAACAAGTAGGCAAGTCCTCACTCCCAGCACAGCTTTTCATCTCTTGCACATCCTTAGCTTTCCATTGCCACTTATACTGCTCTAAATGCATCTATGCTGAATGCAATTTTACTTTATAAATAATTAAGTGATTTTATCCACGTCATTTGTCCCATTGCATTCCATTATGCACCTTACTCTTTGTATACACAAACCATATAAAGAAAATGACATCATTTGGAATCAATTCCCATGACCCATACCAACCTTGGAGCTCTGTTATGTTCCTCACCGCTCATGTGACATGGGTACTTATACCAGCCTGCCATACCCATGTCTCACCTGCATTGGTACTAGGGTACTTCTGGTATGGGTCATCCAGGTTTAAGACTTGACTCAACCCATTTTATCCATCTTATAATCTAGTCAACATGAAGCTGACACTCTAGATCAAAAGAAACATAATTTTTTCAGCATTAATTGTTAATTATATATCCATGACATGTTTTAAACTTTTTGTAATTGACAATCTATAGCTCTACATGTAGAGCACCTGAATTTAACTAATTAGATGAAGGATGTTCAGCAGAAGATAAAGCTTTTTCTACTGGGCCAAGCCCTTCCGTTTTGCCTACATATCCAGAAGCTTGGTGGTCGATAGTGGCAGAGTAGGGTCATTCAGTTCAATGTGTGCAAGGGTCATTTTGTTCCGTACAATGAAAAGGGTAAGCCCCTAATTGGAATAAAGGAAGAATATGTATTGATAGTACAAGTGTCACACAAATGTGAACTCTTGGCATATATAATGTTAGAAAATATGGGCCAGCTCCTCAACCTATCAATGGATGAGCGGCCTCCTCCCCAACTCTCCATTTTAGGCACACGGACACGCAAGCAATGAATGTAGCTTACTGGGCAAGGAAAATGATGAAGACAACTGCTTGAACATGGGTGATGGAAAACGAATCACAGAATCCTTCCCCTACCTAAGGTAGATCTACAGGGAACAAATGGAGAAGACTGATTACTCCTTTGACTGCCAAGGCTTATCCAAAGGTTAATGAATAACCAGCATTTAAGAGAGGACATAGATGAACAAGAAAGAGGGAAAGGAGGAGGACACGCTATTCAATAAATCAAGACCCCCCCCCCCCACCCTCTCTCCCCTTAGGTTTATTCTTCAGTAACAACTCAACACTAGCCCATATGTTTAACAATGCTTCTCTTTTCCCATCTCCCTTGGTCATTTCTCTAGCAATAGGTTGGTCAGTCAAACTCCCTCCATCTATTGCCAAACTTATAGTTCAGCTTGTGGCTTGCCGATTTTACCTTACTCCCTTCTTAAGAAAGACCTCTATAGTTTGTACTCCCTACCTACCTACCTATATATATTCACCCATATCAGTGATATTTTGAAAATATCACAAGAAATTCTGAGAAATTAAAGTGGCTGATAATATCAGGAAAAATTCTCACAATATTTTCAAAATATTGCTAAAATGAAAATTTTGTGATATTATCATGATATTTTTGCTAATTTTTGTTTAAAAATCTTATTTTTACATTTTGTAAGAAAAATAATAGAACACCTATTATTTCTTACTATTATTTATATTTTTTCAATTTTCTAAGCTTTCAAGTTTTTCCCGAGATTTTTCACATTTTAAAAATAACTCCAAGAAAAACCATCGCCGAGAAATTACATTGAACAATATAGTGTGTGAGTGCATATATATATATATATAGGGAAAATATAAGGTGGTTTTGTACCATGATACCATATGGTGGTACATACTCTTGTTTGTGTGGATCTATCTATTAAATGGTAGATATAATCGTACAGATATGTTTAGCATGGTTTATTTACTATGTTAGAAGGTCTTATCTTATCTAATACCTCAAGATCTTATTTTTGAGAGTGAAAATCAATGGCTCACAATTAATGAAAATAAAGGCAGTCTAGAAATGGTATAAAACATCATACTTCAGTCAACTTTAAGACATGAAAATAGTAAACAGAACATGTTAAACATGATCCAAAAGTTAGATTTTGCATTTGGAGCATACATCTATGTGAATCAAGAGTGTACCACCAATATTTTGAAGAGAAAACGGAATCTGAAGTGACAGAAGCCCTCTTCATGGCCAATAAAAAAAAGAACTTTTAACAAATTCATACATTGTTTTTATTGATTTAATACAGCATTTAATGCTACAATGTTTTATAAAAAATTGTTTAATGACCAATGACCACAGGTACATGACCCCGTTCAATCTCCTAAGGTACACCACTTAATTTTTTCATTAAAAATTTTTCTAAATGACATTTTTTAAACCAACCATCAATGGGCAATTAATGTCCATCTCAAGGTTGTCCTTATCTTATCGTATTGTACAATATGGTACAATACTATGAAGAAAATCAATACGATACGCACTCGTATCGCACGGTACAATGTTTTATAAAAATTTGTTTAATGACCAATGACCACAGGTACATGCCCCCGCTCAATCTCCTAATGTACACCACTTAATTTTTTCATTAAAAAATTTTCTAAATGACATTTTTTAAACCAACCATCAATGGGCAATCAATGTCCATCTCAAGGTTGTCCTTATCTTATCGTATTGTACAATACGGTACAATACTACGAAGAAAATCAATACGATACGCACTCGTATCGCAATACGAGTGTGTTATCGTACGATGCAAGTGTGGCACACTTAAAATGGGGCCGAAACATAATTTTTTCATTTTTTGGTTTTAAAGACCAATGACCACCCAATGACCACAGGTCCACGCCCCCGTTGTTCAATCTCCTAATGTACACCACTTAATTTTTTATTAAAAAAATTTCTAAATGACATTTTTTAAACCAGCCATCAATGGGCAATTAATGACCCAAGGTTGTCCTTATCTTATCGTATTGTTCAATATGGTACAATACTATGAAGAAAATCAATACAATACGCACTCGTATTGCAATACGAGTGTGTTATCGTACGATGCAAGTGTGGCACACTTAAAATGGGTCCGAAACATATTTTTTTCATTTTTTGGTTTCCAATGACCACATGTCCACGCCCCCGTTGTTCAATCTCCTAATGTACACCACTTAATTTTTTCATTTAAAATTTTTCTAAATGACATTTTTTAAACCAACCATCAATGGGCAATTAATGTCCATCCCAAGGTTGTCCTTATCTTATCGTATTGTATAATACAGTACGATACTATGAAGAAAAACAATACGATATGCACTCGTATCGCAATACGAGTGTGTTATTGTACGATGCAAGCGTGGCACACTTAAAATGAGGTCGAAACATAATTTTTTCATTCTTTTGGTTTTAAAGACCAATGACCACAGGTCCATGCCCTCGTTGGTCAATCTCCTAATGTACACCACTTAATTTTTTCATTAAAATTTTTTCTAAATGACATTTTTTAAACCACCATCAATGGGCAATTAATGTCCATCCCAAGGTTGTCCTTATCTTATCGTATTGTACAATACAGTATGATACTATGAAGAAAATCAATATGATATGCACTCATATCGCAATACAAGTGTGTCGTACGATGCAAGTGTGGCACACTTAAAATGGGGCTGAAACATAATTTTTTCATTTTTTGGTTTTAAAGACATCTTGAGGGTTGACTCCTTCATTTGTGTAAAAACCATTAGAGAGGTCTCCACATACCCTAAAACTCGTGAGAGCGATTTGGGGCCCAATATGTGCGAAAGGAAGAGGGCTTTTGTGATTTCATAAAGTGCATTTCCACCATTTTTTCACTCAAGGAAGTTGGTAAAGGTAAAAAACCTTATTCTTTGATTCTTATTGAGCGTTTTAGGGAGAAGATGGCATCAAATGATACGGCATGGCAATGGGGCACTCAAATAATAAGTGAAAACCGATTGAAAATCGAGTGCAACTGTTGTCATAATGTTATTTCGGGTGATATCTCTCGATTGAAGCATCATTTAGCTTAGAAACATCTAAATGTTGTGGCATGCACATTGAGGACTTTGCCGAATGTCACAAAATGGCAATGACATCAAATTATTTACTGGTTTGAGAGAAAAAGACAAAAAAAATAGATGAATGAGGCAGAAATGGGGTTTGTGCAACCCTGCAGGGATGAAGATGAGCTCCCTACTTCTGATCCTACAGCCCATAGCGTAGCATAAAAAACATGAAGTTTTGCAGCGACAGAGAGAGGTTTGGCTAGTAATAGTAGTAATGTCACAGGCACAAAAAGAAGAGAAGGAAAAAGAGTAGGAGAGAGTTCTTCGTGAGGAGGTAGAACTAAAGGCTCTATTAGAAGTGTTTCCCCTCATATGACCACCCTTTGAGGCACAACCTAACATTCGTACTATTATGACTCAGTGTTTTAAAACTCAATGACTCGTCACTCGGCTCATCTTTGAGTGACTCGTCACTCAGCCAGGTCAACTCAATGACTTGACAAGGTCATGTTAACTTTATATTTTATATAAAATATATAAATATTTGTATATACTATCTATATTTTATAGTATTTTACCAATATTATATATATGCATGACACGCCCATGACTCGGCTAACTAACCTATGACTCGGTCAGGTTAAGAAGATGCCTTCAAATCATGCTTTGAGAGGAAAGATTTTTTATGCTATTATAAATGAAGTGAAGGCTTATTGTGATGAGATGAGGCAGTCACGGGAAGATACTGGGTGTAGCATAATGGCAGATGAGTGAAAATACAGAATTAAGAGGTGTACCTGGGGAGGTGAGAGAGGGAGACTGAACAACAGGAAAGTGGACCAATGGTCATTGGTCATTAAACATTTTTTCATAAAAGGTTGTAACATTAAATGAAATATTAAATAAATAAAAATAATGAATGAAACTGTTAAAAGTTCTTTTTTATTGGCCAAGAAGAAGGCTATATACTCCATCATCTATTGCCAAACTTGTTATCCAGTTTATGGCTTGCCCCTTTTTTCTTACTCCCTTTATAAGAAATACTTCTATAGTCTCTACCTTTATATATATATATATATATATATATATATATATATATATATATATATATATATATATGTGTGTGTGTGTGTGTGTGTGTGTTTATTTATTTTATTATTTGGTCATGACACCATTATATTATGAATAGAAAACATCATTTTTCAGTCTTGTTGGTAGATAAGCCCCTATGTAATTGTAATCTACATGGCCTGTTGGACGGCACAATTACTACATGTAACCAGGTTTTCAACAGCTTCAAAAATCAACAGCCCACAATGTTGAAAAAAATCACGGCTCAAAAAACATGTTTTATGTCAGAAAAACGTGATTCAAGATGCAATCCCTAGTCAGAACGTGTTGAACGCATCCATGAGGTTGAATTAAGTTGATACAGTTCACACCTGTGTGAGTGTATTATTTATTTATTTATTTATTTATATTTCAAACTATAATCTAAGCTTGCACCAACGAAGATGGTTCATAAACTTATATTTAAAAACCTAAATATTCAAGACTGAAGATGAATGTGGCCGTATAATAAAAATGCTCAATGCGGACAGATACCACTTAAAAAAACGGATATTCTTTCTTTGCACGCCCAAAACACAATAAAGAATCCAAAAACCGAAACACCAACATGGGCAGAATAACGAGAAAAGAATAAGAGGAATAAGAAACGGAAGAAGCGAAATACCCTCAATCTGTCGGACAAGATCGACGGAGTGATGAGCTTATACTTGGGGACCTCAGTAAGTAGCTTATCATAGCTAGCCTGATCGAAGAGGACCATGTTGTTAACCTTCTCCTTCTGCTTCCCCTTGCTCCATTTCTGCACAATCCAAACCCAAAACCTCAATCCCCCAAAAAATATCACGGAATAACAAAGTAGATACCGATAAGGGTGTAACGAGAGCTCCAAGAGAGAAAAAGGAGAAAATTGTCCACCTTCTTCTTCTGTTTACCGCCACCGCCGGACTTCGCGGGCTTCGAAGCGGCCGGGGGAGCAGCCTTCTCCTTCTTAGGCGCCTGAAACAAACAGCCAAAAAAAACGAAATAATCGACCGAGAGATCACCACAGACGACGAACGGGAGCTCGAAAGATCTATCGAAAACTTCCCGCATTCTCATCTACTATATGATCGAGATTCAAGAGGAATCAGATATTAATTTCGTCTCAAAGAGATTCACTCACCATTTTTCTTCGGGAGATTGGATCGCTCTCTCTCTCTCTCTACGGCGCTCTGGTTAGGGTTTGGGAAAAAAGAGAGGTTTTTGTTAGCCCTAAATTTTGCCAGTGTGCCCCTTCGGTTAAGGAAATTTTAAATTGGCCTGTCGTAAAAAATGTTTTTCACAAAGGCACCTCGAAAAATGAAAACCCTAACTGATATGGGTTTCCGACCCAGGTTCGAAACGGATCCAACCCGAATTGTGGCATACCCTTAATTGTATCCGCATCTGATTGGTTAATGAATATATGTGGTTGGTGCGTTTGCGTATGGGATAAGGTCTCCACCCTTGCCCCATTTCAAAATTTTGCCCTCCATTAACCTCCATCTCCATTTCATGTCTTTCATCCCTGGTCCAAATGGGGTGAGGCGGGGTGGGGGCCGTGTCTACTCGGTCTACGGTCATCCCTAAAGGAATTTTAGTTATTTCACTAATGGAGATTGGATACGGGGTGGGGCAGGATAAAGTGTAAGTTCATCCCTACATGGGTTTTTATTTTAACCTTCATCCTCGTTTTATGTCTTCCATCTTCGATCCAAACAGGGTGAGGCGAAGAGGGGCCCTATTTTCCCTTGTCCACTACCGTCCCTACTTTTGGATCGACAATGCTTAGACCTTACAACAACAACAACAACTACTACGTCTTCATCCCAAAACAATTGGGGTCGGCGATATGAACCAACAAAGAAAATCATTTTGGGTCTTCCACATGAATCCTCTCCTCCAATCATTTCTACCCAATGCCATGTCCTCGATGAGGTTCAAAGCATTCATATCCTTTCCTATCATCTCCATCCAAGTCTTCCTAGGCCTACCCCAACCTCTTTTAACTAATATATTTTCTCATTTCTCCATCCTTCTAACTGGAGCATCATTAGGCCTTCGCCGAATATGTCCAAACCACCGTAAATGATTCTCTCTCATCTTATTTTCAATGGCTGCAACGCCTACCTTCTTACTTATTTCCTCATTCTGAATCTTATCTTTTATTGTATTTTCCACACATTCATCTAAGCATACGCATCTCAGCTACACTTATTTTTTGAATATGATGTCTCTTGGCAGCCCAACATTCCCTACCATATAGTAAAGCGGGCCTAATAGTCGTCCTATAAAACTTTTCTTTCAACCGCAATGGCATTCTACGATCGCACAACACTCCAGTTGCACTTTTTCATTTCATCCACCCAACCTTTATCCTATGATTTACATCTCCATCAATTTTTCCATACTTTTGAATGATAGATCCAAAATATTTGAAACAATCATCCATCGGTATTTCTTGCTCACCAAGCTTCACTACACTCCCATCACTACTTAGTTGCTTACTAAACCGACATTCCATATATTTTGTCTTACTCTTACTCAACTTAAAACATCTTGCTTCCAATGTCTGTCTCCATAATTCTAACTTAGCATTAACCCCAACTTTAGACTCATCAATCAAAACAATATCATCAGCAAACAACATACACCACAGCACATTTTCTTGAATTGATCTCGTAAGCTCATCCGTCACTATAGCAAATAGGAAAGGGCTTAAAGCAGATCCTTGATGTAACCCAACTGTTATAGGAAAATTGATTGTCACCCCTCCACAAGTGCGGACATTGGTTACTACTCCTTCATACATATCCTTAATTATACTAATGTACTTGAGAGAAACACATTTCTTCATCATTGTCCACCAGAGCCCCTAGGTACTCTATCGTATGCCTTCTCCAAATCAATAAAAACCATATGCAAATCTTTGTTCCTCTCTCTATTTCTCTCAATAAGTTGTCTAAGAAGATGTATAGCTTCCATAGTTGATCTTTCAGGCATAAAACTAAATTGATTCTCCAATATCATGACAACCTTCCTCAACCTAGACTCAATCACCCTCTCCCAAAGTTTCATAGTATGATTCATGAGTTTTATACCACAATAGTTTGTGTAATCTTGTATATCACCCTTATTCTTATATAGAGGCACCAAAGTACTCTTCCTTCACTTATTAGGCATTTTATTTTTCCACCAATTCTTGTTAAAAAGATTTGTCAACCATTTTAAACCTTTCTCTCCCAAGCATTTTGATGATGCATTAAATATGCGTAATCTTAATACATTTTCATTATATAAATGCATCATTTATAGGTTTAGAACCCACACTTAGGTGCATATTGATGTCATTCAGCTACGGTTCGAATTTCATTCGAATCAGGCTTAAAACGAGAAAGTTAGTGCATTTACAGTGAAACGGGTCAAACCTTGGGGCAAACCGGGTCATTTTATATCCAAATTGCCCATCTGAGCCTTGGATCTGGGCAAAAACACCTCCAATTCGACCCACATTCACCCCAAATTCGAGTTTTACAAAATATTTTCTAAAAACCCCTCCTAAAAAGAGGCGTCCAACTATTAAATATGTTTTAATCCTCTTTCTGGAAATGCCAAAAAGAGGGCTAGTCGTTTAAATAGAAGGAGACGCCCAAGAGAGGGGCGTCTCTTGCCTGGGAATTTGTGCCCTAACACACCCGACTCCTCTTCCTTCATCTTCTCTCCCAATCGTCCTTCATCCCCCTTCTTCATCCTCCATGGTCGGCCATGGCACCCACGCATATCTATTGAAACCGCCGGCCCCTCTTCTCCCATTTCTTTTCTTCCACACATTCCCTTCTTCGCTACTTGTTGAACCTAATGTCTCATGTGTGGTGTGCAGGTTGTAGCAGCCAAGGAAGCATTCCAGCTATGGCAAGGGTGTCGTCTGCCCTTCCATGGCTAGCCGCCCCTTTCCCCGACGACTCTCTTTACCATCACCTTCACACCATCTTCGAAATGTCTCTCGTTGCCATCTACAGCTCAGTGCACAAAGCAGAGTTTGAAAACATCATTGAGGGTTGTGTGCGCAAGTCCTAAGCAAGAGTTCGCTCACCCACTACCACACCATTCGTCGGATCGCCCTTGAGGTATGATCTTCTTCTTTTCCCCTTTCTTTTAGATAAAACCCATAATGTTGTGTTGTGATTTGTAAATATTTGTGTTTTTCTGTTTTTCGTCCAGCCATAGTATGCAGAATTTGTGCACAGACCAGCATAGTAGGTTAATTAGATGTTTTAAGCTTTGATTTCTTTTTTAGTTCCTTTTTAATATCATCGATCATTGTTGAACATCGATTTCTTTAGGTTTGTCTAAACCGACTGAGTTATTTTAAGCCGGGTGTAGCGTTTTATGTTGGAATAGTAGTTTGATAGATTAGTTTAAATTAGTTGATTTGTTGTGTAGGTTTAAGTAGTTTTAATATTATAGGAGATTTAGTTGATTGCTGAAATTCTATTTTGTTTTGAGCTAGCCGATTGTAGTGGATGTCTATAATGCATTTTTCTGTTTTTGTTCCATTTACAACAGGTTAGTAAGAATGGTGTTTGTGTTTAATAGTTTAAAAGTCCAGACATAGTCGTGTATTAGTGTAGTTTAATTCAGATTCTTAATTGGCGTTATGGAGTTAGTTAAAATTTAGTTTTAGTGGGTGGATGTCTTGTAAAACCAACGTAGTGTTTGGTTTAATTATAGTTTTGTTCAAATCATGTATGTAACAGCATGGTGGATTAATGTTCGATGTATTCTAGAATAGGTTGAGTCGTAGGTTAGTCTACATGAAATTATAATTTTTTATAGCTTGGTCGTATTAGTTCAAGGTTATGGTTATTTCATTATTTTGTAACATCGGTTTTGTGTGTTATGTGGGTGTCTTCTCCAAAAAGATGGATGCCATTAGAGGTCCAGCAAGGTCTGAGTTGTCGTTTGGTAGATCATTAGAGTCTAGGAACAATTATGGTAAGAGTCTAGGTTCAACGTATGGTGGTTTAGGTAAGTAGTTCTTTATTTTAATTACATTAAGATTAATTTATTTGTTTCTAAGATTTCATGTTGTGTGTTTTCCAAGGGAACCCATGTATGTAGGTGTCCAGGTACAAAAGTGGCGAGTTTGGTGTTGGTGGGTTTCTAATAATTCGTGAGGGTATAAATTGGAAAGTATTGATTTTTCTTTGAGAAGGTCAATCTGGAGAGAATGGCTGATTAAGGATTCATTTTTTGAATCCCTTACTTAATTTGTGCGATTATTTGCCTTAAAGAAGAAATGAGAAATTAATCAAATTGGCATCTTTTTAGTTAAAATGTGTGGGTCTTATGGGCTGACAGTTTTGGCTGTCTAAGGCAAGTGTTCTCCTTATGTAAAGAATGAAAAGAGGCCCACTTAATTCCCAGATTCCTTTATTAGGACAATTAGCCTTCTTTCCAATAATTGTATAGCCTATCATAGGGTTTCTTTATTTTATCGAGTATTTTAGGAATAGCTTTATCTTTTAGTTAGTTTCAAAATCGTGGTTACCAAGTTAGGTAGTTATGGTGTGTCTTCCTTAGTGTAGTTTGAATACAATTTATGTGCTTGACTTAAATAGATTTATTGCTTTTTAATTCTTCCATTTGCGTTTTTAGTAAGTATTCTATGTTTATTAGGTGTATTTTAGTCCAGCTAGGGTGGCGTGAATCTAAGTCAAAACTACACTCTAATCCGTCCCTCTAACTAACCTTAGTTAATTAATTGACCCTAGTTAAATTAACTGATTAACCTTAGGTTGATGTTCGTGTTTCAATTAGGCTTTAGAGTTAATCGTTGAGTATTTATTTAATTAGTTAGTTTATATTAGAGAGAGTGCATTAAGATTAATTAAATTCATGCATATAGATATTCTAATTAGAATTGCATCTTAGTTTATGATAGATTAAGCTTAGCGTTTTGTTTAGATTAGATTTAGCATCACTTGTTCAGTTCATTTAGATGTTTATGTAAGTAATCTAATTCCTGTCAATTCTGTAGTTTAACAGTCGATTTATAGTGGTTAGGACTGTTTTTACATATAATTTAATGTTATAGTGTCATTAGTGGATTCTTTCAAATGAATAGTGCATTGATTTAAAAATCAGATTTTTGCCTCAACTTGCACTTGTCATTTTATGTGAAAATTTTCTGAGTTTTTCTAAAAAAAAATTTCTATTCTTTTTATCTGGGTGTTCACTGTCAGCAGACTAAAAATCAGCTCATTTCGAATTCATTTGGTCTGACTTTTAAGTGTTTTCCAAAATCAGCTTTTTCATGTTTTTCAGTTTCGGGACATACGATTTCCAGATTTTACACGAATTTGAAACTCTTATATTTGAAGCTTCAATAGAAATTTTTCAAGTCCGTAAAATCTGACAGATTCTTGAATTTGTCAGGAACAGAACAGAAGAAATTTTGTGAAAATCGGACTTTGTTTGCCTTTTCAAATCTTCTGTTTGCGAAAAGTTGTCAGAATCCACTTTTGCACTATTTTGGGACAAAACAGTCGTTTAGCTAGTTGTTTGATTTTACGTAGTTTTTAGTATTTTCTAGCATGTAGTTATTGAATTAACAATAGTTAGAATAGTTGGAGTGCATTTGCTTAGCTAGTTCAGTTAGAAATTGTTGTTGTAGTTTTCTTTGTTTGTTAATTGTATTTTAATTTAGTAATGAGTGCAAAAATAGTTAGAGTATGCCTTATATTTAATTATTGATTGTTTACTGACTCTTTATTTTCATTGTTTTAGGTTGATGAGTTAGAAACAGATCTACAGGTGTATTTACAATGCGAAGTGCAAATGCACGTGAGGTGAAAAGACATGATTACCCCTGGCTATTTGGAGAAGACTTAGCAACCTGTTTTAGTTCATTTTCATTTTTAGATTGTTATTTAATTAGAATTGTAATATTAACATACTTTTAAACAATTATGATATTAATAAATTGATGTTTTAGATTTAATTCAGAATGTATCATGTTCCATGTGGATTCGACCCGTACTCATCACATTCGTGGAAAGTCGGTTTTTATTATCTTTGGTTGATGATTTTCCAAATGCTTTTATTGAAAATAATGTTTTAAAAATACCATTGCAAAAAGTTCAACCAAATTTTGGCACCGTTGCCGAGGAACGGCGATTATATTCTGTTATTTCTGAGATTTCAGTTTATTAATATGTGTTTAGTTAGTTGTTTGTTTTAGTTAGTAGGACTTAACATAGTTAAAAAATATAGGATTCACATGCTGTTTTTCCTAGGATTCACTGAATTTCATGATTCAATGAGCGATTAGACAAGTGAGTCTTAGAGAACATAGTGGTGATTTTCTGTATTTATTGATTTTGTGATTTAGATTAGAATTGTCTTTTATTTCAGAGATTAATTAGATTGTTTTGACAATGCTTAAAATAGATTATTTGCTAAACTTGCTGATTTAGATGTAGATTGGTTTTTATAGAGTAATGCTGACATAGTTTAGCTGCTTAATGTGTTAGAGCTTTTATTTTGTTCATTGTTTTTCTTTGTGTATCATATGTAGGTATATTAGAAATAAAATTGTTATTTTTGTGTTTTGTTTTAATTTTTGTTTCGGATTTTGTTGATTGTCATGCATGTATACCTTATTATTGGGTGCTTCAATGAATGAGTCCAAGTTACCAGACACAGGAGCAGACCATTGACCAGATCAGCAGAAAATTATGCATTCGTATATGCATAGTGGTGGTGCAAAGTCCAGTCAATCGCCAGCTTCAGAGGTCCGACACATATCAGATTGTATCTATCCTTTCTCCCGTATTTATTTTATTGTTCTTTAGTGTGCATCTGCATTGCATGTTTGCATATTTTGTATGCCACTAGGGACAATGTCATTCAAGCATGGGGGGATGGTTTAGGTGCACACTAAAAAATATATATTTTTATGTCAGGTAGCTAAAAACTCATAAAAGCAGGTTTTTAAGAACAAGTTTGTAGCATATATGAATGTTTTTGCATAATCTAACAATTTGGAATTTGCTTTAAGCCCCATGTGAATTTTTTTTCTGATCCAAATAGAGTAGTTATTTATGAAACCGTTCAAATAAAAGATAGTGTTTGAATGTTAGAATGTTTTGAATCACTTTAGTATAAGTATGCACAGTATGTTTTGTGGAAAAACTAAGCAATTGAAAGATGTTTAAAAATATGAGCTTAAAAGAAAAGAGCTACATTTAGTTGTTGATGTCTTCGTGATTCCCAGTAGTGGAGCTCAGACACAAGTTGAAGTGTTTGAGTCTCATGATGAAAAGGATAACGAAGGAGATAAACTTCTTGTCTAGTCGATATATGTGGCCTATTTGATTCGAGCAAGTAGAGTCTGAAGGGTGTTTTACACTTGGTGCCCTAAAGCCATCTGTTTTGGGAGTCACTGATTCGAAAGCTTGTTACATGAACTTCATAGAAAGCCTAAGAGATAGAGACATTGCACATGATGAGAGGAAGACTATACGTAAACTATTAAAATAGAAGGTCTAGTGACTCGAGCAATTAAGTCTGAGGGATACTCTGTATCTGGTGCCCTAAGGTCGTTTGGCCTGGGAGTCACTGACCCAAGGCTCGCTACACGGGTCACGAAACTGGATATTTGAAATAGTGATCAAGTGAGAAGAATGCTCAAGTGAGAAGAATTGAAAAACGGTGAAAAATTGAAAATCAAATGAAAAAGAATGAGCTTAATGAGAAAAATTCATTGCTTAGGAATAATTGAGAAATACTGTGCAAAAAATATACAAGTGAGGATAAATGAATAATAACACGATGATACTTGAATTTCTAAGGAAAATCATGAATAATTACAAGTTTAGAAAAGTGAAACAAAAAGGTTTTTACTGTGGTAGCATAAGAATTCTAAATTTGTTATGAGAGTGTACATTACATGAAATATTTGCTTAAACTGATTTCTTAATTGCCTAATATTTTTGAAAAATCATTCTTGCATGACATTGATGTTTGTGGGTAGCATCTCTGCAAACCCTCACTAGACCTTACTCGTCCACTGGGATAACTCAGGGGTTTAAAGGGCTAGTTGCATGTGCTAAATGCAACCGTGATTCCTACGAAAGTGAGTTAGTTGTTTAATAAGAGCTTGCATGTTATTCAGGTAGTCTGTATCCTCATTGCACAGGTAGGGTGTACTGCTAGGGACTAGCAATTATTCTAGCATGGGGGTATTTGATGATGCATTCAATATGTGTAATCTTAATACGTTTTTATTATATAAATGCATCATTTAAAGGTTTAGAAACCACACTTAGGTGGATATTGATGTCATTGAGCTACGGTTCGAATTTCATTCGAATCGGGCTTAAAACGAGAAAGTTAGTGCATTTACAGTGAAGCGGGTCAAACCTTGGGGCAAACCGGGTCATTTCAGATCCAAATCGCCCATCTGGGCCTTGGATCTGAGCAAAAACACCTCTAATTCGACCCACATCCACCCTAAATTTGAGTTTTACAAAATATTTGCTAAAAACCCCTCTTGAAAAGAGGTGCCCAGCTATTAAATACATTTTAATCCTCTTTCTGGAAATGCCAGAAAGAAGGCTAGTCGTTTAAATAGAAGGAGACGCCCAAGAGAGGGGCGTCTCTTGCCTGAGAATTTGTGCCCAAACACACCCGACTCCTCTTCCTTCATCTTCTCTCCCAGTCGTCCTTCATCCCCCTTCTTCATCCTCCATGGTCGGCCATGGCACCCACACATATCTATTGAAGCCGCCGGCCCCTCTTCTCCCATTTCTTCTCTTCCACACCTTGACTTCTTCGCCCCTTGCTGAAGCTAACGTCTCATGTGTGTTGTGCAGGTTGTAGCAGCCAAGGAAGCATTCCAGCCATGGCAAGGGTGTCGTCTGCCCTTCCATGGCTAGCAGCCCCTTTCCCCGACAGCTCTCTTTACCATCACCTTCACGCCATCTTCGAAATGCCTCTCGTTGCCATCTCCAGCTCAGTGCACAAAGCAGAGTTTGACAGTATCATTGAGGATTGTGTGCGCAAGTCCTAAGCAAGAGTTTACTCACCCACTACCCCTCCATTCGTCGGATCGCCCTTGAGGTATGATCTTCTTCTTTTCCCCTTTCTTTTAGATAAAACCCATAATGTTGTGTTGTGATTTGTAAATATTTGTGTTTTTCTGTTTTTCATCCAGTCATAGTATGCAGAATTTGTGCATAGACCAGCACAGTAGGTTAATTAGATGTTTTAAGCTTTGATTTCGTTTTTAGTTTCTTTTTTATATCATTGATCATTGTTGAACATCGATTTCTTTAGGTTTGTCTAAACTGGCTGGGTTATTTCAAGCCGGCTGTAGCGTTTTATGTTGGAATATTAGTTTGATAGATTAGTTTAAATTAGTTGATTTGCTGTGTAGGTTTAAGTAGTTTTAATATTGTAGCAGATTTCGTTGATTGCTGAAATTCTATTTTGTTTTGAGCTAGCCGATTGTAGTGGATGTCTATAATGCGTTTTTCTGTTTTTATTCCATTTACAACAGGTTAGTAAGAATGGTGTTTGTGTTTAATAGTATTAAAGTCCATACATAGTCGTGTATTAGTGTAGTTTAATTCAGATTCTTAATTGGCGTTATGGAGTTAGTTAAAATTTAGTTTTAGTGGGTGGATGTATTGTAAAACCAATGTAGTGTCTGGTTTAATTATAGTTTTGTTCAAATCCTGTATGTAACAACATGTTGGATTAATGTTCGATGTATTCTAGAATAGGTTGAGTCGTAGGTTAGTCTACATGAAATTATAATTTTTTATAGCTTGGTCGTATTAGTTCAAGGTTATGGTTATTTCATTATTTTGTAACATTGGTTTTGTGTGTTATGTGGGTGTCTTCTCCAAAAAGATGGATGCCATTAGAGGTCCAGCAAGGTCTGAGTTGTCGTTTGGTAGATCATTAGAGTCTAGGAACAATTATGGTAAGAGTCTAGGTTCAACGTATGGTGGTTTAGGTAAGTAGTTCTTTATTTTAATTACATTAAGCTTAATTTATTTGTTTCTTCAGTAAGATTTCATGTTGTGTGTTTTCCAAGGGAACCCATGTATGTAGGTGTCCAGGTACAAAAGTGGCGAGTTTGGTGTTGGTGGGTTTCTAATAATTTGTGAGGGTATAAATTGGAAAGTATTGATTTTTCTTTGGGAAGGTCAATCTGGAGAGAATGGCAGATTAAGTAAGGATTCATTTTTTGAATCCCTTATTTAATTCGTGCGATTATTTGCCGTAAAGAAGAAATGAGAAATTAATCAAATTGGCACCTTTCTAGTTAAATCGTGTGGGTCATATGGGCTAACGGTTTTGGTTGTGTAAGGCAAGTGTTCTCCTTATGTAAAGAATGAAAAGAGGCCCACTTAATTCCCAGATTTCTTTATTAGGACAATTAGCCTTCTTTCCAATAATTGTATAGCCTATCATAGGGTTTCTTTATTTTATCGAGTATTTTAGGAATAGCTTTATCTTTTAGTTAATTTCAAAATCGTGGTTAGCAAGTTAGGTAGTTATGGTGTGTCTTCCTTAGTGTAGTTTGAATACAATTTATGTGCTTGACTTAAATAGATTTATTGCTTCTTAATTCTTCCATTTTCGTTTTTAGTAAGTATTCTCTGTTTATTAGGTGTATTTTTGTCCAGCTAGGGTGGCGTGAATCTAAGTCAAAACTACACTCTAATCCGTCCCCCTAACTAACCTTAGTTAGTTAATTGACCCTAGTTAAATTAATTGATTAACCTTAGGTTGATGTTCGTGTTTCAATTAGGCTTTAGATTTAATCGTTGAGTATTTATTTAATTAGTTAGTTTATATTAGAGAGTGTGCATTAGGATTAATTAAATTCATGCATATAGATATTCTAATTAGGATTGCATCTTAGTTTATGATAGATTAAGCTTAGCGTTTTGTTTAGATTAGATTTAACATCACTTGTTTAGTTCATTTAGATGTTTATGTAAGTAATCTAATTCCTGTCAATTCTGTAGTTTAACAGTCGATTTGTAGTGGTTAGGACTGTTTTTACATATAATTTAATGTTATAGTGTCATTAGTGGATTCTTTCAAATGAATAATGCATTGATTTAAAAATCAGATTTTTGCCTCAACTTGCAGTCGTCATTTTATGTGAAAATGTTCTGAGTTTTTCCAGAATTTTTTTTTTATTCTTTTTATCTGGGTGTTCACTGTAAGTAGACCAAAAATCAGCTCATTTCGAATTCATTTGGTCTGAAATTTAAGCGTTTTTCAAAATCAGCTTTTTCGTGTTTTTCAGTTTCGGGACATACGATTTCCAGATTTTATAGAATTTGAAATGCTTATATCTGGAGCTTTATTAGGAATTTTTCAAGTCCGTAAAATTTGACAGATTTTTTAATCTTTCAGGAACAAAACAGAAGAAATTTCGTGAAAATCGGACTTTGTTTGCCCCTTCAAATCCTTTGTTTGTAAAAAGCTGTCAGAATCCACTTTTGCACTATTTAGGGACAAAACAGTCATTTAGCTAGTTGTTTGATTTTACGTAGTTTTTAGTATTTTCTAGCATGTAGTTATTGAATTAACAATAGTTAGAATAGTTGGAGTGCATTTGCTTAGCTAGTTCAGTTAGAAATTGTAGTTGTAGTTTTCTTTGTTTGTTAATTGTATTTTAATTTAGTAATGAGTGCAGAAATAGTTAGAGTATGCCTTATATTTAATTATTGATTGTTTAGTGACTCTTTATATTCCACCACAACAAAGCCGTGGATTAGCGACGACCACATTTCGTCGCTATTCCGTCGCTAACAGGCTTAGCGGCGAATTAGTGATGACTAGGCGACGGTATGCTTACGTCGCGAATTTTTTGACGCTAACTGTTGACAGAATAAATTCGTCGTCAGGTCCGTCGCTAATTGCGATGGAATAACGAGTGATATATTCCGTCGCCAATCCACCGGTACTAAACGGCGACCATGGCTTGGCGACGGATTTACGTCCGTCGCTAGATTTATATGCATAGCGACGGATGGTTTCGTCGCTAATCCGTCGCAAACACGAAAAAAAAGTTATTTGAAAATTAAATACCGAGCACGATACAATTTATATTTCCTGTAAATAAAAAACAAACCACACAAAAAATTCCATATAAAAAGAATCTACAACAATTCATCGTTTCACCTTAAAATTAACAAGTTCAATTAACTACAATTCAATAATTACATTTAAGAAAAAAAATAGAACTTCAACACAGTTCTCTAATCATCGCCAAGATTTTGTGCGTCTTCTTCTTCATTGCCTTTATTTGTCCCTTCAGCTCCGCTACGCTGATTATCGCTAGCAGCCTACACAAGAAAAGAACAATCAGTATTGATAAACAAAATATAATGAAATAAATTACACACTATATGTGATTCTATCATGTGCTCATATGTGTTCTAAGGCAATAAAAAAACTTTATATGTGATTCTATCATGCTCATATGTGCTCTAAGGCAGGCAAAAAACTATATATGTGATTCGATCATGCTCGTATGTGTGCTAAGGCAGTCAAAAAACTGAATATGTGATTATAGCATGCTCACATGTGTTCTAAGGCAGACAGAAAAACTCTATATGTGATTCTATCATGCTCATATATGCTCTAAGGCAGGCAACGCAAAAAACTTTATATGTGAATATATCATTCATGATATATGTTCTAAGGCAGTAAAAAAATTCTATATGTGATTTTGGCATGCTCATATGTGTTCTCAGGCAGTCAAAAAACTGAATATGTGATTATAACATGCTCATATGTGTTCTCAGGCAGTCAAAAAACTGAATATGTGATTATAGCATGCTCATATGTGTTCTAAGGCAGTCAAAAAAACTTTATATATGATTCTATCATGCTCATATGTGCTCTAAGGCAGGCAAAAAACTTTATATGTGATTATAGCATGCTCATATGTGCTCTAAGGTAGGCAAAAAACTCTATATGTGATTCTATCATGCTCATATGTGCTCTAAGGCAGTCAAAAAACTTTATATGTGATTCTATCATGCTCATATGTGCTCTAAGGCAGGCAAAAAACTCTATATGTGATTCTATCATGCTCATATGTGCTCTAAGGCAGACAAAAAGGTTTATATGTGATTCAATTATGCTCATATGTGTTCTAAGGCAGACAGACAAAAAACTGAATATGTGATTATACCTGAGAGGGACCTGCAATCGAAGATCCCCTGTTCAGCACAAGATTGTTGATCTCATCTCAAAGAAAGGGGGCGACGGTGTCATGGAAGTAGTCATTCATTGTGTCCTTAATGATCTGGCGTACATCATCACCGAAAAGAACATGCTGCTGCTTGGAGCTTATGTCGGCGGAAGAAGTCTGCGAGTCGTAACTGGAAGAAGTAATAACTGGTGAAGTATTCAGATTACTCCCAAACCCGAACACGTGACCTTTTTTGGGTTCACCTGCTGTAGTCACCCATGCTGCAGGATCAAATGATGGATGCTGAGTAGCGTAATTGCCATATCGCTCTACCATCGGTTGCTCATATGCCTCCTACAAAATAATGTTTAAAGTATGCATTAATAATTAATGATAACATTATGATAACTTGCATATTGCAATGATTATTAATAGAATAAATACATACCGTTGTCGTTCTCGCCTTCTTTGATACGAAGACTCCCGTGGTCTTCCATTTATGTGTTTCAACAAACACATCCTTATATGGTACACTGCCTCCTTTTTCTGCTTCCTGCGAAGTTAAAGGACAAAAGATTTAGTTCACAAGTTTGCAACAATACTTATAAAATTAATATGATATATTGATGAGTTACCATTTTCTTCAGGTGGCTCCCAAATGTCTTAGATCCACCTGTGTGTAGATGGGCTTCGGGCATTTTCGCTTGATTTTGTGCAGCCTTCGCAGAGTGATTTCGAAATGCATCTCCCACCCACTTATCGCATATTTCATCCCAATAATCTCTCCTGATAGTAATAGGGCCATGGCCCTTCCACTGTAGTGGATCATCTATTACACCAGATGTTTTTTTTGTTGTAGTCTTCATATTGTGCAGCATGTTTGCAAATCGATTGGCAGCTACCTTCTGCCACACCTTCCTTGCATCATTTTCTTCCACCGTAGTTGTGAAGCAATTCGAAGCCTACAAATATTTTCAGAAAGTTAGTAGACATTACTTAAATAAATTAAATATGAAACACATTAACTATGAGAAACAACTATATACCATGAATGAGGACCACAATCTATCTAACACCTCCTTTGGGTACTCTTTCCATTGAGCCACCGGTCCTGGTAGATGTTGAAGAAGTGAATTCCTAATCTCATGTACTACTTCTTGTGGCTCAAACCTCGTGCTGCACATGAATTGGTACACAGTAAATATCAATATAAAATATTTATAAGATATGCAATAATTGAAAATGAAATACTTACGGTCGATTATCGATATACACTATTCGAATGAGTCTTCTTGTGCCAGACTGAGAAGACTCTGCTTCCTGTGTTGGCTCATGACTTGTGTGATCAACTGGTGAAGGTGGGTCGTGTACAGGCGAAACATCATCTGTAAAAAAATACATTAGACTTTCTCAGAATACGCATTTGAACTAATCAAGCATCCAATTAGTGAAATGATATACCTATCACAGGAGCCCGTGAAGATGAAGGCTGTGCCTGACTACTACTGGATGAGCGACCACTGTAACCTCCACGAACCATATTCTAACAAATAACATATGTCATACAATACATTCAAATAATTCACATCAAGTATTACAATACATTCAAGTCATTCGCATCAAGTATTACAATAATTCAAATCATTCACATCAAGTATTGCAATACATTCAAATGATTCACATCAAGTATTACAATACATTCAAATCATTCATATCAGGTACTGCAATGCATTCAAGTCATTCACATCAAGCATTGCAATGCATTCAAATCATTCGCATCAAGTATTACAATGCATTCAAATAATTCAAATCATTCATATCAAGTATTGCAATAATTCAAATCATTCGTTGCATAAATTACAATACATTCAAATAATTCAAATCATTCACATCAAGTATTGCAATACATTCAAATCATTCGTATCAAGTATTACAATACATTCAAATAATTCAAATCATTCACGTCAAGTATTACAATGCATTCAAATAATTCGTATCAAGTATTACAATACATTCAAATAAAATTTTTAATCATTCACATTAAGTATTGCAATACAACTCATTCATTTGCATCAAGTATTATAATATATTCAAATAATTCAAATCATTCACATCAAGTATTGCAATGCATTTAAATAGAGGTTTGTATTACAAGATTTTGCTCAGTAGCTTGAGAATTCTTCCTCGTCACTTGTTTGACTTTCTTCTTCTTCTTCTTCTTCTTTTTCTTCTTCTTCTTCTTCTTCATTGTTTGCCCATCCATTTGGTACATCATTTGGATCACATTCCTCTATGAATGTTTCATCGGCCAAACGAGATATGACATGCATATCATGCGCAACATCGTGACCATAAGTGAAGTCATAGACATCACCTGATTGATAGTAATCACTGTCTTCAGCTAACTCATCTTCTTGTAACTGATCATACTCAGGGTATAGTTTGGACTTCACCTTGCAAACTGCCCACCATTCATTTCTATCTGACTTTTTTATACTTAGATATGAAGTATAATAAACTTGTTGAGCTTGCGAGGCTAATATGAATGGTTCATATGTTCCAAACCTGGATTTATGATTCACCTCCACAATGCCTGAAGCTTTGTCGAGTCTTATTGCAGTTGAATCAAACCAATGACACTTGAATAAAGTTACCCTATTATTTATGCCTAAGTAAGTCAACTCCATTATTTCCTCTATAACACTGTAGTAATCATGTTCATTTTCACCGTAGCTGCTACCCTTGACACACACGCCACTATTCATCATTGATTTGTTTATACCATAATCTTTTGTATGAAATCGATAACCATTTACGATGTACCCGTTGTAGCATTGCACAACTTTGGTCGGACCATTTTCTAAATCACACATTCCTTGATCTTTAACATCACCATGGCGGACCTACGCACAAACATAAAGAATGATTGTGATCACGATCAATTAAGTAACTTAGTGTTGTTTATAAGTACAAAATTTATGTTAGCTTCTTTACCAACTGTTTCAACCACTCCACAAACTTAGTTTCACGTTCTTTTTGTACTTCTGCATCAGTGAGATGTGAAACTTCTCTTCGCAACTCCAGATCAAATCGTTTGCAAACCACAAATACCTATATTATCAAGCCATGTATCCACATATAAAACATGAAAGGATTTATAATTGTGTTGCGTCTACATATACTTACTCGATGTATGGGTCGATCGCTGAGCAATTAAAAAGAATATAGATGTGTGCTGCGTCTTGCTCTCGATCTGTCAAGAGCCTTGATCGGCAACTACCAAATGCATGCCCAAGTGGTTGAAATATCGACAGCTTGTCAGCTACAGTTACTTGTTCTTCATCATCGTTACCGGGTGGGCATGTGTAATGTGTTGGAATATAAGGTTCGAAGTACATAGATGAGAAATTTGAAATCTCTTCTAAAGTGTACGCCTCACAAATAGAGCCTTCTACTCTTGCTTTATTACGAACCTTTTTTGTGAGGTCGAACATGCATTTGGCAAAAATATACATTTTAAATTTTAAATATCTGTCATTAAAGAGACAAATATAAAAAAACATATACCTTTCAAATGGGTACATCCATCGATATTGCACAGGGCCACCAACCCTTAGTTCATATGGCAGATGTATGATCAAATGTTCCATAACATCGAAAAATGCTGGCGGAAATATCTTTTCTAGCAGACAAATTGTGGTGATGACAGAGTGCTCGAGATTCTTTACATCTGATACTATGAGCTCCGATGCGCACAATGTTCTGAAAAATCCACTCAACTCAGACAATACCTCCCATATAGGTTTGTCTAACATATCATGGAATGCTACGGGTATCAATCGTTGCATAAAGATATGACAATCATGGCTCTTCAACCCATATAACTGTTCATCGTCAATCTTCACAGCCCGAGCAATGTTAGAGACATATCCATCTGGAAATCTCAATTGTCTCAACCATTGACATACATGTTTTATTTGATCAGGTCTGAGCACGTACTTTGCCTTTGGTTTCAGTACTTTGCCATTATACTCTTTGAGTTCCAATTTTGGTCTTTTACATATTAATTTTAAATCCATACGGGCCTTCGGATTATCCTTCGTTTTTCTTTTAACATTCATTACTGTATTGAACACATTATCAAACACATTTTTCTCTACATGCATCACATCCAAATTATGTCGTATTAATAGGGTCATCCAATACGGTAGTTCCCAAAAAATAGATTTCTTCGTCCAATTGTGATCTTTCCCAAATCCACGAAAGGGTGTAAGACTGCGGGCATCTGTTAATACATCTGGAAAGTATCGCAATCTTCTTAGAATCTCTATGTTAGACAATCTTGAGGATGGACCTTCCGTTTCAGTTGTGCCTGCTTTAAACGCATTCTTTTGTCGTCGGAACGGATGGTCGCTGGGTAGAAATCGACGATGGCACTCAAACCAGCAAGGCTTCCTTCCATGCCTCAATCTAAAAGCTTTGGAATCCTCCATGCAGTACGGACATGCCAACCTCTCATGTGTGCTCCAACCAAATAGCATACAATATGCAGGGAAGTCACTGATTGTCCATAGAACAACGGCCTTCATGTTGAAATTTTGTTTTTGGTGGGCATCATACATGGTAACACCGTCATCCCACAGTACTTTTAGTTCATCAATCAATGACTTTAAATATACATCAAGATTTTGGCCAGGTGAAGTCGGACCAGGGATCAACAAAGACAAGAAAAGATTTGGATGTTTCATACACAAGCTTGGTGGAAGGTTGTATGGAGTTACAAATACTGGCCAGCATGAGTATGGAGTTGATCTACCCCCAAATGGATTAAATCCATTTGTACATAGACCGAGTCTAACATTTCACACTTCCATTGCGAAGTTCTGATGAGTACGATCAAAGTGCTTCCAAGCTTCAGCGTCAACAGGATGCGTGATCTTGTTTTCATCGTGTCGAATTTTATTTGCATGCCATCTCATGTGTTTAGTTGTCCTTAAAGACATATACAATCGCTGCAATCTAGGAGTGATATGAAAGTAGCAGAGCGACTTGTATGAAACTTTCTTTGATCTCGTGCTACCATTGCCTCTTATCTTTGGCTTGAACCAAGGATGCCCACATGACAGACATGATATGTTGTTTTTCTGCTCCTTAAAATACAACATGCACTGATTTGGACAAGCATCAATCTTTTTGTAACTCATACCAGAGCGTTAACCATAACTTTCACACGATAGAAATTTTGTGGCAATTTCTCATCTTTGGGCAACATACTCTTAACAATCATGCACAAATGGTCAAAACATGATTGACTCAAATTATACTCGGACTTCAAATTCATTAGTTGAAGAACTGCAGACAAGATAGTGTGACTCTTGCAACCGTTTCAAAGTGGCTCATCAGCATCTCTAAGTAAATCATAAAATCTACTAGCTGCATCGTTTGGTGATTCTTCATCTACGACAGTTCTTACATCACTAGAACTCATAGCAGAACCCAGTTCTGTTTCTGCAACATCAAATATCAAATCCGTATATGGATTATTGTGCACCACATTCACGCGTGCATCAAAATCGTTTCTAAATTCTTCTCCATGAAATGTCCAGTTCTGATAATCACTCACAAAACCCTTCCTGTATAGGTGATGTCTAACGCTATGAGGTTCTACAAATCGATTATTCTTACAAATCTTGCAGGGACACCTAATCGGACATGTGGGATCTACTATACTGACACTTGTCGTTGCGAATTCTATAAAACTGTCAACACCATCCATATATTCATGCGATAACTCATTGTCTACTATCTTACGGTACATCCATTCATGGTTTGCAGTCATTTTCTTATGATGTTACGAATAATAGCCTAACGAATTAAAAGAGAACAATCAAAATGCTACGATGAAGAAAATATCAAATTTATCATGCAATATATAATGTCATGCAATAACAAGAATTTTGATGCATGCATTGATAACTTAATATTTTCATGTGCAAACTATTAATGACACGATACAATCATTTGAAACATGCATTCATTATACAATTTCACATGGAAGTCATAATCAAATTGAAAGTAACTACATGCAAGCATGGATATAATTACATCAAACATTGCAATACATCGTAATCATTCATATCAAACAAATGGCAAACATGTACCTGCAACAAACACACTATAATATCTCACTAACTATTACCATGCTTAGCATGGACTCCGTACTCCAAAAATAAGAACACTTCAATATTCATACATTAAAATCATGCTCAACATGATCTCCGAACTCCAACAAAGTAACCCTAAATATCAACAACTAAGTGAGTGTGTGAACAAAAAAGTGTTACATCTAATAAATTAAATAACATGTGATACACTTGCATCACTTACTTACCACGGGTATTTACCCGATTTGCATTGTTTTTGTCACTTACTTACCATAGGTGGCTGAGCACGAGCTGGTTCCGTTGAAAAATCTGCACAAAAAAACACAGTTTTAAAATAAAGTCACCACGAAAAAAAAAGAGGTTGTTCCGGCAAGGGGTCGACTCCCCTGCTGTTCCGGCAGGGGGTCGACCCCCAGCCTTTCCGCCAGTGAGTCAACCCCCTGCCGGAACAGCAGGGGGTCGCCCCCCTGCATGATCAGGCAGAGGGTCGACCCCCTGCCTGAAAACGCGGGGGTGTGTGTGTGGGTGTGTGTGTGTGTGTGCCTTCCTTTACCTGTCTCCGGGGGTTGGGACTGGCGAACGGTGGGACCGGCAGACGGTGGGACCGGCGAACGACGGGAGCAGCGAAAGAAGAAAAGGAAAAGCTGTTTGGGATTAGGGTTATTCGAAAATTAGCGACGGCTTAGCGACCGAATTAATCTGTTGCTAAGCCAACGTAAATCAAATTTACGGAACGAGCGACAAACTATATTTCGTCGCCATGTCCGTCGCTAAGTAGCGACGGACTAGATTCGGTCGCCAACTTAGTCGGCAAATGGTGCGACCGTAACGACAAAACATTACATCGCAAAATCCGTCGCTAAGTAGTGACGGACTGAGCGACAAACTATATTCCGTCGCTATTTTTGTAAACTTCATTAATTATAGCCACGGATGTTTGTCGCTCGTTAATCCGTCGCTAACTAGCGACAGAAAGATTCCGTCGCTAACGTCCGTCGCTAACAACGTATTTTCTTGTAGTGTTCATTGTTTTAGGTTGATGAGTTAGAAACAGATCTACAGGTGTATTTACAATGCGAAGTGCAGATGCATGTGAGGTGAAAAGACAGGATTACCCCTGGGGATTTAGAGAAGACTTAGCAACCAATTTTAGTTCATTTTCATTTTTAGATTGTTATTTAATTAGAATTGTAATATTAACATAGTTTTAAACAATTATGATATTAATAAATTGATGTTTTAGATTTAATTAAGAATGTATCCCGTTCCCTGTGGATTCGACCCGTACTCACCACATTCGTGGAAAGTCAGTTTTTATTATCTTTGCTTGACGATTTTCCAAATGCTTTTATTGAAAATAATGTTTTAAAAATACCATTGCAAAAAATTCAACCAAATTTTGGCATCGTTGCCAGGGAACGACGATTATATTATGTTATTTCTAAGATTTCAGTTTATTAATATGTGTTTAGTTAGTTGTTTGTTTTAGTTAGTAGGACTTAACATAGTTAGACAATATAAGATTCACATGCTGTTTTTCTTAGGATTCACTAAATTTCATTATTCAATGAGCGATTAGACAGGTGAGTCTTAGAGAACATAGTGGTGATTTCCTGTATTTATTGATTTTGTGATTTAGATTAGAATTGTCTTTTATTTCAGAGATTAATTAGATTGTTTTGACAATGCTTAAAATAGATTATTTACTAAACTTGCTGATTTAGATGTAGATTGGTTTTTATAGAGTAATTCTGACATAGTTTAGCTGCTTAATGTGTTAGAGCTTTTATTTTGTTCATTGTTTTTCTTTGTGTATCATATGTAGGTATATTAGAAATAAAATTGTTATTTTTGTGTTTTGTTTTAATTTTTGTTTCGGATTTTGTTGATTGTCATGCATGTATACGTTATTATTGGGTGCTTCAACGAATGAGTCCAAGTTACCAGACACAGGAGCAGACCATTGACCAGATCAGCAGAAAATTCTGCATTCGTATATGCATAGTGGTGGTGCAAAGTCCAGTCAATCGCCAGCTTCAGAGGTCCGACACATATCAGGTTGTATCTATCCTTTCTCCCGTATTTATTTTATTGTTCTTTAGTGTGCATCTGCATTGCATGTTTGCATATTTTGTATGCCACTAGGGACAGTGTCATTCAAGCATGGGGGGATGGTTTAGGTGCACACTAAAAAATATATATATTTTTATGTCAGGTAGCTAAAAACTCATAAAAGCAGGTTTTTAAGAACAAGTTTGTAGCATATATGAATGTTTTTGCATAATCTAATAATTTAGAATTTATTTTAAGCCCCATGTGAATTTTTTTTTCTGATCCAAATAGAGTAGTTATTTATGAAACCGTTCAAAGAAAAGATAGTGTTTGAATGTTAGAATGTTTTGAATCACTTTAGTATAAGTATGCACAGTATGTTTTGTGGAAAAACTAAGCAATTGAAAGATGTTTAAAAATATGAGCTTAAAAGAAAAGAGCTACGTTTAGTTGTTGATGTCTTCGCGATTCCCAGTAGTTGAGCTCAGACACAAGTTGAAGTGTTTGAGTCTCATGACGAAAAGGATAACGAAGGAGATCAGCTTCTTGTCTAGTCGATATCCGTGGCCTATTTTGATTCGAGCAAGTAGAGTCTGAAGGGTGTTTTACACCTAGTGCCCTAAAGCCATCTGCTTTGGGAGTCATCGATTTGAAAGTTTGTTACATGAACTTCATAGAAAGCCGAAGAGATAGAGACATTGCACAAGATGAGAGGAAGACTATACGTAAACTATTAAAATAGAAGGTCTAGTGACTCGAGCAATTGAGTCTGAGGGATACTCTGTATCTGGTGCCCTAAGGTCGTCTAGCCTGGGAGTCACTGACCCAAAGCTCGCTACACGGGTCACGAAACTGGATATTTGAAATAGTGCTCAAGTGAGAAGAATGCTCAAGTGAGAAGAATTGAAAAACGGTGAAAAAATGAAAATCAAAAGAAAAAGAATGAGCTTAATAAGAAAAATTCATTGCTTAGGAATAATTGAGAAATACTGTGCAAAAAATATACAAGTGAGGATAAATGAATAATAACACGATAATACTTGACTTTCTAAAGAAAATCATGAATAATTACAAGTTTAGAAAAGTGAAAGAAAAAGGTTTTTACCGTGGTGGCATAAGAATTCTAAATTTGTTATGAGAGTGTACATTACGTAAAATATTTGCTTAAACTGATTTCTTAATTGCCTAATATTTTTGAAAAATCATTCTTGCATGACATTGATGTTTGTGGGTAGCATCTTTGCAAACCCTCACTAGACCTTACTCGTCCACTGGGATAACTCAGGGGTTTAAAGGGCTTGTTGCATGTGCTAAATGCAATCGTGATTCCTACGAAAGTGAGTTAGTTGTTTAAAAAGAGCTTGCATGTTATTCAGGTAGTCTGTATCCTCATTGCACAGATAGGGTGTATTGCTAGGGACTAGCAATTATTCTAGCATGGGGGTATTTGATGATGTATTAAATATGCATAATCTTAATACATTTTTATTATATAAATGCACCATTTATAGGTTTAGAACCCACACTTAGGTGCATATTGATGTCATTGAGCTACGATTCGAATTTCGTTCGAATCGGGCTTAAAACGAGAAAGTCAGTGCATTTACAGTGAAGCGGGTCAAACCTTGGGGCAAATCGGGTCATTTCAGATCCAAATCGCCCATCTGGGCCTTGGATCTCGGCAAAAACACCTCCAATTCGACCCACATCCACCCCAAATTTGAGTTTTACAAAATATTTGCTAAAAACCCCTCCTGAAAAGAGGCGCCCAGCTACTAAATACATTTTAATCCTCTTTCTGGAAATGCCAGAAAGAAGGCTAGTCGTTTAAATAGAAGGAGACGCCCAAGAGAGGGGCGTCTCTTGTCTGAGAATTTGTGCCCTAACACACCCGACTCCTCTTCCTTTATCTTCTCTCCCAGTTGTCCTTCATCCCCCTTCTTCATCCTCCATGGTCAGCCATGGCACCCACGCATATCTATTGAAGCCACCGGCCCCTCTTTAACCATTTCTTCTCTTCCACACCTTCCCTTCTTCGCCCTTTGCCGAACCTAACGTCTCATGTGTTTTGTGCAGGTTGTAGCAGCCAAGGAAGCATTCCAGCCATGGCAAGGGTGTCGTCTGCCCTTCCATGGCTAGCCGCCCCTTTCCCCGACGACTCTTTTTACCATCACCTTCACGCCATCTTCGAAATGCCTCTCGTTGCCATCTCTAGCTCAGTGCACAAAGCAGAGTTTGACAATATCATTGAGGATTTTGTGCGCAAGTCCTAAGCAAGAGTTTGCTCACCCACTACCCCTCCATTCGTCGGATCGCCCTTGAGGTATGATCTTCTTCTTTTCCCCTTTCTTTTAGATAAAACCCATAATGTTGTGTTGTGATTTGTAAATATTTGTGTTTTTCTGTTTTTCGTCCAGTCATAGTATGCAGAATTTGTGCATAGACCAGCACAGTAGGTTAATTAGATGTTTTAAGCTTTGATTTCGTTTTTAGTTTCTTTTTTATATCATTGATCATTGTTGAACATTGATTTCTTTAGGTTTGTCTAAACTGGCTGGGTTATTTCAAGCCGGCTGTAGCGTTTTATGTTGGAATAGTAGTTTGATAGATTAGTTTAAATTAGTTGATTTGCTGTGTAGGTTTAAGTAGTTTTAATATTGTAGCAGATTTAGTTGATTGCTGAAATTCTATTTTGTTTTGAGCTAGCCGATTGTAGTGGATGTCTATAATGCGTTTTTCTGTTTTTGTTCCATTTACAACAGGTTAGTAAGAATGGTGTTTGTGTTTAATAGTATTAAAGTCCATACATAGTCGTGTATTAGTGTAGTTTAATTCAGATTCTTAATTGGCGTTATGGAGTTAGTTAAAATTT
Source organism: Nuphar pumila (assembly GCF_984573655.1). NCBI lineage: Eukaryota > Viridiplantae > Streptophyta > Magnoliopsida > Nymphaeales > Nymphaeaceae > Nuphar > Nuphar pumila. The sequence goes on from NC_143253.1 coordinate 94,326,589, forward strand.
AGTTTTAGTGGGTGGATGTCTTGTAAAACCAATGTAGTGTCTGGTTTAATTATAGTTTTGTTCAAATCCTGTATGTAACAACATGTTGGATTAATGTTCGATGTATTCTAGAATAGGTTGAGTCATAGGTTAGTCTACATGAAATTATAATTTTTTATAGCTTGGTCGTATTAGTTCAAGGTTATGGTTATTTCATTATTTTGTAACATCGGTTTTGTGTGTTATGTGGGTGTCTTCTCTAAAAAGATGGATGCCATTAGAGGTCCAGCAAGGTCTGAGTTGTCGTTTGGTAGATCATTAGAGTCTAGGAACAATTATGGTAAGAGTCTAGGTTCAACGTATGGTGGTTTAGGTAAGTAGTTCTTTATTTTAATTACATTAAGATTAATTTATTTGTTTCTAAGATTTCATGTTGTGTGTTTTCCAAGGGAACCCATGTATGTAGGTGTCCAGGTACAAAAGTGGCGAGTTTGGTGTTGGTGGGTTTCTAATAATTCGTGAGGGTATAAATTGGAAAGTATTGATTTTTCTTTGAGAAGGTCAATCTGGAGAGAATGGCTGATTAAGGATTCATTTTTTGAATCCCTTACTTAATTTGTGCGATTATTTGCCTTAAAGAAGAAATGAGAAATTAATCAAATTGGCATCTTTTTAGTTAAAATGTGTGGGTCTTATGGGCTGACAGTTTTGGCTGTCTAAGGCAAGTGTTCTCCTTATGTAAAGAATGAAAAGAGGCCCACTTAATTCCCAGATTCCTTTATTAGGACAATTAGCCTTCTTTCCAATAATTGTATAGCCTACCATAGGGTTTCTTTATTTTATCGAGTATTTTAGGAATAGCTTTATCTTTTAGTTAGTTTCAAAATCGTGGTTAGCAAGTTAGGTAGTTATGGTGTGTCTTCCTTAGTGTAGTTTGAATACAATTTATGTGCTTGACTTAAATAGATTTATTGCTTCTTAATTCTTCCATTTTCGTTTTTAGTAAGTATTCTCTGTTTATTAGGTGTATTTTTGTCCAGCTAGGGTGGCGTGAATCTAAGTCAAAACTACACTCTAATCCGTCCCCCTAACTAACCTTAGTTAGTTAATTGACCCTAGTTAAATTAACTGATTAACCTTAGGTTGATGTTCTTGTTTCAATTAGGCTTTAGAGTTAATCATTGAGTATTTATTTAATTAGTTAGTTTATATTAGAGAGAGTGCATTAGGATTAATTAAATTCATGCATATAGATATTCTAATTAGAATTGCATCTTAGTTTATGATAGATTAAGCTTAACGTTTTGTTTAGATTAGATTTAACATCACTTGTTCAGTTCATTTAGATGTTTATGTAAGTAATCTAATTGCTGTCATTTCTGTAGTTTAACAGTCAATTTGTAGTGGTTAGGACTGTTTTTACATATAATTTAATGTTATAGTGTCATTAGTGGATTCTTTCAAATGAATAGTGCATTGATTTAAAAATCAGATTTTTTCCTCAACTTGCACTCGTCATTTTATGTAAAAATTTTCTGAGTTTTTCCAGAATTTTTTTTCTATTTTTTCCATCTGGGTGTTCACTGTCAGCAGACCAAAAATCAGCTCATTTCGAATTGATTTGGTCAGACTTTTAAGCGTTTTCCAAAAACAGCTTTTTCGTGTTTTTCAGTTTCGGGACATACGATTTCCAGATTTTACACGAATTTGAAACACTTATATCTGGAGCTTCATTAAGAATTTTTAAAGTCCGTAAAGTCTGACAGAATTTTGAATCTGTCAGAAACAGAACAAAAGAAATTTCGTGAAAATCAGACTTCGTTTGCCCCTTCAAATCCTCTGTTTGCGATAAGCTGTCAGAATCCACTTTTGCACTATTTAGAGACAAAACAGTCATTTAGCTAGTTGTTTGATTTTACATAGTTTTTAGTATTTTCTAGCATTTAGTTATTGAATTAACAGTAGTTAGAATAGTTGGAGTGCATTTGCTTAGCTAGTTCAGTTAGAAATTGTAGTTGTAGTTTTCTTTGGTTGTTAATTGTATTTTAATGTAGTAATGAGTGCAGAAATAGTTAGAGTATGCCTTATATTTAATTATTGATTGTTTACTGACTCTTTATTTTCATTGTTTTAGGTTGATGAGTTAGAAACAGATCTACATGTGTATTTACAATGCGAAGTGCAGATGCACGTGAGGTGAAAAGACAGGATTACCCCTGGCAATTTGGAGAAGACTTAGCAACCTGTTTTAGTTCATTTTCATTTTTAGATTGTTATTTAATTAGAATTGTAATATTAACATAGTTTTAAACAATTGTGATATTAATAAATTAATGTTTTAGATTTAATTCAGAATGTATCCCGTTCTTTGTGGATTTGACCCGTACTCGACACATTCATGGAAAGTCAGTTTTTATTATCTTTGGTTGACGATTTTCCAAATGCTTTTATTAAAAATAATGTTTTAAAAATACCATTGCAAAAAGTTCAACCAAATTTCCAAGCCTCGATTGGTATACCATCTAGGCCAACTGACCTTTTTTATTTCATTTTCTTCAAAGCCTTTGCAATTTCTTTCTTTTGAATCTTGCGCATGAAGTCACGATTCATCTCATGAAAAAGAATGGATAAGTCTCCAATATCCTCAGCATGACTTCCATTAAATAGCTTATCAAAATAATCTTTTCATCTCTCCTTAATCTTCTTATCTTTGACTAAGACCCTTTGTGTTTCATCTTTGATACATCTAACCATACCCAGATCTCTCGATTTTCTATCTCTCGATTTTCTATCTCTCATCTTTGCAAGTCTATAAATATCCTTCTCGCACTCTTTGGTATCCATCTTGTCATAAACCTCCTTATATACCTTATCCCTCGCGTTTCGAACTACTTTTTTAGCTTCCTTCTTTGCTAATATACTTCTCCAAATTCTCATTATCACGACTCTTACTTAGATTTCTATAACACTCTCTTTTAACCTTAATAGCTAATTTGGCATCCTCGTTCCACCATGATGTATCATTACCTAGCGATGCACCGCCTTTAGACTCACCCAATACCTCCTTAGCCACTTTGATCATCGCAAAATTTTTCCTCTCTTGTGGTTTTCTGTCTCTTCCTTCTCTTTTCCTTTTCCAGCCTCTATTTTCCTCCTTTTTGAAGGGAGAAAAATAAAAGACAGAAAAGAAAGAGAGAAGAGAAAAGAAAAGAAGAGAGAAGAGGAACTCTTTTGCGGGGTTTCACTTGACCTTGATTTAAAAATATTTAGCCAATTTAACTCGCCTCCGTTTTGAAAATTTGTGGGAAAATAGAGAGACGGGATTCGCTCGTCGATACGAGGTTCGACCGTTTCTGGCGCCTTTACCAGGGGTAATCGAACCAAGGATCGAATTTATGCCTTTTGCTTTGCCTAAATATCATCTAAGAATTTATCTTAAACATATAAATGCACAAAGAATTATGCTTGTGCAATGCAAGGATGTATGCTCTTTTTGAAAGATGTTTTGAAAATTTCCAAGTATTCTGAGATGAACTTGATAAGGGAGTGAAGAAATGATTGAATCTAACTTAGAACTTGAGATAGATCAGAGAAGTTATAAGTCTTTGAAGTAAATCAGAGTTGGAAGAATAAATCTTGATTTTGAGAAAGAATGATTTGAAGCTTTGAAATGAAAAGAAATGAAGTTTCAAAGTCAGAAATGGACTTTGAATTTTAATCATGAATTTAGGAGAAGAAGATGAAATTTTGAAGTGATATTGAATTCGAATCTTAGAATGGATCTGAGATAATCAAATGATATTTAAAAATAGAATGGGATTTAGGAAGTTTAGATGAGATCTGAAAATGGAATTGGATTCGAAATCTAGACTTGGGAATGAAATTGGATCTTTAAATGGATTTAAGATCTGAAATATGAGATCCAATGTAGAATTGAGTTCTGGATCCTAAAATGGATTTGGATCTGAAGTCTGAGATCCAAAGTAGAATTGGATTCTGGACCCTAAAATGGATTTGGATCTGAAGTCTGAGATCCAAGATGAAAGTTGAGTTCTGGATCCTAAAATGGATTTGGATCTGAAGTCTAAGATCCAAAAGTGGAATTGGATTCTGGATCCTAAAATGGAATTGGATCTAAAGTCTGTGATCCAATGTAGAATTGGACTCTGGACCCTAAGATGGATTTTGGATCTGAAGCCTGAGATCCAAAGTAGAATTGGATTCTGGATCCTAGAATGGAGTGGATCTGAATTTGGAGTTTGAATTTGGAATTTAGAAAATGAATCAAGAATTTCAAAGTTAAATTGAGCTTTGAATATTGATTTTCGAATATAAAACAAATTTGAAATTTCAAAGTCAAATTGAACTTTGAAATCTGATTTGAATTGAATATAAAAATGAATTTGGAATTTCAAAGTCAAAATTGAACTTTGAAATTTGATTTGAATTGAATATAAAAATGAATTTGGAATTTCAAAGTCAAAATTGAACTTTGAAATTTGATTTGAATTGAATATAAAAATGAATTTGGAATTTCAAAGTCAAATTGAACTTTGAAATCTGATTTGAATTGGAGTTTTTGAATATAAAATGAATTTGAAATCTCAAAGTTAATTTGAACTTCGAGATTGAAAATGAAATAGAATTGAAAATGAAAAGATGAATTGGACTTTACAAGAATTGAAGATTGATTGGGGAAGATATTTACATCACTTGGAGTTTTGAAAAAGGAATTTTGAAAATATGATGCAGTTCTATCCTAAATGATGAATGAATTTAAAGAATTTGAAATTGGATTTTAAAAAAGCATATTTCATTCTTTACATGAATTTGAAATAAGATTGAAAATATAATACATCCTTGACTATGGTCATTGAATGTATTATATAATAATCTATATTTAAATTCAGGTGAAGAATGAAACATATTTTGGTGCTTTTATAGAGTTTAGAAAGAAATTAACTCTCAGTATACCCTGACTATGGCCATTGGTATACGTATTGAATTAATTTTAAACTAAACTCTGATAAAAGAGGAAAATATTTAAAGAAAACATGATGAATTTTTGAAAAGGATCCAGTGTGGATCCAGTGTTATTTTATAAAAGATAAAAATACTAAGTTTTGTTTACATCCTGACTATGGCCATTGATGTAAATCATCAACTTAGGATTAATTACCTCTTACGAAATGGTGCACGTGCCATTCGTGTTTCACCATTGCGAGATTTTGGAAAATAAAGGTAAAAAGCATAAAAATAAGCAATTTAGGATATTTACAATGCTCATTCATTTTATCTAATACCGAAAATGTAATCTTCTCATTAAGACTTAACTATTACAACTCATAAAATTTACAATCCCAAGTAATGACCTTTTCTGCATATTTCCTGCAAAACACTCGATTAGTATGGAAAATGGAAGCGCATTGCATATATCATATGGAGGTTAAAAAAAATGCTCATGTGCCAAGACTTTGAAGATCTAAAATGTAGAAAGATGAAAACAATATGTACCTATGCACATGTATATATGCATATATATATATATATATTTATTTATTTATTTATTTATATATATACATACATATATGTACATATATGTATATACATATATATATATATATATACATATATATATTCCTATAATGATTTAAACCAAGTGAAACGTGCCTATATACACCAAATTTAGTGAGAAAATGGGTGTAGACACAAGGAATCTACAACTGCATTTGGATTGCCATGAAGAGGGTGAATGTTGAGGGGGTATAACAGGAGCAGAAACGTAGGTGGATGAGAGTGGTGCTGATGAAGGGACAAAAAGCAAGGTGTAATATATGAAAGAGTGACATGCAGCCAATGATGGTTTGATGTTGTATAATTAAATGGAAGCACACAGCAGCTGGGAATTATGTGTGTGCTGGACAGAAGATGCGAGGGTGTTATATGCTGGTGTATGGAAGTTCACAGGATAATGAAATGTATATTTGACTATGATGGAACTTGGTGGATGCATTGGCTGTGTACATAGTAGAAAGTGCTTGATGACTGTGGACCTAGTGTATAGGTACACCTGATTTACATAATGTGCATGCCCCTAGCAAAAGCAATGTGAAGGAGAAATGGTGTGATAGTATAAAACAACACAGCTGTGATAGCCTGTGAAACCTGTCCAAGGCATATTAAAATCACATGTATATCTGGTATGGTTGCATCTTCTGATAATAGTAAGGTCAAGAATGATGAGGCAGATGAGATTGATAGACATCCACAGCCAAATTTTCTCTACGCAAGCATGTAATTTGATTACGCATGCTGCATGAAATCGTGCACATGTGTGCCTATGCCTGATAAGTGCTTCATTTCCAATTTACAAGAAACTTTCAGATATCAACAAATGCCAGAGTAAACATAATAATACATCTGGTACCAGTGACCATTGTAAATGCTGCTTTTCAACAGTAAGGCAGACCTCAAAGTTGCCTTCATGCTCTTTATATCATCACTGCCAAAGTTTACATCTGCTTACATCAAGCTTAACTAATGGAGAGGTTTACTGAGCATGCTAAACAAAAGCTTTAATTCCAATTTCACGAGAGAACAACAGATTCATATATGCTTCATCATGGTAACCATCTAAATTAAATTAAAAGAAAACTTGGGATTAAGACTTTATCACTGCAAACCATCTGTATGGACATATACGACCTAAAAGATATTTGCAAATCCATCAAAAAGCAAAGTCAAAAATTCAAAAGCCAAGAAGAACCTGGTGACTTGTCTGGATTAGTGACTTCCTTTTCAACTGAAGATACAGGCGTTGATAAAGCAGCTAGTTCCTTTATTGTAGTTCAGAGCCAAATAAAGTAGATCACAGGTTTTTATTTTAGGCATCCTCCTTCAACAAGATCAGTGGAGGACGTTTAGCGGCTGTAACTTTTGATTCAACGTGAAAGAGCTTAGCAACATCCTCACTGATAATCTGGTAGAAAGATACACCATCTTCTAATCTGGAGGCTTTGTCATCTTAAAGATAAGAAATTACCATATGTTAATGAGAATATAATGATAGCACAAAATGAATTAGATACTTTGTTGTCTAAAAACAAAAGATAATTGCCAGATATTTATCGGAAATCTATCATGACAGCAGTCACCAAAACCAGAAATAATTCCTGGTCTAGCTAACATGATAAAGAGTCTAAACCACCTGATATCCTTAAGCATTATTAATTTAAGAGAGGTGCAGTATAGCTGGGACTTTATACATCAAACATTCCTAAAGGATTCAGAATCAAGGATAACCAAAACTCCCCTTTTGCAGCTGTATTGATATGGGTCTTGTCATGTTTTGATTCAGCTTCTTGACAACCCGAAATCTGCAAGCTCTGTTTCTTCTTTCCCCTTTTCATGAATGTGAGGAAATCTTCCAAGATCATTACCTTCAGTGCCTTATCTGGTTTCAAACTAAAATTTTTGGCTCATTATAACCTTGAATTTGTAAACTGAATGACTTTTGACAAATCATAACAGGAAATTTTTAGCAGCAGAATAGCTAAAGAAAAATTAAGACACAAGCATAGCAAGTAAAAAAAAAAAGATTGATCGGGAGTATCATACCTTTCTGGCCTTATCACAAAAAAACAATCTTCTCATTCATCTTCTATATTTCCATTAGAGCAGTGGTATACCCTTCAATATAATACAAATAATCTAGCTTTGATTTGGAAGTGGTAACTAAATTGAGGGCTAAGCCTCTCTCTTGTGTATGTCCCCAACAACTACAAGCATGGAAAATTTTTCCAAGGATACCATGAATGGGCTTGGGATAGCTATACTCAAACAACCCCTCTTTATTTTGCAGTATGAAGAAATTAAGCTCCTGATCACGGGAAACTATGGTGGGAAGACCAAACATATGGGGCTTGAAGATTTTCCCATACCTCTCAAAAAAAAGGGGTGGTGTCTGCAAGGCCATTCAAGCAGAACTGCCACCTTTTTCAAATTCAGACCTATATAGTAAATGTTTGTTGTGCATCCTTGATTTACATCCCGAACGTAACGTATGCCCACCCAACTGCTGATGGGACGGAGGGTACATAGCATTCCGGCGAACAGGGCATTCTAATAATTCCTGCACACTCAAGTAAATCATTACTCTGAGGAAGATTTATAATCTCTGGGTTACTCCCTCATAAATCGTCTGGGCAAAAGTTTACAGAACCCATTGCATGCTGATGAAGAAGCCACCTGTTATGTATTGATATTCCCTGTTGATGCCCTGAACCTTTATTGGTGTTTCTGGATAAACCTGATACCCACAACAGAGGGTGTGGCCTTCCTGATCCTCTCTTTCCGCTGTCAGAAGGCTTGAATAAACTGCTGATAGTATGCCTTAATAAGATGAATCCTGTAGGAATACAGGGCAACCTGCAAAACATGGTTAATAATAAGAATTTCTGAGAGTTCTACGTAAATTTGTTGATGGCAAAGGGGATAGTAGTCTGAGCTTTCTCCTTGCAACCCAAACATAAATGGAATTCTCAATAACAGATGTTTGTGTTGCCTTACCTTGAAGCAAACCTAACTTCTTCAAACCAGTCCTGACGTACCTGGACTGAAATACAAAGAGAGGCATTTCTGTATTTCATATTTCTGCCATATATCCTCTTTTCTTCTACCTGCAATTTTAACAAAACGCCAAAGAAAATCTACTTCTCTCCCAAGTGTTTCTGATAGGGCATCTTTAGTGAAAGAGCCAAGTATCCGTTATTGAGGGAACCCACATCATTGCAAAAGATGTTCATATTAATATGTATGAAATGTAATAGGTCTGAATGTGAGGGTAAGAGGTCGGATTTTGTCGTGGTTTGATTGCAGCTATTGTCAAGATCGATTGGGATGAATAGCCTTCTTATGGTGAACCCATGAATGCCTATACAGGTTTTATCAACTGGTTATCTAACCAGATCAAAAACACATGGAGGTGTTGACCCTCTATGTAAATCCTATTGGTAAATGGAAACATGAATAAACAAACTTGTATTGAAACACAAAAGAATAGGATACTGACCTAAGGCAGAATATAGAGGAGCAAAGATCGATATGATGGATCATAAATCGAAGATGAAATGTGATACACAAATGCCACAACACGCAGAAGGGAAATGCCAATGAATAGTGCGATAACTAAACACATTTATGTAATATAACATGTTCTCCATACAGAACAAGAAATTCAGTTTGATGGAAAATCAAAGCAAAGATTCAACAATAAAAAAAATGTGATACGGTAACTGAAAGGGATTGAGAATCAAATGTGATACGGTAACTGAAATAAGAAAGAGGGAATCAAAGTAAAACAAAAAGAGCGAAGCCAGAAAGAAAACCTAAACCGAAAATCAAAAAGTGGAAGAACCACTAATTATGAGTAACAAAACGAAATTGAAAGGAAAGGAACAAAACGAAATCAAAAGGGTAAAATCAACTGTAACTAGAACAGGAAATTGAATGTAAATTGGGAATCCGACGCCATCTGAAAATGGGGATAAAAACAGTAGAAATGAATCGTCAAGGTTAAAAGATAATCAAAATGAAAAACAAGAAATCAGAATCAGAAAAGAAATCCAAATGCCAACTACAATCAAGGTGGAAAGAAGAAAAAAAAAAGACACAGATCAGAATAAAATAAATAAAAAGAAAATTATAAATAAATAGGAAAGAAAGTGTTGGAACGCAAGTGTTTCATTGCTGTTGCACGTATGTAGGTCGATCTTGTTGCAAACAGATCGATTCTACATGTGTGTTTTAATTAAAGGAAAATCAGAAAATAAGATGGAAGAAGAAAACAAAATTGGAAAAGAAAGGGGTGTGTCGCTTACCTTAGCCTTGGCGTGAAGGTTGATGGGCTTCCTTCAGTTGATCGAAGGAGGAAACCACCGGAATCCAGAGAAGAAAGAAAGGGGAGAAGAAGAAGATGTGTATGGTGGGGTGGAACGCGGTCGTGAAGAAGGAAGGAAGGAAGGTGCTGGGGTGAGAACGGATGAGATTGAGAGGGGATGCAAATGGTTCTTTTAAAGAAAAGGAGGAGGGTTTGGTTGAAGATGGGTGGAGGAGAGCGAGTTTGTTAACGATGGACGGGAGATGAGAGGTGAAAGAAACTTTTGGGAGGGCGATGGAGGAGAAAGGAGAAGCTTCTGGAGGGGAAGCGGAGGGGAGAAGACGAGAGTTAGGGTTTTCAAAACCCTAACTCGACTCTTAAACATCGAAAATAAGGTTTTCCACAAAAGGGCCTCTTTAAAAAGTTTTTCTAAAACTGGTTTCCAAAAACCTTTTTTTTTTTGCAATTTCCTTTATTTGATTTTTTTGTTCTTTTCTCGGTATTTTCCATTTTTTGTATTTTTTGAAATAAAATCCTAAAGTTTTACAGGAAAACTAATTTTTTGTGTTTTTCTCGAGAAATATTTACAAAAGAAGGTTTTCAAGGCTACTCGGAGGAAATTTCTCCAGAAAATGGGTTTGGACCCAAGTTTTGAGAAAATATTCGAGTTTTAAACCTCGAATCGAGGAATATAACACGATTTGTCCAAGCGGATACCGGACGAAGTGTCTGAGCCTTTCAAAAGTTATTTTGGTAATTTTGAGAATCAATTGGATGACAATGCTCAGATTTGGATTATGATATCGGATCTGGATCTGAAATCGAGTCAGATATATAAAATGAATTTAATTTCAGTAAAACTTTGGGAAATGTACTGGAATTTAGGTTTGAAAGTGACTCAATTGCTCAGAAAATGTAATCAGGGGCAAAAAGGGGATATTTAAAAGATTTTGAAAAATTTGGGGTGTTCACAGATGCCCCTCTTTGCTACTAAGCCGGCAAAAAGCCGAGCTTAGTGGTAAAGATAACACTCCAAATTTTGAAAAAAATGCCCCAGTTAGCCAACCTGAACTGGGTGTGGAAGAATTATGGCTCTTCAGGCTTAAAGCCTTGTCCTGAATGGCTTGGGGGGACGAAAGCCTCGACAATGATATGAATAAATGATAAAAATGAGGAAATCGTGATGGGATTTTGGGTGAAGACCCCGAAATGATGAAAGCTAAGAATTTTGATCACGTCTCATGGGTGAGACAAGATCACCTTTTCAGAATGACTCAGGTTTAGCCCTTAACCTGGATGGGACAAATATATCTCAAAATAACTTGAATGGGGAAGGGAATATATGCTGACCTTGATGGGACATTTTTTAGAAAATGCCTCATGAGATGAAGCTCAAGTAGGATTTTATTCTGGATGGATATACAAAGCATGGATTTCTTGATGGGAAGAACCATGATGGGACTTTGGAAGAAAACACCTTGTCAAAACGAGACTCAGGTTTAACCCAAACCTGAAAAAGGAAGATACCTCGATGCACGAGGTTCAGGCTTAACCCTTAACCTGAAGGGGACGACCATACGGAATCTTCGAGTGAAGAGACCATGATGGGACAGGAGAGATATTTCAGCTGAATGGGGTAACTCTTCTGGGAATGTGAGAGATGGAAAATAAGGAGATGTGAGGCAATAAACGATGAATAAGGTAATAGGAGGCAAACCCTTCGAGGGTGTGAAAAGATGAATAGGGTGATCCTTGTAGTAAGGAGAAGAAGAATCTCTTGACGAGGCGAAAGATGGAACAAGGCGATTCTTTTGACAGGAGAAGGAAAATTTTTTGATCAACGCGAAAGATGAGGAGGGCAATTTTTTTAGAAAGGAGAAGGCGAAAATGAAATATGAAGATGGTAATCCTTTTAGTAAGGAGAAGGAAAAATGTGAAATATGAAGATGGCAATCCTTTTAGCAAGGAGAAGGCAAGATGTGAAATATGAAGATGGCAATCCTTTTAGCAAGAAGAAGGAAAAATGTGAAATATGAAGATGGCAATCCTTTTAGCAAGGAGAAGGCAAAAATGTAAAATATGAAGAAGGCAATCCTTTTAACAAGGAGAAGGCAAAAATGTGAAATATGAAGAAAGCAATCCTTTTAACAAGGAGAAGGCAAACCTTTTGATCAAGGCAAAAGATGAATAAGGCAATCCTTTTATCAAGGAGAAGGCGAGTCTTTCGATCAAAACGAAAGACAAGGAAGGCAATCCTTTTATCAAGGAGAAGGCGAGTCTCTCGACAAAGTGAAAGACAGAGAAGACAATCCTTTTATCAAGGAGAAAGCGAGTCTCTCGACAAAGCGAAAGACGGAGAAGGCAATCCTTTTATCAAGAAGAAGGCGAGTCTCTTGACAAAGCGAAAGACAGAGAAGGCAATCCTTTCATCAAGGAGAAGGCGAGTCTCTCAACAAAGCGAAAGACGAAAAAGGCAATCCTTTTATCGAGGAGAATGCGAGTCTCTCGACAAAGCGAAAGACGGAGAAGGCAATCCTTTTATCAAGGAGAAGGCGAGTCTCTCGACAAAGCGAAAGACGGGGAAGGCAATCCTTTTATCAAGGAGAAGGCGAGTCTCTTAACAATGCGAAAGACGAGGAAGGTAATCCTTTTATCAAGGAGAAGGCGAGTCTCTCGACAAAGCGAAAGACCGAGAAGGCAACACCAAGATGTATCAAAACATATGTCAAGTTCTTATTTCTTTATCAGGAAAGCTGGAAAATTTTGCCAAAAATGATAAAATTTATAGTTGATTCAAGGTAATTTTAAGGTAAGCACTTTCGGAAGGTGTTCCCTCTTCCACCTAGAGTATTTCCCCCAACTAGGTTAACTCTTATAGAATCCAGAATCAAAGTCAAATTTTGTTGTTGGTTTTCTTCAAGAATGCTATCAATTTTCTTGATATGAAAGGAGAGGAAATATTCTTAGCTTCATAAAAGTAATTAAATGAGAATATATTGATAGAAGAATTTCACATAGATAAAGAAGATTCTTTGCAGTTTGGGCAGTTTGATATCCTGGGTATTTTCCCATGATGATCTTTTTGCACTCTTTTGAGTCATAGGGCTTTCTTGGGCTTTTACATCATCCTTCATTTTGGAGATGTCCTGACTTTTCTCTCTTTTTCAGGGGGGAGGGTACGTCACAAACTCCTTCATCTCGGAGATGTTTCGATCCTTCTTTTCTTTCTCAGGGATTATATTGATGATACAGGCTCAAAAGGTCTTTAGATGATAGCAGAAATCAAATATCATTTAGGGTTTGTCGGTAGGTTCATCGCACTCGCCTTCATCTCGACGGTGATTTGAACTTTCCATGGAAGGATCCTTCACAAACTCCTTCATCTCGGTAGATGATTCAAATCTTCTTTGGCCTCGGGGATCTAGCTCGCATAATTCGTCTTCATCTTGACGACAATTGAGAGATCCCTTTTGCGGATATTTGATTGCAGCTTTGAAGGACTGAGGATATATATGGATTGGGTAGGTCCCTTTTTGACTGCCAGGATATTTCCACTGTCTTACTGCAAAAGAATAATCTTTAAGGATGTGCCATAGTTACGATCAATATCAATTCACTTATGGCTTTTCAACATCATTGAATTTTCCTTTGCCGGTCATATCAAAGATTTTTTTCTTCATCCTCTTGGTTGACCAACAAAAAATTTGGAGTTTGAGCCTTTCTTCATAGAAGCTTCACCCTTTTGGAAGGAATACTAAGGAGATTTGAGGAAATTCTTTATATAATTTTGAGATTAACAACTATTTTATGGCAATTTGGCAAGATATTCCTGAAATCCTTGATGACGAAACCTTTGCTTAACATCGAACTTTGATATATCAGTGGGATTCTGGGGAGGAATCCAACATGAGGCTGAATTCTGAAGGTGAATATAAATTTAGAGTTCTGAAGGCAAGCTTGGCAAAAACTAGATTTTGAAGGTAAACTCTTGAAAGAACATCTGAATCAGGACTCGAATTCTACAAGGAAAACAGGAAAATTCGAGTCGAAACTCGAGTCTCCAAAGGAAAACTGGAAGGTTCGAGTTGGGGCTCGAATCTCAAAGGAAAACCTTGAAAATTCATATATTGAAGGCAAGAAAACTTGAGATAAAACTCAAATTTTTGAAGGACAGCAGGAAAATTCGAGTCAGGGCTCGAATCAAAACTTAAAGGTTCATTTATTGAAGGCAAGAAAACTTGAGATAAAACCCAAATTTTCGAAGGAAAGCAGGAAAGTTCGAGTCAGGGCTCGAATCAAAACTTGAAGGTTCATTTATTGAAGGCAAGAAAACTCGAGATAAAACCCAAATTTTCGAAGGAAAACAGAAAAGTTCGAGTCAGGGCTCGAATCTTGAAGAAAAACTTGGAAGTTCATATTTTTGAAGGAAAGAAGACTCGAGTTAAGACCCAAATCTTCAAAGGAAAGTTGGAAAATTCGAGTCAAGGCTCAAATCTGAAAGGAAAACTTGAAAGTTTTATTTATTGAAGGCAAGAAAACTCAAGATAAAACTCAATTTTTCAAAGGAAAGCTGGAAAGTTCGAGTTAGGGCTCGAATCTCAAAGGGAAACTTGAAAGTTTAGATCTCGAAGGAAAAGAAGACTCGAGTTAAAACCCAAATCTTTGAAGGAGAGTTGGAGAGTTCGAGTCAAGGCTCGAACCTCGAGGAAAAAGTTGGAAGTTCGAATCAAAACTCGAATCTCAAAGGAGAATTGATGAGAAGGGATAGAAATTGATGGAAGATTGACATAAATTGAGGAAAATTGAGGAAAGATTGTGACCTGAGGGCTAACTGATCGGTCAGCCAGACACTAGCACGAGTGTTAGACTTACCTATATGAGTACTGGATTTTTCAAAAATGCCCCAGTATGAGTAGTGGGTTTTCTTGCGGAGATTTGAAGAAAAAGGGACAACGACATTCTAAAATACTTAAGAATTGAGCAAGAATGATTGTCGGTGTTTTCAGGATTATCCCTTATCCTGAAGGGGAAAAAGAATAGAATTTAAGGAAATTTAATGAAGGGAAATTGATATAAATCTAGAAAATCAATAAAGATTGATAAAACTTGTATTTTGCAAAAGAATTCTCATAGGCATTATTGCTCCTACGAGGGGTTTCAAGATTTTCCCTTATCCTAAATGGAAAAAAGAATAGAATTTAAGAAAAATAAAGAGAAATTAATATAAATTTAGAAAAATCAATAAAGGTTGATGAAACTTGTATTTATAAAAGAATCCTCATAGGTAGCGTTATTGCTCCTACGAGGGGTCTCAGGATTGTCCCTTATCCTGAATGGGAACACCTCGGACAATGAGGGTCAGGTTTATCCCTTAACCTGAGGGGGAACACCTCGGACAACGAGGGTCAGGTTTATCCCTTAACCTGAAAGGGCGAACACCTCGGACAACGAGGGTCAGGTTTATCCCTTAACCTGAAAGGGCAAAAAAAGGAATAAGAAAATACCTCATGGGAAAGAGGCATCAGGTTTATCCCTTAACCTGAAAGGGAAATGTGAATTTGATAAAATAGAATTGAGGAAATATTGATAAACTTGATAAAACTTTGATAAAATTGATGTAAACTTGATAAAAATATGAATAAAATGAATGAAACTGATAAAGATATCCAAATTAACTGAAAATTTATAAGATTTAAGAGAAAAGGGAGTTTTTCTGATCCTGTCTGCATACGGGATCTTGAAAGGAAAAAAATGTTTATTTAAAAGATAAGTGAGAAATTATTTTGGGAAAGAAAATCCACCGCAAGAAGAATGATCAGCGCAAGATCTGATCCTTTAAAAAGGGAATCATCATGAGAGATCATCATGAGGTTTGATTTCGAGAATAGTGGTTTAAAAACCAATTTTGAAAGAGAAAACAAAAATGAGGTGATGATTTTGAAAACAAATGGTTTTCAAAACCTAATTTGGAAAAGGAAAAATCAACATGTTAGTTTATTTAAAAGGGATTTAGATCAAAATATTTGAATCTTTTGAAGACTTTTGCAGAAATTTTATGATTTTGAAAATCCTCATAGGCAATATCATTTCTCTCATGATGGAGGAAAACAAATTTTGAAAATAGATGATAAGGATTTAAATTTTTTGAAAAATAGCAGGCAGGATAAAAAAGATTTTAAAGAAATCAGAAAGAAAAGTCAATACACCTGGGTTTTTAAAAGAGGAAATTTTGAATAATATATATCCAGTTTTTTTGGAAAATATAAGGAGTATATATATATATATATATATATATATATATATATATATATATATATATATATATATATATAAAATTCAATCATAGACATACAAGCAAGGATGCACAAATAGCACTCCCTAAAGCTGACTCTATATGCAATATTTGAAATGGCTTATAGGACCTTAATCCTAACTCTAAGATTTATATCATCTGATTCTCATCAAGGTATGCCGATATACTCAAGCCGAAGCTCGAAGTACGTGGCATAAAATATCTCTCCGGTTCTAAGGTAATGGTTTCCCAACATCCTTGAGCACCTACTGATATACCTCGGACTATGGCCCTTAGGTACGTGGTAGGGGGGCGCAAACCCAAATAAGTGGCCCAGTTGTGAGGCTCTCTCCCGAACTATGGTTTAGTGAGACAACCTAGCAACGTGAAGACCGGGACAATATAGGTAGGGATGTTTTTCAAAAACATGTCCAACATGCAATAAAACCAGAAAGCTCTAATGCAACCTAAAGAGATAGAATTTAAATGAAAAGAAGCATACACTTGCATATATTGTTTGCATTCAATCCCTAGAATTGAGGAGAGTTGTATTTAAAACCTAAGTCTAATGTGAACATAGAATAATCTCCTCAATATGGTCCTACCAAACTATACTTAGATCCTATATGCAATGATGTCAGCTTTAGGACAGAGTCTAGACTCCTAAGGTTTGCATGAAAAATGAAGCTGACATTTATAGAATAAAAACCCAGATAATGTCAAAGCAAAGCAAAGGCATCAAATTCGACCAGACGGAGACAAGTCCCATCACGGTCGCCAAAACTATGATCATCGCAAAAATTTTCCTTTTTTGTGGTTTTCCCTCTCTTCCTTCTCTTTTCCTTTTCCAGCCTCTATTTTCCTCCTTTCTGAAGGGAGAAAAATAAAAGACAGAAAAAAAAGAGAGAAGAAAAAAGAAAAGAAGAGAGAAGATGAACTCTTTTGCGGGGTTTCACTTGACCTTGATTTGAAAATATTTAGCCAATTTAACTCGCCTCTATTTTCAAAATTTGCGGGAAAATAGAGAGACGGGATTCGCTCATCGGTACGAGGTTCGACCGTTCCTGGCGCCTTTACCAGGGGTAATCGAACCAAGGATCGAATTTATGCCTTTTGTTTTGCCTAAATATCATCTAAGAATTTATCTTAAAGATATAAATGCACAAAGAATCATGCTTGTGCAATGCAAGGATGTATGCTCTTTTTGAAAGATGTTTTGAAAATTTCCAAGTATTTTGAGATGAACTTGATAAGGGAGTGAAGAAATGATTGAATCAAACTTAGAACTTGAGATAGATCAGAGAAGTTCTAAGTCTTTGAAGTAAATCAGAGTTGGAAGAATAAATCTTGATTTTGAGAAAGAATGATTTGAAGCTTTGAAATGAAAAGAAATGAAGTTTCAAAGTCAGAAATGGACTTTGAATTTTAATCATGAATTTAGAAGAAGAAGATGAAATTTTGAAGTGATATTGAATTCAAATCTTACAATGGATTTGAGAAAATCAAATGATATTTAAAAATAGAAAGGGATTTAGGAAGTTCAGATGAGATCTAAAAATGGATTTGGATTCGAAATCTAGAATTGGGAATGGAATTGGATCTTAAAATGGATTTAAGATCTGAAATCCGAGATCCAATGTAGAATTGGGTTCTGGATCCTAAAATGGTTTTGGATCTGAAGTCTAAGATCCAAAGTGGAATTGGATTCTGGACCCTAAAATGGATTTGGATCTGAAGTCTGTAATCCAAGATGGAAGTTGAGTTCTGGATCCTAAAATAGATTTGGATATGAAGTCTAAGATCCAAAAGTGGAATTGGATTCTGGATCCTAAAATGGAATTGGATCTGAAGTCTGTGATCCAATGTAGAATTGGACTCTGGACCCTAAGATGGATTTTGGATCTAAAGCCTGAGATCTAAAGTAGATTTGGATTATGGATCCTAGAATGGAGTGGATCTGAATTTGGAGCTTGAATTTGGAATTTAGAAAATGAATCAAGAATTTCGAAGTTAAATTGAACTTTGAATTTTGATTTTCGAATATAAAACAAATTTGAAATTTCAAAGTCAAATTAAACTTTGAAATCTGATTTGAATTGAATATAAAAATGAATTTGGAATTTCAAAGTCAAAATTGAACTTTGAAATTTGATTTGAATTGAATATAAAAATGAATTTGGAGTTTCAAAGTCAAAATTGAACTTTGAAATTTGCTTTGAATTGAATATAAAAATGAATTTGGAATTTCAAAGTCAAATTGAACTTTGAAATCTGATTTGAATTGGAGTTTTTGAATATAAAATGAATTTGAAATCTCAAAGTTAATTTGAACTTCGAGATTGAAAATGAAATAGAATTGAAAATGAAAAGATGAATTGGACTTTACAAGAATTGAAGATTGATTGAGGAAGATATTTACATCACTTGGAGTTTTGAAAAAGGAATTTTGAAAATATGATGCAGTTCTATCCTAAATGATGAATGAATTTAAAGAATTTGAAATTGGATTTTAAAAAAGCATATTTCATTCTTTACATGAATTTGAAATAAGATTGAAAATATAATACATCCTTGACTATGGTCATTGAATGTATTATATAATAATCTATATTTAAATTCAGGTGAAGAATGAAACATATTTTGGTGCTTTTATAGAGTTTAGAAAGAAATTAACTCTCAGTATACCCTGACTATGGCCATTGGTATACGTATTGAATTAATTTTAAACTAAACTCTGATAAAAGAGGAAAATATTTAAAGAAAACATGATGAATTTTTGAAAAGGATCCAGTGTGGATCCAGTGTTATTTTATAAAAGATAAAAATACTAAGTTTTGTTTACATCCTGACTATGGCCATTGATGTAAATCAACAACTTAGGATTAATTACCTCTTACGAAATGGTGCACGTGCCATTCGTGTTTCACCATTGCGAGATTTTGGAAAATAAAGGTAAAAAGCATAAAAATAAGCAATTTAGGATATTTACAATGCTCATTCATTTTATCTAATACCGAAAATGTAATCTTCTCATTAAGACTTAACTATTACAACTCATAAAATTTACAATCCCAAGTAATGACCTTTTCTGCATATTCCCTGCAAAACACTCGATTAGTATGAAAAATGGAAGAGCATTGCATATATCATACGGAGGTTAAAAAAAAAATGCTCATGTACCAAGACTTTGAAGATCTAAAATGTAGAAAGATGAAAACAATATGTACCTATGCACATGTATATATGCATATATATATATATATATATTTATATATATACATATATATATATACATACATATATGTACATATATATATATATACATATATATATATATATATATATATATATATATTCCTATAATGATTTAAACCAAGTGAAATGTGCCTATATACACCAAATTTAGTGAGAAAAGGGGTGTAGACACAAAGAATCTACAACTGCATTTGGATTGCCATGAAGAGGGTGAATGCTGTGGGGGTATAACAGGAGCAAAAATGTAGGTGGATGAGAGTGGTGCTGATGAAGGGGCAGAAAGCAAGGTGTAATATATGAAAGAGTGACTGGCAGCCAATGATGGTTTGATGTTGTATAAGTAAATGGAAGCACACAGCTGCTGGGAATTATGTGTGTGCTGGACAGAAGATGCGAGGGTGTTATATGCTGGTGTATGGAAGTTCACAGGATAATGAAATGTATATTTGACTATGATGGAACTTGGTGGATGCGTTGGCTGTGTACATTGTAGAAAGTGCTTGATGACTGTGGACCTAGTGTACATGTACACCTGTTTTACATAATGTGCATGCCCCTAGCAAAAGCAATGTGAAGGAGAAATGGTGTGATAGTATAAAACAACACAACTGCGATAGCCTGTGAAACCTGTCCAAGGCATATTAAAATCACATGTATATCTGGTATGGCTGCATCTTCTGATAACAGTAAGGTCAAGAATGATGAGGCAGATGTGATTGATGGACATCCACCGCCAAATTTTCTCTACGCAAGCATGTAATTTGATTACGCATGCTGCATGAAATCGTGCACATGTGTGCCTATGCCTGATAAGTGCTTCATTTCCAATTTACAAGAAACTTTCAGATATCAACAAATGCCAGAGTAAACATAATAATACATCTGGTACCAGTGACCATTGTAAATGCTACTTTTCAACAGTAAGGCAGACCTCAAAGTTGCCTTCATGCTCTTTATATCATCACTGCCAAAGTTTACATCTGCTTACATCAAGCTTAACTAATGGAGAGGTTTACTGAGCATGCTAAACAAAAGCTTTAATTCCAATTTCACGAGAGAACAACAGATTCATATATGCTTCATCATGGTAACCATCTAAATTAGATTAAAAGAAAACTTGGGATTAAGACTTTATCACTGCAAACCATCTGTATGGACATATACGACCTAAAAGATATTTGCAAATCCATCAAAAAGCAAAGTCAAAAATTCAAAAGCCAAGAAGAACCTGGCGACTTGTCTGGATTAGTGACTTCCTTTTCAACTGGAGATACAGGCGTTGACAAAGCAGCTAGTTCCTTTCTTGTAGTTCAGAGCCAAATAAAGTAGATCACAGGTTTTTATTTTAGGCATCCTCCTTCAACAAGATCAGTGGAGGACGTTTAGCGGCTGTAACTTTTGATTCAACGTGAAAGAGCTTAGCAACATCCTCACTGATAATCTGGTAGAAAGATACACCATCTTCTAATCTGGAGGCTTTGTCATCTTAAAGATAAGAAATTACCATATGTTTATGAGAATATAATGATAGCACAAAATGAATTAGATACTTTGTTGTCTAAAAACAAAAGATAATTGCCAGATATTTATGAGAAATCTATCATGACAGCAGTCACCAAAACCAGAAATAATTTCTGGTCTAGCTAACATGCTAAAGAGTCTAAACCACCTGATATCCTTAAGCATTATTAATTTAAGAGAGGTGCAGTATAGCTGGGACTTTATACATCAAACATTCCTAAAGGATTCAGAATCAAGGATAACTGAAACTCCCCTTTTGCAGTTGTATTGATATGGGTCTTGTCATGTTTTGATTCAGCTTCTTGACAACCCGAAATCTGCAAGCTCTGTTTCTTCTTTCCCCTTTTCATGAATGTGAGGAAATCTTCCAAGATCATTACCTTCAGTGCCTTATCTGGTTTCAAACTAAAATTTTTGGCTCATTATAACCTTGAATTTGTAAACTGAATGACTTTTGACAAATCATAACATGAAATTTTTAGCAGCAGAATAGCTAAAGAAAAATTAAGACACAAGCATAGCAAGTAAAAAAAAGATTGATCGGGAGTATCATACCTTTCTGGCCTTATCACACAAAAAAACAATCTTCTCATTCATCTTCTATATTTCCATTTGAGCACTGGTATACCCTTCAATATAATACAAATAATCTAGCTTTGATTTGGAAGTGGTAACTAAATTGAAGGCTAAGCCTATCTCTTGCGTATGTCCCCAACAACTACAAGCATGGAAAATTTTTCCAAGGATACCATGAATGGGCTTGGGATAGCTATACTCAAACAACCCCTCTTTATTTTGCAGTATGAAGAAATTAAGCTCCTGATCACGGGAAACTATGGTGGGAAGACCAAACATATGGGGCTTGAAGATTTTCCCATACCTCTCAAAAAAAAAGGGGTGGTGTCTGCAAGGCCATTCAAGCAGAACTGCCACCTTCTTCAAATTCGGACCTGTATAGTAAATGTTTGTTGTGCATCCTTGATTTACATCCCGAACGTAACGTATGCCCACCCAACTGCTGATGGGACGTAGCATTTCGGCGAACAGGGCATTCTAATAATTCTTGCACACTCAAGTAAATCATTACTCTGAGGAAGATTTATAATCTCTGGGTTACTCCCTCATAAATCGTCTGGGCAAAAGTTTACAGAACCCATTGCATGCTGATGAAGAAGCCAACTGTTATGTATTGATATTCCCTGTTGATGCCCTGAACCTTTATTGGTGTTTCTGGATAAACCTGATACCCATAACAGAGGGTGTGACCTTCCTGATCCTCTCTTTCCGCTGTCAGAAGGCTTGAATAAACTGCTGATAGTATGCCTTAATAAGATGAATCCTGTAGGAATACAGAGCAACCTGCAAAACATGGTTAATAATAAGAATTTCTGAGAGTTCTACGCAAATTTGTTGATGGCAAAGGGGATAGTAGTCTGAGCTTTCTCCTTGCAACCCAAACATAAATGGAATTCACAATAACAGATGTTTGTGTTGCCTTACCTTGAAGCAAACCTAACTTCTTCAAACCAGTCCTGACGTACCTGGACTGAAATACAAAGAGGGGCATTTCTGTATTTCATATTTCTGCCATATATCCTCTTTTCTTCTACCTGCAATTTTAACAAAACGCCAAAGAAATTCTACTTCTCTCCCAAGTATTTCTGATAGGGCATCTTTAGTGAAAGAGCCAAGTATCCGTTATTGAGGGAACCCACATCATTGCAAAAGACGTTCATATTGATATGTATGAAATGTAATAGGTCTGAATGTGAGGGTAAGAGGTCGGATTTTGTCATGGTTTGATTGCAGCTATTGTCAAGATCGATTGGGATGAATAGCCTTCTTATGGTGAACCCATGAACGCCTATACAGGTTTTATCAACTGGTTATCTAACCAGATCAAAAACACATGGAGGTGTTGACCCTCTATGTAAATCCTATTGGTAAATGGAAACATGAATAAACAAACTTGTATTGAAACACAAAAGAATAGGATACTGACCTAAGGCAAAATATAGAGGAGCAAAGATCGATATGATGGATCATAAATCGAAGATGGAATGTGATACACAAATGCCACAACACGCAGAAGGGAAATGCCAATGAATAGTGCGATAACTAAACACCTTTATGTAATATAATAGGTTATCCATACAGAACAAGAAATTCAGTTTGATGGAAAATCAAAGCAAAGATTCAACAATAAAAAAAAATTGATCCGATCATAAACTGGTTAGCAGAAAGGGATTGAGAATCAAATGTGATACGGTAACTGAAATAAGAAAGAGGGAATCAAAGTAAAACAAAAAGAGCGAAGCCAGAAAGAAAACCTAAACCGAAAATCAAAAAGTGGAAGAACCACTAATTATGACTAACAAAACGAAATTGAAAGGAAAGGAACAAAACGAAATCAAAAGGGAAAAATCAACTGTAACTAGAACAGGAAATTGAATGTAAATTGGGAATCCGACGCCATCTGAAAATGGGGATGAAAACAGTAGAAATGAATCATCAAGGTAAAAAGATAATCAAAATGAAAAACAAGAAATCAGAATCAGAAAAGAAATCCGAATGCCAACTACAATCAAGGTGGAAAGAAGAAAGAAAAAAAAAGAAGACACGGATCAGAATAAAATAAATAAAAAGAAAATTATAAATAAATAGGAAAGAAAGTGTTGGAACGCAAGTGTTCCGTTGCTGTTGCACGTATGTAGGTCGATCTTGTTGCAAACAGATCGATTCTACATGTGTGTTTTAATTAAAAAAAAATCAGAAAATAAGATGGAAGAAGAAAACAAAATTGGAAAAGAAAGGGGAGTGTCACTTACCTTAGCCTTGGCGTGAAGGTTGATGGGCTTCCTTCAGCTGATTGAAGGAGGAAACCACCGGAATCCAGAGAAAAAAGAAAGGGGAGAAGAAGAAGATGTGTATGGTGGGGTGGAACGCGGTCGTGAAGAAGGAAGGAAGGTGCTGGGGTGAGAACGGATGAGATTGAGAGGGGATGCAATTGGTTCTTTTAAAGAAAAGGAGGAGGGTTCGGTTGAAGATGGGTGGAGGAGAGCGAGTTTGTTAACGATGGACGGGAGATGAGAGGTGAAAGAAACTTTTGGGAGGGCGATGGAGGAGAAGGGAGAAGCTTCTGGAGGGGAAGCGAAGGGGAGAAGGCGAGAGTTAGGGTTTTCAAAACCCTAACTCGACTCTTAAACATCGAAAATAAGGTTTTCCATAAAAGGGCCTCTTTAAAAAGTTTTTCTAAAATGGGTTTCCAAAAACCATTTTTTTTTTTGCAATTTCCTTCATTTGATTTTTTTGTTCTTTTCTCGATATTTTCCATTTTTTGTATTTTTTGAAATAAAATCCTAAAGTTTTACAGGAAAACTAATTTTTTGTGTTTTTCTCGAGAAATATTTACAAAAGAAGGTTTTCAAGGCTACTCGGAGAAAATTTCTCCAGAAAATGGGTTTGAACCCAAGTTTTGAGAAAATATTCGAGTTTTAAACCTCGAATCGAGGAATATAACACGATGGGTCCAAGCGGATACCGGACGAAGTGTCTGAGCCTTTCAAAAGTTATTTTGGTAATTTTGAGAATCAATTGGATGACAATGCTCAGATTTGGATTATGATATCGGATCTGGATCTGAAATCGAGTCAGATATATAAAATGAATTTAATTTCAGTAAAACTTTGGGAAATGTACTGGAATTTAGGTTTGAAAGTGACTCAATTGCTCAGAAAATGTAATCAGGGGCAAAAAGGGGATATTTAAAAGATTTTGAAAAATTTGGGGTGTTCACAGCCACCTTTCTCATGCCACCCGCTATCTTATTCTACATTGATTCTGAATCCTCCTCGAGACACAATCAACTTCCTTAACTACCTGCTCTACAAACATTTTTTGTTTAGCTTCTTTCAGTGCCCGCCACTTAATTTTAGGATCTATCATATGTCTATCCCTTTTGCGGCATTGTCTAATTCTAAGATCTAAAATTAAGATTTTATGTTATGTAGCTACACTTTCTCCCAGTATAACAAAAAAAAAACATCATGCCCACAAAAGCTTTCCAACATGAATGAAACATACTGCTTATGTTAACTAGAATCCAATGTTCAACGAGAGGAAAACAATATGCTAGACGACACCATCTAACTGTTGTAACTCTTTCAAAATTCTGCAGAACTCCCATCACCTGCTCTCTAATTCTAAACAGTCCTTCCGTATAGATTTGTTGAGGAGACATGGTTTTTGCTTTAAAAAATAGTTGATTTATAATCATCTATGTAAACCAAATGATTGTTTGGAGGCTTACCTCTTGTCTAACCTTTTTTATCTTGATGACAGATTGAGATGTTGGAATTTTAAATCCACACAAAAAAAACTTTATTTAATCATTAAACTTGTTTGTGTTAAATCATTAAAAAGAACAAAAACTAAACTTGATGTGGAAGCGTACCTGAATCCATTGGTGCTTCGGTAGATCTTTCACGAGTATGATCTTTCAAAACCTCTATATTTGACCTTGCCTTCTTTTCTAAACCTAATGAGAGAGGGACAATTTTCTTTCTTGATAGAGAGGCAAAAGAGATCAATCACTATATATGGTTTTGGGGTCCATAACCTAATTGTAATCACCTTAGAGTCTTTTTTCAATTTAACCCATCATAAAATAAAAAATTGATAAATGATGGCACACGAGGTCTCTACGTATAATATAACTATACCATATGAGATATCATATGGCCCAACCGTATGTGATCACTTTATATGGGCCGTAACCTTAGACACCATTATAATGTGTGATTAAACATATGTAGGCTCACACGCTTTATCTAACAATCTCTCACTTGAGCCATATATGTCACCTGACAATCACACATTATAACTTTATGAGCTCAAAAACATTGTCTTATTAGATGACATATCTAATAATCTGGTTCATTGATCATGTCAACATAGAACCAAAGTAGTCTTCATTACAAATATCATAATTGGGCCCATCAATGATTACGTATATTGACATAACCAAATGACATAGATTAAGTATGGATGTGAAACATGGAAATTATATGTAATGTTATCCAAACATGCTTATTTCCAACTGGTCGTGCCTTATTCTTTAGTGAGATCACAACAAATGAGAACAGAATGAAACTGAAATTTGAACTTTACACTGAAGTAGTAAAATAAAACTTTATTATATCATAGAATGTTCAAATACAAACTCCCACTAAATCAGCATATCATTAAATGATAAAATACTCATTTGAGCAATATGCTCATGAAAGACTTTAGGTGGCAAACCTTTGGTAAGTAGATCTGCAATCATGGAGTTTGTGTCAGTATGTTCTATAGATATCTAATTATTATGCACTCTTTTTTTAATAACAAGGAACTTGATGTCAATATGTTTTGACTTTGACGAACTTTTGTTGTTATTGGAATATGGCACTGCTGAATTATTGTCACAAAACAACTTTAGTGGTCTTTCAACATTATTCAAAATTCTCGGCCCAATGACAAAATTGTGTAACCATATTCTATGATTGAATGTCTTATAACAGACTACAAACTTTGCTGGCATAGTGAAAGATGCAATGAGTATCTGATTGACACTCCTCCAAGAAATAGCTCTCCCGGCCAACAGAAAAATATAACCTGACATGGATCTGTGACTGTCTTGACATCCAGCAAAGTCAAAATCAGAATACCCAATGATCTCCAACTGATCTAACTTATTGTATGTGAGCATGTAACCTTCTTGTTCTTTGCAAGTACCACATAACCCATTTGGTTGTTTTCCAATGATCCATCATTGAGTTACTTAGATATCCGCCTAACATCCCAACAATGTATGCTATATTCGGACGTGTACACACTTGAGCATACATAAAACTCCCTACAACAGATGCATAGAGAATTTTTTCCACATCTTTAACTTCAAATTGGTGTTTAGGGCACTGAACGAGACTAAACTTGTTTCCCTTAGCAACAGGGGTGTCATCTGGTTTACAATCCTTCATGCCAAATCTATCCAGAATCCTTTCGATATAACTCTTTTATGATAATTCAAGAATAGTAGGAGAATGATCTCGATGTATCTGGATCCCTAATACAAAAGCGGTGTCACCAAGATTTTTCATTTCAAATTTCTTTGTCAGAAATCTCATGTTTTTGTGTAATATGCCTATATCATTACTTGCAAGTAAAATATCATTGACATATAAAACTAGAAAAATATATTTACCTGCACTGAACTTATGATATATGTATTCATCAACCACATTCATCTCAAAACTAAATGAGAGGACAACTCGATGAAATTTATGATACCATTGACGAAAAGCCTACTTAAGTCCATATATGAATTTCTTTAATTTGCAAACCATTTTTTTTGCATTGCATGAAACAAAATATTTCAGTTGTACCATATATATATTGTCTCATCAATATCACCATTAAGGAATGCAGTCTTTACATCCATCTGATACAACTCTAAATTATAATGAGGCACAAATGTCATCATAATTCTGAAAGAGTCTTTCGTTGAAATTAGAGATAAATCCTCTGTATAGTCAATGCCTACCCTTTGAGTAATACTTTTACAACAAGACGGGTCTTATATCTTTCTACAATACCCATTGATTCCCTTTTAGTTTTAAATATCCATTTGCAACCAATGGGCTTCACACGTTCAGGTAATTGGACAATATCTCATACGTTATTGTCTTTCATGGATTTAATTTTCTCATGCATGGCATCTATCCACTTTTGAGAGTTAGAACTCTGTATAGCTTGATGAAAGTTGATTGAATCATCTTCCCTTAAGCCAGTGTCACCCTCATGTTCTTGGATAAAAATAATATAATCAACTGAAATTGCTCTTCTCCTCTCTAGTGGATTTTCTTATTGGCACTTGTTCTTGAGTTACTTGAAGTATTATTTGAGGTGTTTTTTGAGGTTGTTGAGTTTGTATTCTAGAAGAAAAAACTTGATTTTGGATAGGGATATATAGAACATTGCCTTGTTTTGGATTTGTTGGGATAATGTCAGAAATAAAAATCTGATCATTGTCAACAACAACTATAGGAAGAGAAATAAACTCTTCTTCAAAAGCAATGTCTTTTACTTTATCACTCCCTCCAAACTCAACATCATCAAAGAAATAAACGTTTTTCGTATAAAAAAAGAACTTATTCACAAAGTTATAAAATTTAAAACCCTTAGATCTTTTAGAATACCCAACAAAATAGCAGCTAATTGATCTTGAATCCAGTTTCTTTTTATGTAACATATATGGCTTAGCCTCAACTGAACATCCCAAAATATGAAAATATTTCATACTAGGCATTTTTCCTGTCCATATTTCATATGAAGTCTTGGTTACTGCTTTAGTAGGTACTCTATTCAGTACATAAGTTGCAGTCTTTAGTGTCTCACTCCAGAGGGACTCTGGTAAAGTAGAATGAGAAATCATACTCCTTACAATATCCTTTAAGGTCATGTTTCGTCTCTCAGCAACACCATTCATAATAGAAGTGTCTGGCATGGTGTACTGAGCGACGATACCACATTTCTTTAGAAATTTAGCAAAGGACCCTGGACGTTATTCACCTGATCCATTATATCTACCATAGTATTCACCACCATGGTCAGATCTGACGACCTTAATCTTTTTGCCAACTTGGGTTCCAACTTCAGCCTTAAATGATTTGAACACATCTAGGGACTGAGACTTTTAATGAATCAAATATAGGTACCCATAATATAAATAGTCACCTATAAATATAATAAAATATTATTGGCCATTCTAAAACGCCATAAAAAATGACCTACAAATATCTATATAAATTAGTTCTAAGACGTTTGTTATTCTTTCGGCACCTATTTTCCTTATGTTTTTTTGTTTCTCTTTTATGCACTCAATACAAACCTGAAATTCGGTGAAATAAAAGAAATCAAGAATTTCACTTGTCATGAGCCTTTCAATTCTTTGTTTAGAAATGTGATTTAAGTGCTTGTGCCATAATAAAGAAGAATTCTCACTAGCTAATTTTTATTTTATACCATGAGAACTTGAATGCAAGGTTTCATTATATAAGACAACATTATTAAGTAAATATAGATTATCAACAATAGATAAAAAATAGGTCCCAATAAGATTTGAATCAAGAAACGATTTAAATTGACTATTTCCAAATAAAAAAGAATAATCAGATTTGTCTAATGCGAAAAAAAAAAATTAAATTTCGTCTAAATGACAGTACAATGTATGTTTCTTTCAAATCTAAATAACTATCATTCTTTAATAATAATATAAATGTCTTTATTGTCTCAACTTGAACTGATTTGCCATCGCCCACATAGATGAATCTTTCAATATCAATTGTCATTCAAAAACTGAAGCAACCCTATATAGACACTTATGTGAGTGATAGCACCAAAATCCATCCACCAAGTATGTTTGGGTACAAAAGTTAAATTAATCTCAGAACAAACTAAAGTAAAGAGCATACATTTCTTTTTACACCAAACATGATATTTGGTAGAGTCTTTCTTTATGTAACCATCCCATTTGCAAAAGAAACAACTAGACTTTAGATCCTGATGTCTCTTTTGTTTCTTCTGCGATTGAGAGTCCACTGTAGCTTACTTATTTATTTTCTTTTTCTTAAATTTGTCCTTAAAGGCTATTGCCAAGTGAGCACTTTTTGTCTTTTCTTGCTTCATCATTTTCTCTTCTTACATACAGTGGAAAATGAGCTCATTAAGAGTTCATTTGTCCATATGACAGTTATAACTGACCTTAAACTGACTCTATTGTAAAGAAAAATATATCAAAACTAAGTGCACGAGTAAGTCCTCAAACAACTCTAACTTTAATGCCTTTAGTTTTAAGCAAAATAGAACATTTACATAATGTACTCCTTAATGTTTCATTTACCTTTATACTTTATTGAAACAAGACTCGAAAGGAGAGTGCTTGTCTCAGCCTTTTCCTTTTTAACAAAACATTTTTCGATTTCCTCAAGGAACTTCTTGGCATTAACCTCTTCAGACATAGTGCCTCTGAAGGTTTCCGAAATTGCATGTTTTATGATCATAAGACTCATATGATTGGATTGATCCCACCGTTCATTTTTTTTTATTCTTAGTGAAACTTCTATCTATAAGAGCATGTAGTTGATCCTCTCGAAATGCAAAGTCTGAATCCATACACCCAAGAACAATCATAACATTCTCTTTTCAGTTTTTAAAGTTAGAGTCATTCAAAAAAATCATCGAATTGATACTTGCAGATATTGTAGAAGCAAAAGTATTAACTGAATAAAAAACAAAGCAAGCTTATAATTAACATACATATTCACATTCATTAACATAAACTGACATATTTAAACTCCGGTGAACCCCATCACAAGATACCTGACACTACATTGACATTTAGTCTTTATATAGAAATGTCAACTTGTAAGTGGTATTCTTTATCACACTAATCAAAGATGGATAATTAATCATGTCAAACAACAAGCCTTTCTTTGGACTGACTTGTTATTCACATGAAAAACTTGATAATCGTTCCATATTTATTACTATATATATATGTATATATATAGCCAAATAGTAATATTCTTTGTGCCAATCACTATTCACATGAAACTCAAATATATAAACATCTCAATATCCCAAACAAGTCAATCTACACAAGAGAGATTACTTTACTAACATGTTTCAATCAACTCATTTTAGAATATCAGATCCTTATTCTGAAAAGAATACCATGGTTCAAATATGTGAATACATGCATATGAACAAAAAAAAAATAACCATAATCCATATAGGATCTAAAAGTAACTAAAGATAACCCTCTAAAGAGACCCAAAATGCATACTTAATGGCCTCTACCTCATAAAAAAATTATGTCCCCCCCTTTTTTTTGTGAGTTTCAAAGCACATGCGAAGGGGTCTGTCCGACCCAGAGGGTCGGACCAAGCCCAACAAATCATAGCTGAAAAAGAAGGAATGAGCCATCGGGTCGGGTTTGACCAGGCCCGACCCACGGGTCAGGTTACACTCAACCCAATGCTGACAGACACCACCTAACCTAGTTTAGTCATCGCAACTCAATGGAGACTGAACTAGGTCAACCACCCCCTGAAGGAAACCAAAGCTGGCCTGACCCCAACTGGAGGCTGAAACTGGCTCGAGTTGCAGGTGGAGGCTGAGCCCGGCTTGAGTGATGGCTGAATCGGCCCTCGGCTATTGTCGGCCCCGAACAACCCGACGACAGTGGTTGGGGTGAACCGAATGCCCCATACAGCGTCGCTAGACGTAGCTGGCCCTTGGTCACCGAGCAGTGGCTTGGGCAAACCGAAAGCCCCAACCACCGTCGATGGGCACCATTCAACGTTTAGCATGGGTGAATAGTCTGGGGGGGGGGGGCAGGGTCGGCACCCCCGCCCTAGTCGCCAGAAAAGTGGAAGGGTTGATCGGCCCTTCCTCTAACCGAAACCGAAATGAGGAGGGGCCGATCAACCCCTTCAATGTCCAGACCAAAAGTGGGAGGGTCGGATTGGCCCTTTTGCGTCCGGGCACAGTCGAATGGTGCGAGGAGGGTCGATCGGCCCCCCTCCGCCTATTCCCTAATGGAAGACCAAAAAACATGGGGGAACGGGGGGGGGTGTCCGGCCCTCACCGGACCAGTAAGAGGTCAGGGAGGACCATCCAATCCTTCCTCCTCAATAATTGTGCCTACGCCAAAGGCCGAATGATGTCTAACAAGCCGTCGAACACTGTCTAGTGGTCTGCGGCCACTGAATAGGGTGAGCCACCAGTCCGGTCATCCTCCAACGATGTCGTCACTCAAGACAAATAAATTTTTTATTTATTTATTATTAGCTCCTAATGCCAACAATCAAAAAGGGAAAAGACTGAATCCAATGGGATTCTGACAACCCAATAAAGAACATACAATGACAAAATTATATATTTCAAAGATTTAACAAGAACAAGAGGCTCTCATACCAATTGTTGAAATTTTAAATTTACAAAAAAAACTTTATTTGATCGTTAACCTTGTTCATGCTAAATCATTGAAAAGAATAGAAGCTAAACTTGATGTGAAAGCGTACATGAATCCATTGGTGCTCCAGTAGATCTTTTACGGGTATTATCTTTCAGAACCTCTATACGTGGCCTTGCTTTCTTCTCTAAACCTAATAAGAGAGGGACAATTTTCTTTCTTGATGGGGAGGCAAAAGAGAACAACCACTATATACGATTTTGATGACCATAACCTAATTATAATCACTTTAGAGCCTTTTTCTAATTTAACTTATCATAAAATCAAAAATTGACAAATGAGGGCACATAAAGTCTCTACACATAATATAATCATACCATATGAGATATCATATAGTGCAATCGATCACCTTATATGAGCCTTAACCTTAGAAAATATATAATATGTGATTAAATATATGTAGACCCACACGATTTATCTAACATGAGAACCATGAGAGTAAGTTTTACCTGACATCACCAAAGGAAACCCACTTCATATTGTGTCTTGCACACCTCATCCCATTTCAGCAGGTGAACTTTCTTTCTATCTGTGTAGCCCTCCTATAGGAACTGACAACTATTTTTTTTTTACTCTTTATCACTGTCGCATGCAACATAAAAGAGCTCATCCAACGACTGCAATACAGAGCGAATGAGCACTAAACGTGCTCCCATCACAATATTTTTTCTATTCCACAAATCTAACTTTGCTCAGAACTTTTTCAACAGTGGCTCTTGCATGTAGTTACGTAGTCTGCCCTTGAAATGGGGTAAATCAAGATAAGAAAGAGGTATATTTTGCCCCCTTTCGTCCACTTATTCGAGATACATAATGCATCTTGTTGTAAGACATGTTAAAAGATATAAATATGGACTTGTCCTTGCTTATCTGTAAGTCTGATGAAGTCTCGAAGACTGACAACTCATGTGAAAAGGTCTCAATGGATTGTTTGTGATCTCTAACAAAAAATAGTGTGTCCTCTGCATAAAAAGAATGCCACTCAAAACTATCAATCAAGACCCAAATGATGGGATGTAGTTTTAGTTGGTGGTTGATGTCTGGACAACCTCTCCGTAACAAGGAGGGATAGCCCATAATTGGTGGCTGACGTCCCCATCAATGACAACCACAAAAGATGAGGAGGGAACACAAATCATGATTTGCCCTTTTGCGTCCGAACATAGTCGAATGGTGCAAGGAGTGTCGATCGACCCTCATCCGCCTACGCCCTAACGGTAGACCGGAAAACCTGGAGGGAGGGGGTGTATCCAACGCTCACCGAACCAGCAAGAGGCTGGGGAGGACCATCCAATCCTTCCTCCTCCTCAATAATTGTGCCTGCGCCAAAGGTCGAATGACGTTCAACAAGCCGTCAAACACCGTTCAGTGGCCTGCGGCCATCGAATAGAGTGAGCCACCGGTCTCATCATCCTCCAACGATGTCGTTGGTCGAGACAAATAAATTTTTTATTTATTTATTATTAGCTCCTAATGCTGACAGTCGAAAAGGAAAAAGACTGAATCCAATGGGATTCCGACAACCCAATAAAGAACATACAATAATAAAATCATATCTTTCAATGATTTAACAAGAACAAGAGGCTCTCACACCAATTGTTGAAATTTTAAATTCATAATTTTTTTATTTGATCGTTAACCTTGTTCGTGCTAAATCATTGAAAAGAATAAAAACTAAACTTGATGTGAAAGTGTACTTGAATCCATTGGTGCTCCAGTAGATCTTTTACATGTATGATCTTCCAGAACCTCTATACGTGACCTTGCTTTCTTATCTAAATCTAATAAAAGAGGGATAATTTTCTTTTTTTATGGGGAGGCAAAAGAGAACAACCACTATGTACGATTTTGATGACTATAACTTAATTATAATCACCTTAGAGCTTTTTTTTTCTAATTTAGCCTATCATAAAATAAAAAATTAACAAATGAGGGCACATAAAGTCTCTAAACATAATATAATCAAGATAGCATATAGCGCAATCGATCACTTTATATGAGCCTTAGACAACATATAATATATGATTAAACATATGTAGGCCCACATGATTTATCTAACATGAGAACCATGGAGTAAGTTTTACCTGACATCACCAAAGATAACCCACTTCATATTGTGGCTTGCACACCTCATCCCACTTCAGCAGGTGAACTTTCTTTCTATCTGTGCAGCCCTCCCATAGGAACTGACAACTGTTTTTTGTTTACTCTTCATCACTGTCGCATGCAACATAAAAGAGCCCATCCAAGGACTACAATACAGAGCGAATGAGCGCTAAACGTGCTGCCATCGCAATATTTTTTCTATTCCACAATTCTAACTTTGCCCTGAACTTTTTCAATAGTGTCTCTCGCATGTAGTTACGTAGTCTGTCCTTGAAATGGGGTAAATCAAGATAAGAAAGAGGCATATTTTGCCCCTTCCGTCTACTTATTCGAGATACATAATGCATCCTGCTGTGAGACATGTTAAAAGATATAAATATGAACTTGTCCTTGCTTATCTCTGTAAGCCTGATGAAGTCTCCAAGACTGACAACTCATGTGAAAAAGTCTCGACGGATTGATTGTGATCTCTAACAAAAAATAATATGTCGTCTGCATAAAAAGAGTGCCACTCAAAACTGTCAATCACGACCCAAATGAGGTCTACAGTACACGGAGTGATAGAGATCAAAACATGATGAGTAAAATTCAATCTGGTGATAGGGATGTGAATGGCTCATATTCCAGTTTGATGTATCTAATACTATATCTGACTAATCAGATGTGGGTCAAATCAATTCAAATTCAAATTCAAATTTGGATTAAGACGATGAAAAAGCTCATATCAAATCTAGTTTTTTACAAGTAAACATATTCAGATTTTCATTAGATTCCAATATTCATTGGATCCCCCCCAAAAAAAACCACCAAGACCATATATACATCCTATTGTAATTGGATATAGCTTTGGCTTACCAAATTCTACTAAATGGTTGACTTTGTCATAAAAAATGGTCATAATCTCTCATAAGATTTTTGTTTAATTATTTTCTTAATTTCTCTCTCGCATAAAATTCTACTTAAAAAGTTCTCTCTCTCTTGCTATCTCTCTCAAAATCCTACGTAAATAGCTTTTCTAATTTCCATCTCTACTGAACATTCACCTTCCCATTTAATGAAATGTTGCATGACGTGGTTATTCCAATAAGAAAAATGAGAAATTTTAAAATACCCCCAAATATTTTTGTTTAATTCAAGTCCACACTAAACTTTTCAGAGTTTGCAAATACTTACCAAAGTTTTTACTTTGGGTTAATCACCCCCAAACACAAACTAATGTAGGATTGATCTTGGGTCAACCTAACTCATGTTTTAAAGTTATTGTTTTACCTTTGTAATTGGCAAAATAAAAGTACTTGTTTGACCGTTTGTACGGCTCTCAACCAAATATTTTGAGTAAAAAGTTAATAACTACTTGAACTCTTTATGCCCCCAATAAAAAACAATATGATATAAAACTTATTATTAATTATTTAAAAAAAATATATAACTTGAATTATAATAAGCTAATCAATCCAACAATCACTTAACCCACAAATAGCATGACTGATCAGTTTGGTTCCTCAATAGCTAACCTCATAAATATCTGAACCTAAACTAAATGCATTTTCATTTAACCTAAAAGTAAATCTGGTTATAGTTGTCAAGTTCTGCTATTGGAAGAATCAATATCAATTAGTTATTGTCATGATGGTGGTGACCATGCGTGCTCTAAGCACAATTAGGTATGTTGGTTCCTCAATAGTTGACCTCATAAATATCTAAATTAAAACTAAATGCATTTTCATTTATCCCAATAGCCAATATGACTATACTTGACAAAAGTTTTACTATATCAATAATCAAAATCAATTAGCTATTGCCAATGACTATGTGAGCTCTAAGCGCAACTGGATCCATTTGGTTCCTCAAGAGAGAGACTTGTGATAAGTGAAAAAAATAAAATTTTCAAAAAAAAAAAGTAGTTTACTAAAAATTATGCTGGAGACAACACCTTTCACTTTACTTGACTTGAGATGACCATTATTTTTTATGAGGTGCAACATCATTTGGGTCTTCCGATGAATCCTCACCCGATGGTGACTTCAGTCAAGGATTGAGTTAGGTTATTTTATCAGATATTTTGGCAACTATCACATTAAGACGGCAAGCTTCAAACACACTAGCTGCATAGTGAGTACGCGGCAGAGCAGAGTGGCGTTGTTCGCGATCATGTATACAATCATCGGGTTAGATTCCTTTTGTACTTGATGGGTGTGATCCTCTTTTCTTTAGGTGACAGAACCCACATGCTTTGCTGGTATGCTAAATTTGTAGTAGAGTCGAGCCGATATAATTGGTATTGCAGGGTACTGGCTTACTCTTACCACTGCCTCAATTAGGGGTGGCAATCTTGTCGGGTTGGCGGGTCGCATACCTCAACACGAACCTGACCGGTTTATTAAACTGGTAACCCGACACAGTTAACCCGTTTAATAAACGGGTTGGGTCAAGTAAACGGGTTGGCGGGTGGGTTCGGGTAAACGTGTAAACGGGTTGGCGGGTCGGGTTCGGGTAAACAGGTTGGCGGGCGGGTTCGGGTAAACGTGTAAACGGGTTGGCGGGTCGGGTTCGGGTAAACAGGTTGGCGGGCGGGTTCGGGTAAACGTGTAAACGGGTTGGCGGGGTGGTTTGGTGGGTCGGGTTTGGGTAAACGGGTTGACCCGTCCGCCTAACCTGTTTATTAAATGGGTCAGCCGGGTTGCCGGGTTGGCATACTCCTAACACGAACCCAACCCGTTTAATAAACGGGTTAGGCGGGTCGACCCGTTTACGACATGAACCCGTTTAAGCCAAACCCGAACCCAGCTAAGAAGCGGGGGTTGGCGGGTCGTGTCAGATTTTGCCACCCCTTAGCCTCAACCCATTCATTATGAGGATGATGATGCTTTGATGGGCTTCACCCTCCTTCTTCAGGTTTAAAATTGCTTTTCTTTCTTAAACTTTCCTTTTTCTACTCCTTCACATTTCTTATGTAGATTCGTAGCTATGCTTGGTTTTTTATGCACTTCTTGGATGTAGGGATACACGAGGATTCCTGTCAACAAGATGGCTCTTTCACCACCTACTGGTTGCCCTGGTGTCCTAACTGAAAAGATTGACTAGATAGGTATACATGAAAAAAAAATTATTAGAGAAACTCACCTTGTGGCAAGACATATGGGTATAGTGGTTATTTAAATAAAATATAACTAAATTAATTAGAGGTAATTAAATTACAGTTATTTGATTAACCTAAGTAAAAACTTTGGTGAGCATTTGCAAACTTTGAAAAGTTTGGTGTACGCATGAATTAGGTCAAAACGTTTGGAGGCCCAAGTCCTACCCATTCGAGCTTGGCCGCGGGCTGCCCGGCTGTTGTCCAGCCCAAGACGTATCTTTGCGACATAGGTTTTGGGAGCAGCGTGTATTCTGAAATAAAAATTATTAAAGCAGGAGCTAAAACAATAACAATAATCAAATGTTAGTCAGCTTCTTGTAAATAGAAGTTAAGTTGGCGGGCTTTTGTAAATTAAAGGAGATAAAAGAAAATTTAAAACCCCTCCGAGAACGAGGGATCCGATTCGAGAGAAACCCTAGAGAGAAGAAGAAGAAGAAGAAGAAGAAGAGGAAGGGTGTACGGATGGCGATGGCCAGCAGAACCGGATCGAGGGCGATCTTCCGAATGTTCTCGAGCGGCGGGAGCGGGAAGATCCTCAGCGAGGAAGAGAAGGCC
Source organism: Nuphar pumila (assembly GCF_984573655.1). Lineage (NCBI taxonomy): Eukaryota > Viridiplantae > Streptophyta > Magnoliopsida > Nymphaeales > Nymphaeaceae > Nuphar > Nuphar pumila. The sequence continues at coordinate 94,364,390 of NC_143253.1, forward strand.
GCCGAGAACGTCTACATCAAGGTGAATGCCACCGATCTCTTTCAAAACGTTGATTGTAGTTTCCGAGCGGTTTATTTGGGCATTCAATCCGCTTTTTGTTTGGAATTCCGTAATATGGATTTTCTTAGTGGGTGTTTGGATGCACGGACTTATCCAGAAATTTGAGATAATTCGTGATGCTTCATTGTGGAGTACAATGAGATATCCCGGATTATCCTACTTTCCTGGGTGAACGGAGAGTGATAATGCGTTTTGGAGCATATGAAGGGGGGGGGGGGGCTTGCATGCTCTCATTTATCCTGATAAATTGGAATTCTATGTTGTGCTATGTGGTTCAAATATCCCGACATTTTATCCCATTTATTAAGAAAAGTGGGTACATTAAAACTCCCTTGAGCTTGCTGGTGTTGTCTTAATTGTGACTGCTTGATGCTTCAGGGTTGAGAAATTATTGAAATAATTAGGGTTCCAAGATGGATTGGTACCTGAGGTTCTGAAGATGATTGTCCACTGTGAAAATTTCTGCATGTTTCGACGACACCATCTTTCTACATTTGTATAGTTTGCCTTGGAATCCTCTTTGTAAGACACCGATCGTGGGTTTTGCCTGTATAACCCGTAATCTGAGATCGGGAGTGGTGTTTCTTCTTTTCTTGAAGGAGGATGATTATTCTCGGGTTCTTGAGAGTTGCTTGTATTTTCATTGCATTGATTAAGATGATTTTCCGTCATGGTCTGCCTCGGGATATTTGCTTCTAACCTTGATGCTTTTCCGTTAGAGCTTCACTCATGTGTTGGACGCTGGGGATGTATGTTGTGTGGATTCCAAAGATTTGTTGTTTGGATTTCGCGAGGAGATATGTGTCCATGTTTTTCAGGGTTTCATTAAGGAAAAATACTCTCTGTTGTGTGGAAACAATGGTACCACCATCTTTTGATTAATATCTGAAGGCGTTCTGAATAGAACTTGAGCTGTTGAGATTATATCTTGTTGCCGCATGATTTGTTTGGGCCTGTCAGCTATTTGTCTAAGACTCAAATTTGGGAGGCATTTTATGACTAGTTTCAATCTAGGACTGTGGTTGTACTTGGTTAGTGGTAAAGCCTTCTTCATTTGCTGGAGGTTGCAAGTTTACTGTATCATGTACCTATGCCAGGCAGCTCTCTATCGGCATGTAAAAATTATTATAAGAGCAAAAATACTAGTAAAAAGTTATCATAAATATACAGCAAATGATATGGGTGAAAACAAATTACTTGAACATGTTAATATGGGTGCATGATATGGATGAAAACAAATTACTTGAACATGTTAATATGGGTGCATGATATGGATGAATAAAGGCTTTACTTTAATATAAATACAGGCATACCCTAAAGCTAATGGTCTTGTATAATAGGATATTGCACAAACTCTTTAAAATAGTCCCATATCAATGAGGTTGAGGGAGGAGCCCCCCTTCCACCTCTATTTAAGAGTCTGTGCCTCTTCGGTTTAGGCACTCTGAATTTCAAAGCCCATTCACGTGCTTACTGGCCTGCCCATTCACATGGATAACAGGAATTTTCTAAGCTACCTGGGCATCACTTTATGAAATAGTAAATACTCTTTTAAAAGGTGGGGCCAAGGGCTGTTGTAACTGCGGTAATCCTGCGATATTATTGTGATAATCTCGCGATATATTGAATCCATGCAAGATTTTCAAAATCTCCAATATTCTCGTGAATATTTTGTGCTTTTAATATGGCAAAAATATCACAAGATTTTCAAAATCTCAGCAACATTTGTTACTATGCTTTGTAATGGATAATGTGAATGTCTATAAGAAAATTTCCTGCAATTGCGAAACCTAATGAGATCGCTTGTGTGAATGAGGTGCCTCGTGATGAATTTGTGTGTATATACATATAAGTGTGCATGAGTCCATGTTTGCCACACGTTAAGGTGCTTTTACATGATGTGATCATCCAAACACCAAAGTGCTTTATTGCCAGTTAGGATGCAAGTCAAGAACACACTCTGCTAGCTTTGACAACACGCTCATCAGAGCTTAAGTTGCTCTGTATAGCATGATTGGCTCAAGAATCCACTTTTATATCTTATGATATTCTTATAATTGGGCTCATGACCTCAAAGGGAAAAATTGTTGTTTTCTAAGACTATTGACCAGTTATTACTACAAAAAATATTGGTATATTGGTTATGATTAGCAAACTTGACCTCTATGGTCGTGCATTACAGATTGTGGTGGCATCCTTTTATTAAATGACCAGTGCTAATAGCTTCTTAGAATAATACATGTACCAAAGCTATGCACTATACATGGAATCGGTGATGTGTTGTGGAGATGGGGCTGTCAATGGGCTGGATCTGTGTGAGAGATTTGGCCTTACCTGTATCCCAATTTGTAGATATGGGTGTTCAAATTTGGGACACTCAAGCCTTTCCATAGGGGCTTAAACCTCTTTAAGTAAGAAGAATATGCTTCTTTGCCTACCAAAGAGGCTTAAGCCTCTAAGGCAGGCATACCTAGGAGGGATTAAAGGCATGGACTTCTAAAGCCTCAATATAGCCTTTTAAAACCCATGGTTTTATTTGTGAATAAATGAATAAAGGCATAATTCAAGTACTATTTGTCAATGGCATAGATGCATTCAACAGAGGAAAGAACCGAGACGTGTACACAAAAGCTGGCCTGAAATCCTACACAGCATTTTGTAGGCCTTCAAGTAGCTATTCTTATGTTCTGATTAATTGGATGCTTCCTTTTATTAACACCTTTTAATACCAAAGCCAGAGTTGTAGGGAAGCCATTTCCCAAATCCCTTTTAAGTTCTTATAAGTGAATGTTCTTCATTTTTCAACCAGGATCTGAATTTTGTTAGTTTTTGTTCATCCTAATTGCTTGTATGGTTGTGAAACTAAATATTGCTATTATTTTGCAGAAAATTGAACAAGAGAAGTTGGAGAAGCTGGCTCACAAGGTATGTTTGCCTCTGATTAATAATAGGCACAAACGAGAAGCAGCAGCTAGAAGTGTTGCTTTAGAATGCCACGTGCTTATTACAGTGTGATTTCTGGCTATATTTTTGGCCATTTCTAGCATGCTGTTGGCTGTTCACGATGTTGCCATCCAACTATAGTGACATCATTCCAACTATTTCTGGCTTGTCCATGGCTGGATCATGGTAGGATATAGAAAGAGAACTGTTGGTTCATGAGGGAGGGCAATAGAGGGAGAAAAGGGCAGAAGGAAGGCCTCAAGAAATGAGGTTAACTTGTTGAAAAAATATCCCCTTAAAATTTTTCATTTTGGATTTGAATAGAGTTGGATCTTCGAAAAAATGGGTTGGTTTGTCTCCCAAACTTCGTGCCAACACAATTTTGTTTGAAACACAAAGTTAACCTGATTTTAACCTGCTTTACCATCTCAGCAGGCCCCGTTTTAGAAATTAAACTTCTGCAAAGGTTCAAAGGTATCGTATCAGTCTTATTTCAAACACTGGAAGCAAACTGGCATTCTTTAAACCTGTTACCGAAAAAGTTGGAGATTATGGTATCTTTTGTTTATATATGCTGGACTCGTGCTTTGTTATGGTATATATGTTGGACTCGTGCTTTGTTATGGTTCCCTTATCTATGCCTTTGAATGTTTTAACAAGATTTCTTTAAATAAACTAGGTCTCAAGAACTTTGTTTTATCTTCTTTTTCCATTTAAGGTTTTGCGTCTAATCCCAATCCTCAAGGGTAACTTTGATACTGGCCAATTTCAACTCTGTTTTTGTCTTTTTATTTCTCATTTTGCTTTGATATGCTATCAGCTCTTTGTATTTGAGATGGATGTAGTGACATGACCTTTGTTTTCTTCTTTTCTACTGAAGATACAAATTGCACATGTTTCCTCTTTTGATTTTGTCAGGGATATAAGCCAGAAGAACACTCCACAGAAGTCAAGACAACAGCCACTGATGCCAAATCAAGTAGTTCCTCGGCTTCCTCAGGTTCTGGCACATCAACTGACAAATATAGGAACTACGCTGTGCTCTCAGGTGTGATAGCATTAACAGCTTCTGTAGGATGGTACCTAAAGTCTACTGCCAAAAAGCCAGAAGATGTTCAAGACTGAGCTTCACCTGAACATTGATCACCATGGTCTCTCTGTGCATGCAAACTGCACACTTTCATTTGTTTTTCACTTTTTTTCCAGAATGAACTGTGTTTACGGGCATAAGGTGCTTGAGCTAGTCTCACAAATTCAAAATTTCTTTTTAATTATGATAAGGTGCTTGAACGTGCCTCGCAAATTTCTGTTTACATATGATTTCTTTTGTAGTGTGTGTGTGTTTCTTGTCCCAGATGTAGGTTTGAAAAATATTGCTTGACGGCTGATGGCTGCCGCACAAAATATAATAAAGTTATTCTTCAAATGGCTGCCAGCAACTGTTTTTCTTTTTAAATGATTCCCAGGTACAAAGTAGCATGAAGTGATGAAAACTTGATGTTGGCTTCTACCTGATAATTGGGACAGCCATATATATATATATATATATATATATATATATATATATATATATATATATATATATATATAGCATCATTTTCTCGTAGCTGTCTTAATAGCATTAGAGAAATGTAGTTGTAGGTTTTTTTTTTTACTTAATCTGAACTTGCAAATGTATGTTCAATAGCTTATTTAGCACAAAATATGTGTTGAATTAGGTATTTTTTATGTTTAGATGGTCTTTTAGGGGGGGACTTGAAAGCCAACAATCTATGTTGCACCAAATTATAAAAAAGTCACGTTTTTATGTTTATTTTTGAGTCATTTTTTTCAAAAGACGTGCGACATTTGCTTTGTAATTTGAGTTAATAAAATTTGATAAGCAGGCCAATTGTAGCCAGGCATTGAGTTGGCATGGAGCACATGAAGAGATTTTTTTAACTCAGGGTTCCAACTCTGTTGTGGGTAATGCAGGAGAAGAAACATCCACATGGCTTTGTGAAAGCAAATCATGAAGGGCATTTAGTGACTCTTTTTCCTGCTGGCCTTGTCTCTAGATCAATTAAGTGGAATACTGGAATATGGTATTAAAATGGATTAGTAGAGTCGGAATCTTTTTGAGTGAGAGAGCTGGACGGTTAGGTCACGCTATTATAACCGAGGGGTCTCTAGTTCAATTCCCCCAAGGAGTTATCCCCCAACTTGCCTAAAAGGTGAAAATGATAAGAAGATGAATGTTTTCTCTGTATGCATCATATGGAGATATTAGAGGCTGTAAAAGTTGTTGGGTTACCTTCTAATTCCTTCGAGGGGCGTCTGAATGCACGCAGGGAGGAGATGGCTATTGTTATTGATTTTTTTCCACCAGTTATTGTTCGAAGTACCACTGGGTTTTGAACCTGCAATGTCCCACCACAAGGCGACGTTCACTGACAGCTCCTACCAACCACGCGGAGAGCCCCTATGGTATTGCTGTTGAATTTTAATGCAACATCCCCAGCATGTCCCGATTCTCTAGATGACTAATTGCATTCAGACACATCCTGATTGGTTTGCTTAGCAATTCTTGAAAAGAATTTCATGAGATGTTTTGTACCTTTTGGGTGTCTTTGAATTTGTGCAATTGGGTGAAGTTGGCACCCAATCCCACCAGAATCCTCTTTTCCCCTGTTTTTGGGAAAAGCATTTTGATGAACCCAGTTCCACCCAATTCGATTAGCCCAAACACATCCTTCAGGTTCTGTTGGGGTTTCTTAACCTCTATTTCTGGTAAACCCTGCTGGTGATTCCTATTCTAATCTTCGTCCAAACTGCCCATAAAGAATGAACAGATTTTGTTCTTTCCATGCACATTGAATCTCTTCATTGTCTCTTTTTTTTTTTTAAACCAAGCTGGGGTTAGTCAGATCTCTACCAGTTATACAACTATACCATTGAGTTTTGAACCTGTAAAGTCCCAACACAAGGTGGCGTGCACTAGCTGCTCCTACCAGACAAACGGAGGCCCCGTTGGTATCTTTTTTTTTTTTTTTATGACAGAGAAACCCTCACTGAAGCGAGGAAAACCCTGGGTGGGGCCCCACGACCACCATGCCTTATGTGGCCCAGCTCTTAAAGCTACGGACATGAATCTATTCATTTGTGCTATGTATACTTTTTGTTTGCTTCTAATAAATAAAGAACCTTACTATGGTTCCCTTTTCTGATTCATTATGAGATTGACGCATGTAAAAACAAATAATAATACTAAACAAAACTGAAAACATTTCTTTCTACATTAAAAAAATCCAAGAAAAGAAGATCAATGGAAAAGGGCTTGGCAGATGACACTTAGATGAGTATGGGCTTATTTCTCCCTCAACTTCCTTGTTATAGCAAAAGCAGCCACTCCAATCAAGGCCACAGCAACACCAGAAAGTATGAGTGCTGACATTTTCTTGTGACCTGCATCTTTCTTCTTAGCTTCCTCTGCCTCCTGTTGGTACAGACCCAAGCAACATTATGCAAGCTAAGTAGCATTCAAAGAGTTGGATGCCCATCTTTTATGGATGTTAATAGGCTCAAGGAAAATTATGCTCAAAATAAATGAGAAAAATAATATGGTGGTTTGAAGCATGTGGATGTTAAAGAGCTCAGGGCAAGTTTATGCTTAAAATAAATAAAAAACTTAAAATGGTGATTTTCATGCATTAACCGTACCGCCATGAGAGTCTCATGTGAATTTCTAAAGAAAATGCACTTTTTTAATAGACATTATGTGTGTTCATTCTTTGTCAAAAATATTGGCAGTGATAGTTAAAATATAAAAAATATTGTTATTTTGTTTTATTTGTTAGGGGCATAAATTACAATTTGTTGAGGTATACAAAAGGCTTTGGACGTAAACGTTCACTCACATACACACATATTTATATGCTCGAAAATAAAATCTGTTAAAGAAAATTTTCTGCGAGCCAACATATAAAGATACCAAGTATCGTGCAGTTAGGTTCATCAACGGGTAGGATATTAAACACATTATGTAGTTGTGTTTAGGCTATGCTGAGTGCAGAAAATGGGAGACTCAAATGCAACTGTATGATTCAAATAATATTTAAAATATGAATTTTACTTTTTTTTTTATATTTACACGGAGAAACTGCCCCCATGATCAGAGACCTAGCCGCATTGGCACTGCCTGCCGTACTTACGATCACTGTCCTGGCAGCGTAAAACTCCATGGGCTTACCCCTTGCCCCCTGGGAGTCGTCACGCTTCAGCTTGCGCAAGGAGTGACGCCCATGAGATTTGAACCTAGACCGCCTGCCTAGCGGCCTAGGCCCATCCCACTAAGTCAAACCCCAACACATATAAAACACTTGGCTAGGGTGATATGGTTTGGATATCCGGCAAACATCACAGCTCAATCCAAACTGAATATTATTTCGGTTGGGTTCAGGTTGATCCAAATAATTTAAAGGTTGCTGTTTTATGCCCATATTGTTGGGTCCAGCCCTATCCCTAATTAATGGTGTGGGAAAGTAGAATAGCCACCCACTTCTCATTAATGCAGGAGAAGTTGAAGGGTCAGCCCTATCCCCTCATTAATGATGTGGGGAAGTGGAATAGTCGCCTAACTCCCATTAATGCAGGAAGTTGAAGGGTTAAAACCCATTCAGTTTCTGGAATGAGTCTAGAAGGCTCACTTCTAGAAGGTTCATATCTAGAAGACTCTATGCCATCTATAAATAGGGGTGCAGAGGCTGTGTGCTGGAAGGAGAAGGGTAGAGTGGTTGTGTGCAGTGTGCAGAGAGAGAAGAAGTAAGAGAGAGAGAGAGTAGAAAGAAGAAAAGGAAGGAAGAAGGTTTGTCACCACGCATTGATCCTCAGAGAGAGGTGTTGGTTGTGGTGTGGGCTTTGACTCGGGTTGTGCACCCGAGAGGTAATCTTGTATTCATTTCTTCCTGTGATTTCTTTTTTGTTATTATCTTTAACTTTGGTCAAGCTATTGGACATTGTACTCTCTACATTGTACTCTCTACTTTCATTATAGTGGATTATTCTCTTCGTGCCCCGTAGATGTAGGTCGTGTTGACCGAACCACGTAAACCCTTGTGTTGTGATTTGATTGTGCTTTTGTTAGATCCTATATTGCTTTCGCATATTTTTTGTTATCTTAATTTCTCTACAAGTGGTATCAGAGCAGGTTCGTGGAAAATCATGTCTTTTAAGTCAGTTAGCTCTAAGTTTGAGGTAGAGAGGTTTGATGGCAAATGAAACTTTTTCTTATGGCAAAAAAGGGTGAAAGCTCTACTTGCATAGCAAGGGTTGCACAAGGCTCCTGTCGGGAAGGCGAATAAGCCAGAAAGCATGACCGATGATGAATGAGATGATCTTGACTTGAGGGCTGCTGGTGTGATTGAGTTGTGTCTATCAGATGAAGTCATGTGTAACGTGATGGAAGAGAGGACAACAACGGGATTGTGGTTGCGGCTAGAGAGCCTCTACATGACCAAGAACTTGTCCAACAAGTTACACCTCAAGAAACAACTTTATAGTCTTCGTATGAAGGAAGGTACTCCCATTCTTGACCATCTTAGTGTGTTTAATAAGATTATTGCTGGTCTATTTAGTCTGGATGTTAAACTTGAAGATGAGGATAAAGCTTTGTTGTTACTAACCTCATTGTCACCATCTTATAAGCGTCTTGTGACAACCATAATTTATGGAAAAGAAACATTGGATATAGAAGATGTCACAGGTATACTAATTTCCAATGAAATTAGGAGAAGACCATCACCGAATGAGGATTCTGGTGAAGGATTGATGGTGAGTTCATCCAAAGGCAGGGGTCGGTCAAAGGACAGGAAAAATGACCACAGATATAGGAGCAAATCCAGGTCAAGGAAGAACATCACTTGCTATAATTGTGGAAAGAAAGGACACTTCCAGAATCAGTGCAAAGAGCCAAAAAAAAATCAGGAAAAAGGGAAAGAGACAGAATCATCAGAAACCAAAGAAGATACCACAGCCACAGTTGAAGGTGAGCTTGTGATTTTGTCTACTACTAATGATCCATGTATCTGTGTATGTCAGGATACAGATTGAGTCATAGACACAGAAGCCTCGTACCATGCCACACCACGGAGAGAATATTTCAGTACATACAGGACCGGTAATTTTGGTGTTATCCGAATAGGAAACACAGGAACGTCAGAAATTGTAGGTATTGGAGATATTCATCTCCAGACCAGTCTTGGGTACATATTGGTGCTCAAGGATGTCAGACATGTTCCAGACTTGAGGTTGAATTTGCGTTCAATAGGAAAGTTTGATGAAGAGGGCAGAAGCAGTGTTTTTAGCCAAGGACAGTGAAAACTCAGCAGCGGGTCATTGGTTCAGGCCAGAGGAAAGAGATGTTGTACTATTTACAAGATGCAAGGCAAGGTATGCAAGGGACAATTGAATACAACTAAGGACTCTTCTATTGATTTGTGGCACAGTCGATTAGGCCACATGAGTGAGAAGGGCTTGCAGATTCTTGCTAAGAGGGAGCAACTCCCAGAGTTAAAAGGTACATGTCTAAACTCGTGTGTTCATTGCTTAGCTGGTAAGCAACATAGAGTATCCTTTGTTAGAAATGCCTTTCATAGAAAATCTCACATTCTAGAGCGAGTTTATACTGATGTTTGTGGTCCTCTGAGAAAAAAAACTGTTAATGGTTTTACTGATGTGAAAACTTTCAGTGGTGCACTTTATTTTGTTACTTTTATAGATGACTTCTCTAGGAAGATTTGGGCATACCCTATGAAAACCAAGGATCAGGTTCTTGATGTATTCAAGCAATTCCATGCTATGGTTGAGAGAGAAACAGAAAAATAACTGAAATGCATCAGGTCAGATAATGGTGGCGAGTACACAGGTACATTCCATGAATATTGTAAAATTCATGGAATTCGCCATGAGTTGACAGTTCCAGGTACCCCACAACACAATGCAATTGCAGAAAGGATTAATCGTACAATTGCAGAAAGAATCAGGTGTATGATTACACAGTCCAAGCTGCCAAAGAAATTCTAGGGCGAGGCCTTAAGGACAACAGTTGATGTGCTCAACTTGTCTCTTGCTCATGCCTTAGCAAATGATGTTGCAGATAGGGTATGGTCAGGAAAGGATGTGTCTTACAAGCACCTGAGGGTATTTGGATGCAGGGCATTTGCACATATCCTCAAGGAGGAGAGGTCCAAGTTTGATGATAAGACGAGGCAATGCATTTTTCTGAGATATGGTAATGCCGAATTCGGCTATAGGCTATGAGATCCAGAGAAGCAGAAGGTATTCAGATCCAAAGACATGGTATTCTTTGAAGACCAGACACTTGAAGATATCAAGAAAGAGGTGTCAATTCAGACTTCTGCAGGTGGATCTATCCACTTAGATCCAGTTACTCCTCCAGTGGCACAAGTTGAAGGAAGAACAATGCAAGAAGATGATGCAGAGGCGAATGTTGATTTACCTGCAGGCCATGTTGAGCGGGAAGAAGTTAGAGAACAACATTTTCCAGAACCCCAACTGAGAAGATCTTCCAGAGAGTCACAACCTTCCAGAAGGTATTCTCCACATGAGTATGTGATGCTTACTGATGCAGGTGAACCAAAGAGTTACCAGGAAGCATAAGAGTGTGAGCAGAAAGAGCAATGGCTAATAGCTATGCACGATGAGATGGATGCATTGCAGAAGAACCATACTTATGATTTGGTGGAACTACCAGAAGGCAGAAAGGCCTTGAAGAACAAGTGGGTTTTCAGGTTGAAGACTCAAGAACAATGTTCTCAACCAAAGTACAAAGCTAGATTGGTAGTGAAAGGCTTTGGTCAAAAGCAAGGTATTGACTTTGAAGAGATTTTCTCTCATGTTGTTAAAATGTCTTCTATTTGTGTTGCTCTAGGTATTGCTGCTAGCCTGGACTTGGAGATTGAGCAGCTAGATGTGAAGACGGCTTTCCATCATGGTGATTTGGAGGAAGAGATATACATGGAGCAACCAGAAGGCTTTAAAGTCAAAGGTAAAGAAAATCTTGTATGCAGGTTGAAAAAAAGCTTGTATGGGCTGAAGCAAGCTCCAAGACAGTGGTACAAGAAATTTGATTCATTTATGGCTGAAAATGGATACAATAGATCGGCTGCAGATCATTGTGTCTACATAAAATGGTTCGGTGAGAATTTTATTATTCTCTTGTTATATGTTGATGATATGTTTATCCTTAGAAAAGATATGTCTAGAATTGACAGGCTTAAGAAGGAACTGAGTAAGACCTTTGCAATGAAGGACATGGGGCCAACAAAGGAAGTATTGGGCATGCAGATCTCTCGTGATAGAAAAACCAAGAAGATATGGTTATCACAGGAGAAATACATCGAAAAGGTGTTGGACAAGTTCAGTATGAACAATGCAAAGCCAGTTGGTTCTCCTTTTGCAGGTCACTTTAAGCTGAACTCGGAGCAGAGTCCATCAAGTGACGAGGAGAAGAAGAAAATGAAGAAAGTTCCTTATGCTTCAGCAGTCGGAAGCGTGATGTACGCGATGGTATGTACGAGACCAGACATCGCATATGAAGTAGGTGTTGCTAGTAGATTCCTTGCAAATCCAGGAAAAGAGCATTGGGCAACAGTAAAGTGGATCTTTAGATATCTCAAAGGGAGCCCCAAAGTTTGTTTAAGCTTTGGTGGTAGATCATCTGTCTTGACAGGTTACACAGATGCAGATATGGCTGGAGATATTGATACGAGAAAGTCCACATCTGGTTTTGTACTCACTTTTGCAGGGGGAGCTGTGTCATGGCAGTCAAAATTGTAAAGGTGTATTGCTTTGTCTACTATTGAGGCAGAGTACATTGCTCTTACAGAAGCTTGCAAAGAGATGTTGTGGATGAAAAGATTCTTGATGGAGTTGGGTTTTGAGCAAGACAAGTACTTGATGTACTGCGACAGTCAGAGTGCCATTCATCTCGCCAAGAATCCGAGTTTTCACTCAAAGTCAAAGCATATAGATATCAGATACCATTGGATCCGAGATGTGTTTGAGAAAAATTTGCTTCATCTTGCAAAGATCTTCACAAATGATAATGGTGCAGATATGCTGACAAATGCCTTACCGATGGAGAAACAAAATACATGTCGGTAATTGGCCGACATAAACTTCAGTTGATTAGTTGAATTGGAGTATCCCCTTGGGTTGGAGGGGGGAGATTGTTGGGTCCAGCCCTATCCCTAAGTAATGGTGTGGGGAAGTGGAATAGCCACCCACTTCTCATTAATGCAAGAGAAGTTGAAGGGTCAGCCCTATCCCCTCATTAATGATGTGGAGAAGTGGAATAGCCACCTAACTCCCATTAATGCAGGAAGTTGAAGGGTTAAAACCCCTTCGGTTTCTGGAATGAGTCTACACTACAACAAAGCAGTAGATTAACGACGACCACATTCCGTCGCTAATCCGTCGCTAACCATGTTAGCGACAACGCGGCGACAGTATGCTTACGTCGCGAATATTTCGACGCTAACTGGTGACAGAATAATTCCGTCGCCAAGTCCGTCGCTAATTGCGACGGAATAACGAGCGCTATATTCCGTCGCCAATCCGCCGGTACTAAACGGCGACCACGGCGTGGCGACGGATTTAATTCTGTCGCTAAGCCGTCGCTAGATTAATATGAATAGCGACGGAATCATCCGTCGCTAATCCGTCGCAAAAACGAAAAAAAATCAAAAAAAATTTATTTAAAAATTAATTACCGAGAACTGTACAATTTATATTTCCTGTATAATTTATATTTCCTGTAAATAAAAAACAAACCACACAAAAAAATTCATATAACAAGTATCTATAATAATTAATCGTTCCACCTTAAAACTAAGAAGTTTAATTATTTACAATTCAACAATTACAATTAGGAAAAATAAAAAAAATAGAACTTCTTCAACACAGTCCTCTAATCATCGCCAAGATTTTGTGCGTCTTCTTGTTCATTGTCTTTATCTGTCCCTTCAGCTCCACTACCCTGATTATCGCTAGCAGCCTACACAAGAAAAGAACAGTCAGTATTGATAAACAAAATATAATGAAATAAATTACACACTATATGTGATTCTATCATGTGCTCATGTGTGATCTAAGGCAATAAAAAAACTCTATATGTGATTCTATCATGCTCATATGTGTGCTAAGGCAGTCAAAAAATTGAATATGTGATTATAGCATGTTCATATGTGTTCTAAGGCATATAAAAAAACTCTATATGTGATTCTACCATGCTCAGATGTGCTTTAAGGCAGGCAAAAAACTATATATGTGATTCGATCATGCTCGTATGTGTGCTAAGGCAGTAAAAAAATTGAATATGTGAATATAGCATGCTCATATGTGCTCTAAGGCAGGCAAAGCCAAAAATTTTATATGTGATTCTATCATAAATGATATATAACATGTTCATATGTGTTCTAAGGCAGTTAAAAAACTCTATATGTTATTATAGCATGTTCATATGTGTGCTAAGGCAGTAAAAAAACAGAATATGTGATTATAATATGCTCATATGTGTTCTTAGGCAGTAAAAAAACTGAATATGTGATTATAGCATGCTTATGTGTTCTAATGCAATCAAAAAAACTTTATATGTGATTCTATCATGCTCATATGTGCTCTAAGACAGACAAAAAGTTAAATATATATATATGTGATTCTATCATGCTCATATGTGTGCTAAGGCAGTAAAAAAATTGAATATGTGATTATAGCATGTTCATATGTGTTCTAAGGCATCTAGAAAAACTCTATATGTGATTCTACCATGCTCAGATGTGCTTTAAGACAGTCAAAAAAACTATATATGTGATTATACCTGAGAGGGACCTGGAATCGAAGATCCCCTATCCTGAACAGCGGCCTTGATCTCATTTCGGAGAAAGGGGGCGACGGTGTATTGGAAGTAGTTATTCAGTGATTCATTAATGATCTCGCGTACATCATCACCAGAAAGAATAGTCGGCTGCTTTGAGCTTATGTCGGCGCAAGAAGTTGGTGAGCCGTAACTGGAAGAACCAATAACTGGTGAAATGTTCATATTACTCCCAAACCCGAACACGCGACCTTTTTTGGGTTCACCTGCTGCAGTCACCCATGCTGTAGGATCAAATGATGGATGCTGAGTAGCGTCTTCGCCATATCGCTCTACCATTTGTTGCTCATATGCCTCCTACAAAATAATGTTTAAAGTATTCATTAATAATTAATGATAACATTATGATGACTTGCATATATATTGCAATGATTATTAATAGAATTAATACATACCGTTGTCGTTCTCGCCTTCTCTGATACGAAGACTCCCGTGGTCTTCCGTTTATGTGTTTCTACAAACACATCCTTATATGGTACACTGCCTCCTTTTTCTGCTTCCTGCGAAGTTAAATGACAAAAGATTTAGTACACAAATTTGCAACAATACTTATAAAATTAATATTATATATTGATGAGTTACCATTTTCTTTAGGTGGCTCCCAAATGTCTTAGATCCACCTGTGTGTAGATGGGCTTCGGGCATCTTCGATTGATTTTGTGAAGCCTTCGCAGAGCGATTTTTAAATGCATCTCCCGCCCACATATCGCATATTTCATCCCAGTAATCTCTCCTGATAGTAATAGGACCATGGCCCTTCCACAGTAATGGATCATCTACTACGCCAGATGCTTTTTTTGCTGCAGTCTTCATAGTGTGCAGCATGTCTGCAAATCGATTGGCAGCCACCTTCTGCCACACCTTCCTTGCATCATTTTCTTCCACCGTAGTTGCAAAGCGATTCGAAGCCTACAAATATTTTCAGAAAGTTAGTAGACATTGCTTAAATAAATTAAATATGAAACACATTAACTATGAGGAACAACTGTATACCATGAATGAGGACCACAATCTGTCTAATACCTCCTTTGGGTACTCTTTCCATTGAGCAACTGGTCCTGGTAGATGTTGAAGAAGTGAATTCCTAATCTCCCATACTACTTCTTGTGGCTCAAACCTCGTGCTGCACATGAATTGTTACACAGTAAATATCAATATAAAATATTTAAAAGATATGCAATAATTGAAAACAAAATACTTACGGTCGATTATCGATATACACTATTCGAATGAGTCTTCTTGTGCCAGCCTGAGAAGACCCTGTTTCCTGTGTTGGCTGTTGACTTGTGCGATCAACTGGTGTAGGTGGGTCGTGTACAGGCGCAACATCATCTGTAAAAAAATACACACCAAGTTCTCAGAATGTGCATTTGAACTAATCAAGCATCTAATTAGTTATATGATATACCTATCACAGGAGCCCGTGAAGATGAAGGTTGAGCCTGGCTACTACTGGATGAGCGACCACTATAACCTCCACGAACCATATTCTAACAAATAACATATGTCATACAATACATTCAAATAATTCACATCAAGTATTACAATGCATTCAAGTCATTCACATCAAGCATTGCAATGCATTCAAATAATTCAAATCATTGACATCAAGTATTGCACTAATTCAAATCATTCGTTAATTGCATAAATTATAATACATTCAGATAATTCTTACAAATCTTGCAGGGACACCTAATCCGACCTGTGGGATCTACCGTACTGACACTCGCCGTTGCAAATTCAATAAAACTATCGACACCATCTATATATTCATGCGATAACTCATTGTCCACTATCCTACGGTACATCCATTCACGGTTTGCAGTCATTCTGTCGTATGATGTTACGAATAGTATCCTAACCAGTTAAAAGAGAACCATCAGAATGCTATGATGAAGAAAATATCAAATTTATCATGCAATATATGATGTCATACAATCACAAGAATTATGATGCATGCATTGATAACTTAATATTTTCATGTGCAAACTATTCATGACACGATACATTCATTTGAAGCATGCTTTCAGTATACAATTTCACATGGAAGACATAATCAAATTGAAAGTAACTACATGTAAGCATGGATACAATCACATCAAACATTGTAATACATCGAAATAATTCATATCAAACAAATGTCAAACATGTACCTGCAGCAAACACACTTCAATATCCCACTAACTACTACCATGCATAGCATGGACTCCGTACTCCAAAAATAAGAACACTTCCATATTCATACATTAAAATCATGCTCAGCATGATCTCCGAACTCCAACAAAGCAGTCCTAGATATCAACAACTAAGTGAGTGTGTGAACAATAAAGTGTTACATTCAATAAATTAAATAACATGTGATGCGCTTGCCTCACTTACTCACCACGGGTATTTACCCGATTTGCATTGTTTTTGTCACTTACTTACCACGGGTGGCGGGGCACAAGCGAGTTCCGTTGAGAAATCTGCACAAAAAAACAATTTTTTAAAATGAAGTCACCACGGAAAAAAAACTGTTCTGACAAGGGGTCGACTCCCCTGCTGTTCCGACAGGGGGTCGACCCCATGCCCGGGGTCGACCCCCTGCCCGGGTCGACCCCCTACCGGAAAGGCAAGGGGCAAGGGTCCTCTGCCGAAAAATGCAGGGGGTTAGCCCTCTGCAAGAAACGCAGGGGGTTAACCCCCTTCCGGAAAATGCGGGGGTTAACCCTCTGCCGGAAAATGCGGGGGTTAACCCCCTGCCGGAAATGGCAGGGGGTTAACCCCCTGCGTGAACCGGAAGGGGGTTAACCCCCTGCCGGAAACGGCAAGGGGTTAACCCCTTACGTCAAAACGGGGGTTAACCCTCTGCCGGAAACGACAGGGGGTTAACCCCCTGTGTGAACCGGGAGGGGGTTAACCCCCTGCGTGAAAATGGGGGTTAACCCCCTGCCGGAAACGGCAGGGGGTTAACCCCCTGTGTGAACCGGGAGGGGGTTAACCCCCTGCCAGAAACGGGGGTTAACCCCCTGTGTGAACCGGGGGTTAACCCCCAGTCGGAAACGGGGGTTAACCCCCTGTGTGAACCGGGAGGGGGTTAACCCCCTGCCAGAAACGGCAGGGGGTTAACCCCCTGAGTGAAAACGGGGGTTAACCCCCAGTCGGAAACGGGGGTTAACCCCCTGTGTGAACCGGGAGGGGGTTAACCCCCTGCCAGAAACGGCAGGGGGTTAACCCCCTGAGTGAAAACGGGGGTTAACCCCCTGCCGGAAACGGCAAGGGGTTAACCCCCTGCCGGAAACGGGAGGGGGTTAACCCCCTGCCAGAAACGGCAGGGGGTTAACCCCCTGCGTGAACCGGGAGGGGGAGGGCGTTACCTTTCTCCAGGCGGCGAACGGTGGGACCGGCGGACGGTGGGACCGGCGGACGGTGGGACCGACGAATGGCGGGACCGGCGAACGGCGGGATCGGCGAACGGCGGGACCGACGAACGGCGAGACCGGCGAACGGCGGGAGCGGGACCGGCGAATGGCGGGAGCGGGACCGGCGAACGGCGGGAGCGGGACCGGCGCAGGAGCAACGAAAGAAGAAAAGGAAAACCTGGTTGGGATTAGGGTTATTCGAAAGTTAGCGACGGCTTAGCGACGGATTAATTCCGTCGCTAAACCAACGTAAAATCAAATTCGCGAAAATAGCGACGGATTATATTCTGTCGCCACATCCGTCGCTAGTTAGCGACAGACTAGTTTCCGTCGCTAACGTCGTCGGTAAATGGTGCGATCGTACCGACAAAACAATCCGTCGCAACATCCGTCGCTAATTAGCGACGGACTAGGCGACGGACTATCTTCCGTCGCTACTTTCATAAGATTCAGTGATAATAGCGACGAATATTTGTCGCTCGCCAATCCGTCGCTAACTAGCGACGGAATCTTTCCGTCGCTAACGTTCGTCGCTAACAACGTATTTTCTTGTAGTGCTAGAAGGCTCACTTCTAGAAGGTTCATATCTGGAAGACTCTATGCCATCTATAAATAGGGGTGTAGAGGCTGTGTGCTGGAAGGAGAAGGGTAGAGTGGCTGTGTGCAGTGCGCAGAGAGAGAAGAAGTAAGAGAGAGAGAGTAGAAAGAAGAAAAGGAAGGAAGAAGGTTTGTCATCACGCATTGATCCTCAGAGAGAGGTGTTGGTTGTGGTGTGGGCTTTGACTCGGGTTGTGCACCCGAGAGGTAATCTTGTATTCATTTCTTCCTGTGATTTCTTTGTTGTTATTATCTTTAGCTTTGAGCAAGCTATTGGACGTTGTACTCTTTACTTTCATTATAGTGGATTATTCTCTTCGTGCCCCGTGGATGTAGGTCGTGTTGACCGAACCACGTAAACCCTTGTGTTGTGATTTGATTGTGCCTTTGTTAGATCCTATATTGCTTTCGCATATTTTTTGTTATCTTAATTTCTCTACACATATCTGGAAATTAATTTGGATTAATGTTGGATCAGATACCTGAAATGGATTGGACCCAGAGACAGCCCTACATGGTGTTACCATATTTACATTACACAATAGTTTAAGAGCTTAAAAAATAACTAAATCAACGACTTTCACTTCAAAACGAGACAGATAATTATAGAATCCAAAACCAAATTTGCTACATATAGAGCTTAAGAAAAAAAAGAATAATACTTGTGTGCTCCTTCTTGCTTCAAAAATTAAGAATCACTATTCAATCATCATAACCAAATCTGCCACCTCTCACCCTATTCAAGGCTGAGAGCATCCTAATAGACCGGAAGAAGATTACTTAACTACAATAAGAGCACAATCGCCTTCCTCTTTAATGGCTGACCTAAAAAAACCTCTTAATGTCTCAAGACATGAATAGTAAATCAGGATTTAGAAGGAGCCGAATGTATTCCATATTTTTTTGGAAATTGTAATCTGGTAACTTAAAAACTATCCATAATCTATCTAATATAGTTTGAATTTTCTACTCTCACCATACGTGGTAACTTTAAAGATTATGTATTTATGTATAATGTAGTTTTAAATAACTTTTAATATAGTTGATGAATTTAACTTCAGTAACTTTGTTAGGATTTTCTTTATTCTCTCTCCTTTTTTGGTATGTAACGATCTTATAAGATCGTAGATTTTTTTTTTTCTAATCTCTCTCTCTCTCTCGTTAGTGACGGGGGCACCAAGATAAATTTTTTTGACAATTTCAAAATGTCATACAACCCAATAAATTTATTGTGTAATTTCTAAAAAGTTCTAAAGCAAACTATTTTGACGCACCAATGCTCCTCTTTCATCTTTAAAAAGTAGTAAGGTATGGCAGGCTGAGCCAGCCCAATCAGGTCTTCTTGCCGGGTGCAGTTTTTTCGGGTTATAAATCCAAAAAAAATGAAGTAAAGATGAAGCTCAAGATGGTAGGCCACATCTTTGATTTTCATTATAGGGCGATATATCATAGTCACAAAATATCACCGATATTTCAAACATGCTGCGATATTTTCAAAAGCCGGCATTATGCCAAAAGAACACGATAATTTTTCAAATGTCATTCTCAAAAGATCATATTTGTGTCTTGATTTTCATGAAATAAAAACACATTTTCAGCCTTGTAATATTCTTCATATCCAGATTTTTCCAAAAAAACTAGGCTTTTAAAAATATCACGCGATTTTCCTGGTAGACATTTTTCCTAGAACGAGAGGTGCGATATGCAATATTTGACAGTTTTCTACATTCGTTGGGAAAATGACGATATATAATACTTTTAGTTTCCCTTTCATTGCTTTCAAAACCAAAAATGAAAATAATAATGAGCAGTGAGTGTTGACATACCTTGGTATCCTTGACTGTGGATACATGAAAAGAGACAGCATCTATGGGAAAATTATCAACCTTAGTGGAATCCAATTCCCTTTCAACATCATTTACTGCTGGGAATCTCAGTTCTTCAGCAGAATTCTCATGTGTTCCTTTTGGAGAAGCCATTCTGTAACTCTAATAATCACTTCACAAAAGTTCACAACCAGATTGTACAGCTTTTGAAATGGACATGAAAGTTGTCAATTTTGGAAAAATTACATGGAATCTTATGGTGCATTGTCAAGGGCAACAATGTGGTAGATATTAGAACATGTGTCAAGAAGGAAAAGTAACCTCTTTTTTTGGATGTATGAGACTGCAGTTGAGGTTAGGCATTTGGGAGGATTTCTAGACCATGAATATACAATGCCCACAAGTTTATTTAATTGATAATAACCACAAAAAGATTGGTTATTTACGTTCCTACAACACGTGGTAGCACATCATGGAATTAGCTATTAAAAATGGGCACTCATTGGATCAGGTCTCATGAAAAATAAAGTTCGCAATCTATACATATTTGATGTCACAAAGACACGGGCATGAACTGTGACTCCATACAAGTTCAAGATGCAGGTTCTCAAATTTTTTGGAAAAATAAGACACACGATGACATGAAGCTTTTTTTCATTTTTTAATTGATTAGGAAATGCCTTTTGATATTTTCCTAAATCTTATCATATCTTTAATCCTAAGTATTATAAAAACAGAGGCAAGGGTATCAGGTTAAAAAAATTGGATGCTTTATACCTTTGTTTTAATTGACATTCTTGTTATGTGAATTGAGAATGTAATTTAAATTTTGTAGGGGCATTTGCATAAAGTTTTCGTAAAAAGGAAGTGTTATTTACATGGAACATTATAATTTAAAAAAAAATCAATTACCATTTGTAACTGTTTTCTCTCTCTCTCTCCCCACCTCTTTCTCTTCCTTTCTTTAATTACCATAATACGAACAAACTTGTTTTCTTTCTCTCCAAAACGTCTCTCCCTTCTTAATAGGTACAAGATGAGGACTCTCTCTCTCTCTCTCGTGTATCAACGGCAGTCTGGAGCACCACTATCCAAAGGGTTCAGAAAAAAATTTTGGGCTGGCAAGCGTCCTACCTTTCTATCGCAGGTAGACTAACTCTCATCAAGCACGTTCTTTCTGCTATGCCAGAATTTTTTATGTCTATGTTCCTGATGCCCATGGGGGTTAGTAAGAAGATAGCTCAGGTAGTGACGCACTTCCTGTGGTCTGGGCGTGGTCACAAAAACAAGCGCCACCTAATAGGGTGGGACACTCTTCGACTACCCCAAAATAGGGGGGGTTTGGGAATCAAGGACCCCCGGCTGAGGAGTATGATTCTTGTCGTGAAGCAGAGCTGGCTTGCACACCAACCTGGGTCTCTGTGTGCAAGCGTGCTTCTAGCTAAATACGGTGGTGTGGAATCATTGGTGGGGGTCACAAGCGTGCGTCAGCGATCTATGTCAAAGCTTCGACGATCATGGATCCAAGCATGGTCTGCAGTTCTATCTCATAATGGCAATGTTGAATCGCAGTCTCTGTTCTTTGGTTGTAACCTTGCTCCGAACGGATCTTTCTGCTCTAAAGAAGGCTACCTCGCTCTCCTTCCGTCGGGGGTGGACCGGTTTCCGACGAACCTGATCTGGGGCAAGGGTCCCACTCCGAGATCATGTTTCCTGGCGTGGCTAATCTTACACAATCGGGTGCAGACTGACAACTTCCTCAAATCCATCGGTTTTCATCTGCCGAGTAAATGTGTGTTGTGTGAGGCGGCTGAAGAATCTGCCTTTCACCTTTTTTGGGAGTGTTCTGTTTTTCAAAACATCTTTAAGGTGACTTGGAATAAGCCGGGGGTCAGCGTGCGTCAGGAATCGTTCACCAATGATTTGTTGTGGGGTCCTCAACCAGTTCGTCATTGCAACAAATGGCGTATTATTTGGCGAACTTGGCTTCTCTCGTCATGGTGGGCCGTATGGATGACTCGCAACAACGCTATTTTTCGGCATATTCCGGCAGTGTTCAACAAAATGGTGAACCTTATTTTGGCGGACGTATACGCCATTCTCCGCATCAACATCCCTGATCTGCAACACCATCTGCCTCCAGGGACCATTCATGATCCTGGGTGATGCTCGTCGCCTAACTGTATTTGCTTCTTGTTTCTTTCTTCCTTTTCTCCTTGCATCTCTCCTTTTCTTTTTTTCCCTTTTTTGGGGCTCCTTGGCATGTCTTGGGCCCGTGTTTGGTTTCCCGGTAGGTTCAATGTTGGTTGAACCTGTTTTCGTTTCGTAATGTTGATGGTTATAGTTCGGCTCTCTCTCTCTCTCTCTGTGTGTGTGTGCGCGCGCGTGCGTAACACCTATTAGCCATGACTCGCCATCTCTTTCTGTCTCTTTCACTCATTGGCCAAAAAAAAAAGATTTTTTTTTCAAAAAGGCACATAAAGTTTGGGCATTAATAGAAAAGGCACTTAAGTTTTTTTTTTTTTTAAATACACTTAAAAATATAATGGTTAACTAAAAAGGCCCAAGAGTTTAAACCAAATCACAACTCGTTAGAAGAAAGGCAAAAGAAGAAATAAAGAAGGGCATAACACATATATACGTGGTTCGGCTAATGCGCCTACGATCCATGGGAAATGAACCTCTTATTCCTTGTTAGGCCAATCTGGCCTTACTATAGGTTTTATACGGCTGCTGGAGTGACGATAAGAATTGAGTCCCGTTGGACATTTTTGTTTATCAAATGGTTCCTTCATTTGAGGATGGAAAAGAGAATCCAACAGTTCTTGAAGATCACGTTGATCCTCAATGTGATCTTTATTAACAGCCGCAGCTATGAAAGTGGAGCTACTTTTGGTAACAGATGCTGTATCGATCTTGCCCCACGGCTACTGATAAGGATCGATCGCCGTGATCTTTGCTAACTACATCTGCTGAAGATTGATCTTGCCCAATGGCTGCTGATGATGATCGGTTAATACCCTCCCGCAAACTAAGCGATGGGGTTGTCCACAAGCCTAGTTTGGGTCTTAATGCACAGGACTGTTTGGTGAAGATATTAGCGACTTGGAGCTGAGATGAAACAAAAGCTGTAACAAGTTGTTGGTGAGCCACCTTTTCTCGAATGAAATGATAATCGATCTCTATGTGTTTCGACCTATTATGAAAAATGGGATTCACATTCATATATAATGCCAAAAGATTGTCACAAAAGAGTGTGGAAGGCTGAGAGATGAAGATCCTGAGAACCCAAAGAATAAAAGTAACCCATGTTAACTCAGGTATTGTGGAAGCTAAGGAACGGTATTCAGCCTCAGTGCTAGAACAAGCAACCGTTGGTTGCTTTTTTGTGCTCCAAGAAATGCAATTTTCACCAAGATAAAGACAATATATAGATGTACAATGACATGTTATAGGGCAACCGGCCCAGTCCGTATTAGAGAAGCCCTAAAGAACCATAGGGTTGTGAGCAACTAACCGGATGCCAAAGTGTAGAGTACCTTTGATATATCAAGATGTGCTTGACCTGCTGAAAATGAAACATTGTGGGGGTGTGTATGTACTGGCAAATAAAGTTTACATTGTACGATAAATCTGGTCTTGTAACAGTGAGATACTACAGACTACCAACGAGGCTTTGGTAAAACCGGATGTCATTAAATGAAAGAGAATCAGAGGACACATGTGGTCGACCGACCATGGGGGTGGAGATTGGCGTGCAGTCTTTCATTTGAGCTTTGTCGAGAATATCAATTGCATAACGAGTTTGATCTAATAGAATGCCACCCTCAAACCGTTTGACCTGAATACCCAAGAAATGGTGATCACCAAGATCTATCATGGCGAACTCGTTACTTAATTGTTGAATGATGTCAGCCAAGAAGAGTGGATTGCTCCCGGTGATGATAATGTCATTAACGTATAATAACAAATAGATGCATCCACAAGAGTGCCGACAAATAAAAAACAAGGAATCCGCAACCCTGCAAAAAAATCTCATGTCTAAAAGGAAGCTGCTGAGATGATCAAACCATCATCGAGAAGATTGCTGGAGGCCATATAAAGCCCATTGAAGTTTACAAACATGATAAGGTTTAGATGGGTCACGAAAACTAGGGGGCTGGTCCATGTAGATAGGTTCGTCAAGGAAGCCATGAAGGAAAGCGTTTTTTATGTCAAGTTGGCGGATCGGCCAAGAATAGGCAAGAACAATAGATAAGACGATACAAATAGTGGTAGGATTAATAATGGAGGAAAAGGTTTCAAGAAAATTGATACCAAGTAAATGGGTAAACCCTTTGGCAACAAGACGAGCTTTAAGTCTGTCTAAAGTTCCATCGGCATGAAGTTTGGTTTTGAAAACCCACTTACAACCAACAATGTTCATATGAGGAAGACGAGGGACAAGGGTACACGTTTGTGTTTGGGAAAGAGCTTGCATCTCATCCTATATGGCTTGAAACCAACATGGATGAGCGAGAACGGTCTTGACAGTTTTTGGCTTATTTGGAATGTCCAACGTGGCAAGGAAGTATTTAGGGTTGGGTTTAACGATGCCTGCGTGGATGACCATGACATAGGTATTAGAGGAAGTTAGAGGGGAGGAAGTAGGAAGTGGGGCTGGTGGATTCAAGTGTGCGGTCAACATGGTCAACATCAACTTGGTGTGAGGTTGGTTCCACAAGAGTAGGTAGAGCCTTGAGGATGCCTGTGAGATTCCGATGATCATGAGACCTTGAGATTTGCTCATCGTGTGTCGCCATTTAGATGAATCTTCGTAATGCAACTGGTGATCTTTGAATGGAAGACAACTTTCATAAAAAATATGGCGACTAATATATACACATTCAGTTTCAACATGAAGACAACGATAGCCCTTGTAGTTATCACTGTAACCCAAAAATATGCATGGCAAAGACTTGGGAGATAGCTTATTTTTGGCATAGTCATGCAAGTGAGGAAAACACCTTGAGCCAAAGACTCATAAATAATCATAGGATGGTTTCTTATGGAAAAGTCTTTTATATGGAGAAATCATATACAAAGCTGAGCTGGGAAGACGATTTAAAAGCCAAACTGCCATAAGAAATGCCTCAACGCAAAATTGTGTGGGTAAGCCGACATAAAAAAGCATGACAAGATCGAGCTCAACAATACTGTGATATTTCCTCTCAGCTCGCCCATTTTGCTCGGGTGTGTGCAGGCAAGATATAGTGTGATGGATTCCATGGTTTCTTAAATATGTTTGAAAATCATTACTCATAAACTCGCCTCCACCATCAGATTGAAAAGTTCTAATGGAGCCTTTGAATCTATTGGACACCAATTTATGAAATTCATAAAACCGATTAAAGAAATCGGACTTAAGTTTTAAGGGGTATATCCAAATGTATCTGGACAAATCATCGATCATAATGACATAGTACTTAAATCCGTGAAAAGAGGTTTTGGGGGCTGGTCCCCAAATGTCACAATGAACTTTCTCAAATAACTCACTACAAGATTTCTCAAAACTTTGAAAAGGTTGGCGACAGGATTTTGCCATGAGGCAACTATCACAAATGTTTTTATTTTTGCTACCATAAAATGAAATGAAGTTTTTATTGTGCAGAAAATCAACTATATCCATGCTAGGATGGCCCAGACGATGATGTCAGTCATCTCTGCTCACAATACGTTGTCTATTTGAGAAAAGCACAACCTTCTGTGTTGGCTCCAGGACGTAAAGGTCACCGCTCCTACGCCCCGAAGCTATTATTTTCTTGGTCATCTTGTCCTTTATCAAAAACTGATCATAATAAAACTCAAAGAATAAATCTTGGTCTAATGTCAATTGACTAAATGATAAGAGATTTTTCTTCATATTTGGAATGACCAAAGCATTTTTTAAGCTAGGCTTTTCTGGGCTAATCTTTAGATCGGCCGTACCAATGTGAGTAATTGGGAGCCTTTCTCCATTACCCACCATGATTCTTTTATTGACAAAATATTGGCTAAGATTACGAAGCATACCTTGATCGGCCGTGATATGAGAGCTTGCACCCATATCGGGAAACCAAGCATGATCCTAGTTATCATAAATTGTCATGGCGGCTAAGGCTTGAGGAAAATCTTCAGCTTGTAACATCTAGTTGAACCTGTGATAACAATTGATGGCAGTGTGATTTGGTTTCAAACAAATTTGGCATACCATGTTCTTGTCTTTTTGTTGGTTGCTTTGTTTACTTTGATGATTTTGGTTATTTTGAGGTTGTTGGTTTGAATTTTGATACATCTAACATGATGATTGGTTTCCCATATGTGAGAACCTTCAGCCTCGGGAAGAGAATCAACCTTGAAAACCCCCTCTTATATTATTTTGATTTTGGTCCTGGTGTTGGCTTGTGAAAGCCACGTTTTGATTAGGTCGATTCTCTTGATCAGATTCTCTTGATTAGGTCTGAAGAGACTTAAAAGTCTCATGAGATTGCAGCAAGGAGACAAGTTTCCGGTAAGTGGGGGACTGGTGGCTTCATCATAGAGATAACAAAAGCCTCATAGCCTTGTTCGAGGCCATTCAAAAGAGAGAATACCTTAGATCTATCATCGACGGGCCTGCCGATGGCTGCAAGCTCATCACAAGTATTCTTGAAGGTGGCGATATATTCTGATAAAGATAAATTACCTTTGCTATGAGTTTGCAATTTTTGAAGGAGATAACACTCACGTTCTCAATTAACACAACCGGCTACAACAACCATTCTAAAAACCAGTCACGTATATTGAATGTTGGTGTACAATTAACCCCAACCCCAATAAACTAATTGAATGCTTGTACACGGTCAACCCTAACCCCATTACCCCAAAACAAAACAATTAAATATTAAAGGAAAAACAAAAAAACTAAACATAAATCATCAACAATCAAACATAAATACTATAAGACCAACAAATATATATATTTATAAAAAACAATCCTAAACATAGTCAACCCTAAACGTACAATATTAAATAAATTACAGGCAAACAAACATAAATCAAACAAAACATAAATCTGCTACAACACAAACAAATATATATATATATATATATATATATATATATATATATATATATATATATATATATATATATATATATATAACCTTAAACATAGTAAATCTGATGCCAAATATTAAATCAAACACAAGAAATATACAAAAAAATATCCACATCAACAACCAAACACAAATATGCATGGGGCTATTAAATGATCATATCTATAAAAAAAATCAAAATGAAATATAACAATGTGCATATATATATATATATATATATATATATATATATATATATATATATATATATATATATATATATATATAACCTTAAACATAGTAAATCTGATGCCAAATATTAAATCAAACACAAGAAATATACAAAAAAATATCCACATCAACAACCAAACACAAATATGCATGGGGCTATTAAATGATCATATCTATAAAAAAAATCAAAATGAAATATAACAATGTGCATATATATATATATATATATATATATATATATATATATATATATATATATATATATATATATATATATATATATATATATATATATTGTTCGTATGAAACTCAGCTTTCGACCTAAGCAAGAAAGTCGATGAGAATAATAATACTGTAACCTCGTCAAAATGCAACAAAAAAAATTCATGAAACTCGCTGCAGGAGGAGAGGGAAAATGCTTAGGGTTCTAAAGAAAAAATGGTTACAGTTCTTTCCCGAAACAAACAAAAAAGAGAAACAAAAAAATGACTATATATAATTCAGAAAAGCATGCAAAATTACATAGGTTTACATGCCAAAAATTTGTACAGATAGATATATATTTACGAATCTCTTAAAAAAAAGTTACATATTTGAGAGAAAATTCACATATTTGGGAAGAATTTTCGCATATTTGGAAAGAACTTCACATATTTGGAGCAACTTCACATATTTAGAGAAACTTCGCGTATTAAGAGGATATATATGCCCACTTAATTAGATATTTGCGAAGTTTTGATGTTTGAGTTCAAATAGATGTTCACAAATATTATTATGCGAACTTTGTGATGTCCGCAAAAAAAAAATGTGTGGACCTCCTTTTAGGTGAGAGTTTGCAATACTCATTGAGCATAGCGATATATCGCACAAACTTCGTAAGTTTCATACATGCAAAAGGTAAAAAAAGTCTTAATACTCAAGCAACTAAATCTTCTTTAACGTTCAAGCAACTAAATCTTCTTTACCTTTTTCTAGCACAAATACTCTTTCTGAAATAAAACATGTACTAATGCAGTACTCTTGAGCCAATATTTCTGTTAACAAGACGAGTTCATATTTTCTCATAGAAGTAACCAAAGTCATGCGTTATATGTGTTTAATAAGATCTTCTCAATTTTTTTTTGAAAGGCGAGCTGGGGTTAGGCAGACACCTACCAGTTATACAACTATAACTATAGCATTGGGTTTTGAACCTGCAACGTCCCAACACAAGGTGACGTACACTAGCTGCTCCTACCAGACAAGCAGAGCCCCAGTTTGTGCAAACTTCTTACCATGATGAGCCAGATCCTGTCCATCCACACGCAAGGCATAAGCCCGACATGATAATAAGGATAGATCAACCAAGCTCAGGATCAGTCCCTTTTAAGCTGGGTATCAGGTATCAGCTCTATGCCCATGTCAGAGTAGTTCTAATGTGCCAATGTAACACCAATGAATCAACCATAGTTACTGAAAGCTTCTACAAATCCCGATAGCTAGCTTGGAGAGCTTGAAACTGCACCTTTCTTCCAAATCTCAAATATAAAACTGAAGTTCATTGATAATCGGAAATGCAGTCATGTTACAAGGGTTGAACAGTTGTACTTCCTTTTTCAAAGTTATATTTTTATTATAAAACCTACACACATAACGACCATTTTTGGTGAAAAATCTTTACAAGATGCATTCAAGTAAAAACACAGAATTGATCAAACTTTCTGTGTTAGTTCCCATCATTTCTAGTGCCGCTTAATGTTTGCTTCTTCCTATGTTTCCTAATTGCTTCATGCTTCTTTCAATAAAACATTTCTTAAGCATCTTTCTTGCTTCACATGTTGCGAATCTATTCTCGCACCCACTTCTTACTCTGTTACTTGTAGGATCAAGTATAAGATTGCTAGTGTTAATAGAAGGCAACAGCCGTGATGGGATCCAAAACCACTAAAATCATCTTGAAACAGCCAGAGTTACAATTCAAAACAAAATAAATAAATAAACAAAACAATCTAGAACACATTATGATTTAGTAGTTGATTCTCACTTTTATCAATTCAAAATTTGTAACAATAGCTTATAAGGCTTCTATAAAAATTTACCGCTAAATGAAGAACACTAAGAAGAAGATGAATAGGGAACTACCCAGCCTCCCACCTTGCAACGAGATGGAATTCCATCATCAAGAATCAATAAGCCCTTGTCTAAATTTGAGCTTCATGACTTGCTTCCAAAACCACGTGGACTTGGCGTTGTTGCTGTTGAATCCACAAATTGCCTCCTGGATTCTGCTCTCTTCCTTCTTCTGGCCGACCCAGGAGGTGCCTGGCAAAGAGGAAAAGAAAAATATCCAGACTAGTAGGAATTTCTACTCAGAAATATAATGCAAATGTGCATGCGTGCATGCATTTAAGCATTTTTCACCAAAGTAAACCACTAGATGAGCATACTACACTGTGTATAGTATATGATGTCTGTGTGTGTGTGAGTGAGCACATGCATGTGCACATGCATACACGTATGCACTAGCATTTGTGGAGAAGGACAAACACGGGCGGCCACCATATAAACATTTGAGAAATACAACACTATCAAACAAAGAGGATGCACAAACCTTTTGTTCAGCTTTAAGTGCCTCTTCAAGATTGCTCAATGCGGGAATCGATCCACCTTCCATGGCTCCAAGCAAGTTCTTCATACGAACACGCATTTGGAACAGTTGGGCTACCAGTTGGTTCACCTGAGATTAGTGGTCATTAAGATAACAGTGCTTTTGTTAAAAAAAACAAAATCATTTCATAGCTAAAAACAACCATGATGAGTTTAATTAAGATAGCTGGACTGGTTAGAGTGGGACTATCCTAAAAGAGGGGATAAATGTTCAAATCCCATTAGATGCTATCCTGCCTATCCAAAAAAAGGATAAAAACTACATGTCTCACTAAAACTGATATGAAGCTAATCTACTTGGGGCAGGTTAGTGCAACAATATTCAAGAGAAAAGTTGTAAGGTCAAATTCGTAAGAGTACCTGTTGTTCTGTTTTCCCTGATTCAGCTGCAACTCTTTTTCTCCTTTCTGGTGATTCTGCTAACAATTCAGGTTTTTCTCTTTCCTCTGCAGGTTTGCAACAAATAAATGAAAGGCCAAACTCTCTCTCTCTCTCTCTGTCTCTCTCTCTCTTACACGTTTCATTTATAGATGCATTCCACCTATTGGAAAATTTGGCGTTTGACATAACGAAGTTACCAAGAGGTTTTCTTATAGCACCCTTTATAAGACCATTTTATAATTTTTTGGGGCATGTAGAATTTTGGAGTAATATAGGATCTCTGATTCATCACATTCTACTGGGATGTTCAGGGTTCTTATCACATTTCGTGTCCACCATAAGCAAAGTTTCCTGCAAGACTGGAGAATTCAGGTTGTAAATGTAATGAAAGAGGGAAAAACAACACAATAAAATGCCTCTTATGGGCTTACAAGAGCTCAAGAACAAGGACCACTTATGGGTCAATACATAAACACATTCACACAACCCACTAAAGGGCAAAAACACAAGTAAAAAATATAAATATTATTGAGAATCAGGGTGCTTGAGAAAGCATAACCCATCCAAGGAGTAACACCCCTTTATATATACATAAAGGCCCATATATAGTCATTGGGAGCTCCCAACGACTATATGTGGCTTTTTACCAAAAAGCCCAACACAAAATAGTAAAAAACAAAAAACAGAAAAATAAAGAAAAGAAAAAATATAAAATAACCAATGTGCCCCTAATGGGCACAACCTATTACACATCTATGAAAAGACCAAAATATCCTAATGGGTATTACTTATTACATCATATATATATATATATAAACATATTTATATGTATATATATGCATGCATATATACAATTTAATACTCTCTCTAAAACTTACAGTGTGATCACTGAAAGTTTGTCAAGTAAGGCTAAAATCGGGAAGAAGGAATCGCTTTTGTGAAGAAATCAATCAGCTGGAACTCCGATGCTGCATAAGGCAGGATAATAGTCTTCTTAAGGCATTATTCACGAACATAGTGACAATCCATTTCAATATGCTTGGTTCGTTCATGAAATGTGTAATTGCCGGCTATGTAAATGGCACATTTATTGTCACAACATAACCTTGAGGGTGATTGCATATGCACCCCCATGTCTTCTAATAATCTTCTCAACCATACAATTTCAGATGTCGTGATAGTCATGGTGTGATATTCAGTTTCGGTTGACGATAAAGACACCTGCTACTTTTTACATTTTCATGATACCAACGAATCACCTATAAACACACAAAAACCCGTAGTTGAGCATCTATCATTACCTCCCCAGTCAGAGTCAGTACATGCAATTAATTCAAGTAGAAAGGAAAAAGTCAAAAAAAAAAATCCTTTATAAACAAAACTTTGTAAATATCTAATAATGTGCATAACACTCATGTGCACAGTTATAGGTGAATGCTAAAACTGCATGAGAAATGTTAAGTCGGGTGATCATTAAATAAATAAGGGCCCAAATCATCTGTGGATAAGGAGTGGGGTCTTTCAAGGGTGTCCCATCATTAATCTTCATCTTTGCGTTGATAACTTCAGGAGTATCTATCCGCTCTTCATATGTAATGTCACACATAATAATCCCAGTGGTAAACTTGGATTGAGTCAGGAAATAATCACGAGCCGAATATGCTATCTCAATCCCTAAAAAATATCTAAGGAAATCTAGATCTATCATTTCAAAACTTTATTTCAAAATATTTTTGATATAACTAACTCTCTGTTTATCTCCTTTAATAATGATCATATCATCAATATAGATAATAAGAATAACAACACCTGCATCATATTGCTTAACAAACATAATAGTGTCTAAATCTATCATACCAGGCTTTAACAGTCTCTTTTAGACCATACAAAACTTTATGGAAGAACCTTTCATGCTGGAATTTCATATCCTCGTGGGGGATCCATGTATACTTATTTTTTTAATTCACCATTTAAGAAAATTATTTTTGACATCCATCTGATAGATGTATCAAACTATCAATTTCTAATGGCAGCTACAACTATAAGGGTTCTAACAGAGGTCATCCTAGCTACTGGTGCAAAGGTTTCATCGTAATGTATATCATACTCTTGAGCATAACCTTTGACAACTAACTTAGTATTATATCGTTCAAGGGAGTTATCACTCTTGGTTTTAACCTTGTACACCCATCTACAATTTATGTACTTTTTTCCTTTAGGTAAATCTACTATTTGTCATGTGTTAGATTTTTCTAAAGCATAAACTTTCATGTTCATGGCTTCTATTCATTCAGGATGGGTTTTGAATTGTTTATAAGAATTTATTTTAGCTAAGCAGGCTCTATATTAAGGGAAAAAAGACTCATAGGATACAAATCTATCTGAGAGTCTAGATTCCCTAGTGGATCTCCTAAGGGTATCTCTTAAGGGTATTAGATTCTTGTGACTTAATGCTAGAATATTTGTCTAAGGCATTGGGTTGACTATCATTGCCCCTTCTGCTATATTGAAGAATTGGATGGTTACTTCTATTTACATCATGAATTACATCATCAGGAATATTTAGTTGAGGCGCTATATTTAAAATATCAATACTTAAAGAATTTTCCTTATCTTTATGAAGCAATTCAAACAATAAAGAG
This sequence comes from Nuphar pumila, assembly GCF_984573655.1. Taxonomy (NCBI): domain Eukaryota; kingdom Viridiplantae; phylum Streptophyta; class Magnoliopsida; order Nymphaeales; family Nymphaeaceae; genus Nuphar; species Nuphar pumila. The sequence continues at coordinate 94,397,144 of NC_143253.1, forward strand.
TAATTACTAGCTTTCTTAGGTACATTTCGATCCAAGAAACTTTCTGTTTTAAAAAAAGTCACATTTCTAGAGATATAAAGTCCATCATTATGAAGATCATAATATTTAAATCTTTTTTTGGGTTTCTTCGTATCCGAGAAAAATACAAGAAATTGCACTAGGGGACAATTTGTTAATTTTGTTGGTAAGAACAAAGCATTTGCATCCAAAAATTCTCAATCTAGAATAATCAGGAAAAGTTTTGTAAAGTTTTTCAAGAAGGGTAATATTGCAAAGCTTGATAGAGGGAATAGGATTTATGAGATAAACAACAATAAGGGCGGCTTCGACCCAAAATTCCTTTGGGACATTTTTTTAAATGAGAAGTGTTCTAGTAGTTTATATGATATGCCTATGTTTTCTTTCTACTAAGCCATTTTGTTGAGGAGTATAAGCACAAGATTTTTTGTGTATAATTTCATTTAGTTCTAAATACTTTTTTAAATCATTTGACATAAAATCTCCCCCTGAATCAAAGCGGGCAATGGTTATATTAGACTTAAATAAATTTTTGACTAAGTTATGAAAGGATTTAAAAATTTTAAATACTTCATTTTTGTGCATAAAAAAATAAATCCATGTGTATCGAGAATAATCATCAACAAAGATTACATAATAAATATAACCACCCTTAGATACAATTGGTGTTGTACCCCATACATCTGAATGTATTAATTCAAGTAATTTATTAGCAAAAAAGGTTCTCTCGAAATGAATGACCTTCATTTTTCCAAGAATACAATAAGTGCAATCAAATTTTTTATTACAAAATTTTCTCAAATGGGGCACATTGGATAATTTAGATATGCTAGGATGACCTAGCCTTTGATGCCATAAAACAATATCAAAATCTTGTACATTGTAACAAAAAGTATTTTTGAGAATTATCAATCGATCCATGTAGTAGAGATCTTCTCTATGGCCTTCCCCAATCTGCATCTGAGACTGAAGATCCTGCACCAAACACTGGTCCGATGAAAAGGAGATTCTATGACCATGATCAGTTATTTGAGAAACGAAATGAATATTGAAATTGAGTTTTGAAACCAATCTAATTTTTAGTATAGAAAATTTTGAAGAATTTTTAAAATCACCAATCCCTGACATGGTTCCAACAGATTTGGAATCTCCATTGGTTTCATTCTTATCCTCGGATAATGCATTTACGCTTGCCGTTCTTCGCTTATCCTTTCCTTCAAATTTGGGCCAATAAGGCTTAATGTGCCCCAGTTTTTCACAGTTATGGCATATAATCTTCTTCCTTACTTTATCATTGTGTTGCCCCCCGAAGTTGGGTCTTGTGAAGTGAGGAGGTTTGTAGGCATTAGTATTGGCACTGGGTCTTTGGACCGCTAACACATCATCTTTAGGTTCCTTGGACTCGATCATGGTCTTCAATCATACTTTGGCCAATACTTCATGAGTTGGAGGCTCATCTTTCTCACAATGAGTGACGGTGACCCTCACATATTCGAATTCGGGTCTAAGGCCTTGCATAAATTGAAAAAATTGCTCTTCTAAGATTTGTTTTTATCTTAGACGAGCATCATTGTGTGTGTCCCAAATAGGCTCTAATTTCTCCATTTTGTCCCAAAGTCTTTTTAAGGATCAATATTACTCACGCACACTTTTGTTACCTTGCGTACACTTATAGATCTTGTTACATATTTCTCATTCATGAGCAACATCTCTTTGTGTATATGTTTGCTTGATAAAAGTTCAAGCCTCATTCTCTCTTTCAAATTTCAAGATATTCTCACATGGCTCCTCACACATGCTTCCCATTAAGAGAGAGAGCACTTTAGCATGACCTGATAGGTATTTTTATAATCCAAGAGAGTTTTATCTCTCTCATTTCCTTTGAGGGTCTCTTCTTTAGATGTACAATCTTCTCCCAGAACAACTTTGGTAAGAATAGGTTGAGGTTCCGAAGTAGAATCATCAACCAAGTGCCACAATTCTTTTCCAACTAGAATTCTCTTTACTGCGGTAGCCCACATGTTGTAGTTGGTCCTATCAAATTTGATGGAAACAACGGTCACAACTTCCTTGTGAGCCATGAAAGCAAAGAGAAAAGAAAAGGGAGATAAGAAAGGAGTTGAGGATGATTGATGGCACGCTTCCTAAAGCAATGAACTGGCGCTCCTTCGATCTTCACGGTCCACCATGCTATCTTTAAATATAAATTACAATCAAAGAGCATCAAAGCTTCGATACCATGTAATGAAAGAAGAAAAACAATACAATAAAATGCCTCTTATGGGCTTAAAGAGCATAAGAACAAGGACCACTTATGGGTAAATAAATACACACATTCACACAACCCAGTAAGGGGAAAAAACACAAGTAAAAAATATAAATATTATTGAGAGGGAGGGTGCTTGAGAAAGCATAACCCATCCAAAGGGTAACACCCCTTTATATACACACAAAGGCCCACATAGTGCCGTTAGGAACTCCCAAGGAGTATATGTGGCTTTTTACAAAAATTCCAACACAAAATAGTAAAATAAAGAAAAGGAAAAATACAAAATGACCAATGTGCCCCTATTGGGCACAACCTATTACACATATGTGAAAAGACCAAAATACCCCTAATGGGTATTACCTATTAAATATATATATATATATATATATATATATATATATATATATATATATATATATATATATATATATATATATATATATATATATATATCATGGTTGCCAGTTGAAGAAGCGGGACCGGGAAGCGAGGTACTTTCAAAATTTTAGGAAGCGGAGAGCGTGGGACCACTTAGGAGCAAATCGGGAATCGTCTCGGAAGCGACCCAGAAAGCGAACCGGAAGCGACCTAGGAAGCGAAGGGGAAGCGAAAAAAATAAAATAAAATAAAAAAATACAAAAAAAAAAATTGAAAAAATGGGGGAAGTGTGGGGGAAGCGCGCTTCCCATTAAAGGGAAGCATGTTTCCCATAAAAGGGAAACACGCTTCCCATTTAAAAAGGGCACTTCCCCGCGCATTTCGAAAGCGCGACGTTCCGCGCTTCCCCACGCATTTCGGAAGCGTGACGTTCTGCGCTTCCGAAGCGCGCTTCCCCACTTACCTAGGCGCTTCTGGTAACTCTGATATATATACAACTTAACAGTAAACAATGGTTAACATGTTTGTAGGCTCAATATGCAACCAATATTCTGATAAAGTAGTGTTTTGGGTCTGGATATCATACCAGACCCGTATCCACCTGTATAGTCATTATGTACCACTTTATATTGTTTTATTTCATTCCGGGTCTGGATATTGTACTAGACCTGGACCCATACTGTACACTCAAAACATATTAATATACCCTCTTTAGGTCACAATTTCACATTAAGGAAATCATGACAACCGCAACCCCTACTCTCATCTTCTTTTCTCTTTCTCACAAAATAGGTTCTGGTGAAGAATCTCACATGGTATCAGAGTCGAGATCCACATAGGGCTTGAAGGGGCTTCCAAAAGGTACGACCAGAGGTTTCTCTTTCGTTTTCTTCATCTCACCTTCTTTCGTTTTCTTCATCTCACCTCCTTTCGTTTTCTTCATGTCAACTTCTTCTCTTTCATTGTTCGGAGGATTCACGTCTCACGTGAATCCCTAAAATCATCACGTCTCACGTGAATCTCTTAAACTACCCTAATTCTTACTACGTTTCACGTGAATTTCCTGTTTCACGTGAATCCCTAAAGTCGACCCATCTTATTCTTCATTTGGGATATTCAGACCTAGTCGTGTTCTTGCACCAAATCTGAACATTTCATCTCTGTGCATTCTCCTTTCACGTGAACCGGAATATTCAGATATGAAATTGCATCAGATCTGAAATATTAAGTTTTTTTGTTCAGATTTTTTTTTTGACAACAGATTTCAATCTGTTTTTATTTCTATCAAGCGTCCCCCACTTTATAGCATATTTCTTCTTGCTGTCACCATCTGCGTTTTGCCTGAAAACACAGTTAGTTCCAAATTTTGTTCAACGTGTGAGAGCTCCTTATTGCGTCAATCACAAACCTTATAAAAAAAAGGGGGGGATGGGAAAATTTTAGGTCTGGTTTCTCTTTAAATCTAACAGTATCTGATCATCAGGTCCTAGAAGGTTGCTCAACTTCAAAAAAAAAAAAGGGGGCCGACCAGCAAACTTCTCTGGCAGTAGACTGGGCACTTCCTGAATAGCCTTGTTTAATTTTTGCATTTCACACTTCGTGAATATCCTTGTTAAATTTTTTATGGATTCTCATTCTTCTCAATTGAATCTTCCTTCGAGTTTCCTCAACCAGCTTGTTTATGAAAAGTTAACCACCTCAAACTTCTTGATTTGAAAGAGACAAATCATTCCCTTTATAAGGAGCCAAGGTCTCTTAGGTCATCTGGATGGAACCACTCCAGTCCCGCTATAATTTGTTACGAGAGAAGAGAAAGATGATAAAGGGGCAACTTCAATTGTGTATGTCAAAAATGCAGAATATCTTAACTGGGAAAGGAAAGACCAATCAGTAGTTGCATACATTACCTCTACATTATCTCAAGAGGTTCTTGTTGCAATTCTCGACAATTGTACAACCCTGTAACTTTGGGAGAAATTGGTTAAGACGTATTCACAAGTTTCACAGGCGAGTATGGTTTTTCTCAAGAGGGAATTTCAGCTATTGAGAAAAGATTCCATGACCATCATGGAATATCTCAACAAGATGAAGACTATCACAGACCAACTTGCAGTTATAGGATGTGCCGTGAGTGACAGTGATATGGTGCAGTAAACTCTGAGTGGATTGGGACCCGACTATAATATGATCGTCACTTCACTATTATGTCTGCCTGCCCTTCCTACTTTTGATGAGTTGAGAGCTAAACTGATTCAGTATGAAATGACTCTGAAGGGATTTTCTCAAGAAACACATGCTCATATAAATTCCCAAGAAGTCTTTGCCACAGGAGTGACTTATGGTCGAGGACGAGGGCAAGGGCGAAATGGACACGGAGGACGTGGATTGCTTCCCACTCCAAATATCTTGACTCATACTCAGGGACAAAGGCCAATCCCCACTTGCTTCCTCTGCAACAAAAGGGGGCATATCAAGGCGAATTATTGGTACAACCCTGAAAATAAAGGAAAGGCTCCACAGACAGAACAGAAAGCAAAGCCCACTAATATCAGAGACAATGGAGAGATTAAAGATTTGTTAATATTTGTCCTCTCAGAATTGAAATTAAAACAGAACGATCAAGGCACATGGTTCGTCAACTCAGGGGCAGCAACTCACCTGACTGGTGATGCAGGTAAACTTTTTAAACCTATCCCTTATTTTGGCAAAAGTAACATTGTCACTGGAGATGGATCCTATCATCCTGTTTCCCATGTTGGAAAATCTGTCATTCCCATGTCACATTCTACTCTTGAACTTACTGATGTACTTCATGCTCCAAATATCAAGAAAAATATTGTCTCTGTTTCCAAGCTTGTTGATGATAATCATGCTTCAGTCGAATTCACTCCCTTCTCTGTGCAGGTCAAGGACCTTCGCACGAGAGAAACATTCGCTGAAGGAAAAAGACGGGGCAATATGTATGTCTTTGAAGAAGCTCCATGTCATCCCGTCCGCCCTATTCATCTGGATTCGAAGTCTTCATTAGAGTCGTGTTCCTTCCCTTCAGCAAATGTTTTTAGTATTTCTGAATGTAATAAGCCTTTCTTATGGCATAGTCGATTAGGACATTGTGGGAGTCATTTTATTGAGAAACTTGTTTCTAATAATCTTATTCCAAAAGAAAGCCTCAACGTGGATGAGAAAAGCCAGAAATGTTCCAGTTGTTCTTTATGCAAAAGTCATGTATTGCCTTTTTCATTCTATTAATAAGAGAGCTTCAAAGCCTTTTGAGATGATATGTTCTGATCAGAGTTACCGGAAGCGCCTAGGGTAAAGAGGAAGCGCGCTTCCCCGAAACGCGCTTCCGAAGCACGAAACGTCGCACTTCCGAAGCGCAAAACGTCGCACTTCCGAAGCGCGAAACGTCGCGCTTTCGAAGCGTGAGGGGAACCGTCCCCCTTTTTTGGGAAGCGTGCTTCCCTTTTATGGGAAGCGCGTTTCCCTTTTATGGGAAACACGCTTCCCATTTATGGGAAGCACGCTTCCCCCTCGCTTCCCCATTTTTTCCATTTTTTTCGCTTCCCCTTCGCTTCCTAGGTTCGCTTCCTAGGTCGCTTCCGAGACGGTTCATAATTTTCTTCTAAGTGGTCCCACGCTTCCCCGCTTCCTACATTTTTGAAAGTGCCTCGCTTCCCGCTCCTGCTTCCCGTATCGCTTCCCGCTCCCGCTTCCTCAACTGGCAACTCTGGTTCTGATGTATGGGGACCTGCCCCAGTTGTCTCTGGATCTGGGAGCATATACTACCTAATCTTTGTTGATAGCTACTCTCGATACACCTGGATATATTTCATAAAAAATAAGTCGGAAGTTTTCCTGTTGTTTCAAAATTTTCTTTCCTTAGTAAAAAATCAATTCTCTGAGTCTATCCAATTCTTTCAATGTGATGGAGGTGGGGAGTTCTCATCTAGTGACTTTATTTATTTTCTTCAAAATAATGGGATAGGAAGAAGGGTGTCCTGCCCACACACACCTCAACAAAATGGGATTGCTGAGCGAAAACACAGGCACATCGTTGAAAGTGCCATGAGTATGCTCCATGATAGTAATCTTCCCATTAATCTGTGGACAAAAGCCTTTCATTCCGCCGTACATGTGATAAATAGATTGCCTATGGTTGTTCTAGAAAATAAGTCTCCTTATTACTGTCTTTTTGGAGCTCATCCTAGTTATTATGATTTGCGTGCATTTGGATGTGTTTGTTATGTGCATATTGATCGGTCCCTAAGAAACAAGTTTCAGGACAAGGCTCAGAAGTGTAGATTTGTGGGATATGCCGACGACTACAAAGGATACAGGTGTTACGATCCCGTCAACAGACGTATCAGAATCTCAAGAAATGTCATCTTTGATGAACACAATTTTGATCACAAAGTTGCCACAATGGATATGTCCTCTACCATGACCGAAGTTTATTATCCTTGGCTGAATTCAGAACTTTTTGCTAGTTCCAATGAAGTCTGCCCTCCAGATTGTGGGCAGCAGGAAAAAGAAATGTCTGAGACTATTGGCACATCGGGATCACAACATTGGGAAGAAATATCATTTGTATCGGGCAGATACAAGGGCATTTACTATGCTAGACAGAGAACGACAACGCCAAATCTTTCAAATCACACCTCAGCAGCTTCACCTACTCCCTCTCATACTCTTGAGGTCAGAAGATCCAATCGCATGCGACATCCTATTGATAGGTGGGTCAACTATAACAATTTCTCTTTGGACTTTCAATTCTTCTTAACTGCTCTGAATAAGGAAGATGAACCTATCATGTACTATCAGGCAACTACTTCCACTAAATGGGTAGAAGCCATGAATGATGAAATGCAAGCCTTACATGAATGTGGAACCTGGGAAATCGTTCCCAGACCACCTGACAAAAATGTTGTTGGATGCAAATGGGTCTACAAAATAAAGTATAAGCCAGATGGAACCATTGAACGATACAAGGCGAGACCGGTTGCAAAAGGATTCACTCAAGAAGCAGGACAAGACTATGATGAGATATTCAGTCCAGTGGTGAGAATGGGAACAATTCGAATTATTCTTTCCTTGGCCGTTGAGCATGGATGGAAGCTGAGTCAGCTTGATGTTAAAAATGCATTTTTGCATGGGGATTTGAAGGAGGAAGTCTATATGGAACAACCACCTGGATATCAAGAACAAAACTGTAAAACCCATGTGTGCAAGCTAAAAAGAGCTATCTATGGCCTAAAACAAGCATCTTGCTCTTGGTTTGACAGCTTCTCCCTTGAGATTCAGAAACATGGATTCTCACGCTCCCTATTGGATCACTCATTATTCATTTTTAGAAGTCAGAATGTGATCACTCTATTGTTAATTTATGTTGATGATATAGTTATCACAGGAAACTCTGAAGATCACATCAAAGAAGTAAAAGATCTCTTAGGTCAGAGATTCAAAATGAAAGATCTCAGAGCCTTGCGCTATTTTCTTGGCGTAGAAGTCGATAGCTAGGCTCATGGCTTGATTCTCACTCAACACAAGTATACGATAGATGTTCTCAACAAGGCAGGTATGAAAGACTGCAAACCTTTAGCCACTCCAAGTGTGCTCCACCACAAATTAAGTGCTCATGATGGAGACCTGTATGAAGACCCCACCAGGTATCGCAGTCTAATAGGAATGTTACAGTATCTCACATTTACTCGACCTGATATTGTTTATTCAGTCAATTAAGTGTCTCAATTCATGCATGCACCACGTACTGGGCATATGGAGGCGGTTAAGAGGATACTCAAATATTTGAAAGGGACCATTGGAGATGGGTTGATATATTCTTCACAGTCGTCTGGCAAGAATGTGCGTGAACTTATTGTATATTGTGACGCAGACTGGGCAGGAGATCCTGATGAGCGAAGGTCTACATCAGGATATTGTGTTTTTATTGGGAGAAACTTAGTCTCTTGGAGTAGTAGAAAACAAAAGGTTGTTGCTAAATCAAGCACTGAAGCTGAGTATAGATCCATGGCTGCCGCTACTGCCGAAGTCACATGGGTCAGGCACTTACTGACTGAAGTGGGAGAAACGATCTCTCCGTCTACCTTGTTGTGTGACAATCAAAGTGCTCTCAATATGTCATTCAATCCAGTACACCACAGTCGCGCTAAGCATATTGAGATCGACCAACATTTTGTGAGACAAAAGGTTGAAGAAAAAGAGATTGAGGCTGAATTTGTTAACACTGAAAGACAAGTTGCAGACATTTTTACCAAGGGCTTGACAAAAGATCGTTTTTGGACGCTTAAAGGCAAGTTGTTCATGGTTCAGAACCATGATCAATTTGAGGGGGGGTGATAAAGTAGTGTTTTGGGTCTGGATATCATACCAGACCCGTATCCACCTGTATAGTCTTTGTGTACCACTTTATATTGTTTTATTTCATTCCGGGTCTAGATATTATACCAAACCCGGACCCATATTGTACACTCAAAACATATTAATATACCCTCTTTAGGTCACGATTTCACATTAAGGAAATCGTGACAGCCGCAGCCCCTACTCTCATCTTCTTTTCTCTTTCTCACAAAACAGGTTCTGGTGAAGAATCTCACATTGCATACCGGTGCACACATGAGTAAGTGTTTATCTTTATGGAGATCCTCCAGAAGTAGAGAACCTGGTTTACTGAAACCTAACAATGTAGTTAACAAGAATCTACATTTTCCTACTTTGTTTTCTCCATTTTTGACAATATTGTGGTCATAGCTATGTCACATGACATGAATATGGCCATGTGTGGTATAACATGCTATATAAGATGGGTACATCAAAATGCCCAACATACCTGTGTGGATGCTGATACTTTAGGGTACTGGTACTGGGAGCTTTTAACTGCTTTCACATATTACATGTACTGCATATCTTAGATAGATATAATACATACATGCATACATATATATATAGGAAAACATAGAGCACAAATTATTATATACGAATAACACTACACATTGTATATGTGGAAGCGCCCAAAAGCACCCACCACCAGCATCCTGAAGTACCATGTTGACACAAGTATACTGGGCATTCAAGTACCAACATCACATAGGGTCACAGGAGCCCTCAGTTCTGCGACACTGGACTGGCAACTTCCAATTCTAGTGAACGATTTTTTTTTGTGATCAAACTAGGATTACATTCTATTGTAACCTGAGCAATTTCATTCAAGAGAAACACTATATGGTTTATATTAGTCACATAGATGGAAAATGATCTTGCAGGTTAAATGAGTTAGTGAACGTAAGGATCTATATACAATTCTAGTAGACTGTTAGGCAATCTCAAACTGCAGAGGGATGCAACACAATATTGACCAAATCAAAGGGGTATGCTATTCAGTGCAAATATCTAGGGAGGAGGCACCAAATGATTTGAAGCAAGAAACCTTTGGTCAAGCAACAACAGAATTTATGAGCTTTTCTTTGGATTGTTCCCAGTAGTGTAACTTATTTGAATATGGCATGACTGACAAAAGTATGATCTGAAGGAAAAACAAAACAAAACAAAACACACCTGGAGTCATTGCATTAATCATTGCTTCCATGATTTTCAAACTTTTCTCTGCTTCACGAATTTGTGCTGGAGTCACCTGTATCCATGCATAAACACAAAAATAACAAGCATAGCTATTAAGTTGATAACTAGGAGTAAATATTGTCATTGTTATTTACAAATTGAATAATTAATTTCTAGAGATTTATTGCCTCCCAATCAGTCAAGATGAAATAGACAAAAGGATAATTGACAAAAAAAAAGATGATGAAGAACTGAGACTAGGCATAGGCTGCCATTAGGGGTGGCAATCGGGTCAGGTTGGCGGGTCAGCATACCTCAACCCGAACCCGACCCGTTTATTAAACGGGTAACCCGACACGACCCGCCAACCCGCTTAATAAATTGGTTGGGTCGGGTAAACGGGTTGGCGGGTTAGCGGGTCAGGTTGGCGGGTTGGCGGGTCGGGTTGGGGGGTTGACCCGCCCGCCTAACCCATTTATTAAACGGGTCAGCCGAGTTGGCGGATTGGCATACCCCTAACACGAACCCGACCCATTTAATAAACGGGTTAGGCGGGTCGACCCATTTATTAAACGGGTTCGGTTTTGCCCAACCCGAACCCGCCTAAGAGTCGGGTTGGCGGGTCGTGTCAGGTTTTGCCACCCCTAGCTGCCATAAAGGAACATTGAAACTTATGGATTGTTTCTTCATTTAGATTGGAATTGTTACTTGAACTAAGAATAATTTTATGAGTTAGGACATAATACAAGATATAGTGTATTGACTTGAGAGACCAATGTACTCTTCACTGATGGCATTCCTAACAGCTCCCCAAAAATTGTGGTTGTGCATAACCATAGACAGTTTGTCTTTTAAAAACAACGCCATGCTGATTTAGAAGACTCTGTAGACAAACCTAAGATATGATGCTGATTACTGACAAACTAAGGATGAACCCCTTCTTCCTCTACTTTTTCACAAAGTGATAAACTTGTTACCCAGTCTTTTCATGTTGAGCATTCCAAGATATCACTCTCATACTTCATCCACTAAATAGAAGAGACACCGATTTTTAGATGAACAATGCAAACATATGTCTAATTCACAATACTTCAACAGTTATTTTAGAGCATCTCTTCCTACTTGAAAAGGAGATCAAGTGATTTTCAAGATAAAACAGTAGAGAAGGTTGTAGATCTAGCTGTCCAGTCAGCATATAATAATGAAACTACAACCAACATCAAGATATCCACCTACTTTGGCTTCATTATATATTAAACTGTTTCTAATCATTCCTTTAACACACCACAAAATCCTTTTAACCACCTTCATGTCACGAATTGCTGCATTTATCAATTAGAAATCATCCAAGATTTGCACATCACTGCGGTCTAACCATGCACATCATGATCCAGAACTTGGCCGTATTTTGTATAAGGTGAATCAACTGTATTCCATAAATGTTCTCCAGCATGATTAATCTAATAGAATAAAATGAAGCCCGGCTAGGATAGATCTGAAAGTCATCACAGAACTAGGATATGTGTATAGCCACCTTGATCATCCAATCTCACCCTATTCCCATGGTGAAATGCAACCATATCAATTGTTTGCATAATCTATTGTAACAACACCACCAAAATGTTCAGCATGTTTCTTTCAAAAAAAATATGTTCAGCATGTAAGCAAATCATACCTTTCCCATGCCTGGGATCATCCCAATTACACGGGTCATTGGACCCATTTGTGCAACAGCACGTGTTTGCTTCAGGAAGTCATTGAAATCAAATTTTGCACTCATTATTTTCTTCTGCAACTCCTCAGCATCTTCTTGATGCATCTAGTTATTAAACCAAATCGGAACAATCATATGTCTTCTCTGAAGAATATCATTAAAATAGGAAATGGAAATGTTACTTACAACTTCTTGTGCTTTCTCAACAAATGAAAGAACATCTCCCATTCCTAGGATGCGACCAGCCATACGATCAGGGTAAAAAGGTTCAAGGTCTTCCATTCGCTCTCCTCGTCCAACAAGCTTAATTGGTTTTCCTGATACCTGCAATGAACAAAGAATCAAACATGAGGGATTTTACAGATCATACTAAATTTTTTATCATGCCACTTAAACCAAATTATTGCATACATTGAAGTTCAAATAAAGTTAATGATTTTCCTTCTCATACAAACAAAATAACTCCTGCGTAATGAGCTACTGCTTTTTTCATACACAACTCAAACAATGTGATCCCAATATATTTTGGTGCCATAGGCATGATAAACAGAGAGAAGTAATATCTGGACTACCAATTGGTAATTTTAACTGAAGGAGACTGCAACTGTCCTCGGAAAAGTTCCAAAATTGTTTTTCTCATATCCCAGTTTACTTTTCCCCTAGGCATCCTTACAAAATTTTTGAGATTTTAGCTGTGAGTGAACCACATAAATCAGTAGAAAGAGTGCAACTCTTAATCCGAAAGAAAATGGATAATGATCAAACATTTGATTGATATCAACTGCACAAAAAGGGGCCAATGACAAAAAGATACACCTAGAAAGCAACAAATTATAAGAATATCAAAAAATAATGCTACTTACCCAATTTGATAACCAATAAAATGCCAAGAACCCTCCTTTTCCAATATAAAAATACATATGTAGCTACACATGATTCAACAAATATCAAATGTTTTACCAACTGATTATGAAGTCTTAGGTAAGTAAAAAACTCAAGCTTATCTCTGAATGAATCTAAAGTTGACCAAAATAGGTTAGAACCTAGACAGACTCTAAACCAATTGACTTGTCTTGAAAAAACAAAGTTTCTAATTTGTTTAAACCTTTTCTTTTATAATTATAAGTGCTTTTAACCATGGATGCTTCCAGGGGTTTGCTCTAAGGTCACAAAACATATATTACATGCCTTGCCTTGAACTGGAGAGCTTCCATCCTCACCAAACAAATTTACCATGTTGAAATAACACTGATCAACTTGACCCTAGTGAAAAGTATGTGGGGAAGAGGTGAGTTTAAAACATATTTCTCTACATGTACGTATTGTATGACATATAAATGCACTCTTCAATTTAACATTCAATATAATTTTAAAAGCATGCAATCTAGCATTGACAACTAGCAAAAAACAAAGCGAGTATGTTGGGTTAGTAGTCAATGATCTTACATTCTTTGAATGAAGTACAGGCAATAACCTAAGAAGTTAGCAGTTCACCTTAATTTCAGCTATCCATAACTAAATGAACTTTGGCTAATGTCTGCAGCAATTAAAAAGAAAAAAAGCAGGGTTTTCATCCAAGCTGTGATAAGTATCTCCTGTTTTCTAAACATATTGTTATTTTTCCTTCACATTTTTCCCCAAAGAACTGCTATAACATTAGGCATTATCAAAATATAAAAAAATGAATTTATCACAATATTATTGTGGTCATAATAGTACCATGAGAACTTTTGGTACCATCCCCAACTTGTAGGTCCATTTTCCTGTAACTTGCTACTTCCTTTCTCTCTTAAGTTTGCCAAGAATTTCTTGAGCCTTTTGTGAGAAAAGTAACATCTACAACTCCCAAAATATGATACCTATGGTATGGCTCCGAACTCATTAGTTCATTTTCCCAATGTGCATCAAGATGGGTACGGTTTTTGACCTTCTGTAGTCAGGACTCTTACTTTTGGAGTTTTTTCTTGTCATTACCTTTGGTGATTTGCTTTTCTTTCTTTAGGTGTTTATTTCATTGTTCTATCTTGAACCCTGAAAAATAAAAATGAGCATCACAAATGTGTGACCTGGAACGGAATAACACAAAAGTAAATAAATGTCACTTATGCACTTGCAAGGACACAAACAACTAAGAAGAATACTTGATCCAGCCACACTACCCACACAAGGGTCAAAACAAATGTTCTTGTATTGAATGAAATGCTCTAAAGGCATTGGAATATACATGGGCTTGAAGCCCTATTTACAATACATAAGAGGCAAAGGGAGCAGCCCAACTAGCTCCCAACGTTCAGCTCCAACCACTAGTTGGAGCTGCCCAATCACATCACATTATTACATAAAACAAAAAATAAAAATACACAGTTAGCCCCTAATAGGCTGACGCCTATTATTGTAAAACCCGGCCTTTTTGAGAAAAAAATGGACCCCGGTTGGATCCAGATCCAACCCGGATTCGGACCCAAACCCTCATCCCCTGCTTATAAATAAGCACGAAGGGGGTTTTCCTTTTACGCAAAAGAGGAACCCCCCCCCCCCACCACCACCACCACCATTTATCTCTCCCCGACGCCCCCCATCCCTCACTCCTCTCCTCCCTGCGTCTCCCCTCTCTTCACGACGTTGGCAACACCCAGCTGGCCTCCTCTCAAGTGAGTCCCCCCTTCTCTCCCTTCTCTCTCTGTTCTCCGATGAGAGCGCCCGCCATCCTGCCTTTTCCCCCTCTCTCATTTTTCCTCGTTTTTTGTAGGGAGGGGCGTTGCCTCCTCCCTGCACTCTCTCCCCCTCTCTGTTCTTTTTGTGAAGGGTGCCCGTAGGAGGTTCCCGACCTTCTGCCTCGCCCTCCCTCTTCTCTCAGTCTTCCTTGTGAGGATGCCGACAGGAGGTAGCCGACCTCTTGGCTCCCACTCTCTCTCTCGCTATTTCATTTCACAGGGAGGGGCGTCGCCCCTCCTTGCTCTCTCTCTCTCTCTCTCATTTAGCAGGGGAGGGGCGCTGCCCTCCCTGCTCGCTCTCTTTCTCTGTTCTCGATGACATTACGTCAGGAATAATCAAGATTCAAAGAAGAAGGCAAATTTCAACTTCTCCGCCAATGCCGGCCGCAGTGACTGCAAAAATAGCAAGGGCAACCATACAGGTCAGAAAGAAAAGTCTTCAAAGAAGAATGAAAAATTGAGTCAACAGAAAGAAAAGATAAAGCGGGATGGTTGGGGTGACGATCGCCAGTTTACTCCTCTTAAGCAGCCTCTCGATGAAATCCTTGAATATATGTTGACCAAGGAATTGGTAAAACTCCCCAGAGCCACAGATCCTCCCACAATCATGGAAAGATTCATGGACCAATTCTGCAAATTCCATCGGGCAGTAGGGCACGATACTGACCATTGTTTCATCTTCAAGAACATCGTTCAAGACTGCATTGATAAAAATCTCCTCGTTGAAGATGAAAAGAAGAACCAGTCATCCTGACTTAGCTTTTTTCTCAATCATTGATAAAACCCTAACCCCTTTATAAACTTTCTTAGAAGAGAAGAGAGAGTAGGATTAGATGTGTTGGAGGAGGCTCTCTCTCTCTCCCTCCTTCCCTCTCTTCCTCCCAACCGACCGGTGGCCTCCATTAGAAACCGAGTTTCTCTCTTCCGTGGGCTGTGGTGTAGTAGAGGGTACCAAGATTTTTGTGGGACTCTCCTCTACACTGTGAGCTTAGGAAGAGCTCCCTTCATCGTTTTCCAACAAGAAGGTGAGCAAAATCCCTTTGTAGTTCCATTCCTTCATGAAAAAATCGTGTGGTAGTATAAAGCCGCATTTTCCCTTCTTGCATCCCTTTTTTTTTGGAATGCAAGGGAAATGGCTGATCTTAGTCGTTCTTCCTTTTGTGAATGAATGTTTCTTTAAATCATTACAAAAAAAAGGATAAATGAGATGCTATGCATGCTAAAGGTTCATGCACGAGAACACACGATTTCCTTTGGTTCAAACTCGTTGCAACGCAATAGCCATGGCCGGACTTCTCAAAAAAAAAAAAATAGAGTGTGTGTGGGTGCGCCGTTTGAGGTTCACCGGGCAAGGGCTTTGGGTACCGAACCAACAGAAGTTCGGCCACCCCATGGGCATCGACCGTTTGAAATTCCACTAGAGGGGGGTGAATAGTGAAATACGATAAAGATCGATAAATAAAATAATCAGGCAATAAGGCACAACACATAAAACACAGAATTTATACTGGTTCGGTCAGTATCCAGACCTACATCCAGTCCCCAAGCAAACCACTTGAGCTTTCCACTATAACATCCGAGTCACCGGATAAATAGTACAACACCCTCTTCCTCAGAGGTCTTCTTCTCTCAACAGAGAAGGGGCACACCCTCTTCCATAGAGGTCTTCTTCTCTCAACAGAGAAGGACAACACCCTCTTTCACAGAGGTCTTCTTCTCTCAACAGAGAAGGGCAACACCCTCTTTCACAGAGGTCTACTTCTTTCAACAAAGAAGGAATACAGTGAATAACAGAGTTACAATACTTCCTATAGAACTTTCAGAATGATATGAATGCACGAATGAAGAATTCTCAGAATGTTCTGTTTGTCACTCAGAGGATACTCTTTGTCAAAGAGCTGGACTTGACTTTTTCTCTTTTCTTTCTTTTCTTTTTCTCTTTTTTTTTCAAGGCTCTCTTTTCAAATATCGAATAGGAATTTTTCTCGTTGTAAGCTCACACGTCTATTTCATTCCATTGTTTGAATAGTTTATTTGAGTGTGTTTATATAGCTTTTAAAAAGTAGTCGTTACATTTTGGAATTGTAACTTTTTGAAATGTGAAATGTTATGTCATTTCAAAAATATCTTTTAGAGAAGTTCGAGAATGCCTTTTTCCATAAAAGTAAAATAGAGGGTACACTAGTCGTTGTAATATTTTAGGTAATACATATTTTATGTAAAAAGTCTATTTCTTACAATAGTACATTGAACGTTGGGTTGTAGTTTTGTCTTTATTCTAATTAATGATTTGAGGTACATAAGTACTTCTTTACTTTAAATGAGTGTAAGTACAATGAGTGCTTTGAGATATTTATTTGTACATAGTCATGTCAAGTGTTTTCTTTATGTTGTGTTTTTCAAAGTCTTCAGAGAGAATGAGGACCAAAAGAAGGTCGACATTCTTTGAGAAGGATATTAACAAGGATTTGTTACAGGAGGTATTTAATGCTTTGTAAAGAGAATGATGACTTCAAGTAAGTCGACATTCTATGGTTTTGTAAAAAGGTAACTAGAGTCCTTTCAAAAACATATTTTATTTGTTTTTCTTTTGTGTAGCCGATTTATGTTTTTGTCTTCTTCTTGTATTAGAAACATTTCTTTAAAGAAGGTAACTAGAGTCTTTTCAAAAACATATTATATTTGTTTTTCTTTTGTGTAGCCGATTTATGTTTTTGTCTTCTTATATTAAAAAACATTTCTTTAAAGAAGGTAACTAAAGTCTTTTCAAAAACATATTATATTTGTTTTTCTTTTGTAGCCGATTTTATGTTTTTGTCTTTTTCCTACATTTCTTTTTCATGTTGTCTTGTATATAGTGTAAGGTACAATTATTACATGACAAAATATCTTTTTCATAAAGGGTTGTAAGAAGGTACAATTATTGGTTTTCAAAAAGGACTTTTTTGAAACTATCGTATACTTTTATGATATAGTGTTTATGAATGAGTATGTAATATGCAATATGCAAGTTCCTGAAGGTTCTGTTACATATGACTCTAAAGAAGAAAAAAGTCTTCATCTTGAGGTAGCCGATCTCTTTATTTGAACTTTAGGAATGCATGGCTCATCAAGCTTTTTCTTCAAGGAGTATGATTGCACCATAGTTGTACTTGAACAAGAAGTCTCCATCCTTATTGGGTTAGATATCCTTGCATCAAATACTCGTTAGATTTATGACAAAACATATTCAGTCATAATATAACATTTTTCAAGAGGACATATTATCATATCATATAAAATCAAATGAGACAGTGTATCATATTATGTGACATCAAAACAAAGTTTCTCAACATTCTCCCCTTTTTTGATGATGACAAAATATGCTCCCCCTGTCAAAAAGACATTATGCATAGAAATAATAGTATGATAAAATATTTGAAAAAGGTTTAAAGAGAGTATTTCTCCAATAATGGAGACAGGTTTTCTCCCCCTTTGTCATGGACAAAAAGGAAGGGATCAGAGTAAGAGAGTTATTACAGACCAAATATTACAGTCTAAAAGTAATTAAAAGTTATTACAGACCAAAAAAATGAGTTTATCTCGAAGGTGGAGGAGGTGAATATGTTCGGTCGGCACGATTCCGCTTGCGAGTCTGCTGCAACAGGGCTTGATTACGAAGGATACGATCCTGAGAGTGCTCGATATCCATCATAGCAGAAAAGTAATTGAAGGAGGATGTTGGATCTGCTTCATCAGAGTCGGGCATGTGCAGGGACCGTAGATTGAAGGTGGTATCAGCGAGGACCTGAGAGGGACGGAGGATGACTTCGTTGTGAAGGGGTACTTTGAAGTATTTGAGAATGGGAGTTATGAAACACCCAAAAAGAAGAGGCTCGAATTTTTGATAACGAATAAAAAGGTCGAAAAGAATGGATGACCAGTTTATCTGAAGAGAAGAAAAAATTGCGTAGATAAGAAGAGAGATTTTTTGAGGAACTAATCCCTGGCGGGGAAGCTTGGGATAGATGTTGTGGAGAAGAATATGGGCAAGTAGTTGAGCATGAGGTTGGAGATTCCTCATGTGCCATGGAAGTTGGTAGCAGTTGGTGCAGAGAAGTATTTTTCGAAGTACCGATCGTTCGATTGGTACTATGGTGTTAAGGTCGGTACCGGTGGAAGGTAGGTTTAGAATTCTACCTAGGTCGGAAGCATCGAAAATCATCAGCTTTCCTCGGACTTTGCTGGTGATTGTGGTTTGTTCATGATCAGTAGAGAAGTTGGTATAAAACAGTCGAACTAGTTCGGGATAATAGGCAGCTTGGGATGAAGATCCTAGTAGAGGTTTGAGTTCAGGGAGATAGGTGTCTAAGTCAAAGAGCATGAAATCGTCAAAGTTAACCAATTTACCTTCATGAATGGGGCGAGAGCATAGTAAGTTGTAATTGTGAAACAAATCTGGATACCTTAGATCTGCTGCAGTAATCACATTGTTGGAGGAGGAAGAGGCCATTGCAAGAGTTTGTAAGGAAAAAGGAGGACTAAGAAGGGCGAGTTTGAAGTGGGTAATAGTTTGTAGGATGATAGATAGACACGAGTGGAATTGGTGTGTGATGAACCAATCCATTAAATAGAGGAATGAAAATAATTTTGATAGGTTTTGAATGACATTGGAAGTGAGTGATTTTTAGATTTTAGTCAAATAAGAAAATCCGTGAGGAGTAAGTTAAGAGACTTGTGAATGACAAATCAAATCAATGTTTGAGGATAGTGTATTATATTAGGTTGAGAAGGACATAGTATTGAAATATATAGTATATATATAGATTTTACTATGGGTGAGTTTATCGACTAGTGAGAGAAGCCATTAATAGAGTATGGGGCAGAGTTGCCAGTCGAGGAAGCGGGAGCGGGAAGCGATACGGGAAGCGGAAGCGGGAAGCGAGGCACTTTCAAAAATTTAGGAAGCGGGAAGCGGGGGACCACTTAGGAGCGAACCGGGAAGCGTCTCGGAAGCGACATAGGAAGCGTCTCGGAAGCGACATAGGAAGCGAACCGGAAGCGACATAGGAAGCGAACCGGAAGCGACCTAAGAAGCTATAAATTTCTAAATTGTAAATTATAAGCTACAATGTTCTAAACTCTAAGTCTAACCTTAAAATTAACATAATCCACTACTTCACTTCATCATGCAAGATTCAAAATAAAAGTATACCAAAAAAATATTATAAGACCATGACAAAAAAGTAACATAAAAGTTTTTAAGTTGGACAACTCCAACTACATCATAAAAAAATAATAATAATTCAAGACTTCATTAATCTGTCATCTTTCTCTTCCCCTTCAAGTCAACAATAGATCGCGAACTTTCTGCATCATCACGTGCATCTTGTCCTCCACGACCATGTCTTCTGCTCCTTCCTTCATTTCCTATAATGAATACGTTAAAAAGTTAAAATGTTCAAAAACCATAATTTAAAATATAAAAAACACAATATCAACATACCTTGCCTAGGTCTCCGGCTAAAGAAACGATCAATCCGACCATGAGGAACTGATGGTCGCTCTTGTATATCTGCAGTTCTACTAGCTCTGATGGATTGATTTGTATCCTCTTGAACTTCATTTGTACGTATAATTATTGGAGGTAATGGAGCTCTTGGTTGTGCATCTTTATGTTTGGATTTGGAAATAGTGCTTGATTGTTGTGCACTATCATCCAAATCTCTCCATCGCATATCCTCTAATCTCAACGTATTTTCTTCTACAATAGGAAGTTCTGGATTGATATCCCATTTTCGACTAGGCCCTTCTTTATAGCGATTGTTGCACCTTTTATAACAAGAATATAAAATATGAATGTTAATAAACAATCAATGATAAAAAAATAGAAAAAAAATACCAAAACAAAAGTACAACACAGTTTAATTATACCTGTCAATCAATCGAAGATTGGAATGAATATACACTAAGGTATCAGCACGATCTTCATTGAGCCTATTTCTTTTAACATTGTGAATGTAACTATAGGTGCTCCACACTCTTTCTGCAGAAGATGTGCTAATAGGTTGAGATAAAACCTTAATGGCTAATGCTCTCAACTCCGGTGTATCACCACCATAAAAACGCCATCAATTAAGCACTGACATTGTAGGATTCAGTGCATCTATTCGTGCTGCATTTCGGCTAAATCTTCCACTTCTTGATGCAAAAGCCACAAGTTGTGACCTATAAAGTGTAGATAACTCTTCATTTCCAGAAGATATGACTTCAAGCGCAAGCATTGCACCGTCTAAGATATCATTATCTTTTTCTGCAAAAAAAAATGTTTAGTAACTATAACAAGAGAAATGCAAATGAAATAATAAAATAATTAAATCATTTAACTTTAAACTTTATTAAATAGATAGAATTAATTTTTTACCAGGAGAAACTCGTTTGACCCCTCCTGCTGCTGGGATTTTGAGATACTCCGACTCGTAATATTTTGGAGTAAGCATGTGGGCTAGACTATGGAGAGGCACATTCATTCTGTCCCATCTATTTGAGACAATCTTATGAATCTTTTCATATAAATCTGGTTGTCCTTTTAGATTGTCTTTGATTTCCCCCAACATGTTGTCCATGCCTTCATACACTTCACCAATTATAGGGCCTTCCTGATCACAAAATTTAATCATCTTATAGATGGGTTTTGTAATCAATAATGCTAAACGTACAGAATCCCAAAATTCTTCATCAAGAACAGTTGTTTCTGTTGTAACAGCCCTTTTTTTCATAATTTCATCCGTGCATGATTGCTTCCAATCACTCCATCTATCTGAAATTACTGTGAGCCTTAAGCTCTCCCTCACATCAAGCAAGCGTTTCAAAGTAGTATAATGTGAAGCAAACCTTGTTTTTGCAATCTTTATTAATTCTAATTTTTCATTGCTTCTAAAGATTGCTAGTGCTTTTGAATGATTTGTGATATACTTCACAATTTCTTTACTCTGCAAATATGTTTCTCCCAACCAATGAAACTCATGTGCCAAATCCTTGAAGATCAAATTAAGTGTGTGCACAACACAAGGTGACCAAAAAATATACTTGTACGTTTGTTTTAATTCTTCACCTGCTAACTTGCAATTTGCTGCATTGTCTGTAATCACTTGCACTACATTAGAAGGCCCCACAAGTTTAAATCCCGTTTTCAAAAACTCGGCAATGTTTGCAGCTGACTGTTGCACATTAGAAAAATCGCTTGCATATAAGAACATCGAGCCAAAACAGTTTGAGGCAAGTATATTTATCAAGTGTTTGTTCTTGATATTTGTCCAACCGTCTGAGACAATGGAAACTCCAAACTCCTCAAACTTTTCTCGAAATTCATTTAACTCCCTGTGAACACACTCTTTCTCACTGTCAAGCAACGTTGTTCGCGCTTTTTCATATGATGGGGGTTTATATCCGGGCACTTTACTAACTGCAGATATCATCTCTTCCCAATATGGTGATCGAAGCACATTGAAAGGTATGTCATTTGCACACAAAAATCTGATAATTTTGTGATCTACATCATCTCTTTCTACCTTTTTAAAGGTATCACGAATATCAACTGTTTTTCGGCTTCCACTAGATGATGTAGTAATACTAATAGGCTTCTTTGGAGTATCAATTCTTGATCTCCTCAACTCAAATGCACTTGATGAAACCTCCACTCGACGAACTTGCCTCTTAATTTTTTTTGCCAATTTTGCATTTTTTGCAACTTCAGGGCAAAAGGCAATCCCAACACTTTGTCCCTTTGGAGATCCCATGAGATGTGCAAAAACTCGAGTATATGACCCATGATAAATATTTTTGCAGTGCCTGCACATAAAAACTTGGGTTCCACCTTGCTTTCCTTGCCCACTCTTCTTTTGTTTCAATACATGGCGCCATAACACTGTTGTTTTATGCATGCTAGGTGGTTCATCATCTTGGTCATCTTCAGAATAGTAGTCATCCAAGTCATATTCTTCTTCATCTTCCTCATCAAAACAATTTTCGTTTCGGTCCTCAAACTGATATGGACAAGCAGAAGACCTCTTCTTGCCCTTCCCAACACCACTAGATGATTCATGCTCCAAATTGTACAAAGAATCGTCATCGTCATCAGAATTATCGTGATCATAGCTTGAGATGGTCATTAATGAAGCAAAGAACATGCAAATATATCTGCATCATAAAAGTATCAGAATCAACCTAAAACACTTAAAAAAAGCTATTATTAACAGTAAATAATGGAGAGTGAAGAACACAAAGCATGGGGATGTAAACAAAAGACTAAGCTAAAAAAGGGGGGGAAATTACGTGCAATCTGACTATCACTGAACTAAATACTCAAACAGGCACTTCAAGTTCTAATAAGAAACAAGCAACATAAATAACTGAGAATATAGAGAGCGAGAATAGTTTGATTGAACTGCTAAATCAGATCAAGAACATATAAATCCAGTTTTCTTTCAGGACTCCACTAAAGTTCAATACCCGACTCATTGGGAAATTCTCCAAGTACCCATCAACTTAATTTTGCACAAATGGAGAACATTAAAGTGCTACCAGCCTTGGCAAACATTGATCTCTGAGACAATAGACTTAGAACTGAGGTTCTAAATCATTACAGTTATCTTCTTCATGATAATGTTCATTTACTATTTGTACCAGGCACCAGCTCACATCCTCCAGCAGCTCTCAGCCTCTCACTGTACATCGGACTGAAGAAATAGCTTTTAAAATGTGGGAACAGCACACTCAAATGCTCTCCAATAAAACAATAATATTGCATATTATACCCGTTATACACCAATTAGTAAAAAAATTATTCATCAGTGTAGAATAGTTAAGATCATTAAAACCATCAACAATATCATGTTATCTCTAATGATACTTCCACCCCATCCGGTGCACTGATTTTCTTTGCCAACTGATGAAGTATAAAATGAACTTCCACATACATTATCACCATCATATCATAAACAACTGAAGAGTTAAATAAGAAGCTACAGCACATAATGGCCAATGCAAATTAACAATCCAGCTATATCAGAAAAGTTTTGTGACGAATGCATACCATCTGTTTAGATAAGAAGTTAATATTACATTGCTTACGCTATCAATAGACTAGTATCATGGAGACAATAAAAAACAACCCACTGCTTCATGCAGAATGAATAAAAAAAACGGCTGCGATAATGAATCAGAAACTAAAAAAACTACAAACAAACCCTTGATCTACAGTAACAAAAAAACCCTTGATAGTTATGAGAAATAGACGAGTCAAAAACCACAGTGGTTGTCAACATCGTCTGAAAAAAGGGAGAAAGGGGGGAGGACATAGGGCCACCCTCTGTCCCTATCGCCCACTGTGAGGAAAAGAGGGGGCGGAAGATAGAGGGTGTTCCTCTGTCTCCACCCGGCACCAGCACCAGCACCATGAAGAAGAAGTGCGAGACATGGGGGGTGCCCTTGCCTCAGCCACCAGCAGCCATGAGAGAGTCACGGACAGATATACACCCCGAAAAAAAAAACCCTGCGATAGATCTACACCGAGAAAGAAAAAAGAAACCCTTGAATTTGATCACTTTCCCCAAAACTACCCTATTGGATCCCACTGGTGGAGGGGAGCTCGCACGACAGAGAGATAGAGAGAGTGACAGAGCGTGAGAGAGGGGGATAGCGTACCTGAAGGTGAACATCTTCATCTTCGGAAGTCGGTGGAGGCCACCGGAATTTTTTGAGGTCGCCGGAACTCGGAGCTCGCCGAAAACTCGAGAGAGAGAGAGAGAGAGAGAGAGAGGAGTCAAAACGCGTGAAAAAACAAAACCCTAAGCCCCTTTTGATTTTATTTTTTCACGGGTTTTATAAAATACCCATTTTAACCTCGGTAAAAAATATAAATTCATGTGTAAAAAAAAAAAATTAAGGGCAAACTCGACCTTTCCATAATAGCGTCCCCCTTTAAAGGGGTACGCGTACCTCTTTAAAGGGGGACGCGTACCTCTTTAAAGGGGTACGCGTACCCCTTTAAAAGGGTACGCGTACCCCTTTAAAGAGGTACGCGTACCCCTTTAAAGGGGGACGCGCTTCCTCAATTGAACCTGCGCTTCCCCTCGCGTTTCGGAAGCGCTGCGTTTCGCGCTTCCGAAACGCGTCCCGGGGAAGCGCGCTTCCCCTATTCTATAGGCGTTTCCGGTAACTCTGGTATGGGGTGTCATGTTGAAGTAAAAAGAGTGAATGATTTTTGAAAATAATGGCCTAATAAAACAAGCAACTTTTTACTTTATGTGGAGGTATTCTAAATTCGTGAATGGAGAGTTTAGAATAGGACAACCCATGGGGTATGAGTGAGAGGCAATAATAGTTTTTATTTATATATATGGATAAGCGTGAAAAGGAGAGTGAAAGATATAAAAAGATGATACGGATATGTAGAGAAGAGAGAAAGGTTATAAAGGACAACATTTACTTGATTTAGATATGACATAAAGTAGAGTTAGAATAAATAAAGTTTTGCTTGGATACAAGACTTTAATGATTCTCGATTTTAGAGAGATATACAATGTAAGAGAGAGGCATGGTCACGGATGGAAAGAAATGTCATGATTGCTTATTTAATATAGAAATAGTTTTTATGGAAATAGGTCATAGGGTGATCATGTGATGTGTACTTTGAAAGATATGACATTTTGAAAGAAAAGAATGACTTAAAAAAATGTGTCATGATTAATGTGTTTTCATATTTGTAATTTTTATGAGTATACGTAAATATGAGGACACACTTTGACTTTGAATAGTGGTAAGAGAGATGATGAGACAAAAAGATATTCATGAGTGAAGAGTAATAATTCTTTTTATAGGAAGTATTTTTATGGATATGCGTGGAAGGAGTAAAAGTAGACATAAAGAAAAGTGAGATGACATATATGGATTTTCGAGTAGGATAGGAATAAAAAACAAGAGAAAAATTCATGATTGATATGAGATGAAAGACATAAAATAAAGTTATGATTGACATGAATTAATGTTTATTTGATAAACATATTTTTAAAGAAACTCGATTGGAGAGAGATATAAAATATATGAGAAGGAGCTACGTATAATATAAAGAGAGAGAGATAGATAAAAAAGGTGATACAAAATGTACTAATGGGTGGAGTACAAGTGTTTTTATGATACTTTTTGCAAAAGATGTAAAACATAAAGAGGTGATAATAGATAGTTCGTTAGGCTATGATATAAAAGATGATATAGTAAAAATTTACGTGAGATATAATAGAGTGTACGTAATCTATGATATAACAAATGATATAGCAAAAAAAATTACGTGAGAACATAGCAACTAGATCTTTTAGAAAAAGGTAAAAGAACAAAAAAAAAGTAATCATTCGATTTTAACTAATGAAAAGCATGAGTTCTCATAAACTAATATGTTATCAAGTAGAAAGGTGAAACAATTTATCGTAAGAGAAGTTTTCACAAAAGGACAAAAATAATAAAGGAGTTATGAGATGTTGTGATAGCTTTTAATATAATTGGTTTTTATGGATATGAGTGAAAGGAGATAGGACAAGGAGTCATAATGGATGTGTACTTGAAAGATGACAAGTTGAAAGACATAAAGCATGTGTCTTATAAGAGTTTAATGTATACGTGAATATGGAAACCTAGTTTGACTAACAAAAATCGATAAGAAGAAAAGCTATTTAAAATAAGATTTTAACAAAACTTATAAGAAGTATTATAATAAGTGTGATTAATTTATAAGTCACTTAGTTTGCATATTCCTAGTTCTCTTCTAATTCGTGTAAAGTCTTCATGTTTCAATGGTTTAGTGAATATGTCTGCTAACTGTTGATTAGTGGGTATGAATTCTAGTTTGATTATGTTGTTTAAGACTTGTTCTCTTAAGAAGTGGTGTCTTATTTGAATGTGCTTAGTTCGTGAGTGTAAAATAGGATTCTTAGATAAGTTTATAGCACTCGTATTATCACAGAAAATAGTTGTATTTTCAAAATTTAAACCAAAATCTTTTAAGGTTTGTTTCATCCAGATAACTTGAGTACAAGCTAGGCTAGCAGCAATGTATTCGGCTTCAGTAGTTGATAAGGATACACAGTTTTGTTTCTTACTGAACCATGATACTAATGAGTGCCCTAGCATATGACATGTTCCACTTGTGCTTTTTCTGTCAGATTTACTTCCAGCAAAGTCAGCATCGTTGTATGAGATTAGATCAAATGTAGAGGATTTTGAATAGAATAATCCAAAATCAACTGTCTTTTAAATATCTCATTATTCTTTTTACAGCTTTAAGATGTGATTCTTTTGGATTTGACTGAAATCTAGCACACAAGCAAACACTGAACATAATATCTGGACGGCTAGCAGTTAAATAAAGAAGTGATCCTATCATACCTCGGTATACATTTGTATCAACAGACTTACCATCTTTATCTTTGTCCAAAACAGTAGTAGTGCTCATAGGAGTAGATTTTGAAGCAGTTGAGTTCATGTTGAACCTCTTCAGAAGTTCACGAGCATACTTAGATTGATTGATGAAAACTCCATCCTTGGTTTGCTTAATATGCAGTCCAAGAAAGTAGGTGAGTTCTCCCATCATACACATTTCAAATTCTTTCTGCATGGACTTAGAAAATTCTTCACAAAGAGTGCTGTTAGAAGATCCAAAGATGATATCGTCGACATATATTTGAACAATTAGGGTATGATTATTCACTACTTTAACAAATAATGTAGAGTCTGCTTTGCCAACAGAAAAACCAGTTTTTAATAGAAAGGTTTTAAGTCTATCATACCAAGCACGAGGTGCTTGTTTTAAACCGTATAAAGCACGTTTGAGTTTAAAAACATGATCTGGGTATTGTTCATTTTCAAATCCTGGAGGTTGTTTTACATAAACTTCTTCATTTATAAAACCATTTAAGAAAGCACTTTTAACATCCATTTGATATAATTTAAATCCATATAGCTTGCATATGCTAAAAACATTCTAATAGATTCAAGTCTAGCAAAAGAGCAAATGTTTCATCAAAATCAATACCTTCCTCCTGGTTGTATCCTTGAGCTACTAGTCTGGCCTTGTTTCTTATAACATTACCTGTTTCGTCTAGCTTGTTTCTGAAGATCCATCTTGTCCTAATGATTGGATGATCCTTTGGTCTAGGTACAAGATCCCAAACATCATTTCTTTGGAATTGATTCAGTTCTTCAGTCATGGCTAGCATCCAGAACTCATCAATGATGGCTTCATCAATCTTCTTTGGTTCAAGTTGAGAAATGAATGCCATGTTTGCAATCCGTTCTAGCTGAGCTCTAGTTTGAACCCCCTTTGTTAGTTCTCCCAAAATCTGCTTTTGAGGATGATCTTTGATATCGACAAAGGTTCTTTGATGATCATCTTCATTAGACTTAGCTGTGTTATCTAAAAATAAATTTGTACTTTCAACATCATCATCATTAGTTTGTTTATGAACAGATTGATCAATAGATTCACAAAAACTAACATGCATAGATTCTTCAATAGTATTATGACTCTTATTGAAAACTATGTATGCTTTACTATGACTCGAATATCCTAAGAATATGCCTTCAACAGATTTAGCATCAAACTTATCCAGGCTATCTTTTGTGTTTAGGATAAAGCATTTACATCCAAAGACTTTAAAATAGTCTATTCTTGGAGTTCTGTCATAGAATAGTTTATAGGGAGTTTTATTTAATAAGGGTCTAATGAGAACTCTATTTGTTATGTAGCATGCAGTATTAACAGCTTCTGCCCAAAAAGATTTAGCAAGATTATTGTGTTGGAGCATAGTCCTGGCAGATTCCTGAAGGGTTCTATTCTTTCTTTCTACTACACCATTTTGAGGTGCAGCTCTAGGAAAGGCAAAGTTATGAGAAATACCATGCAAGTTACAAAAATTTTCAAAAAGTTCATTTTCAAATTCTCCTCCATGGTCACTACGGATTTTAACAATAGAACAAGATTTTTCGTTTTGTAATTTTTTACATAAGATTTCAAATTGACAAAACGTGTCACTTTTGTTTTTCAAAAATATTACCCAAGTAAATCTTGAGTAGTCATCTACAATAACAAAAACGTATTTATTGTGATTATGACTAGCTACTCTAGAAGGACCAAAAAGATCTAGGTGGAGAAGCTCTAAAGGTCTTTTACTTGAAATGATATTTTTTGATTTGAAAGATGATTTTGATAATTTTCCTAATTGACATGCATCACAAAAGTAATCCTTTTTAAAAGAAATTTTGGGTAACCCACGTACTAACTTATTTTTAGCCTATGTCACAGGGACTCGGCAAAACAGGTGCCGCACCCGCGTCGACGCGACGCGACGCGGGATCGCGTGCGGCACCGGGTGCGGTCAACACGACCCTAGGTGCGGTCAACGCACCCAGGGTCATTTTTGTCCAAATTTTTGGGCGAAAAAAAAATTCCCCCCCCCCCGATGAAAAGGAGGATTAGGGCAAAAAAAATTTTTTGCCCTAATCTCTCCTCTCTCTCCCCCAGAGCTCGAGCTCTCCCATCGCCGCCCCCAGCGCCGCCGCCCCCAGCACCGCCTCCCAGACTCCTCCTCTCGGCTCCTCCTCTCGGCTCGCAGGTATGTCTCTCACTGTCTTCTTGGGTCGGCTGGGGAGGGGCCGAGCACCCGCCCCCTCTCTCGGTCTCTTGTTGGGTCGGCAGGGGAGGGGTTGAGCCTCCCCTGCTCCCTCATTTTTCGGCACAGGAGTTGCCGAGCCCCTCCCCCATCTACCTCTTTTTTTTGGGTCGACAGGGGAGGGGCCGAGTCCCTCCTCCATCTGTTTTTTTTTTTTTTGGGTCGACAGAGGAGGGGCCGAGCCCCTCCCCCATCAGTTTTTTTTTTTTTTAGGTCGACAGGGGAGGGGCCGAGCCCCTCCCCCATCAGTTTTCTTTTTTTTTTGGGTCGACAGGGGAGGGGCCGAGCCCCTCCCCCATCAGTTTTCTTTTTTTTTGGGTCGACAGGCGAGGGGCCGAACCCCTCCCCCATCTGTTTTTTTTTTTTTGGGTCGACAAGTGAGGGGCCGAGCCCCTCCCCCATCAGTTTTCTTTTTTTTTGGGTCGACAGGGGAGGGGCCGAGCCCCTCCCCCATCTTTTTTTTTTTTTTGGGTCGACAGGGGAGGGGCCGAGCCCCTCCCCCATCTGTTTTTTTTTTTGTTTGGGTCGACAGGGGAGGGGCCGAGCCCCTCCCCCATATGTTTTTTTCTTTGGGTCGACAGGGGAGGGGCCGAGCCCCTCCCCCATCTTTTTTTTTCTTTGGGTCGACAGGGGAGGGGCCGAGCCCCTCCCCCATCAGTTTTTTTTTTTTGGGTCGACAGGGGAGGGGCCGAGCCCCCCTCGCGCTCGCTCTCTTGTTGGGTTGGCAGGGGAGGGGCTGAGCCCCCCCTTCTCCCTGTATTTTCGAATTGATTTGAAAATTGTAATGTATTTTTTTTTTGTGTTTTCAGGATAAAAATGACGGATAAAGGGAAAGGACTTGCGTCATCCTCATCCCAACATGTGAGTTCTGCTGCTAGTTTTGCTGATAGTTGCAGTGGGATTGATGATGTGGGGCCACTATGGGTACATGTAGATAAACTTGCAAAAACTGGAGAAGGAGGTGGTGGAAACAAAAGATTTCGATGCAAGCTCTGCGAAAAAGATTTTGTTGGGTCTTACACAAGAGTGAAGGCTCATTTGTTGAAGATACCAGGACATGGCATTTCAGCTTGCAGAAAAGTTGATGAGGCAATGCGAAGGCAATACAAGAAAATACAAGAAGAATATGAGAAGAGAAAGGCAATGGCCGATTCTTCTGCACTCAGTGTGCCATTTGCAAGCCACCAAGAAGATGCTGAAAAAAAAAAGAAAAGTCAATCTAGGAGGTAGAGGAACGATACAAGCAGCATTCAATACATATGGAAGAGAAGAATTGGATAGAAAAGTTGGGAGGTACTTTTATTCTGGTTCACTCCCATTTAATGCGGCTAGAAATCCTTATTGGAAGGATTTAGTAACATCCTTGGCAAATTGTAATTTGAGTGGTTATGTGCCTCCAAGTTCAGAAAAAATACGAACCACACTTCTTGCAGAAGAGAGGGCAAACGTGGAGAGGTTGCTAGAAATTAAAAAATATTCATGGGAGCAAAATGGAGTTTTCATTGTGTCTGATGGATGGACAGATATTCAAAGGCGTCCATTAATCAATTTCATTGTTTGTTCGCTTAGTGGCCCAATATTCTTGAAAGCAGTTGATGCATCTGGGGAATATAAAAATGCAGAGTATTTGAAGGGATTGTTTATAGAAGTGATAAAAGAAGTGGGTGATCAGAAAGTGGTACAAATCATTACAGACAACGCTTCGGTTTGTAAAAGTGCAGCGTTGAGTTTGGAGAGTGAGTACCCTCAAATTTTTTGGACTCCCTGTGTAGCACACAGCTTAAATCTAGCCCTAAAGAGCATATGCAACCCCAAAGAAGAAGAAAATTCGCAAGCATATGCTTTATGTTCATGGATTGAAGATTTAGAAAGAAATGTCAAAAGCATTAGGAATTTTGTTGTTAACCACCATCGTGCTAATGCTATATTTAATAGGCATTCTGATTTGAAATTGTTGAAGGTCGCTGAAACACGTTTTGCGTCCATCATTGTGATGATGAAGAGGATTAAAAGAGTGAAGAATGCTTTGATTAACATGGTGACTGATGAAAATTGGACATTCTATCGTGTTGATGATGATATGAAGGCTCAAGAAATTAAGAAATTCATTCTTGATGATGAGTTTTGGGACAGAGTGGTATACTTCTTTCAATTTACGCAACCTATTTGGGAAATGTTAAGAGAAGTTGATAAGGATGAGCCCATGCTTCACAGAGTTTATGAAATGTGGGATAATATGATTGAAAAAATACAAGCTATAGTTTTCATGCATGAAGAAAAAAATCCTGCATTGGATGATTCAGATTTTTTTAATCATATTCATTCAATTTTAGTCAGAAGATGGGATAAGAGCAACACTCCTTTGCATTGCATGGCACATTCTCTTAATCCAAAATATTATGCAAATAAGTGGCGGGCTGGTGGTATTGGTCGTGTCCCTCCAAATTTAGACCCAGAGCTATCAAGACATAGAAATATGTGTATGACAAGACTTTTTCCAGAAGCACATCTTCTACATCAAGTCACACAAGAGTTTGGAAAATTTTCATCTTCGAGATTATATGCACCGGCATTATTCGCGAGAGAAGAAGATAATATAGATCCTATCACATGGTGGTCAACATTTGGATCGGAAACACCTCTTCTGCAACGTCTTGCATTAAGATTGCTATCGCAGCCTGCTAGTTCATCTTGTTGTGAAAGAAATTGGAGCACATATTCTCAAATCCACAACATGAAGAGAAATAAACTCACCAGCAAGCGTGCAGAGGATTTAGTATATGTTCATTCAAATCTTCGATTACTTTCGCGAAGCAATGATGAATACAGGTACTAATTTGCTCTCTTAGTTATTTGATTATTTCTTAGTTTTCATTTAAATATACTTGTATTGTATTTATCATTTTCAAATTGGGTTTATAATGCAGACAAGGAACATCCAAATTTTGGGATGTAAACCCAGAAGAGTGTGACTTCGAGGGAGAACATGAATTCAACGTAACAAACATGGATTTAGCTGAGCCCAGTATTCCTTCTAATGATGCATTTGATGATGAAGAAGAAAATTATTAGCATCCATTACTTCATCAGGATCTACTTTGGTATGCAATTTAGTTCTTTTATGCATACTTATTTGATTGATATTTAGGTCGATTTATGTAATTGCTTTACTTATTTGATTGATAATTTGATATTTAGGTTGATATACTGCATGCATGATGAATCATATTATGAGTTTATGACAATGTTTACTGTTAAATGTTAAATTGTTAAAACTTCAAAATTTTATATATATATATATATATATATATAATTTTTTTTTACATTTTTGCCCCTGCCGCACCCTCGCACCCGGGTTTTTTGGAAGTGCCGAATCCCCGCACCCGCACCCGCACCCGCACCCGCACCCATGTGACATAGTTTTTAGCTAATTTAGACATGTAATTAGAATTTACATGACCCATTCTCAAGTGCCATAAATGTTGAGAGTCATTATTAGCTATAAGACAATGTTCTGTGATGTTTTCTAGGTATAGTTCATATATATTATTCTTTCTTATACCTTTTAAGATGATGTTTTCATTGGTGTCTGCTATGAGGCATGCATCATGATTAAAGCTAACATTATAACCTGTGTCACACATTTGACTGATACTTAGTAGGTTCTGTTTTAAGCCTTTAACAAGGAGAACGTCTTTGATAAGAGGTTTATCTATGTTACCAATATTACCAATACCAATTATCAAACCTTTGTTGTTATCTCCAAAGGTGACGGTTCCTCCTTCTTTATGATGAAGAACAACAAAAAGGTCTGGATGTCCTGTCATGTGCTTTGAACATCCACTATCTAGTATCCATCTGTTCTTCTTCTTTGGAGCCTGCAAAACATTAAGTAAATCTCTTTTTTGGTACCCAATCGGGTCCTTTTTTGTTAGACTTTGGAACCCATATCCATTTGGATTTGGGTTTGTCTATATCTTTAGAGGAGTTAAAAAGATTATCATTATAATACTCCTTATTTGGTTCAGATGAACTTTTCACAAACGTGGTCTTTTGATTCATACAAGAAGGCTTTTTGAAATGAGAGTAGCCAATACCATTCTTGTAAAAAGAGACTTTCTGAGAGGATAAGAGTTTATCCAAGTTCTCTTTACCTTTAGTAAACTTGAAAACCGTTTTCATGAGGTTCTCAGTTTTACTTTTTAGCTCTGAAATTTCTACTTGCAGATTTTTAGTTTTGGAGCTAGTAGAAGAAATTTCAGACATAAGCATAAGATTTTCCTTTTTCAACTCAAAATTTTCACTGCTGAGTTTTTCATTCTCTTGGGAAAGCTTTAGATTTTCAGATTTTAAATCTTTGTTTTTGAAACTCAATTTTCTAGATTCTTCAAATAGTTCTTGAAAAGCATCTAGAAGTTCTTCAAAGGAAAAATCAGAGATTTCACTTACCGAACTTTCGTTTGCCATGAAGCACATATTTGCAGTTTCGGCTTCATCATCACTTGACTCTTCACTAGTGGATGGTTCTGAATCATCCCATTGAGCATGCAGAGCCTTTTTCTTGAAGAACCTCTTCTTTGGTTCCTCAGTCTTGGACTTTCTTTTGAGAAGGGGACAGTCACGTCTTAAGTGGCCTGGCTTATTACACTGAAAGCACATGGGATCTTCTTTAGGATCTTTTTTTTCCTTGTGCCTGTTTGGAAGCCGGTTCCTTCTCATAAAGCGCTGGAATTTTCTGGTAAGTAGCGCAATTTCTGATTCTTTATCTGAGTCTTCATTCTCAGATAGGGCTGGGAAAGCTAGAGTTTTATTTACTGGTTGCTCTTCTTCCCTTCTTTCTTTCATGTGGACTTCATAGGCCATAAGATTGCCTATTAAGTCGTCCAAAGTAAGCTTAGATAAATCTTGAGCTTCTTCAATAGCTGTAGTCTTTTTCTCCCAATCAGTTGTGAGAGATCTCAAGATTTTCTTCACCTTTTCAGTCTGGGAATATGTTACACCCAGAGATTTCAGATCGTTGGTGATGTTGGTAAATCTGGTAAACATCTCTGTGATGGGTTCATCTTTGTTCATTTTCAACAACTCATATTTTCTAACAAGAGATGAAATTTTGGCTTCTTTCACTTTGTTGGTTCCTTCATGAATAACTTCCAAAGAATGCCAAATATCATATGCAGATTCACATATAGATATTCTATTGAATTCGTTTTGATCAATGGCACAATATAAGGCATTCATAGCCTTTGCATTTAGGTTTGCCATTTTCTTTTCTTCATCAGACCATAAGCTATAGTCTGCGGATGGAGATGTGTATGGATGCTCAACAATTTTCCATACAGCAAAATCTATGGATTTGAGAAATATAGTCATTCTGCACTTCCAGTATCCATAGTTGGAGCCATTGAAGAAAGGTGGACGGGATGCGTGTTGACCTTCAATATCACGAGCATAGGAGGTAGATGTCATTTGTGCTGGAATACTTGTTACGTCGAAACCAGCAAACCTGCTCTGATACCAAATGAAATTCCACTAGAGGGAGGGTGAATAGTGAAATACGATAAAGATCGATAAATAAAATAATCAGGCAATAAGGCACAACACATAAAACACAGAATTTATACTGGTTCGGTCAGTATCCAGACCTACATCCAGTCCCCAAGCAAACCACTTGAGCTTTCCACTATAACATCCGAGTCACCGGATAAATAGTACAACACCCTCTTCCTCAGAGGTCTTCTTCTCTCAACAGAGAAGGAGCACACCCTCTTCCATAGAGGTCTTCTTCTCTCAACAGAGAAGGACAACACCCTCTTTCACAGAGGTCTTCTTCTCTCAACAGAGAAGGGCAACACCCTCTTTCACAGAGGTCTACTTCTTTCAACAAAGAAGGAATACAGTGAATAACAGAGTTACAATACTTCCTATAGAACCTTCAGAATGATATGAATGCACGAATGAAGGATTCTCAGAATGTTCTGTTTGTCACTCAGAGGATACTCTTTGTCAAAGAGCTGGACTTGACTTTTTCTCTTTTCTTTCTTTTCTTTTTCTCTTTTTTTTTCAAGGCTCTCTTTTCAAATATCGAATAGGAATTTTTCTCGTTGTAAGCTCACACGTCTATTCCATTCCATTGTTTGAATAGTTTATTTGAGTGTGTTTATATAGCTTTTAAAAAGTAGTCGTTACATTTTGGAATTGTAACTTTTTGAAATGTGAAATGTTATGTCATTTCAAAAATATCTTTTAGAGAAGTTCGAGAATGCCTTTTTCCATAAAAGTAAAATAGAGGGTACACTAGTCGTTGTAATATTTTAGGTAATACATATTTTATGTAAAAAGTCTATTTCTTACAATAGTAAATTGAACGTTGGGTTGTAGTTTTGTCTTTATTCTAATTAATGATTTGAGGTACATAAGTACTTCTTTACTTTAAATGAGTGTAAGTACAATGAGTGCTTTGAGATATTTATTTGTACATAGTCATGTCAAGTGTTTTCTTTATGTTGTGTTTTTCAAAGTCTTCAGAGAGAATGAGGACCAAAAGAAGGTCGACATTCTTTGAGAAGGATATTAACAAGGATTTGTTACAGGAGGTATTTAATGCTTTGTAAAGAGAATGATGACTTCAAGTAAGTCGACATTCTATGGTTTTGTAAAAAGGTAACTAGAGTCCTTTCAAAAACATATTTTATTTGTTTTTCTTTTGTGTAGCCGATTTATGTTTTTGTCTTCTTCCTGTATTAGAAACATTTCTTTAAAGAAGGTAACTAGAGTCTTTTCAAAAACATATTATATTTGTTTTTCTTTTGTGTAGCCGATTTATGTTTTTGTCTTCTTATATTAAAAAACATTTCTTTAAAGAAGGTAACTAAAGTCTTTTCAAAAACATATTATATTTGTTTTTCTTTTGTAGCCGATTTTATGTTTTTGTCTTTTTCCTACATTTCTTTTTCATGTTGTCTTGTATATAGTGTAAGGTACAATTATTACATGACAAAATATCTTTTTCATAAAGGGTTGTAAGAAGGTACAATTATTGGTTTTCAAAAAGGACCTTTTTGAAACTATCGTATACTTTTATGATATAGTGTTTATGAATGAGTATGTAATATGCAATATGCAAGTTCCTGAAGGTTCTGTTACATATGACTCTAAAGAAGAAAAAAGTCTTCATCTTGAGGTAGCCGATCTCTTTATTTGAACTTTAGGAATGCATGGCTCATCAAGCTTTTTCTTCAAGGAGTATGATTGCACCATAGTTGTACTTGAACAAGAAGTCTCCATCCTTATTGGGTTAGATATCCTTGCATCAAATACTCGTTAGATTTATGGCAAAACATATTCAGTCATAATATAACATTTTTCAAGAGGACATATTATCATATCATATAAAATCAAATGAGACAGTGTATCATATTATGTGACATCAAAACAGAGTTTCTCAACACCGTCGACCTGCCCTCTTGTAGTGGCACTGTTCTTGAAGGGAACGGTCTGCAACCAGGTGGTTGCGCACTCCCCTTTTTGTTTTGCTAAGCCCACCCCCTGCGCCCTTTGTGATTTCGGGCTCGACCTGATAGTCGAGCCCACCCCACCCCCTTTATGCTTTCGGGTGTTAAAATGTAATGTAAATTATGTAATACAGTTAGTTATATTCTAGTTAGATTGTAATTAGGTTAGGTTAGGTTTTACTTCTATTTTTTAGACCTCTTTAGTAACATGTGATTTTTGACCAAAGTCAAAAAGCACCTGTAATTGAGAGTTGTTGGACCCCCAACGACTCTATTAAGAGCCGTTGGGAGTCCAACAACTCCCTCCTGGCTCCCACTTGTGAGCATTATATATATGGGGTAAAACCCCCTTATAAAATCACTTTTTTGTGTGGGTTTCATCCCACTTGAATGAAATATTATTTTTGCCTCTTTTTGTGTGCACTCCTTTGAGCATTTTGGTTGTTGAGTGTGTTTTGTTCAGATCCTTTGTGATATTTATTTGAAGTTTCAATTGTGAACTTTATCTTCTTTCATGGTATCAAAGCAAAGGGCGTGATCAATTTTTTTGTCTCGTTGCATTGGGAAGCATGCCACTCAAGCTTTGGAGAAGAAGAGGCGTTCTTCTTCAAAGAAGCATGTTCCTCTATAAAAAAGACAGCGACCTCAGGGTAATCCTCAACCTAGGCAGCAATCTGGTGATGTCTGCCCCAAATGCAAACGGATGCATAGCGGGCAAGCTTGGCCTCGCGAGACAAGAGGTTGTCTATATTGTGGCAAGATGGGCCACTATATACGGGAATATCGCAAGAAAGAAGTCGACGACCACAGGCGGAATGGCGACGTGCCCCAGCTGTAACGCCCCGAAATTGTAACCAAGATTTTTGAGGATTTTTTTTTTTTTTAAACGGAAACAACTAATGATTACAGGGTTAAGTATTTCAGAACGATACAGGAAAGTAAAAGCAAATCACACCATTTATTCTTATTTCAAAAATAATAGAATCAGAGTTTCACATCATGAGTCTCAAAATAAAATTGTCCAATCCCAAAGAAAGTAGGACCGCCAGGGAACAAGTAGATCAAGTCTTGGTCAGCGCCTCATCCTGCGTCGCTCATAGAACTACTCTGTGCCTGAAAATAATAAAAATTATAGGAATTAGACTACCACGTCTAAGTAGGAAAACTGTACTCTTAATGCAGGTATGTCATGAATCTAGTATGTGAGGTGTAAATCTTTCAGCTTATTAAAAAATCACACAAGGTAGAGTATGCATCAGCAGTAACCGACATATATCTAAACAGGCATGCAGATTATACAGCAGTTATAATTAAGCAATTTAAACATTTCATGCAACGACAACAATTAAACAAGGCATTAGAACATGTTATGCAACATAATAATTAAACAAGTATTTAAGCAATTAACCATTTTATGCATCACAATGACAGTCATGCAATCATTCGTGTAGCAGTCCCAATACGGATTTGATTATCTCATGTCTACTCATTTCAGGGCGTCATTTAATCACAATTTCAGAACATGCTGGAAAAATATAAACCGGTCTCACTAGTATCTCCACTCGCGGTGATACCTAACATGTACTAATTTATGTTTATCTTGTCTTATCCCGTGGGTACACACGGGCCGAGGCAACCATCACAGAAAAGAACGTTCGGGGGTATGTTATTCAAAGGTGTTTTATTAACCCGAACATTCTAACTGTGACTGAAATCCCAAGGGAGCGATCCGTGACCGAGAGAAACTCCCAAAGGCCAAAACCAGAACAGGATGCATCCCTAACTTCTGCAGAAGAGTAACGAGCTACCACCTAGGACATATTGGTAGTCTGGGTCCCCCCAACTCCGAGGACTGGGGACCAACGAGTCACTTTAGCTCGAAACAGTAAACATGTCCCCGGAACTTTGTACCACCTACCCTCTCCAAGGTAAGCCCAAAACTGAGTGGGTTAATCTTTTCATTTAATTTATTTCCCGAATTACAGGGCATCTACCCCACTTCCTTCTACTACCACAGCAGTAGAAAATCCCAACCTTAGTCAATTCACCAAGGTTATAGAACAGTCCCAATCCTTTGTCATATTGATAGCATAACCCACCCAAATTGCTCCGGTGTCTTTGACTCAGTCAAGCAACAATATATATATTTTTTTTTTCATTTTCATGTGGATTCACATCATAACTTCGATGGCCTATGCAAGACCCTCAATATACTGGCTGGACATTCGTATGTCCACCACAAACCGACCCATAGATTCGGTTGTCGAAACCCTATTATTATTACTGCTTTATTCTTTAATAGTAAATGGCCGCCACCCCTCCATGTATAAAAAAAAAAGGCATGTATTTGAAAACTCGACCAACAAGCAAAAGCACAGTTGGTGTCTTAAGATTCAGTGACAATACTATATACACTTCTCCCAATACACCCTCATTTGAACATCCCCCACGATATGCAGTTTTTTTTTTTTCTTTTTATTTAATAATTTCAGAAATTATGTAGGGTCTGAACATAGTACTTCAGAAAAATGCACAGTTTCACATACATGGGAATATTGACGAATAGACCTCTAACTGGCCATTCGAACCTTCTAGATGGTGCACACATAATAACATTTGAATATTTTAAGGAATATGTAATTTGACCAACATAATTTATGCAGCAACTAAATATCAATTTATCTTCCCAAGCTACTTATGCAGTGAACACCAAAAATTTTCATGCAGCTTATTATGCAACTAATCCTCACATTAAATTTCCCAGTTACTTTGCAGCTTATTCTATAACTAAACATCCATATAAATTTACTAGTTACTATGCAGTTTAATATGCAACTAAACATCAATTAAGATTACTATATACTGTGCAACTTAACTGGTAACTAAATATCAATGTAAATTTCCAAGTTACTACACAGTTTCATATATAACTAATTATCAGTTTGAAATTACTATGCATACGGTTGCTCAATTCTTAGCTTGAATGTGCAAATCTATAACTCTGTGAATAACTATTAAATCTAGAGATATCATTAAAAATATGAATCTTGAGCTGGTTACAATGAAACCTCATTTCAACCACCAGACCTAAAGAAACATTCTAACTATGTGTTTCCCTGTACCACTGGGCAGAATATAGTCATTGCATAAATGGACGAAAATCATAAGTTCATGAAAGTAGTCAACCTCAAAGTGTCAGTTTTCGCATTAACACAACATACTATATTCAACCTGTTACTTGTTGACCCTAAGGTGCTACTACAGTTAAGCAAGTAATAACAATTACACTAATTCAAACCAAGTTGGGTGTTCCTTCCGGCAAGTCAACATCCAACAGGAAGTTCGTTTTTATGATCAGCGATAAGATGGTTGTTGGAGACCTTAAGACCCAAATCTCAGACTTTAACAACTGTCATAAACATAGCCGATTCTCTAAACTTTGTTATTTTTATCAAAAATCAGCACATGAAACAGGGATGGAAATAGACTCTAATGACCAACATAAACAGATCGTACTCCCTGATTATGAGTCTTTATACATCCAAAAACAATCGGACTTTCTTTAACATAAGATTGAGCTAGAAAAAAAATCCTAATCCGAGTTTATTCCATGCTAATATTGCAAAACCCCCAAGTCTGAAGTGATTTCCCACAGTCATCGGAAAACCCCCAAATGCAAACCCCACTTCATGCGATAATGAGCTTTCTTTCTCAACTGACCCACATACCCGGATGCACTCAACACCAAACAATAAAAGTACTGAACTCCTACCATTTTCCGGCGAGGGTGTTGCGGCATCCACTGGAGGGGTCGGTCGGCCTGGGCAGCACCACCACCGGCGAGGTCGGCTCTTCACGGCAAGGCCTCGAGCTGCGGCTTGGGATTGGAGGGAGCTTCGAGGTTTAGAAAGGTAGAAAAGAGTGAGAGAGAGAATGGGACAGAGAGAGAGAGAAGAAAGGGTTCGGGTCCCCCTTTGTAGGTGGGTGACCTTCCAAAAAGGAAGGAAGCCCGGCGGCTGCGGGGTGCTTCCCCACCTCCCATCATCTTAGGTGTTAGGGTTCGGCTGAACCCTAACACTCGTTATCGCAGGGTAGAGGGTTTCCCCTCAAAAGCATTTTATCGGGCAACCCATATCGGGTTGCCCCCCCTTATTAACCCCTCTTTAATTTTTTAACGGGGGGGGTGGATCGGGTCCGGGTTCGAACCACGACCCGAAATGCTGGACCCAAATTTGATTTGGGTCCGGGTCGCTTAAACAGCAGTGGACCCAAAGGTTGGATCCACTTGGGTCTGAACCGAGTATTTGAAGTATTTAATTTCTTTAAATATTTAATTATATAATATTACTAAAATATTCTAATATCCGAAATTTTCTTTTGGGTCCAATAACGGATCCTAGGCCCAAATCCACATAATTCTTAAGTTTTTAGTGTAAAATTTGTGGTTCTTACACCAGCCCCCTCAACCACCTCAGCAACAGCAACAACCGCAGTCGAGCGGTCAAAAGAAAGCACCAGGGCGTGTTTATGGCACCACGGTCGAACAACTGACCAAAGAAGAGCTCGTTAAA
This sequence comes from Nuphar pumila, assembly GCF_984573655.1. NCBI lineage: Eukaryota > Viridiplantae > Streptophyta > Magnoliopsida > Nymphaeales > Nymphaeaceae > Nuphar > Nuphar pumila. The sequence goes on from NC_143253.1 coordinate 94,438,593, forward strand.
GGTACCATCATGGTCGCTAACCAAGCAACTTTTGTACTTTTTTATTGTGGTGTCACACATTCGTTTATTGCTGTTAATTTCGTTAAACAATTGCAAATACCAGTAAAACCCCTGAACAATATGTTGGGTTTACAACCCGATCGAGAAGAACACAGTTTGTGCAACCTACATACCAGATCTGAACGTAGTCTTAGCAAACCAACATTTGCCTGCCTATACGATCTTGCTTGATATGACGGGATTTGACGTCATACTAGGTATGGACTGGTTAAACAAGTATCACGCCAAAGTCTTTTACCGCGATGGGAAGGTTGTGTTGTCTCCGCCAGGAGTTCCTATGGTAGAGTTCAAGTTTTCTAAGTTTGTCCTTGCGAGTCGGATGATATCCTTATTGAAAGCACATAATTATTTACAGAAGGGATGCACTGCCTTCTTAGTCAGTGTCGTTCAGTCTAAACCAATGCTTGTTTTAATCGAAGATCTGGAAATGATTCAGAAGTTTTCAGATGTGTTCCTGGAAAAGCTATCAGGACTTCCTCCACCTTGAGAGATAGAATTCAAGATTAAATTGCTACAGGGCACTGCGTCAATCTCTAAAGCACCATATTGGATGGCGTCAGCCGAGCTAGAGGAACTCAAGAAGCAGTTGCAAGAGCTGATGGATCAGGGATTCATTTGTCCAAGTGTTTCTGTAAAAACCCCATTTAAAAAAAAAAAAATTGTTTTGGACCCGGGCCGGGTCGGGTCCGGACCCGACCCGGACCCATTTTTTTTTCTTTAGGGTTTTAAGTAACCCGACGCAGAATCCCGAGCGCTGCCCCCTCCCCTCTTCCCCCCCTTCGTTTTCGGGTTGATTGGGGAAACCCACCGAGGTTTCCCCTTTCATCACCCCCCCGAGCTCTTTATGAGCATCGCTGGAGGGCGAGGGGAGGCACGCCTCCCCTCTCGAGCTTCCTCCCCCGCGCCGGTCTCCTTCCCTGTTGCGCCCGCCGCCGACGCCGGCCACCACCCCCAGGTACGCTGTTCTTCCATCTTCTCCTCCCTCTTCTCTTCCTCACCGCCCTCCCTGTCACCTCGCCGGGAGGCCGGCCGGCGGCTCACAGCCGCTGCCGCGGCCTCCCACCGCCTCCCTGTGCCATCGGGGCCCCGATAGGTGGCTTACGCAGCCCCTGTCGTCCCCTTCTCTCGCTGGGGATCGCCGGAGTGCCGGCAGGAGACCTGAGGCCCCTGCGACCCCCCCCCCCTTTTTTTTCCTTTGCTGCCACCTTGTGGCATTTGGCAGGGACTGACCCCCCCTGCCATCTTCTTGCTGTCGGCAGGGGTTGGCCCCTGCCGACCTGTGCTTTTGGCAGGGGCTGGCCCCTGCCATCTTCTTGCTGTCGGCAGGGGTTGGCCCCTGCCGACCTATGCTTTTGGCAGGGGCTAGCCCCCTGCCATCTTCTTGCTGTCGGCAGGGGTTGGCCCCTGCCGACCTGTGCTTTTGGCAGGGGCTGCCCCCCCCTGCCATCTGCTTGCTGTCGGCAGGGGTTGGCCCCTGCCGACCTGTGCTTTTGGCAGGGGCTGGCCCCCTGCCATCTTCTTGCTGTCGGCAGGGGTTGGCCCCTGCCGACCTATGCTTTTGGCAGGGGCTGGCCCCCTGCCATCTTCTTGCTGTCGGCAGGGGTTGGCCCCTGCCGACCTGTGCTTTTGGCAGGGGCTCAGCCCCTGTCATTTCATGCTGTTGGCAGGGGCTGAGCCCTGCCACTTGGTGGTTGTCGGCAGGGGTTGGCCCCATGCCGCCACGCTATGTTTTGGCAGGGGCTTGTCCCCCCCGCCGCTTGTCTGTTTTCGGCCAACAGGGGCACACCCCTGCTGCCTCTCTTTTTCCTATAGGCAGGATTGTCCTTCTTTTTCTCCGCATTATAATTAACATAGCACTGTTGCAGACCTCGCATCGGACCCCCCGCTCTGGCTCCGCGTCCCGAGCCTCGTATCATCTACACGCGTAGACGCACGCAGCTGCACGACATCCCGAGGTAGGGGAAAGTCGCACGATGGGTTTGTAAGAATGAAATAAAATTATAAGGTTTGTGTGATAGAATAATTTATTTGGCATGCATTCTCACTCGTAGAATTTCCTAACTGGTGATTATCTGTGTTGTGTTTCTGCATCTGTATTCTTTTGAAATTTCATACTTATTGTTGAAGCTCTACGAATAGACTCATTGCTAGAAAGACCTTATTCCTGTCTTTTCGCCTGGCTCACTGTTATAAGTTACTATAAATGCCTTATTGATTATTGCCTGATGAATCTTGGAGGCGACTTCTTGATTCTTAGTATTCGAGCATGCCAAGCATAATACAGACATTTATAAAACCTTGTGATAGGTTATCTATCGAGAACCCCCAAATTTGCTTTGGTAATTAGACCTGAAGAAAAGTATGATACAATAGTACGGGAGGTCATTCAGTATCTCAAAGTGATTAAGAAATTCCTTATTGATATCCATGAGATGATACCGGCCTCCCCAGGCCCCTCTGCTCAGAGAGCAATTCATGTTATGTATGAACCGAAAGAATCATAAACCATTATGTTGCCCTCTCATCGTAGTTGTACCCCTAGGAAGGTACGATCGTACTTTTGGAACAAGTACGTCCCATGTGGGTTACGATGGTGGGATGATGAGGTTGTGGCAACCTCGATGAGTGCAGTTAGCAAAATGCTGAGATCACATAAAAGGTGACCTTTCGCCTTCACAGGCAAGATGCTCGAGTGGGTCTAATAGACCAGAGCATGTAGGATGGAGCGGCGGTTAAGAAACCCCCGTCGTACCCATCCGATCTTCACGGTTCATCAAGGGAGAGGATGGATGGTACAAAGACTCCGATGGACAGGTTGTTAACAACCACCCCACGGGCAAAAGACTCGGTTTTCCCCAGTCATCGGAGTTAGGGGAATTGGGATTACCATAAGTTATCCTAGGTGGTAACTCCCAGGCACTTCTGCAGAAGTTGGATGCATCCATGGGCCACGAATGCCTTTGGGGATTTACTCTCTTGGTCACTGACCGTCCCCTTAGGAGCGGACTCAGTCAGCCATCCGGGTTAATGAAAACACCTGACATAATAAACCCCCGGATCGGTCTCGGCTGTTTCTACGTTTCGCGTCTGTGCGTACCCACAGGACAGTTAATATCAGAACTTAAAGAATATATTCAGGAATAGATATAGATGGCTGACACTTACACTGCTTTTCTTTGTACTTATTACATTTGTTAGAATAGACTAGAACTGCTTTAATTGCTTAAATATCATAACTGCTTATCTCATGAATGTCCTGTTTTATTTTCATTCTACTTATCTGTTCGTGCACCTACTAGTTTGTTATGAAACTGACCCATTTCATGGGCAGGTGAGGAGTAGGACTTCACTGGCGGCCGATGGCGTGGTGCAACGTGGATCAAGATTCATCTTCTTTCTGCTGATGGCTTGGCTCTGGGATTTTTGGAGTTTTTTCTTAGATTTATTGAACTTTGGAATAAAATGCTCATTTTGTAATAAACTGCAGATTTTAATCGATTGCCTTATTTCTTAAATTCCTTTAAGATGTTGTACATGTGAATGATGGTTTTTCAGCTAACGTACCCAGGATTATTGACTTGTGTTCCTTTCTAAATGTCTTCCGCTGTTGTTTTTTTTAAATATTAAACTTTAAATCTTTGAAAGGTTTTTTTTCGATAAGGTTTTCGAAATCACAAGTCGAAATTTTGGGGTGTTACAGTTTCGCCTTGAGGAGTACCGGTATTGTTCGTGAAAAAGAAAGATGGATCGTTGCGGCTATGCATAGATTACCGGATGCTCAACCAGGCTACAATAAAGAATAAGTACCTGTTGCCTGGCATCGAAAATTTGTTCGATCAGTTGCAGAAAGCCAAAATCTTTTCGAAGATCAATCTTAGATCTAGGTACCATTAACTCAAAATTAAGAGTGATGGCATCTCAAAGACGGCCTTTAGATAGGTCTATGCCATCAAGACCCTCATTCACATTCTCATGTGCACCATGAGTGTCCTCGTTGTCACTCTCATGCACATCATGAATGTTATCACATCTTTCATGTTTATTGACAAGGTAAAAAAGAAATGAATAGTCACAATGCTCTTGGATTTTCTCCTTACCAAACCCTTTTCGTTTTCAAGAAAAGTAACATTTCTTGAAACATATAATTTGTTCATTTTAATGTCATAACATCTATATCGCTTTTGATTTTCGGCATAGCCTAGAAAAACACAAAAAATTGCTTTTGGGGAAAGTTTGTCATTCTTGTTGGTAAGGACAAAACATTTATAACCAAAGACTCAACCTTTTATAATCGAGAGATGTTTTAAACAATTTTTCAATAGGAGAAATGTTTTCAATGTTTTTTTAAAGTATTTTATTTATCAAATAAATCGTCGTAAGAGTGGCTTCGCTCAAAACATTTTTGAAACATTTCTTGATATAAGAAGTGTCCTAGTGGTCTTAACAATATGTTTATGCTTCCTTTCGGCTAGTCCATTTTGTTGAGTATAAGGACAAGATTTTTGATGAATAATCTCATGTAATTCACGATAATTTTTGAACTCTTTTGACACAAATTCTCCTCCGGAATCGGTTTTAAAAATTTTAATATTGGTTTTAAATTGAGTCTTTATATAACAATGAAAATTTTTAAAACAATCAAATACTTCGGATTTGCATTTGAGAAAATATATCGAAGAGTGTCTACTATAATCATCTACAAACACAACATAATAAGATACTCCTCGTTTGGATATAACCAGAGCCAGTCCCCATACATCCAAATGTATCAACTCAAATGAATTTTTAGATATAAAATGTTTAAGCTCAAAGGGCAAAGATTTCATTTTACCAAGAATGCAATCTTCACAAACAAAATCTCTTTCTTTATAGCTTGCAAGAAATGAAAACAAATGTAATTTGGACATACTAGGATGCCCCAGTCTTTTGTGACAATTTTTTATATCTTTCTTTCCACGAAATTATAAAATGTATGTTTTGATAACTCAAGATTGTCCATAACATAGAGATCTCTTTTATGGCCTCACCCATTTGGCTTCCCGGACTGGAGATCCTGTATTAAACAATCATTAGATGAAAACAAAATTTTATATCTATAATCCGCAATTTGAAAAACGGATAAGAGGTTTAAATTCAATTTTGATACTATTCAAATATTTGATATAAAGAAAGTTTGTTGTTTTTGAAAAACCCCAAAACTTTTAATTTTTAAGGAAGTTTCATCGACGGTTGAAACATAAGAATTATTTGGGTTAGTATGACATTCAGATAATATGGACTAATTTGAAATCATATGAAAATAAGCACCGGAGTCAAGGATCCAATAAGTCTTACCAGAGTCACCACTTGTGGACACGGCCGCCCTCGAGAAGGAAGAAGCTTGATTTTTGAATATTGGTTGTAGTGCCTCCAGGAGTTGCGCCAAAGATAATGAGCCGACGCATTTTGAGTCGTCTACACCATTTCTTTCAAAGGATGGTCCCACCGAAGACACCCTTTTATGATCTCTTTGATCGACTTTCCTTCTTTTGGGACAAAAAGGCTTGATGTGTTCCGGTTCATAGCAATGGTAACATATTATTTTGCCACCCTGCTTGTATTCATGATCACTTCTTTTATCACTTTGACTTCTTCCATAGTCATTGAAATTTATTTCATTCTCATTATTTTTTACAAAGTGAAGAGATTTATAACTCCTAGTGTGATTTTCGGTCTTTGACATAGCAAGCACATATTCTTCATCCTTTGAAGCGGATGGTTTTTTCAACTTATTTTCCTCCATAGTTAACTCTTTAAGAGTTTCAACTATGGTAGGTACACCTCCTCTATGAAGAAGGGCCAACTTGGTCCCTTCAAATTCAGGTCTAAGCCTATTAACAAATTGATAGAAATGCTTTATTCTAATTTATTTTTCACGAAGTTCTACATCTTGGGGGCAATGTCATTTTGGCTCTAGAAGAACCAATTCATCCTAAAGAAGAGAGAGGGCATTGTAATATTTTTCAATGCTCATCTCTCCTTACGTCATAGTACTCACTTTACTTTGCACATTGCATATGTGAGCAATATCCTTGAGACTATATATATCTTTAAGATATTTCCATGCATCACTAGTGAAGTCAAATTTTGCTAAGCTAGAGCACTTGCTGATGTCAACACTATTGATGAGCCATCCAATTATCTTGGAATGATCCATCCTCCACTCTTTTCATTTTTTCTCATATTCGGTGATGGCCTTAGACATTTCTTCTCCTTGAAGAGCCACTTCCTTTCCATTTTCATTCTTGGTAAGTATAAGTTTAGGCTCTCTTTCGGTACCATCAACCAAACCCATAAATCATTTTCCCATATTTTGTGTTTCACTATGGATGCCCACATCACATAGTTAGGTTCATTGAGTCACACAAGAATGGAGACGATCACTTTTCTTTCATTCTCCATGTTTTACAATAATGAGAGAGAGAGAGAGAATGAGAGAGAACGGAAGATAACCAAAGATTTGTTGAGGAGATCTTTGATAGTGCGTTTCCCGATGCAATGATCCCACAAACCGATGCTCCACCAATCTCACGTTCCTCCTCTTGGCTTTTCTGAATTAATAACAACTCAAGAGCATCAAAGCTCTGATACCATGTGTAATAAACTGGAAAAAAATTTGAGTTTGGATTCGGGTCGGATCCGGACTCGGACTCGACCCGGACCCAAATGGGGGCACCGCCTCCCTCGCATTTTCTAAAGACACCGAGAAAGGGGGGGGGGGGTCAAATACGAAACCCCTTCCCCTCTTCTTCCTCTTTCTTTGTCTCTCGCTGGAGACCCCTATCGACTCGCCGCCACCTGCGACCTCCCTCCGACGTCGACATTACCGCCGCCGGCGACCACCAGGTACGCCCCTCCTTTCCCTCTCAGTCTCTTCTCTCTTCCTCACATCTCTCTCTATGGCCACGGGAGGGGTCAAATCCCCTCCCTGTGCCCTCTTTTAGCAAAGGAGGGGCTCGACACCCCTCCCTGCCTCTGTTACGGTAGGGGAGGGGGCTGAGCCTCCTCCCTTCTTTCGTTACGGCAGGGGAGGGGTTGAGCCCCCTCCCTGCTTCCGTCACGGCAGAGGAGGGGTCGAGCCCCTCTTTCCTGTCTCTTGTCACGATAGAGGAGGGGCCGAGCCCCTCCTTCCTGCCTCTTGTTACGGTAGAGGAGGGGCTCGCCCCCCTCATCTCTGTTCCCTCTGTTACGGCAGAGGAGGGGCCGAGCACCCCTCCTCTCCGTTCCTTCTGTCATGGCAGAGGAGGGGTTGAGCTCCCCTCCCTGCTCCCTATATCGGCAGGGGAGGGGGTCGAGCCCCTCCCTGCTCTCCTGTCTGCAGAGGAGGGAGGGTCCAGCCCCTCCCTGCTCACAGATGCGGCATGGGAGGGGGTTGAGCCCTCCCTGAACCCTCACCTTCTCCGTGTTCAGCCGACCGACAGGGGGCAAAGCCCCCCGTCCTCGCCGCTTGTCAGCAGGGGGACCCCCCTGTCTCCCTTTTCGGTTCGATCGACAAGGGGCAGAGCCACCTGTGGTTGTTCTTTCACGTCAGGCTGGGCGGGGCAGAGCCCCCAGCCTGTGTCTTTTCTACGATCGATGGGCACGATGGGAGTGTTACGACAATGAAGTCATACATGATACTTCAAGTATGAACAAGTAGAATCAACTGCATTTCAGCTAAGGCTATAAAGAAATTGAAGAATTCGATGAAGAATCTTTGAAGACTAGTGTGCAAATGTCTAATTCATTAAAAGTCTTAGATTCTTATAAGAGTCTTACTTAGAGTGCATATTTAGGTTGCATTTCACCTTAAAAGTCTTTTGAAAAAAACTTTTCTAAAAAGAACCCTCTTGAAAATCTTTCTAGAAAACTCTTTTCTTAAATTTTCATGTTTATTAGTCGACCAATAGACTTACCAGTCGACTAATCCTTTCGCGCCATATTTTCTAAAAAGTCATTTTTGTCAAATTAGTCGACCGAAGGTTTTATCAGTCGACTGGACAAAATGTCTGTTTTCTAGAAAATTAGCAGCAGTCGACTAATGGTTTTATCAGTCAACTGAACAGAACATGTGTTTTCTGAAAATTTAGCAACAGTCGACTAATGCTTTTATCAGTCAATCGAACAGAATGTTTGTTTTTCAAGAAGATTTTAGCAGCAGTCGACTGAAAGGTTTTTCAGTCTACTGATGATATTATCAGTCGACTAATTTTTCTCTAGTCGATTAAGTTTCAAAAGTTCAAATTTTCAAACGGCTCGATTAACAGATCAGTCGACCGACGATAACTGTCAGTCTACTAATAACTAACTATTTGTCGACTAATTGATGTTTCAGTCGACTAATTTTGCCGTTTTCTTGAAACTTCAAAAAGGCGTGTCTTTTCATTTTTCAAACGTTTTGATCGTTCAAAAATGGACGGTTTTGACACCCTTTCATACTCTCAACGTATGGAATCTTTCAACTATAAATATGAGTGCATTTTACACTAAAAAAAAACAAAAATTCAATCAATTTAAATCATTTACTTCTTGCTTTTCACTCATATTCATTCAAGTATTTGTTTTCTCACTCACTTGATATTTTCACTTCAGTTTCTCACTCAAATCACTTTGAGAGATAGTGAATTCGTGAGTAGAGTATTTCAACAACCTCAAAAGCCAATTGCATCTCATTCGCATTCAAAAGAAAGGCTCATAGGTTGTTTTGTAAGTTGTTACTTATTTTCTATAAAAAGGACTCCTTGGTTTAAAGGAGTTGTTTGCTTTCAGTAGGGTTGTTAATGAAAGTGGGACCGGTTTTGGTCTGTGTGATCTTATAGTTAACAAGGTTGATAGTGGAAATCTCAAGCGGGTTTTGCTTGGGGACTGGATGTAGGTCGGGATAGACCGAACCAGGATAAAATCTTGTGTTCTTTGTGTGTTTGCTTTTCAAATTGCAAAATCCTTTAATATTCCGCAGATAATTTTTAAAAGCACTATTCACCCCCCCTCTAGTGCTCGTTGCCTCGATCCTAGTGCACTTTCATTTGGTATCAAAGCAGGTTTGCTATTATTTTGATTTGATCATCATCTAGCATGGCAACTACAACATCTCAGCACAAAGAAGGATGCTCCTTTGTTCGTCCTCCTCTCTTTGACGAAACAAACTATGGTTACTGGAAAGTAAGAATGACAATATTCTTGCAATCCATGGATCTAGATATTTGGAGAATTGTTTCAGAAAAGTACCAAACTCCATCAACTGATTTCAGCCGATGGACCGATGAAGAAAAGAAGACTGCTTCACTTAATGCCAAGGCAATGAATGCATTATATTGTGGCGTTGACAAGGTAGAGTTCAATCACATCTCTCAATGCTCTACAGCAAATAAAATCTGACATACTCTTCTCGTGACTCACGAAGGTACGTCAAAAGCTATGTCACATGGGTGCGGGTGCGGGAGCGAGTGCGGGTGCGGGTGCGGGGATTCGGCACTTCCAAAAAACCCGGGTGCGGGGGTGCGGCAGGGGCAAAAATGTAAAAAAAAAATTATATATATTGGTATTGGTAATATTGGTAACATAGATAAACCTCTTATCAAAGACGTTCTCCTTGTTAAAGGCTTAAAACATAACCTACTAAGTATCAGTCAAATGTGTGACACAGGTTATAATGTTAGCTTTAATCATGATGCATGCCTCATAGCAGACACCAATGAAAACATCATCTTAAAAGGTATAAGAAAGAATAATATATATAAACTATACCTAGAAAACATCACAGAACATTGTCTTATAGCTAATAATGACTCTCAACATTTATGGCACTTGAGAATGGGTCATGTAAATTCTAAGTACATGTCTAAATTAGCTAAAAACTATGTCACATGGGTGCGGGTGCGGGTGCGGGAGCGGGTGCGGGTGCGGGGATTCGGCACTTCCAAAAAACCCGGGTGCGAGGGTGCGGCAGGGGCAAAAATGTAAAAAAAAAAATTTATATATATATATATATATATATATATATATATATAAAATTTTGAAGTTTTAACAGTTTAACATTTAACAGTAAACATTGTCATAAATTCATAATATGATTCATCATGCATGCAGTATATCAACCTAAATATCAAATTATCAATCAAATAAGTAAAGCAATTACATAAATCGACCTAAATATCAATCAAATAAGTATGCATAAAAGAACTAAATTACATACCAAAGTAGATCCTGATGAAGTAATGGATGCTAATAATTTTCTTCTTCATCATCAAATGCATCATTAGAAAGAATATTGGGCTCAGCTAAATCCATGTTTGTTACGTTGAATTCATGTTCTCCCTCGAAGTCACACTCTTCTGGGTTTACATCCCAAAATTTGGATGTTCCTTGTCTGCATTATAAACCCAATTTGAAAATGATAAATACAATACAAGTATATTTAAATGAAAACTAAGAAATAATCAAATAACTAAGAGAGCAAATTAGTACCTGTATTCATCATTGCTTCGCGAAAGTAATCGAAGATTTGAATGAACATATACTAAATCCTCTGCACGCTTGCTGGTGAGTTTATTTCTCTTCATGTTGTGGATTTGAGAATATGTGCTCCAATTTCTTTCACAACAAGATGAACTAGCAGGCTGCGATAGCAATCTTAATGCAAGACGTTGCAGAAGAGGTGTTTCCGATCCAAATGTTGACCACCATGTGATAGGATCTATATTATCTTCTTCTCTCGCGAATAATGCCGGTGCATATAATCTCGAAGATGAAAATTTTCCAAACTCTTGTGTGACTTGATGTAGAAGATGTGCTTCTGGAAAAAGTCTTGTCATACACATATTTCTATGTCTTGATAGCTCTGGGTCTAAATTTGGAGGGACACGACCAATACCACCAGCCCGCCACTTATTTGCATAATATTTTGGATTAAGAGAATGTGCCATGCAATGCAAAGGAGTGTTGCTCTTATCCCATCTTCTGACTAAAATTGAATGAATATGATTAAAAAAATCTGAATCATCCAATGCAGGATTTTTTTCTTCATGCATGAAAACTATAGCTTGTATTTTTTCAATCATATTATCCCACATTTCATAAACTCTGTGAAGCATGGGCTCATCCTTATCAACTTCTCTTAACATTTCCCAAATAGGTTGCGTAAATTGAAAGAAGTATACCACTCTGTCCCAAAACTCATCATCAAGAATGAATTTCTTAATTTCTTGAGCCTTCATATCATCATCAACACGATAGAATGTCCAATTTTCATCAGTCACCATGTTAATCAAAGCATTCTTCACTCTTTTAATCCTCTTCATCATCACAATGATGGACGCAAAACGTGTTTCAGCGACCTTCAACAATTTCAAATCAGAATGCCTATTAAATATAGCATTAGCACGATGGTGGTTAACAACAAAATTCCTAATGCTTTCGACATTTCTTTCTAAATCTTCAATCCATGAACATAAAGCATATGCTTGTGAATTTTTTTCTTCTTTGGGGTTGCATATGCTCTTTAGGGCTAGATTTAAGCTGTGTGCTACACAGGGAGTCCAAAAAATATGAGGGTACTCACTCTCCAAACTCAACGCTGCACTTTTACAAACCGGAGCGTTGTCTGTAATGATTTGTACCACTTTCTGATCACCCACTTCTTTTATCACTTCTATAAACAATCCCTTCAAATACTCTGCATTTTTATATTCCCCAGATGCATCAACTGCTTTCAAGAATATTGGGCCACTAAGCGAACAAGCAATGAAATTGATTAATGGACGCCTTTGAATATCTGTCCATCCATCAGACACAATGGAAACTCCATTTTGCTCCCATGAATATTTTTTAATTTCTAGCAACCTCTCCACGTTTGCCCTCTCTTCTGCAAGAAGTGTGGTTCATATTTTTTCTGAACTTGGAGGCACATAACCACTCAAATTACAATTTGCCAAGGATGTTACTAAATCCTTCCAATAAGGATTTCTAGCCGCATTAAATGGGAGTGAACCAGAATAAAAGTACCTCCCAACTTTTTTATCCAATTCTTCTCTTCCATATGTATTGAATGCTGCTTGTATCGTTCCTCTACCTCCTAGATTGACTTTTCTTTTTTTTCAGCATCTTCTTGGTGGCTTGCAAATGGCACACTGAGTGCAGAAGAATCGGCCATTGCCTTTCTCTTCTCATATTCTTCTTGTATTTTCTTGTATTGCCTTCGCATTGCCTCATCAACTTTTCTGCAAGCTGAAATGCCATGTCCTGGTATCTTCAACAAATGAGCCTTCACTCTTGTGTAAGACCCAACAAAATCTTTTTCGCAGAGCTTGCATCGAAATCTTTTGTTTCCACCACCTCTTTCTCCAGTTTTTGCAAGTTTATCTACATGTACCCATAGTGGCCCCACATCATCAATCCCACTGCAACTATCAGCAAAACTAGCAGCAGAACTCACATGTTGGGATGAGGATGACGCAAGTCCTTTCCCTTTATCCGCCATTTTTATCCTGAAAACACAAAAAAAAATACATTACAATTTTCAAATCAATTCGAAAATACAGGGAGAAGGGGGGGCTCAGCCCCTCCCCTGCCAACCCAACAAGAGAGCGAGAGCGAGGGGGGCACGGCCCCTCCCCTGTCGACCCAAAAAAAAAAACTGATGGGGGAGGGGCTCGGCCCCTCCCCTGTCGACCCAAAGAAAAAAAAAATGGGGGAGGGGCTCGGCCCCTGCCCTGTCGACCCAAAGAAAAAAACAGATGGGGGAGGGGCTTGGCCCCTCCCCTGTCGACCCAAAAAAAAAAAAAACAGATGGGGGAGGGGCTCGGCCCCTCCCCTGTCGACCCAAAAAAAAAAGAAAACTGATGGGGGAGGGGCTCGGCCCCTCCCTTGTCGACCCAAAAAAAAAAAAAGATGGGGGAGGGGCACGGCCCCTCCCCTGTCGACCCAAAAAAAAAAAAAGAAAACTGATGGGGGAGGGGCTCGGCCCCTCCCCTGTCGACCCAAAAAAAAAAATGGGGGCGGGGCTCGGCCCCTCCCCTATCGACCCAAAAAAAACAACAGATGGGGGAGGGGCTCGGCCCCTCCCCTGTCGACCCAAAAAAAAAAGAAAACTGATGGGGGAGGGGCTCGGCCCCTCCCCTGTCGACCCAAAAAAAAAAAAAGATGGGGGAGGGGCTCGGCCCCTCCCCTGTCGACCCAAAAAAAAAAGAAAACTGATGGGGGAGGGGCTCGGCCCCTCCCCTGTCGACCCAAAAAAAAAAAAAAACAGATGGGGGAGGGGCTCGGCCCCTCCCCTGTCAACCCAAAAAAAAAAACTGATAGGGGAGGGGCTCGGCCCCTCCCCTGTCGACCCAAAAAAAAAAAAAGATGGGGGAGGGGCTCGGCCCCTCCCCTGTCGACCCAAAAAAGAAAAACATATATTTGAGGGGCTCGGCCCCTCCCCTGTCGACCCAAAAAAAAGAGGTAGATGGGGGAGGGGCTCGGCAACTCCTGTGCCGAAAAATGAGGGAGCAGGGGAGGCTCAGCCCCTACCCTGCCGACCCAACAAGAGACCGAGAGAGGGGGGGGGGTGCTCGGCCCCTCCCCAGCCGACCCAAGAAGACAGTGAGAGACATACCTGCGAGCCGAGAGGAGGAGGCGAGAGGAGGAGTCTGGGAGGCGGAGCTGGGGGCGGCGGAGCTGGGGGCGGCGGCGCTGGGGGCGGCGGAGCTGGGGGCGGCGGCGCTGGGGGCGGCGGCGCTGGGGGCGCCGGAGCTGGGGCGGCGATGGGAGAGCTCGAGCTCAGGGGGAGAGAGAGGAGAGATTAGGGCAAAAAAAATTTTTTGCCCTAATCCTCCTCCTTTTCATCGGGGGGGGGGGGAATTTTCGCCCAAAAATTTGGACAAAAATGACCCTGGGTGCGTTCACCGCACCCAGGGTCGTGTTGACCGCACCTGGTGCCGCACCCGCACGCGATCCCGCGTCGCGTCGCGTCGACGCGGGTGCGGCACCTGTTTTGCCGAGTCCCTGTGACATAGGTCAAAGGTAAAAGAATCTAAAATTGCTTCTTTAGTTCATAAATTTGAATTGTTCAAAATGAAGCAAAATGAATCTATATCGGACATGGTAACTAGAATGACTGATATAACTAACACTTTGAAATCCCTTGGAAAAGAATATTCACAAGTGGATTTAGTCAGAAAAATCCTAAGGTGTTTAACTCCTGAATGGGAGAGAAAAATCACTGTTATTGAAGAAGCAAATGATCTCAACACTCTCACTCTTGAAGATTTGGTTGGTAACCTAATGGCATATGAGGTCCAACTTCAAGACAGACAAGAAGAAGAGCCTAAGAAGAAATCTCTTGCTTTTAAGGCTACTTCTGACTCAGAAAATTCAGAAGAAGATGAAGATATTGCCCTCATCACAAGGCAATTCAGAAGATTCATCAAAAAGGGAAGATTTCAAAGAAAGGTAAAGAAAGCAGATTCTTCCAATCCAAATGAAGTCAAGTGCTTTAACTGCAAAAAGGCATGACATATCAAGAAATATTGTCCTCTTCTCAAAATCAAGCCCAATGACCAATTCAAGAAGAAAAAGGCATTTCAAGCATGTTGGGATGATAGTGACTCCTCTTCCGATGAAGAATCAAATGAAGAAGTTGCTAACATGTGTTTTGTAGCACAAGAAGATTCGGTAAGTCAATTTGACTATGATGAATTATTTGAAGCATTTAATGATTTATATGCTAAATTTAAGAGTCTAAGTTCTAAAAATAAAGAGTTAAAAACTGAAAATTTAACTCTTGACTCTCAAAATAAAGTGTTACTTCAAGAGATAGAAGATCTCAAGAAGGAAAATTCTTGCCAAGCATTTGAGATAAAAGAAATTGGAGTTAGAACCAATCTCTTACAAAAAGAACTATCTAGTATAAAAGAAAAATCAAATGATCTTCTTTCCATAGTCACCAAATTCACAAATGGTAAAGAGAATCTAGAAAAACTTCTTGGTTCTCAAAGATGCTCGGTTAATAAAACCGGATTGGGATATAGCTTCTTTGATACTCAAAATAGACCAAATTATGTGGTGAAAAATCAAAGACATTATTCTCAACCATTTGTTCATAGAACTAAACTTTCTAGTTCCAATAGAAATGCATCTAATCATGGAAACTATAATGCTTATAAGCCTAGACATGATTATTCTAGACATGCTAAATCCTTTTATAGAAAGAATTTTTATTATCAAAGGAAACCAAAATCCATATGGATATGGGTTCCTAAGACTAACTCTCATGGACCCAAAAATAGAAAGGGGTCAAATGCTCTGTTTTCTAATTTTGTTGTAGGTACACAACATAAGGAGCAAATGGATATTGGACAACGGTTGTTCCAAATATATGACTGGAAGGCCGGAGTTATTTTCCACCCTCCAAAATAAGGATGGAAGAACCGTCACCTTTGGTGACAATAACAAGGGAAAACTAATAGGTATTGGTAATCCAAAATTTCCCTTAATAGAAAATGTTCTTTTAGTAGATGATTTAATGCATAATTTAATATCTATTAGTCAATTATGTGATAAAGGTTTTCATGTTTCTTTTGAAAATGATTTATGCTTAATTTCTGATTTTCAATCTAAAAAGATCATTTTTAAAGGTAAAAGAAGGAACAATGTGTATGAACTATATCTAGATGAATTACCCACTTTTAATGAAAAATGTCTTATTGTTTCAAATGAAATTCAATGATTATGGCACAAGAGACTTGGACATGTTAACTTTAAAATTATTTCAAAGTTATCCAAGAATGATCTTGTAAGAGGCCTACCTAGAATACCATATAAGAAAGATCACTTATGTGATGCTTGCTAAAGGGGTAAAGAAATCAAGAGTTCTTTTAAAGCAAAAGATATTGTTTCAACAAAACGTCCTCTTGAACTTTTACATTTAGATCTATTTAGACCATCTAGAATTCAAAGTTTGAATGGTATGCTTTTGTTATAGTAGATGATTATTCTTGGTTTACATGGGTAATTTTTCTAAAAAGCAAAAATGATGCTTTTTCGGAATTTTCTAAACTTTGTAGAAGAATTACAAATGAAAAATCTACATCTATAATTAAAATTCGTAGTGATCATAGTGGTGAATTTGAAAATGAATCTTTTCTAAAGTTTTGTGATTTACATGGTATATCTCACAACTTTGCTTTTCCTAGAGCGGCTCCACAAAATGGAGTTGTTGAAAGAAAGAATAGAACTTTGCAAGAATGTGCTAGAACCATGCTTCAAGATAAAAATTTACCAAAATACTTTTGGGCTGAAGCAATAAATGCAGCATGTTATGTTTTAAACCGTGTTCTTATTCGACCAATTTTACATAAAACATGTTTTGAATTGTATTATGATCGTATACCAAAGATCTCATATTTCAAAATTTTTGGTAGTAAATGTTTCTTGTTAAATACCAAAGATAATCTTGATAAGTTTGATTCAAAATCAGATGAATCAATATTTCTTGGATATTCTTCTAGAAGTAAAACTTATCGTATTTTCAATAAAAGAACATCTTGTATTGAAGAATCTTTATATGTTGCATTTGATGAGAATTGTGAGCAGATTATACCTATAAGCGAAGGAGAAGAAGTAATACTTCAAGAAGAACCCTTGATAGAGAGTACTTCTCAAGAAAATATTCCTCTTCAATCGGTTTGGAAAGAAGTTCCTAATCATCCACATGAACAAGTTATTGGTGAAATAAAAAGTGGTATTCAAACTAGAAGGCAATTAGAAAAATATATTGCAAATGTTGCTTTCATATCTAAATTAGAACCAAAGAATATCAATGAGGCTTGTGATGATGAATTTTGGCCATGTCTGAAGAACTTAACCAATTTACTAGGAATGATGTTTGGGATCTAGTTGATAGACCAAAGGATCATCCAGTAATTGGAACAAGATGGGTCTTCCGAAATAAGCTGGACGAAAATGGTGAAGTCATTCGTAACAAAGCAAGGCTAGTAGCACAAGGCTATAATCAAGAAGAAGGCATAGATTTTGATGAAACCTATGCACCAATGCACCAGTGGCTCGATTAGAGTCAATTCGAATGATGTTTGCTTTTGCTAGTTACATGAACTTCAAGTTATATCAAATTGATGTTAATAGTGCATTCTTAAATGGACACATCAATGAAGAAGTTTATGTAGAGCAACCTCCAGGCTTTGAAAATGAGAAATATCCAGAAAAAGTCTACAAATTGAAAAGAGCTTTGTATGGACTCAAACAAGCACCAAGAGCGTGGTATGAAAGACTACGAAATTTTTTAGAACAATCTGGTTTTTTCATTGGTCGGGTAGACTCCACTTTATTTATTAAAAATCTTAATTCAGATATTCTTATTGTGCAAATTTATGTTGATGACATAATATTTGGTTCTACTAATGATTCTCTTTGTAAAGAATTTGCTAAAGCTATGCAGGAAGAGTTTGAAATGAGCTTGATGGGCGAATTAAACTACTTCCTTGGACTTCAAATAAAGCAAACTGAAGAAGGAATCTTCATCAATCAGACTAAGTATATAAAAGAACTTCTCAAGAGATTTAGGATGGACTCATCGAAATCAAGAAGGAATCCTATGAGTACAACTACTTCTCTTGATAAAGATGAAAATGGTAAAAGTGTAGATACTAAGCTCTACAGAGGTATGATCGGATCTCTATTATACTTAACTGCTAGTCGACCTGATATTATGTTTAGTGTTTGTATGTGTGCAAGATTTCAAGCTAATCCAAAAGAATCTCATTTAACTGCAGTAAAACAAATTCTTCGTTATTTGAAAGATACTTCAGATTTCGGTTTGTTTTACCCAAAATCATCTTCCTTTGATTTAGTTTCATATAGTGATGCAGATTTTGCAGGAAGTAAATCTGATCGCAAGAGTACTAGTGGAACTTGTCATTTCTTAGGAAATTCTTTAGTCTCTTGGTTTAGTAAAAAGCAAAATTCGGTGTCACTCTCAACAACTGAAGCAGAATATATAGCGGCTAGTTTAGCATGTTCACAAGTACTATAGATAAAACAGACCTTAAAAGATTTTGGTTTAAATTACTCCACAACAACTATTTATTGTGATAACACTAGTGCTATAAATCTCTCAAAAAATCCTGTTCAGCACTCAAGAACTAAGCATATTGAAGTTAGACATCATTTTATAAGAGATCATGTTTTAAAAGGAGATATTTCGTTAAATTTTATTTCCACTAAAGAACAACATGCCGATATCTTCACTAAACCTCTTAAAAATGAAGATTTTATAAGAATTAGGAGAGAACTAGGTATTTGCTCATTTTTTGATTTGTAAAAATATTGTTTTTTGAACAAAATCTCAAAATCGCACTATATTAGTCGACCGATAAAATTTTAATCGACTGATGTTTTAAAATTTTAGAATGAATCGACTATATTAGTCGACCGATATATTTCTAGTCGACTGATGTTTTTAGAATGAGTCGCACATTCTTAGTCGACCGATAAAGTTTTAGTCGACTAAAATTTTTTTTTTAAATTTTAAATGAAGGGACCCGATACCCCTTGGATTTTTTTTAAAAAGCCGTCTTTTTTAATAGGCATCGTTTCACTTCAATTTCGTACCTTTTCGTTTTTCTTAAAAACGAAAACCCTCTTTCTCTTTTGCCTCTCTCTCTTCCAAAAAATCCTCTGTGTCGTTCGATCCCATCTTCGCTGGGATTTTCTTGCCGTGACAGGGAGATGCCAGAATCTTCTAGGTCGTGATCTTGAAACGCCGGAATCCTCTTGCAGTAACTGGCGCATCTTCAAAACACGTCGGAACCCTCTTTCCGTGAGAGTGTATTTTCCGCCATTGCTGGAATCCCCTTGTGGCCGACTTCACACTCGCCGTCAGTCATCGTATCCTCTGTTTCTGTTTCACAACGTCGGACAACGTTCGCCTTCTGCCAGAAATCGTTTGGAAGCCGACATTTTTTTTTGGTAACTCTGTTTTTAATCATGCCTCGTACGAAGTTTGCATCTGCAAAAGGTTTAGGTTATCCTCCTACACCTTCTTCAAGACATGGTTTTTCACTCAGATTACTCAGAAATCCTCTTTTGTATAATACTTTTGGATCAATTTCTGCACTACCTATTTTACCAAGCCGAAATGTATTGTTTCACCTGTTTTCTCGTTACAACATAAGAGAATTATTTCTTGGAATTTCACATTTTTTTGATGCCTGTGCAGATACCCTTCACTATCATTTTCTGATTCACTTGTTTTACACGAATTTACAAATTAATCATGAAACTGGAGTTCTTTCTTCTCTTGTTCGTGATGTTGAAATCGAGTTTGATTCGAAACTACTTGGAGAAATTCTTGAAATTTCACCTTCAGACACTCTTTTCAACACTATTAAATTAAATAATGAAAGAGTTTTTGAACAAATTCTTCTTCCAGGTGCACCTCACTGTCCTCCTTTCAAAAATACTAATCTTCAAACTCGTGCACGCATTGCTGGACGAATCCTTGCCCACAATGTTCTTCCTAAAACTGGTTCTTTTGATTATTATTCCACAGATCTATCTACGGCTCTTTATGTTTTATTTGGAAATATTTCTGTAAATTGGGCAAATGTGTATTTTACAAATTTGTGGAAACAAAAACCATTTCTTCCTTATGGATGTCTTCTAACTCGTATTTTTAGACATTTCAAAGTTCCCTTAACAAATGAAAAATATATTGAGCAAAAAGAGTTCTTTGATCAAACAATTTTTAAAAGAATGAAAATTAAATATCTGCCTCCTTTAAATGTTTATCAAACTGAACCATCTGATCCTACTGAACTATCAATTTCTGAACCTTCACCTTCTGCGACACCTTCATCTCATGCAAAAAGAAAGAAATTTTCTACAAATCAAGACAATGATGAAGTTATGCAGAGACTGGAAGCTTTGAAGCTGCATCAACACACTTTTCGTGAAGATGTGACTCAACAACTATCTTCGATTCAGAAAGAGATTACTTCAATCAAGGATTTGCTCAACTCACTTTTCTGATCTTTGTTGTCTAAACTTTCATACTTTATGAGTTGTAATATTTTAAACTTGTATCTCTATTTTGCTTATGCTATTTCTGCCCTTATTCTTTTTTATTATAACAAAGGGGGAGAAAAAGATAAAAAGATAAAAGATAGCATTACATTGAATTGCAGGAGATCTTGCAAGAGAAATGTGAAATTAAGAGAAAAAGTAAGCTTTGAATGAATACATTTGTAAATGCATAAAGTAATGATGAATGGAAATGCAAACCAATCAATATGTGATATATGTGCTTTGAAAGTACTAACTTTTATTGTTTTGCAGCATATTGATAGGGGGAGTAAAATCTCCATCTATGCATCTAAATGCTTCATCTTTGATTAAGTTTGTCATCATCAAAAAGGGGGAGATTGTTACGACAATGAAGTCATACATGATACTTCAAGTACAAGGTTTTGATGATGAACAAGTAGAATCAACTGCATTTCAGCTAAGGCTATAAAGAAATTGAAGAATTCGATGAAGAATCTTTGAAGACTAGTGTGCAAATGTTTAATTCATTAAAAGTCTTAGATTCTTGTAAGAGCCTTACTTAGAGTGCATATTTAGGTTGCATTTCACCTTAAAAGTTTTTTGAAAAAAACTTTTCTAAAAAGAACCCTCTTGAAAATCTTTTTAGAAAACTCTTTTCTTAAATTTTCATGTTTATTAGTCGACCAATAGACTTACCAGTCGACTAATCCTTTCGCGCCATATTTTCTAAAAAGTCATTTTTGTCAAATTAGTCGACCGAAGGTTTTATCAGTCGACTGGACAGAATGTCTGTTTTCTAAAAAATTGGCAGCAATCGACTAATGGTTTTATCAGTCGACTGAACAGAACATGTGTTTTCTGAAAATTTAGCAGCAGTCGACTAATGCTTTTATCAGTCAATCGAACAGAATGTTTGTTTTTCAAGAAGATTTTAGCAGCAGTCGACTGAAAGGTTTTTCAGTCTACTGATGATATTATCAGTCGACTAATTTTTCTCTAGTCGATTAAGTTTCAAAAGTTCAAATTTTCAAACGGCTCGATTAACAGATCAGTCGACCGACGATAACTGTCAGTCTACTAATAACTAACTATTAGTCGACTAACTGATGTTTCAGTCGACTAATTTTGCCGTTTTCTTGAAACTTCAAAAAGGCGTGTCTTTTCATTTTTCAAACGTTTTGATCGTTCAAAAATGGACGGTTTTGACACCCTTTCATACTCTCAACGTATGGAATCTTTCAACTATAAATATGAGTGCATTTTACACTAAAAAAAAAACAAAAATTCAATCAATTTAAATCATTTACTTCTTGCTTTTCACTCATATTCATTCAAGTATTTGTTTTCTCACTCACTTGATATTTTCACTTCAGTTTCTCACTCAAATCACTTTGAGAGATAGTGAATTCGTGAGTAGAGTATTTCAACAACCTCAAAAGCCAATTGCATCTCATTCGCATTCAAAAGAAAGGCTCATAGGTTGTTTTGTAAGTTGTTACTTATTTTCTATAAAAAGAACTCCTTGGTTTAAAGGAGTTGTTTGCTTTCAGTAGGGTTGTTAATGAAAGTGGGACCGGTTTTGGTCTGTGTGATCTTATAGTTAACAAGGTTGATAGTGGAAATCTCAAGCGGGTTTTGCTTGGGGACTGGATGTAGGTCGGGATAGACCGAACCAGGATAAAATCTTGTGTTCTTTGTGTGTTTGCTTTTCAAATTGCAAAATCCTTTAATATTCCGCAAATAATTTTTAAAAGCACTATTCACCCCCCCTCTAGTGCTCGTTGCCTCGATCCTAGTGCACTTTCAGGGAGGACTGGGTTTCTTCCCGCCGCCCTATGCTTACTGGGTAGGGGAGGACTGAGCCCTCCCTGTGTTTTGTTTCTGCTTGGCAAACAGGGGCTCATCCCCTATCTTTGTTTCTTTTTGCAGGACAGAAGAGGGTCGTCGCCGCGACCCTTTTTCAGAGATGGCGGAGGACGGAGTCCCCTACCCCTCTTTACATTCTTGGCAGGTAGGGGCGAAGCCCCCTACCTCCCCCTTAGTGGCTAGCAAGGAAGGGCCTCGCCTCCTTGCTCTCTTGGCAGGTAGGGTGAAGTCTCCCTCGTTGTTTTCTTCAGGCAGAGGTGCAACCCCCTGCCTCCTGTTTCTTGCACTTATGGCAGGTGCGCAAGGGGACGATGCCCCTGCCTCTGCTTTCCTTACGTCAGGACGACGACAGTGCCCTCGACCTTCTATTTTTGGTGGTAGCTTGCTAAGATCGTTACTTTTGCAGCTCGTGCGACGGATCCTGATCGCGCTCCGCGACCCAAGCCGTCCATCGCTTACACTCGCAGACGCCAGCAAGCTTGCAACTCTCAAAGGTAGGCGAAGATTGCAAAGAAGACTTGGACAATTGAATTAAGTTCAATTAACTAAAAAGGATAATTAAATAAATATATATGCATATATATATATCATATATATTTATACGAGTACGCATTTAACTCAAGGACGCGGTTTTGCGATCCTTGTCCTTTACCTTGTTGTCGCGCATCGCTCGAAGGTTCTGCGTTGCACTCCTGTTTACAGCCTTTACTTTGTCGTCGCGCATCGCGCGAAGGTTCTGCGTTGCACTCCTGTTTCCAGCCTTTACTTTGCCGTCGCGCATCGCGCAAAGGTTCTGCGTTGCACTCCTACTTACGGTCTTTACTTTGCCGTCGCGCTTTGTGCTAGGCTCTTGCTTTTGCATATGTGTTGGTATTGTCTTGCTATTGCAGACGTGCAGGTCCTTGCTCTTTGTGTATGCTTTAAAGGCATCCTCGTGGAGGATGCAAGAGGCATTTACCACTCTCCCTCTTGCGACAAGAGTTCAGTCAGGAGCGAGCGACACATCCTCGTCTAAGGAGAGGGATACCTCGCAAGGATCCTGGCTCTTCGTGTGCGCAATCCTGCAGAGTCGACTTGAGATTTTAGAGAGCTGCGCAAAAGCATCAAAGACTGCTCCAAATCGAAGCATTTGGAAGGATGTGACTGGCTGGTTCTGCTCACCTTTTTGGCATATCTCGGGTGATCTCGAATTGGGGGTTCGAGCGAACTTCTTAGCGGGTGTTCTGTTGAGAAACTTGTATCCCGTCTATCGAGGTCGGTATCGAGTCATGCGAGACATGTAGATACCCCGATAGCGGATATGATTCGAGATAATCACATGCATAATGTTGGCACAAGGTACTGCTGTTTCAAAAGATAAAGTAAAGTTGATAAACTTTACATCTTTGTGAAACACTCCTGTTGAGACTTCTATTGAGGAGTTATACCCCTTTCATCCTAGAGTACTTGTAGTCGTGCACGACACGTCTAGTACTGCGATGATCGGATGAGACGGTCGTGCGACCTCGAACAACGCTAAATGAAAAATGTTGTAATCACATAAATGGCCTCACATTCGCCTTCACAGGCAAGATGCTCGAATGATTTAAAGATCACAGCATAGAATGGGTCGTTAGTTAAGCAACCCCTAACGTACCTATTCGCTTCTATGTGTCTGTCAAGGGAGAGGACAGAGCGGTACAAACTCCAATGGACAGGTTGTTAACAACCACCCTACGGGCAACGATCCGGCCTCCCCAGTCATTGGAGTTAGGGGAAAGGGGCTACATTAGTTAGCTCAACACTTCTGCAGAAGTTGGATGCATCCGTGGCACAGCCTCCTTTGGGGAATCCTCTCTCGGCTAAAGCTGTCCCTTTGGAGCGAACTCAACTAGCTATTCGGGTTATTGAAAATACATAGAATAACAGACGCCCGAACTAGTTTCAGTTGGTTCTACGTTTTGCCTGCGCGTACCCGCAGGTTAGTAATTATCGAACATAAGGTCTGTTCACACAGGTCGTTGGGTCGGGAGATTCGCTTGCACTACTGACTCGCTTGCACTACTGATTCACTTGCACTACTGACTCGCTTGCACTATTGATTCGCTTGCACTACTAATTCGCTTACTTGCTCGGTAGTTCAGTATGTTACTCGTTGAGCTGTGCACGCCCATCAAGGCGTTACTCTAGTTGGTTAAACTGTTTATGCAGTTCTTTGCAGAGTAATAAAGAGTTTCTCGTACTAGTTAAATGCTTATAATAATAGCATTATGTCAGTTGCTACATATTAGCATGTGACTTGCTTTATCCCTTGGTCGAACTGTTCGGTGCTTATTGTAGCGTAGCACTTGTTGACTTGCATCTCTTATGATTGATGTGATTGCATACAGCTCGTAATCTACGAACTGGTGGCAACTAGGATTGATGTAGCCGCTTGTCTTATAAGCTGCTTACATGTTGTGATATAACTACTGCCGTACGATTGCTTATGAATGGCTTGTGATGAAATGGTTTATGCCTTACGATAAATTAAATTACTTGTTGATGGACTGAGCCATTTTATGATAATTATATGTTTTACGAGCATTGTTATGAGTGCTTGTCTTATTCAGTTGGTTTGTTTGGCTGACGGGTAGAGTTAGTTACTCTTCACCCATAGAATCAACTGGATTGCCACATCTGTGCGTTCTCACGTGTCATTTACGCATGCTTTGAGGGCCTATTTGAGGATTACAATATTCCTTGTGGCAACAATACGATGCGTAGGATTATGTGCTTCTATGTGAAGTGATACGATGCATATTGCTGATATGCATGCTTGTGCCCATATTGTGGCTACTGACCCCGAGGCGGTCAATGGTTCAGAGCAGTCGATTAATGACGCATGTATCACCGAGTAGGGTGTCTGTCGAGGACCTGATCTCCAAAGGATTATCTACGGAGGCGTGTATGATCAAGACCAGGTACCCGACTAGAGTGGTAGATCCTTTGTGAGGATGTACACTGTCCACGAACGGGTAGCCGCAAAAGCGGTGAACTCTTGTGAGGAAGTGTATGGTCCAAGACCAGGTATACCATCTAGGGCGGAATTCCTTGTGAGGTTATACATTTCCCAGACCAGGTGATCCGGCGTTGATCTTGTTGTTTGTATTAGTGGCTATCGACCCTGAGAGCGGTCATTAGTGTTGATGCGTGTATCACAATGATTTTCATTGGATATGGCATTTGTTGGGGACCGGCTTCCCAAAGGTTTCGCTGTGGGGGTATGTATGATCAAGATCAGGTACCCGATTAGAGTGGTAGATTCTTTGTGAGGATGTACACTGTCCACGAACAGGTAGCCGTAAAGGCGGTGAACTCCTGTGAGGAAGTGTATGGTCCAAGACCAAGTATACCCTCTAGGGCGGTAATTCCATGTCCGGTCATATATCTCTCGGATCGAACGATCCGACGTGGATCTTGCGTTTTCGCTTACCATAAAAAGTTAT
The DNA here is from genome assembly GCF_984573655.1 of Nuphar pumila. NCBI lineage: Eukaryota > Viridiplantae > Streptophyta > Magnoliopsida > Nymphaeales > Nymphaeaceae > Nuphar > Nuphar pumila. The sequence continues at coordinate 94,464,044 of NC_143253.1, forward strand.
AGTGAGCTGTGACGATCTTCTGAGATTGTTTGTGATAACCAACTATGAATTCATAGTTTCGGCTTTCTGTTTTAGCATGATTTACATGCAGGACTCAGATGTGAGAATCAGACCGTTAGCGATTTGAGTTAGGGATTACGTTTTGGACCTTCTATGGAAGGGCGAGCTTTTCTAAGGAAGTATGACGCCTTAGTGAGTCATAACCGGTGACAGTTAGCCGCGTAAGACTTTGAGAGATGAGAATAGATTAAGGTTGTACAGGACAAAGCGTTTGTTAGAAGTAGTGAGCGATAAACGATGTCCTGATGGTGATTAGATGCATAGACCTCGTTCTAGGAACGAGAATAAGCTAGTTGCGTGGTGGTTCACAGCCTACGATCAATTGAATCGTATGTTGTGTTTGTCAGTTGCATTGCTTACTTGCTTTGAACTGCTTACTGTTTGCACTACTTATTCGCTTGTACTACTTACGCGTTTGCACTATTCACCTGCTTGCATTGCTTACCTGTTTAACTGCATAACTACTTTAAACTGCGTAGCCTACTGAATTAAATGTACTTAATTCAGTTTCTTGTAGTCTCTCTTGTGCACCTACTAGTTTTTCGCGAAACTAACCCATTCTATGGGTACAGGTGATGATTAGGTACACTACGAGCGATGGCGATTGCAAGATGGCTTCAAGACTTCTTCTTCCTGCTCTTAGCTCGCATCCTCGACGCTTTGGATTTGTATCGGATTTCCCTTGAGATACTCGAATTTTGCGAGTTTTGGTTCTTTTAGCTAACGTGCCCAAAGTTGTCAGCTTGCCTTCTGATTTATCAAAGAAAAATCTTTCGCTGATTTCATAAACAAACTTTGAAGGAAAGAGATATTTCTAGTCTCTTGCCTGTTTTTCTGAAAAGGTTCGCAAGTTTGAAATTTGGGGCGTTACACCATGTAATGGAATAACACAAAAGTAAATAAATGTTACTTATGGACTTACAAGAACACAAACAACCAAGAAAATACTTGATCCACCTACATTACCCATACAAGGGTCAACATAAATGTTCATGTATTAAATGAAATGCTCTAAAGGCATTATCATATAAGCCCTATTTATAATACATAAGAGGCAAAGGGAGCAGCCCAACTAGTTGTTGGGCTTGTGATGTTGGGAGCAGCTCCAACAGCTAGTTGGAGCTGCCCAATCACATCACATCATTACATAAAACAAAAAATAAAAAGAAATAAAAATACACAATCAGCCCCTAATAGGCTGATGCCTATTACAATGTAAAATGACCAGAATGCCCTTGATGGATATTCTGGTTTATATATATATATATATATATATATATATATATTTGAGGGCTACTCTTAACATGCCCTGCTACAATGTTGCTTAAAAGAATAGTTCATGTTGATAATTGATAGAACACAAACTACTTGCTTCAAGAATCAAGAACCACAACATAAAACTTGGATTATACATCATTTTGTTGTCATCATCATTTAATAGGGAAAGCAAGATAGTAGAAATCTATTTCAAAATGGCATTAAGACTTTAATAGGCTAAGATGTCTTATCAAAATTTCACATGTGCCCATGTCAAGCCTCCTGACATTGTTATCTAGAAGTTTACTTTTCAAACTACTATTTATCATTATTTTACATTGAAATCAGACATTTACAATGAATGTGAATCCATGATTCACGAAAGTAGGGGTCCAGTTGCTTTCACACTGTAATAGCAGTTTCACAAATACAAAAGACCATATTTAGCTCAGGACACTTCCAATTTCAGTTTGACATTATAATGGCAGCTAAGATAAAATGAGATGTCACTGACATTGTAATGGACAAATTTTTAAGTTGATGTACAACGGTGGTGTACAAGAAATGCCAGAAAAAGGCTCTAAAATGTTCACCTCAATGGTTTCTTGACAGGGAAAGTGATAAACCAAAAGAATATTAAAATTGGAACCCCTTTTAGTGAAGCAAACATATTGAAGCATAATAAAGACATATACTACATGATATGTACAAATTTGGCTTGCCAAAAGATGCTGGGAAAGTTGCCACTAAATAAGTTTCACCTACTTGATTTTCATGAAATATGGATGACTAAACTGAATTATGAACCAGAGAAAGTATAACATGAAACATCCCAACTGGATAAAAGGAAATAGGTGAGAAAATATTAATGTCAAAAACATCAGCACGGTAGTAATTTTTACATGTAATAATCAAGCAAACCTCTTTCACACTAAGTGCTGCTCCACCTCTAGAGTCTCCATCCAGCTTTGTTAGGATGGCGCCAGTTATACCAATCTCAATGTTGAATGTTGTTACCAAAGCTGCATAGGCAACAAAAACAATTGCTTGATGAAGAATCAATAAGAGGTGCTAAATTTGATAAAACTTGTAAAGATTCTATCATGTTCAACATATCAACAATAGGAAAGATCACATTCTATTGATGCAAATAAATGTTAAGGAATGCATTGGAGCAATTAGGGAAAATGAGGAGCCACCTTTTTTTGGGTCAAATTTAATTGAGAATCCACTTTACAGAAAAAACATAAAACCTTAAGGGGATTGGTCTCCAAACAAGAATATGGTGTTCACACATCTTTCATATTTATTCATGGTAAAATTCATAGGCTTTTCTCAGTTTTTGTGCATAGGATTGAAGTTTTGATTCTTAAACAGGACAATGATCTTCTCTGTGGCATCAGGCACATAGAATGTTTTATCACCAAACATGACATACTTCAAATGCTAAGTATGGTACTCAAAAATCGAATTCTTTTTATAAATCCCTATGTCAAACAAAGTGCCTGCAAACTTCATATTGGGAAAACAAAGAAGCATATAGGCTTGTTAGACAATGATCATGTAGAAAAACTAGCAAAGGTTTGACCTAGATGATGTAAAAAAAAATTACAATGGTAGCAGAAGGATATGTTAGTCTAGGTGCTAGCGTAGTGGTATCTTTCTGGTAGTCATTTATCTGTAATACTGTAATATGTCACGTAGTGGCAGATATGTAATATTTGTAGCATGTTAGGGTAGTTATGAATTCTACCTACGATCCAAATAGGGTAGAAGTTGATTCAATTGTAGTTAGTTTAAATAAATCTATCTATGGGCTCAAACAAGCTTCACATGTGTGGTTTGAGACTTTAAGTATACACATTCATGAAGCCACGAGAAGCACCAAAATGAAAGAGCAATGGAAGAGGCAAAAGACCAGAAGCTTCATTGATTCTAAAAGAAAAGAAAGTTATAACATATATGGGTCAACACCCTCATTACAATATCTTGACTGAATATGGACCAAAATAATACTCACATATTGACTACAATAGACTTAGAGCTAAATTATACAACTACCCTCTATCATACATACTAATACAAAGAATGGGCATTACCCACAGCCACACTACATAATATTGCATTCCTTAACAAAGTACGCCATTGTGTTCTTACTTCTCTACCTCTTGGTTCTATTTGAAGTTATTGTGATTATCCTCTTTCTATTCTTTATGATGAAATGCATATCACTATTGTATTAGTCTATGTTAATGATATTACATGAAGTGATCATGGAAGAATAACAAGGCTGAAAAGTATCCTCAATACCAAGTTTCATATGAAGGACTTGGGCTCCTCAAAGTACTTTCTTGGAGTGGAAATGAGCAAATAAGACAGCCTTGATTTTGAGGCGTCAACATGTTAAGATGTTGGCACTTCAAAAAAAAAAAAAAATTGTCCATGTTTCTTAAAACCCTATGTATAATTTGAGGGGGCATGTTAAAGATGCTGTGAATTTGTAAGGGTATTATAAGCATGTGCCCTATTAATATGTTGTAGTCCTTTATGTTAATGTACAAGGGCATTAATAATTCAAGATATGACAATACAATATAAAAAGCCCATTCAGCCACAACCATCCATTTTCTCCATGCTCTTTCTTATTCTTCTTCTTCTTCTTCTTCTTCTCTTTAGTTGTAGGGCACCCATCCCGAGGCAAACTTTGACAATGGAGATGACATTGATGGGTGATTTGTGGTTTGTCAACAAAAGATACCTAGTTTTGAAAGCACAAATTCATGAGCACAAGGTCACACTTAGCCCATCCACGCTGCCCTTTACACTCCCTTAAGTTATCCCAACAAGAGGGGTGAAGTTAGTAATGAAAGGAAAGATGGCCTCGGAGGTTGGTGAAGAGATTCCCTTTTCATAGAATTTTCTTTCCTGTCTATTCTAAGAAGGTAGGAACTACAACCTATGTGATGCTTCTTTGGCTGTGATATCCACGTAGAACCTGCTAAAATTATCAAAATGAATGACAAAAGCTTTTGGCATGATTCCTCTGTACTCTGGACCCTACAATCAGGTTTTCTCCTTCTCCCAATGACATGAAGTGAATCATGCAGAAAATGGCTTAAACAAGGATCAGAGAACCATAAAAAATCAGAAATATTTGGAGTTATACAAATGAAGAAATGAAGCAAAATGTCCTACGATATGCCTCTTAAAAATATTTTCAATGACTAAAATACGCCATCACCCGTTTGCAGTGTTACAACTAACCACCTTTAATCTATTTTAGAGAGACGAGAGAGAGAGAGAGAAGCAAAAACGAGAGGAGAGAAGGGAGAGAGAGAGAGAAGGAGAGAGTTCAATTCATCATTAACCTTAATCACCTATTTAAATAGGTGATTAGGTTGAACGTGATTACAACTAGGCATACGTAATTATGTTAAATTACGTATGACCACCCCCAGATTTATGATCCCCTTCAAGCTGGAGCATATATCTCTATCATGCTTAGCTTGCTGCAACATCTTGAGAAACCTGCACTTGCCCGGCTTGGTGAAGACGTCTGCAACTTGGTCTTCAGAAGTCACATGACTAGTAGAAATATGCCCCACTTGCACTAAGTCATGTATATAGTGACAATCAACTTCAATGTGTTTCGTTCTCTCATGAAAAACTAGATTGTTAGCTATATAGGTGGTTGCTCGATTATCACACATCATCAACATTGGGGATGGAATCACCACTTGTAGATCTTTTAGAATGGACCTAACCCACATCATTTCAGCAGATGTTTGAGTCATAGCTCTATATTTTGATTCAGCACTGAAACGAGCTACCACAGTATGGCCCCTGCATAGTCTGCATCTGAGTAGGGAATTATATCAAGGTTGGAGCTTTGTTTATATAGCAATCCCTTACCAGAAAAGGATTTTAAATACCTGAGAATCATCATAGCTGCCTGCCAATGCGCTCGAGTAGGTTTGTCCATGAATTGGCTCATCTTGCTCACAGCTAAGGAGATATCTGGACTTGTTACAGTGACATAAAAGTTTACCAACTAAGGATCTAAAACTTCTACTGTCAATAAGTTCTGCTTTTTCATCATACATATGCAGTTTAGGATCCATTGGTATATTGGCTGGTTTGGCACCTAACATCCTTGTTTCCTGCAGTAGGTCAAGTACATACTTTCCCTGTGATAGAACTAACCCCTCACGGTTTCTGGCCACCTATATGCCCAAGAAATATCTAAGAAAACCGAGATCTTTTGTGACAAAGTGCTTCTGAAGATGAATCTTTGTATCTGAGATGTCCTTTGCACTACTCCCTGTAAGAATAATATCATCTACATATACAACCATAACTACAATACCAGCGGAGGTTTTCTTGATAAACAAGGAGTGATCTGAAGATGACCTGTTGAAGCCAAATGCAGACATAATTTCAAATAACTTCTGAAACCATGCATGAGGACTTTGTTTAAGACCATATATAGCCTTCTTTAGTTTGCACACCTTGCTACAGTCCCCCTGAACCTCAAACCCGGGAGGTTGCTGCATGTACACAGTCTCAGACAGATCTCCATATAAGAAGGCATTTTTCACATCTAACTAACATAAACTCCATCCATAATGAACAACTACAGATATGACCAACCGAATAGTCCCAAGACGGGCTACTGGAGAAAAGGTCTCAAAGAAGTCAACTCCATATGTTTGAGTATACCCTTTAGCGACCAACCGAGCCATGTACCTTTCGATTGAGCCATCCAAGTTATACTTAATGGTGTAGACCCACTAAAATCCAATGATATCAGCATCAGTGGGAGGAACAACCAAATCCCATGTGTCGCATGAGAGCAAGGCATCCATCTCAACCTGCATCGCTTGCTTCCACTTAGGATCTAATAACGCTTGATGATGATTAAGTGGGACAGAAGTGGCAGATAAAGCAGAGATAAAATTCTTCAAGTGAACCCCAAGTCATGCCTCAGTAACAAACTTGGAGATAGAATGTAATGTGCATTGTCTTTTACTTTTCCTGAGAGCGATAGGTCTGTCATCATCAACATTAGACATCTCAATATTTTCAGGAGAACTTACTTCTGAAGAAGGCGGTGGTGTAGGTGCTGATTCAGGTGGTGATCTGCGAGTGTACACCAGAGGAGGATCATGATACCGAGCAAATGTGGGAGACTGAGAATGAGAGATAGTCTTAGAAAACGACTCCAAGGGAAAAGGAGGAATGGGAAGAGGTACGGCATCACCCTGTTCAACATGCAGTCTAGATGCAGTGGTAGAAAAATAAGGAACAGATTCAAAGAAAGATATATCTGCATTAACATACTCTCGACGGGAGATGGGATCATAACACCGGTAGCCTTTTTGATTTTTTGGATATCCAAGGAAGACATACTTGATGGCTTGGGCAGATAATTTATCACGGTTAGGTCCAAGTTTATGAACAAAGGAAACACATCCAAATATTTTGGGAGAAATCGGGAACAATGGAGCATTAGGATAGAGAATTTGAAAAGGGATTTGTTCTTCCAAAGACAAAGACGGCATCCGATTAATGAGATAACAAGCAGTGAGAATAGCACCCTCCAGTATGAGGGTGGCATATTTGATTGCAACATAAGAGTGTGAGCTACATCTAGAAAACGCCTATGTTTTATCTCAGCAACGCCATTTTGTTGAGATGTATGGGCACAAGTAGTTTGAGGACGGATGCCACGATTTTGATAAAATTGTAACAATTCATTGGACTTGAACTCGAGAGCATTATCAGTGCGGATAATCTTGACAAGAGAATGAAACTGAGTATTTATTTCAATGACAAAAGACATAAGAATGGCGGCAACCTCCGACCTTTCTTTTATTAAGAAAACCCATAACAATCTGGAAAAATCATCAACAATAACTAAGTAATAACGACACTGAGATCGACTAGGTACTTTACTAGGTCCCCGTACATCAACATGCAAAATCTCAAACATTGCTTGACTCGATGGACTCTGACGAGAAGGAAATGAACTTCTTTGATGTTTGCCCAATTGACAGGCGTCACACTGAAATGAATCAAACGGAGAAATATGAGGAATAAGTCTACGAAGCTTTGGCAAAGGAACATGACCAAGACGAAAATGCCACTGATAGGTACTGGAAGATGGCTCAGACACAGAATTCATGGATCCAAACGGCTGATGTAGATAATAGACACCACCCTCCTCATGGCCTCCACCAATCATCTTCCCCGTCAGCAAGTCCTGAAAAATACAACACACAGGATCAAATATCACCCTACAGTTATTCTCCTTAGCAATACGACTAACAGATAGTAAGTTCCGAGGAAATGAAGGAGCACGAAGGACATTAGTCAATTGAAGTGTGGGGGATATAGTAATGTTTCCCTGGCCTACAACAGGAGAAGATCTCCCATAAGCAAGTATAACATTGCGAGGTTCAGCAATAGGATGTAGCTTAGAAAAATTATGGGAAGTCCCACACAAGTGTCTAGAGGCACCCGAATCAATAATCCATCTACTACCTTGATAACTCAGGCTATCACCTGTAGAGCATGTCACATCAGCAACAGGCATAGGAGCACTCGAACTAAGAAGCCGGTGAGACACCAATTCATCATACTCTGCACAACTGAGAATAACCGAATCGCTGAAGGAGGTAGTGGGGTTCTCTGTCTCGAGTTTAACAAGTTGAGCCTTGGACACATTCGATTTAGGTGATGGGATAAGAGGTCAACCAGTCTTATCCCAGCACCTATCTTCAAGATGTCCAAGTTTACCACAATATGTACATTGAAGCCTTCCTCTTCCTCCAGTACTGCGACCGCGACCTCTTCCTCGAAAATTCAAGAAAGTACCTCTTCCACGACTTGAGATGATTGCTAGGGCTGATGCCTGTGATTCAGATTGAGTTTGAAGAAGAGTGATGGCAAGCCTACTCAGACAATTATAGGCTTCTGCAAGAGTAGGAACATCAGAACTAGTTAGCATTTGGACTTTGGCAACTGAGAATTCCGATGACAACTCTGTAAGAAATCGGGCAACCATAGTCTGCTCCTGATGAGTCTTCTGTTTGGTGAAGCATAAGGGTCTGTGTGCATTTAGCCTCTCAAAAGCAGATTCAACAGAGGCATAGTATTGGGCTAAAGTTTGATCTCCTTGCTGCAACTGATAAATCTCCTGCTCAACTTGTAGAATATATTAGAATGTGGAATATGGATTGGATATGGATCCGATATCGGATCCATATCCATCCACGAGTTTTGCTTTAGTTGTATTATAATGTAACATGTGTTACTTATAAGGGGCAATTTTGTCCCTGTAAAAGATAATTGTAACCCTATACTAATGAAGCATTAGCGCAGCAACCAAGACACTTTTGGGCTGCCGATTTCTCAAGAAAGGTTCTCTCTCTCTTTCTCTCTCTTTCTCTCTCTTTCTCTTTCTCTCTCTCTCTCTCTCACGTGTTTTCACATGGTATCAGAGCACGCTATATTCCTGGGTGAAAAAGGATCTTCCTCAGGGACGTGAACAGCCAAATCCTATTCCTCGACATCAGTTCACGTGCACTAGCCAAGATCTGCTGCAGCAAAGGCCGAGTTCTCCTCATTTCTTTCAGAACTCGTGATTCTGGTCCTCCTCAGCAACGTACTCGTGATTCTGGTCCTCCTCAGCAACGTGAATTAGTTCACGTGAATCAGGTTCTCTTCCTATTCCCCTATTCCTCTCTGTCAACGTCTGCTACCTGATTTGTCTCCTTCAACTTTTCTTTTCCAGCAATTGGTTTCACTCAAAAAAGGGGGCCGAGTTCTTCTTATTCATCGTGATTTCACCTTCTTTTCTTATAGTTCTCCTTATTCCTCTTAATTCACACACAACAACTTTGTAGTTTTTTTTTTTATTCCTCTTAATCCACACACAGCAACTGCTGTAGTTTTTTCTTATTCCTCTTAATTCACACACAGCAACTGCACTTCTTTTTCTTATTTCACACACAACAACTGCTGTAGTTTTCCTTATTCCTCTTAATTCACACACAGCAATTGCAGGTCACTTCTTCTTCTTCATTCATTCACAGTTGGTCACTTCTTCTTCATTCATTCACAGTTTACACAAAAAGGCTGAATTCGTTCCTTCTGGTAACAATTTCTGTCATAAGCTGCGTCACTCTATTCTTTGTTTTCAGCCACATCTCTGTCATAAGCCTACAAATGGATTCTTCAGGCAATTCTAGTCTTTCCTCCAACTTCCTGGGGCAGCTGGTTTCGGAAAAACTGAATACAAATAACTATTTGACTTGGAAAAGGCAGATTACCCCTTTTATTCGCAGTCAAGATCTTTCAGGTCACTTGGATGGCTCCACTCAAATACCTTCGGAATTTGTCACCACCAAAGAAAAAGGGGATGGAGCAATGTCAAGCACCATTCGCAATCTTGTATTTACTGCTTGGATGAAACGTGATCAGGCTCTCGTCGCATATATCACTTCCACATTGTCGCAAGAAGTTTTGGTTTCTATCCCTAATGATTGCACATCTAAAGTATTGTGGGAAACTTTAGCTCAAACCTACTCTCAGATATCAGAGGCTAAGGTGTTGTTTCTCAAGCGTGAATTTCAGCTTTTAAAGAAGGGAGCAATGACCATTATTGAATTTTTAAATCAAGTCAAAAGCATCACAGATCAATTAGCTCTTGTTGGATATCCAGTGTCTGATAAAGAAAAGGTGCAACAAACACTGAATGCCCTGGGATCAGAGTATCATGTACTTGTCACTTCTTTATTATGCTTGCCTTCGTTGCCCAGTTTTGAGGAATTACGTGCTAAACTCTTCCAATACGAGATGTCTTTGAAAAGCATATCTGATGCTTCAGCAGGGCAATCATCTACGCATGAGATTCTTGTCACAGAGACGTTTGTTGATCGTACACGGGGAGGGCGTGGCAGAGGCAAGGGAAATCCAATCCAGGGTGGACGTGGGATACTACCTACACCAAATTCTAATGCCAATTTTTCAAAGAATGTTCCCACATGCTATCAGTGCAACAAGCGAGGTCATATCAAGGCCAACAGCTGGTTCAACCCACAAAATCAGAATAGAATGCAAAACACCAGAAATGTTGGTACATCAGGAACTGCAGGTACGTTCCGAGTCAGTGAAGATGCTAAGGATCTCCTTCTATCTGCTATGGCCAACTTGAATCTGAAGCAAAATGATGATGGAATATGGTATGTTGACTCTGGGGCAGCAACCCATGTCACTGGTAATGCAGGTAAGTTCTCTACTTTGACTCCCTATTTTGGAAAATCTAATATTGTAACCGGAGATGAGACTCACCACCCTATTTCGAACATAGGCAATGTCGTCATTCCTTTGTCTAAGTCATCTATTCATTTATCTGATGTTGTTCATGCACCAAATATAAAGAAAAATATTGTATCTGTTTCCAAGCTTGTTGATTCTACCAATTCTTCTGTGGAATTTACTCCTACTTTTGTCTTTGTCAAGGATCTTTAAACGAAGGAGATGTTCGCTAAAGGAGAGCGACGTGGAGACATGTATGTCTTTAATGAAGATCCAGCCTCCAGTGTCCTGAAGCCCCAGTCTGATCTTGTCTCCAAAAGTGTCCTAAGTACATCCAAATGTAATAAGTCATATCTCTGGCATTCTCGTCTTGGTCATTGTAGTCAAGTCTTTATTTAAAAGTTAGTGTCCAATGGTCTTCTTTCGGAGTCTGTTTCACCTTTATTGAGGAATAAAATATGTCCCAGTTGTCAGGTCTGCAAAAGTCATGTACTTCCCTTTCATCAAATAAATAAAAGAGCTTTTATACCTTTTGAGATAATATGTTCAGATGTTTGGGGCCCAGCTCCTAATCCTTCCTCTTCTGGAAGTAAATATTATATATCCTTTATTGACAGTTTCTCTCGTTTTACCTGGATATTCTTTATGAAACACAAATTAGAGGTCTTTTCCATTTTCCGTCACTTTCATGCCTATGTTAAAAATCAATTCTCTCAAAATATCCAAATTCTCCAATGTGATGGAGGTGGTGAGTATTCCTCTAAAGAATTTTTAGATTTTCTCCAAGATAATGGGATGCATCGTAGAGTTTCTTGCCCGTACACTGCACAACAAAATGGAATTGCTGAACGTAAACACAAACATATTGTGGAAAGTGCAATGAGTATGATGCATGGGAGTAACTTACCCATTAGTCTTTGATCTGAAGCCTTTCACGCTGCCATTCATGTGATAAACCGCCTTCCTATGCCTATTCTTGAAAATCAATCTCCCTATTATGTTCTCTTTGGTGCACATCCCGATTATAATGAGTTACGAGTTTTTGGATGCACATGTTATGTTCATATTGACAAATCCATGAGGACTAAATTCCAAGACAAAGCCTCTATATGCCAATTTGTAGGTTATGCAGATGAACACAAGGGTTACAGATGCTATGATCCTGCCAATAAGAAGATTAGAATTTCCAGAAATGTTGTTTTTGATGAAAATAATTTTTTGGGAAAAGAAACAGATGCCAATCGTGAACCTACTGGTTCAGTTGCTAATTGGTATGATCCATGGCTTAGTGTAGAACTTATTTCACATGCTGCCGAGCATACTATTCTGTCTCCTAAAAGCATACATGGTGAGACAGTTTCAGATGATGCATCACAAGCACAGTCTCTAAGATACAAAGGAAATGTGTATACCAGGAGATCTAGAGAGCAAACGAATGTACCTGCTAAAGAACACATTGCATTGTCTAATGACAGAGAAGCACCAAGAAGATCAGGCAGGATAAGGCATCCTATTGAAAAGTGGGTTAGTTATGACAACTTTTCTATGGACTTTCAAATCTTTCTATCCCAGATTGAAAAACACGATGAACCACTTGGTTTTCATCAAGCTATTCAATCCAACAAATGGATTGAAGCGATGAATGAGGAGATCGAGGCACTTCATGAATGTCGAACATGGGAGATAGTTGGTCATCCTTCAGACAAAAATGTTGTTGGTTCCAAATGGGTTTATAAAATTAAATATAAACCGGATGGTAGCATTGAACGGTACAAGGCGCGTCTTGTGGCCAAGGGTTTCACTTAAGAATATGGTCAGGATTATGATGAGACATTCAGCCCAGTGGTGAGAATGAGAACTATTCGCATTATACTTGGCCTGGCAATTGAACATGGGTGGATCCTCAGTCAGCTTGATGTTAAGAATGCATTCCTTCATGGGGACTTAAAGGAAGAGGTCTATATGGAGCAGCCTCAAGGTTATGCAGAGGGAAGCCCAAAAGAATATGTATGCAAGTTAACCAGAGCTTTGTATGGATTGAAGCAAGCTTCTAGGTCATGGTTTGAAAGTTTTTCCTTAGAAATCCATAAACATGGTTTCTTTCGTTCCCAACTTGACCATTCTTTGTTCATATATAGGAACGGTACCACTATGGTTTTCTTACTCATATATGTTGATGATATTGTTATCACTGGTAATGCTCCAGACCACATTCAGCGAATTAAAGTTCTATTGAGTATGCGATTCAAAATGAAAGACCTTGGGGAGCTGAGATATTTTCTTGGAGTAGAGGTAGATAGACAAGGTGATAAAATGTCATTAACTCAACATAAATACACTCTTGATCTTCTAGCTAAAGCAGGAATGACAGATTGTAAACCTCTACCCACACCCAGTGTTGTTAACCAAAGGCTCAGTATTTGTGATGGTGAGTTATATCCTGATGCAGTCAAGTATCGGAGTTTAGTAGGTATGTTACAATACCTTACCTTCACTAGACCAGACATTGTGTATTCTGGCAATCAAGTATCTCAATTCATGCATGAACCAAAGACTGGTCACATGGATGCTGTCAAACGCATCCTTCGCTATCTAAAAGGAACGGTGGGTGATGGACTCACATATACTCAATCTTCATGGAAATCACCAAAACATGACATACTAGCCTATACAGATGCAGACTGGGCAGAGGATCCAGATGAGAGAAGGTCTGTTTCAGGATACTGTGTTTTCATTGGGAGAAATCTTGTCTCATGGAGTAGCAGAAAACAGAAGGCTGTGGCAAGATCTAGCACAGAAGCAGAGTATAGATCTATGGCAGCTACCACAGCAGAAGTGACCTGGATTAGGCATCTTCTTACAGAGATGGGAGAGGATATCTCAAATTCGACACTTATGTGTGATAATAGAAGTGCTATACAAATTGCATTCAATCCTGTCCATCACAGTCGGACTAAACATATTAAAATCGATCAACATTTCATCAGACAAAAGATAGCCGACAAAGAGATTGAACCAGTTTATGTGCCTTCAGAAGACCAAGTTGCCGATATGTTTACAAAAGGTCTTACAAGTCATCGTTTCTGGTATCTGAAGAACAAGTTGCACATGGTTCAATCCCATGCACAACTTGAGGGAGGGTATTAGAATGTGGAATATGGATTGGATATGGATCCGATATCGGATCCATATCCATCCACGAGTTTTGCTTTAGTTGTATTATAATGTAACATGTGTTACTTATAAGGGGCAATTTTGTCCCTGTAAAAGATAATTGTAACCCTATACTAATGAAGCACTAGCGCAGCAACCAAGACACTTTTGGGCTGCCGATTTCTCAAGAAAGGTTCTCTCTCTCTTTCTCTCTCTCTCTCTCTCACGTGTTTTCACAGAATATGACTCACATTAGTTTCATGAGAATATGTATCACGGAGATTGTCCCACATTTGTTTAGCTAAGGTGTAATAAATCAGTCTATCAGCTATATGAGGTTGTACATTGTTCATTATCCATGACATCACGATGCCATTGTCTTCGTCACAAGTGACATATTTTCCTGTTCTTTCAGTGGGTTCCAATTCCAACAAGACTTGTTTTTCCGATGACCCAAAACCGACATCATGAAGGTGTGAGACCGCCTTGCATAATTAGAATCATCTAGCTTAACTGAAGATCCATATGAAAATGGATTTGCAAAGGCCTTATATTCACCAATGGCCTCTCCTTTTTTGTTATTATCTAAAGCACGTGACTCAGCCATAAAAAAATTTCCTTCACCAGGGACAACAAAAAAATTTTAACAATCCAACTATTTATGTGCAACAAGAGTCTCCTGCATACTTTGTTTCGAGATCACTACCACAACCACAAAATATTAAACAACGACTATCGACTTCAAGATTAGAACAACTACCATTTAATCTTCCATAGCAATGATCTGATCGCAGGCATTCAATAGCGACTGATCACTATTTTTAGATTTGATCGCCGACTGCAATAGTTCAACTGCATCCATTAAAAATATTTTAAGCCCAAGACAATATCAATCCGATCTAACCATGATCTATTTAATTTTTTTTCGATCCAGTCGATGTCTTCAGATATGATATCTTCTCCTTATGCTTCACGATGATCAAACACGATCTACAATCAGCAGCAGCTTCTCCACGATCAGCAACTGCAGTGTCTTCAAGATCCACGAGCAGTTCACGATCCACACATTCGATCCTTCTTCACGATCTACGATCAACAGCAGCAGCGTCTTCAAGCCACAAGCAATTCATGATTTCAGCAGCTTCTCCACGATCAACAACTGCAGCATCTTCAGGATCCACGAGCAGTTCATGATCCACGACATCCGATCCTCCTTCACGATCTGTGATCAGCAACAGTATCACCGTGATCATCAGCAGCAGAGTCATCCCAGAAGGGAGACCCGCTCTGATACCATGTTACAACTAACCACCTTTAATCTATTTTAGAGAGATGAGAGAGAGAGAGAAGCAAAAACGAGAGGAGAGAAGGAGAGAGTTCGATTCATCATTAACCCTAATCACCTATTTAAATAGGTGATTAGGTTGAACATGATTACAACTAGGCATACGTAATTATGTTAAATTACGTATGACCACCCCCAGATTTATGAATATTACTTTTAACATGCAGCTATACATAGGATGCATAAGCACTACTCAACACTTGTGGAAATAAAGTTAATAAACCATGAAATTCTATAGATTTACTTACTACAGACCTCATAGGATGACACAAAAGTAGTTATGGTACCTGCAGCTTCTTGGCCAGTCATTGCATCAACCACAAGCAAAACTTCAGTTGGTTTGACTGCTTGTTTCACTTCCTTCAACTCATCCATCATGGATTTATCTATCTGGTAAAGAACGACATCATAAATACCAGATATTTGCCAATCAAACAACAGTTCTAATCCAATAAGAAATATCCAGCGTGCCAACAGACCAACTTTCCAAGGATACATCAGCGATAAGACTGCAAGAAGACATGGATCTTTTTGGAAATATTTAAATTTCACAGTTTGGAAATTATCAAATATGAACTCTGTTTGAACATCAAAATTCATGTTGTAATGAT
Source organism: Nuphar pumila (assembly GCF_984573655.1). Classification (NCBI taxonomy): domain Eukaryota; kingdom Viridiplantae; phylum Streptophyta; class Magnoliopsida; order Nymphaeales; family Nymphaeaceae; genus Nuphar; species Nuphar pumila. The sequence goes on from NC_143253.1 coordinate 94,479,791, forward strand.
AAAACTAGTTGAATGCTAGAGATTTGAGGAGTTCCTGCTATGTGCATCTCCAAGAGAGATAAGAATAGCATATCCTAATGAGCATAATTAACTACCAAATGCAACTCCTACACTATAGTAATTAGTATAGGTAACTTGGGAAATTTCAGCCACCAATTCCATAAACAGAGCAAGAGGGGGAAAAATCCCTTAAAAAATCAAGTGTTGGAATGCACACCTGAAGTCTTCCAGCAGTATCCACAATAACAACATCAATATTCTTCTTCTTTGCCTCTTCAAGGCCTTGTCTCGCTATATCTGATGGCTTGGTATCGATTCCTGCCGCATACACAGGCACATCCACCTGTCACAGACTTATGGCTTAAATAAGATGAAAAGGCCATTTACTAAAAGGAAAAAGAGAGCAGAATAACCAAAAATATACAAAGATGTCATTGATGGCAACACTGCTGCATCACAAAAGCAACTGAACCTTCTAAACAGACTCCTTTAAGACAAATATATATTGTTTAATCTTCACCGTTTGCCTAGACAACTGAAATGCACTTTGCATTCAAAGCCAGATTTAATTTTAATAAGGTAACAACCAAACAGCCAACACTAGTGCTACTGCACGAGTGATCTGAACTAAGCTCAGGTAGGACAGCTTCAAACATAGTGTAAAAATCCATCCATCTAGAGACATGAATCCTTACTGAGGCCATGAAGCTGCCAGTCTTATTCTATTATACTGGAAGAAAGAATCGTCCCCAAAAATACAGCAGTTATTTAAGTGTTGTTGAAGGTGCAAATGTAGAAAAGAAAAAAAGGAAGAATGTTAAGAATTTAGAATTTCCTTTAAATTTGATCAATTTTCTTGACAACAATGTAATCTACTGCAAATTGCTGATGTGTTCACGAATAATGATAAGTACCTTTAATATCGTTTCATGAAAATATCACGATATTTTCAAAAGGTATTGGAGATACCATGATATTAAGTGAACTACATTGACCATGCATGAGTTTCTGAGAAGATTGCACCAATTTGAAATGACTAAATGAAAGAAAGTGAACACATTTAATTAAAAATGTGCATAATACCGAAATAGCTAAAGAATAACAGATCAAATTCTAATCTTCCGCAAACATATTTGATCCAAAAGCATGCACCAGTTTATTTGTTGATAGACACAATGCCAAACTTGTGCTCTTAAAAGGATCTAGAAGAAAACACTTTGCCCTATTTTGGTCAAAATTATTTCAACTTATTTTGAATTGTTTTTGCTAGTCCAATTATTCATGCCACAGTTAAATGGATGCTGATTCTGATTAGGTTTGGCCACAGATACATTTTCACTTAAGTGTGCAATGATAAGTAGATTGGCATGTACACATAACACACTTCATGATTCTCCTCCATTGCAGTACCTTTGCAAGATGTTCATGTTGATCCCACTTTCTCAGCTTTGATTAGTGATTTGTCTTCCGCTAAAGTAGTTGCCATCATCTTCTGAATCATTAGTTTCAACTTTCAACTATTATCTTACTACCATTTTGCCTGATACTCTAAAGTAACTCATTCCATGGATAGCAAATAAGGGTATCCATTTGGTTCCTCTTTCCTGACCTTAAGATACAATAATCTACAATTTTCTCGGCTTCTTTTCTCCTTTAGTTACCCTTCTCAACTCTCCTCAAGATTGAATAAAATTTGGGAACCTCTCTGGCTTTGTGCTAGAACGTAAACAGCAGAAACCATTTTCCAGGTAACTGATCAAAAAGTTCAGAGATAAAAAGAAAAAGAAATCAGCAAATAGATTTCATCCATCCAGGGAAACCTCAAATTGGAGCTGGCGACAACTACCCTGGTCAACTATAAGGAAGAATCAAACCTAATTGTAATGGAATAACATAAAAGTAAATAAATGTCACTTATGGACTTACAAGAACACAAACAACCAAGAACACTTGATCAAGCCACACTACCCACACAAGGGTCAAAACAAATGTTCTTGTATTGAATGAAATGCTCTAAAGGCATTGGAATATACATGGGCTTGATGCCCTATTTATAATACATAAGAGGCAAAGGGAGCAGCCCAACTAGCTCCCAACAGTCACATTTGTGACCGTTGGGAGCAGCTCCAACAGCTAGTTGGAGCTGTCCAATCACATCACATCATTACATAAAACAAAAAATAAAAAGAAATAAAAATACACAGTCAGTCCCTAATGGGCTGACAGCTATTACAATGTAAAATGACCAGAATGCCCTTGATGGGTATTCCGATATATATATATATATATATATATATATATATATATATATATATATATATATATATATATATATATATATATATATATTAGAGGGCTAATCTTAACACTAATCAGGTACATCCAGAACATGCAAACAGAACAAGAAACTAAAGTTACAACCAGTGTTATAAAAAATGCGCCTTGAGGCACAAAAGGCGCACCTCGCCTTGAGGCGCGCCCCTATGTGCCTCAAGGCGCAAGCCTGAGGCGCAAAAACAAAGATTTTTTTTTTTACAACAAGATTTCTAAGACATAATCAACAAAGTTTTTGTAGGTTAATCTCATATATTTTCCAGCTATTTCAGTTATGTAATAAGCTTCTTAGTATATTACTATATTTTAACTTTTGTTTGTTAATCTCGTATATTTTCAGTTATTTCAGTCATGTAATTAGTTTTTTAATATATTTTAACTTTTGTTGGTTAATCTCATATATTTTTCAGTTATGTAATCAGTTTTTTAGTTACTTTTTATATGTTAATCTCATATTTTTTAGAATAATCTCATATATTTTAACTTTTGTAGGTTAATCTCATATATTTTTCAGTTATTTCAGTAATCAGTTTCTTAGTATATTTTAACTTTTTTTGGTTAATCTCATATATTTTCCAGTTATGTAATCAGTTTTTAGTTACTTTTATATGTCAGTCTCATATTTTTTAGAATACTCCCATATATTTTAACTTTTGTAGGTTAATCTTATATATTTTCCAGTTATTTCAGTTATGTAATAGTTTCTTAGTATATTTTACCTTTTTTTGGTTAATCTCATATATTTTCCAGTTATGTAATCAGTTTTTTAGTTACTTTTATATGTTAATCTCATATTTTTTAGAATAATCTCATATATTTTAACTTTTGTTGGTTAATCTCATATATTTTCTAGTTATGTAATCGGTTTCTTAGTATATTTTATCTTTTGTTGGTTAATCTCATATATTTTCCAGTTATGTAATCATTTTTTTAGTTACTTTTATATGTTAATCTCATATTTTTTAGAATAATCTCATATATTTTAACTTTTGTAGGTTAATCTCATATATTTTCCAGTTATTTCAGTTATGTAATCAGTTTCTTAGTATATTTTAACTTTTTTTGGTTAATCTCATATATTTTTCAGTTATATAATCAGTTTTTAGTTACTTTTATATGCTAATCTCATATTTTTTAGTACTTATTTGAGATTTTCTATTTCTTATTGGTTGTTATTTCATCAATAAAGCATTTCTTTATTTATTTGTATTTTTAGATATTTTTTATAATTTTTTTAAAGTTTTCAATAAAAAAAAATTGAGGCTTACGCTTTACGCCTCGCCTCGGTTTTTGGTGGAGCGCCTCGCTACGCCTCAACGCTTTTCACAACATTGGTTACAACAGTGCATATAGCTAATTGTATTCAAAATTAGAGTTGGCTACATCAACAATGTGCCATAAGTTCATATAAGCACAATAATGCCTCATATTATAGACATTTACTGTTGACACAGCATTAGTAGTTAACTTGGAAAGAAGGTCAAGTAGAGGGGCTTAAAGGAGATTAGAATAAAAAAAAATTAGCTAGAAGATTACAGAAAGATTTCCACAGGGAGTGGTAATATAATAAACAAAAGATACTTTGATTACTGCATAACAAGCTTTGATATGCTTACATGGAGAGGGGATGATATCTCTTGGCTCAGCTTTTGTAAATCAGGAATGGCTTCTCTCTATATTAAGATGGGGTCCAACTTTCCTGGGAATATCCTTTGGACTTTGTCATTTTATTCTCCTATTTTATTAAGGGGGTGAGTTACCTTGTCAGAGCCCCATTCTCTCCCTCATCAACAAGCTTTCTCTTCTATGCTCACAAAAAATCAATATTTATGTACTGGTATAGAGCAAAAAATCAAGGTCTAGGAGTAATATCATGAAGGCAAGCCAATGTTTCATCAACAAGCTCTTTCAAATTGAATGGACATTCTTATAAGATTACCAATATTATTATCTGATGCCACCAGAAACAAACAAAAAATAGATCAAATGTAGATGAGATATATATTCACAAAATGAATAGAACTCTTAAGTATTAACTGTGATGCAGATAAATGAGAAAATAAGGAATGCTATTCAAGATAGTTCAAGCATGTGCTACATGTCTGTGACTAGGGATGCACACGAGCCGAGCTTGGGCTGGCTCGGCTTGGCTCGAGAAGAAAAACTGGTTGTTCGAGCTCGGCTCTTGAGCAGAGCACCTTTAATTTTAAAAAGTTTTGGAAATTGTGTAAAACACTTTTGAAAGAGAGGAAAGTGGTGGGATTTGAACCCATGCCACTTCCAAAAGTGACCAACAACTTATCCGTTAGGGTAAGTCCCCTCTTTGTGTTCACATTATGAACAAAGTTATACACCTATAAAATTTAATTTCTTTATATAACTATGTGAGTCGAGCTTAATCAGGCTTACCGAGTTGGACTGCCTGTTCAAACTCAGCTCGTTTATGTGTACTGAGACTGAACCCTTGTTTAAGTTCGGCTCATTTATTTTTTCAAACGAGTTTGAGCCGAGCTTAAACGGGTCGAGCCTGAGCTAGCTCGGCTCGTTGTGCATCCCTATCTGTGACAGTAAAGGAAGTGAGACAGGTTGACAGAACCAAGAAGAAGGGATAACCAACATGAAAGAGTATAGATCGACACACAGGTTAGAGTCTATGTCACACGAACTCGGCTCCAAGGTCGACGCACCCGCGTTGACACGCACTGACACGGGTGCGGCTCGGACTCGGTCAACCCGACCCTGGGTGCATTTTGGTCCATTTTTTGGATTTTTTTTTTTAATTCTGGGCTACAGAATTTTAAAAAAAAATCTTGGGGGGGGGGGGTGCTGCCCCCCTATAACCCCCCCCCCCCCTCCTATAAGGAAAAAAACCCTGAATCAGGCTTCACAACTCATTGTTAAAATGTATCATTCAATCTTTGTAATCTTATATATATTTTATATATATAAAGGATGATACATATACATATATGATATATATGCATATGTATCTTCCTAATTATATATATAAAATATATATTTCTCTATTATTAGGCATAGGGGTAGTTAAGTCATTTTTTCTTTTTACGCATATTTCATTTGGAATGTGTTTGTAATTTTATTTTTATTTTTTTTATTTTTTCATTTTTATGGTTTGCGCCGCCTAGGGAGGCTCCCCAAAGAGTCATTGGGGAGCCCCCAACAGTCACAAGGGCTCCCAACACGAATCCTTTGGGAGCCCCCTATGTGGCTCCTCTCTTGTTATAAATAGGAGTCTCCCCCTTGTAATTTATTCACCCCTTTGGAGGAGCTTTTGCTCCATGTAATGGGTGTTACACCCTTCCTCTCTTCAATAATATTAACTTATGCCTTATAAGCATTTTTGCCCCATTGTGGGTTTATGTGTTAGCACATTATGTGCTTGTGTTTTCCCTTTTAGTGGGTATATTCGCACTTCATGTGCATGTGTATTGGTTCATTATTGAACCTAATATATTCAAAGCCGTTTCCTTACATGGTATCAAAGCGAGGTTGGGATCGAGTTGTTCTTTGTTGCATTGGGAAGCGTGCTATTCAAGAAATTTTAAAGAAGAATGGTGAAGTTCTCGTTTCTCGCTTTTGCTTCTTAAAATTATTTGGTATGCATTATATTTCTTTAAGTATTATGCATTATGAAGAATTAAATATGTTTTTGCATATGTGTTTCTCTCTTTTGCTTCTTAAAAATATTTGGTATGCATTATATTTCTTTAAGTATTGAGCATTATAAAGAATTAGATATGTTTTTGCATATGTGTTCTCCATGTCATTATGAGTTTGGATTCTTAACAATTCCATTGAACTTTTTATATTATTCTCTTTCGTATGTCTTTTCTTGAAAAATAAGTTTTTTAAAGAAAGTTATGTTAGAAGTAAAATGTTTGTGAGAGATGTAGCATTGCTCACATACTCTCATCATAATTATTTCATATTAAAGGTATGTGTTAACACTCTAAAATGTCCTATATGAGGTTTTTTCATAATAACATGTGTCTTTGAAAAATGATGTTTTATTTTCCTACCTAATGAGTTCTTTTTCATACAAGCAATGTTTGATTAAGAAGGCATTTTTATAATATCGGTTGAATTAAGTTTTAAAAATGATCTCATAAAATATGGTTATTCTCTTTTCATTCTTCAATTCAATTTCAAGAATATGTTTTATTATAAGATTTATGGTCTTTATTAATGTTGCATACTTATTACATATGTTTTAAATATTTCATGTTGTGTTTATTTAAAACATATTCATGCCATTGGTTATAATCTATTAAGTCATATAATATTATGAATTTTTGTTTATAGATTTATGCCATAACGCAATCCTAGTATTCTCTTTGGGATTTTCTCCACTTTAATAAAGTTTTCCCTCTTCCTTTCGTATGTACCCTCATTTGAGAATTTTGTTTGTTGGATCTCTCTTTGAAAGGCCTTTTGATCCTTGTGAATCTTCTTATGAGTATATACTCTTTGAGAAAATTTCATGATTGTTATAAGCTTCTTTTTAATATTGGTTTTTTATGAGATTTTTTAAATATTACCATCTTTGTGAAAGCTTGAGAGTCTCAAGCATTTGCTCCTTTTATAAAATACATGCATTATTGCATGTTTGCTATTATTATGCTTTTTGCGTATTTTGTTCAAGTGTTGTGAGAGTGTCTTCGTACACTTCTTTTATAAAGTATTCATGCTTGTATGTGTATTGTCTATTCATAGACATTTTCACATGGTACTCTCTTTTCAATAAAGAGATGATATATATTGCCTTCCTTAGGGCTTGCTTTGTCCCTTAGTGGACTTGTGAGATTGTTTCTTTTATCATTATAAGTGCTTCCACAATATCTTGTTACATGTTGTTCTAAATTTGCTCATTTAAGATTATTGCCATTCTACATCTTGGTATGCATATAATTGTAATTTATAAAGGCTTGATTTGATTCTTGGATTATTCCAAATCCGTCCTCACACATGACATTGCTTAAATATTTCATGTTGTGTTTATTAAGATAATGATCATGATTGAACATAATTTCGTATTTATGCAAAATTATTATAAGGCATATTGTTGTGATTAATTATGTTGGACCTTTGAATCGGCCCTCTTTGTAAAATCACATATTTGGAAAATGATTTCCCTATGTGTTCATTGCCTTTTTATGACATTTATTTTTATCCATCACAAGTTATATGATGCATCAATCCTTTTTGTATGGCCTTATCGTTATATTAGAGATGATTGTTGAGGTGAGTTAAGGCCACCTTGTGTTATGTCATTTTAGATTGTCCAATTACCATATTAAAGATGGTTGTTGAGGTGAGTTATGGGCACCTTGGGACTCTAGAATGATTTGTTATATGATCTCTAATTATGAGTGTGTCACTCATTTTCTTTTGGCCATTGATCTTATGGATGCTCTTATTTATATATAAATGTGATGGATATATGGTGTCTTGGAACCTTAAATGTTTTAAGGTATATTTAATTCAAGGGTGTTGGGGATTATTGCCCAACCTTTTATTGCTTATGAATCTTATGAGTGCATTTGCACATTTGTGATTTCGTGTTTTGTGCTTTTGTGCACAAGTGTTCTTGGTATGTGTATGTTCTTACATTTATATCGCTCCATCGATTATAGTATCTTGTTAGAGATACTTTTACATGCTTTTGTGCACAAGTGTTTCAAGTGTTCTTGTTGTGCGTATGTGCACATATTTATTTTCAAAATATTGTCCAAGGTTTTATTTATATGTTTGTCATTACAAGTTTTATTGCCTCAAAAGTCTTCTCCTCTTATACCTCTTATCTAAGTGTCATCATATGTAGACAAGACATATTATTACACCATTGTGTATTGGTAGCCCTTTGTTGGCTTTGTTTTCTTGGTCTAGTAGCTGAACACACTTGTCTTGAGTGTTATTATATGTAGACAAGGCACGTTGATTCACACCATGGTGTGTGATTTTAGTCCATGTTGGCATTTGTGTCCTTGTTCTAGTCGCTGAGATGTATGCTCATGGTTGGCTTCTTTCACTCATTTCAAGTGTCATTTTATGTAGACAAGAGATGTATTGTGTTTTAGCCCATGGTTGGCTTGATACTCTTGTTCTAGTAGCTGAACATACTTGATCTTGAGTGTATTTTTACGTAGACAAGAGATGCTTTTGGTCCATGTTGGCGTGTATTCTCTTGTTCTTTTACACACTGTTGTGTGTGTCCTTGGCCTTTAATGGCATTATATTTATGTTCTTGATCTAGTAGCTTACACACTTGATTTGTGGGTTTTGAAGGACTAATGAGGTAGTTGCTTGTAATGGATATGAATTATTGTTGAAATTTGTGAAATTTCATTCATATTTTGTCTTTTAAAGATACAAGTGAATCATATCATTAATATGCATATTTTAAAATCAAATTGATTTTTTGGTCACCTTTTATATTTGATATGCAAAATGAGTTTTTGTAATTGCAATCATTTGAGTGAGATGTTCCTAAATGTGTAAGGTTCTCTACTCAAATAACTCTCATTTTTTTTGCCTCTTAAGTGGACTTAAAAACTTTTGAACTCTTGTGTTTTATACACTCTTTTGAGCATTTCCCTCTTGAAATTGCTTTCAAAGGACTTGCTAAAATCAATAACACTTGTCTTTCTATCTTATCGGTTCATATAATATTACTTGACTAAAGTATGATTGGAGCATGATCATTAATGACTCCTTTAGGTGTTGATTTGTTTCATGATATTATATGCATATGCTCATTATGGCCTTTTGGCCCTCATTCAATAAATTATGTGCAACTTATGCCTCTTCGTAGGCTTCTTGTGGTGTCCCTTGTGGACCATTATGTTATTCCTCGTTATGAGGTTATGTTTGTCCAATGTTGGACTTTATGAATGCATTATGCATTCTTGTAATTTGTTTCTGCTCCCTCTTCAACATGGTATATGATTATGAAAAATTGGTTTTCTAAAATCATTTTGCATACATAAATAATTATCTTGTTCCATCAAATCCTGTGATGAATTATGCATAGAATATCTTTTTGCACCATTACTTTTGGATGAATTATATGATATGATTTTTTGGTTAATTCATCTTATTTGGAATATTTCACTTGATTAAAGTGCAAAGATATCTTTTACTTGGACCTCTTCTTGATTTGTTCCACAGGATCTTGAAGATGAGAGGAAAAGAAGTACCTTGGATAGATCATAAAAGGTGCTCATCGTTAAAGACTTTGGAGGAAGACATTTGCAAATTTCAATGGCATTCGGACTGAAGGCTCTTGAAGTCTTGAGATTCTTCCTCTTGCATTCTTCAATCTTTTCGTTCCCCCACGCAAAGTTTGAGGGGGGGTGTTAAAATGTATCATTCAATCTTTGTAATCTTATATATATTTTATATATATAAAGGATGATACATATACATATATGATATATATGCATATGTATCTTCCTAATTATATATATATAAAATATATATTTCTCTATTATTAGGCATAGGGGTAGTTTAGTCATTTTCCCTTTTTACGCATATTCCATTTGGAATGTGTTTGTAATTTTATTTTTATTTTTTTTATTTTTTCATTTTTATGGTTTGCGCCGCCTAGGGAGGCTCCCCAAAGAGTCATTGGGGAGCCCCCAACAGTCACAAGGGCTCCCAACACGACTCCTTTGGGAGCCCCCTATGTGGCTCCTCTCTTGTTATAAATAGGAGTCTCCCCCTTGTAATTTATTCACCCCTTTGGAGGAGCTTTTGCTCCATGTAATGGGTGTTACACCCTTCCTCTCTTCAATAATATTAACTTATGCCTTATAGGCATTTTTGCCCCTTTGTGGGTTTATGTGTTAGCACATTATGTGCTTGTGTTTTCCCTTTTAGTGGGTATATTCGCACTTCATGTGCATGTGTATTGGTTCATTATTGAACCTAATATATTCAAAGCCGTTTCCTTACACTCATCACATGTCTCCTAATGGGCACAACTTTGACCGAGTCTTTATTTATATATATATATATATATATATATATATATATATATATATATATATATAGCCGAGTCCCCGTGTCCAAAATCTTTGAAATTGCGCTGCACCCGTGTCGCACCCGCACCCGCACCCATGTGACATAGGTTAGGGTTCACAAGTTGAGAATAGGGAAATGAGAATGTCCAAGTGCGTGGATAGGAAGTTGTTTGATGATAATGTATGATTGGAATTCTTGACAATCAATGCACCCAGTCCAACAACTCCCAGTGTTTATGCAGGCTAAAAATGTGATCTTTCCCATTATTAAATTTGAACAACAGATGCGGCAAATATGCACATCAAAATACTTTTTTTCTTTATATAATATTAGCTTAGATTATTATAGATGGAACGCTCGACTTCACAAGATACACATCATCTAACAGACTAAACAGTAAAATCTGAAGCACGCACAAAGACATGAGAGTCTGCAATACCTGTTCACCTAGAATCTTAAGCTGATCAATTGCTGCTGGCCTGTATATATCTGCTGCAATGAGCATGCAATTCTTTCCCTGCAGTTACATGATATCTATAGTCAATCTCAAGAAGGATCAACCTATGCATACAGAAGATGGACCTTTACGGAAGATTTCTCAAGACCTGCTTCTTCAGATAGAAAGCCAATTTTGCAGAAACAGTTGTTTTCCCAACTCCTTGCAATCCTGCCAGCAAAAACACTGTGGGACCAGATTTTGCAAATGTAAGCTCTGATACTTCCCCACCCATCAACTTAACCAATTCATCATTTACAATCTGCATGAACCAAATGTTTAATTAGTTCCAAACAACGTCTGCATGGTATTGTCATCTACATTTAGGATACAATGTAGTTTTCCATAACAGCCCGTATGTCCAAAACCATGCACCAATATCATAAGGTCATTCAGAGTTTTCACACAAATTAGAAAAAAGTTCCCTATTTGTCCTAATCCATATGTAGCATATACAAGGTCTATTCTAGAGCAAAATCAATGCAAGTAGATGTGGTTTCAATTCTAAAGCATAAACGATGTAGGTAAAGGTAACCACATCTACCTTTACCAATTGCTGATCAGGTCTAACCCCACGAATCAAGCCAATGCCAACAGCTTGCTCACTGACCGCCTGAACAAACCTCCTAACCACAGGCAAGCTAACCTGTGTAAAATAAAAAATAAAAAATAGTCAGTTGACAGAAAACAAATGGTAAGGTTACCTAAAAGCAACAAACTTACATCAGCTTCCAAAAGAGCCCTTCTAATATCTCGCATAGGTTCAACAATATTTTCCTTGGTCAAAACATCTGGAACAAGATACAAGTTACAAAGGGGAATAGTGATAGTTTCAAACTTCTTCAGATGCACTCCATGCTTCATTTATCAATCAAAAGCTACAAAAAGTAGATTGTGTATGTGAATGAGTGAAACGGAATATACTATAATAATCACTCATTATAAAGAGAATATAGGACATATCAGGATCCTTTTAACTAAAAAGGTCAGGAGCAATCAGAATACATCTAAGAACAACCTATTGAACACAAAATATGTGTGTTTAGAGACTTTAGACCAAATCATGATATAAAGCCGTATAGAAGCTTGTTTATATTGCTAGCAAAAGCAATTCGCAAATAGGACCCTTGCCAGAGGCACCTCTCTTTTTTTCCCTGTTTCTGATAACTATCTCGCAGCACTAGAAAACATTCACAGAAATTCTCATATTATATCTGAGAACTGTGGTTCACATAAAAAGTGAATAACAATTGGTTCACCACTTTTGGTGATTTTCTCTGATCTGCGTTCCTTTTATTCTTGTCATAGCCAGGTCATGGATAAAGCAAGTGTGCAATTTGATTTGATTCATTTCAAGTCCTACTATTACGGTCAGGGATATCATCTTCGCCATTTTCTTGATATGTAAATTATGTATAGGTCAGAATCAAGCTTACGTAACAAACCACTTTGTTACTAACGTATCATATCTTTGTCTTACCCACCTAAGATGTACGGCTGACAATTCACTAATTCTCTCAGAGCAATGCCTCAAGCTTAACTACGCTTTAATATCTTCCCCAGGCTATAGCTTTCCTCTTATACCTCAAGCTTCATAGTTCCCTAAATCTCAGTTCTCAAGCTTCTTCAGTTCTTTAACCAGAATGAATCATCCACAACTAAAAAAAAAGGTCAATTTTCACATGGAAGCATGCAAATTCTTAGAAAAACTACGGAACGAGTCTCAAAACAATAAAGAAAGAAGCCATGATTCTAAACCCACTAACCTTCCTTCCGGAGCTTGGACCAGGCAGCCTCAAGGCTGCTGGTAAGCTGCCCAAACATCTCAGCACGTATGCTCAATCCCCCTTCTCGTCTAATTCTCCAACTTTTAGCATGAACCCATCCCCATGTCACTCCCTGAAGAAACCCCCAAAAGATTGAGTGTCCAAAACTTCAAAATTCTCATCAAAAGAGATTGACACAAGCCAAAAACGAAAAAAGAAGAACTTGGGGTCTCATAATATACCCAAAAGATTTCTACTTACCGAAAATGCGCCATTCCTTGCAGACCCAATTGAGATAGTAGAGATTGGCGCGCAGAATGATGAGAAATGGACGGGCTTTCTTGAGGTTTTTGGATTGCAGAGGCTTCCTGGAACCGTCTGTGTGGATTGGGGAGCTAAAGAAAGAGACAAATGGCGACAGGAAACGGTGGGAAGAGAAATTGCCTCCATGGATGCACTGTGTGTGTGTGTGTGTGTGTGTGTGAGAGAGAGAGAGAGAGAGAGTCTTATCTGAAGTGGAACAGAATCCTACTAAATTATTTATATGAGAAGTGAATGGGTGAGTTCAGCATCCATACGTTACCGAATGAGTGCAAGTATTACACCGTTAATCTTGAAATCCAACGTACAAGAATGACGATGGTATATATCTGGTCCATGGACAGCCATTATCCTCAACAGGATCAACGATCCGCCACACTTAATGAGCTCGTTAAGAGCTCAATCATATTTAAGTATAATTTATCAATCTTATATAATGTCGAATACTTAAAAAGTTCGACAGAAGGCCGAAACAATTTCCGCGGATTTTTTTTTTTTTTGAGAAATTTTCAAATACCCCCGAACGTTTAGGCACACCAAATTTTTCAGAGTTTGCAAATGCCCACCAAAGTTTTACTTGGGTTAATCAAATTACTCTAATTTAATTAATTTGATTATATATATTTTTTAAATAACCATACTATCCATATGCCTCGCCACATGAGAAAGCCTAGTTTGTAGGAAACTTGCCACATGCCCGGAAGCCAGATGAGCAGCTCGTTATTCCGCTCAGCTCGATGAGCCGAGCTAAGAGCCAGCTCATTTAAGTAAACAAGTGCAGCATGAACATGGCAAGCTCTACTCTTATAGGCACGTTTTATATATAATATATTTATATATTACATATATTATATTAGAGAACTTAACATATTAGGCTTCATTTCTCGTTCTGCCCCATTCTGCCCTATGGTTTTGGAGTGTTTTATGATAAATTGAATCTTTATATGTTTAGCATACTCAATTTGGTGTGAATCGACTCTTTGGATCATGTTTTGATTTTGGATCACCAAAAAAACCTATATACAAGTCATGGTGATCCAAAAGCCTGTTCCCACTAAACAAAACCTATAATCAAATCTATGATCTTAGATGTGAAAAAAATACCAAAAAAAGGGATTTTGAGAGTGCAGAACTAGAAAGTGGGCATCCCCAATACCTTACTCATTATATTGTGTATGCATGTTATATACGTTTTATGCATATATTATATATCATCAAGCTTAAAAAAACACATAGAAAACAAAATTTTCAAAATACAAGCCAGCTCTCAATTGGCTCATAAAGAGCTCGGGCTCGGCTCGTTCGCAGGTTTACCAGCCCTGGTTAAAGGTACAAATCTTATTTTTAACTATTTAGATATTATTACATACCAAAGGGTGTATCGTTGAACGGAAGGTTGGATGTGTGCTGCGTGTGGATGTGGCATAAAAAAATGCCGTTTAACAGAAGTCACGGACAGAAAAAAAAATAGTGGCGGTTAAGACTGCCGCTAAATGGTATTTCAGCATAAAAAAAGGAAAATTTTCAAATAGCCCCCAAACTCTTCAGTCTAATTCAAGCACACATCAAAAGTTTGAAAGATTGCAAATTCACACCCAAGTTTTTACTTGGGTTAAACAAATTGCTTTGAATTAATATTGGATTGTTTTGGGGTTAACACTAGAGTTAGTTTGAAATTATCATTTTAAGATAAAATTACTAATTTATTCTTATTTTAGAAGTTTGACAGTAGGACCTAGGTTTAAAATGATACTTAAACTCATGACCTCTTTAACATAAAATAATTTTGTAACCACTATACCAAATTCATAAATGTTAGACAATTCAAAATACAAAACATATATATATATATATGTGTGTGTGTGTGTGTGTGTGTGTGTGTGTGTGTGTGTAAATTATAGAAAATCAATCAACCCACTAATAGTATAACAGGGTATGTTTTTTTTAAAGGCAAATTGTGGTTACGCAAACCGTTACCAGTTATTGTAAAACCTATAAATTTTTAAGAGAAAATAAATAAAGAAATTACTTTAATTTGAGTTAAAAATCCATTTTTATCTTTTATTGTCAATTTTGTGTGTTTTATATGCTTACTTTTATCTTTCTTATAATAAAGGGTAAAATGGTCATTTCAACCATTGCTATAAATAAAATGTTATTAAAATATTCAAAGTAATCATTTTAATAAATAACAAACTCAATTAAGCATTGTGGAGGTGCTTGGAACGTAACGGGACATATTCTGATGGTTCTCAGAATGATTTAGTAAAAAGGGCATTTTAGTCATAAAATTTATTTTGAAAATGTTTTAATAGAATAAAGTATTATCTTTAAAACCAAAAATTTTGTCTAAAATAGGATTATTAGCCACCAAATAATTTCATCCTAGTGATTAGTTAGTTTTATTTTAACCATTTCATTAAAAAAAATAGTTTTAACCTATAAACTTTGTTTTTTTCTTTTTTCACGTGTTTATTTTAGATCCTCGGCTCAAGCCCGAATCGGACCCAAACCGAGTCCAATCCGGACCCGATGACACCCCCGTAAAGCCCATGCAAAACCCTAAGCCTTAACCTAACTACTTTTTTTTGTTTTGTTTCATTCTTTTTTCCCTCACACAACTGAGCGTCTTGTTCTCCTTCCTTCCCCATCTGCGGTCTCGGCAGAGCAACGCCATCGCCCACCCCCCAGCCAACCACTCCATGCCGCCATCGTGACCACCACCACCTCTTTTTCTTTCCTTTCCCGTTTACAGACCTGTCGAAGCTGCGTCGTCACCGACACCTCTAACAATCGATGACCTCCTCTTCCCCTCCTCCTCTTTCCCCTTTTCTTCTCCTTCCCTTCTCTCTTCTTCTCCCCTTTTCTTTCCTGTTGTCGTTCTTGAGTGTCCCCTTCATCCGAGCATCGACCAGAGGTTGTCATCACCCATTTTTGTCGGTCTTCCATCCCGCAGTTACTCTTTGTGTTACCTTCCACAGCAATCTTCGTCGGATCTTCGGTCCACATCTCAACGTCAATAGGGTAATCCCCATGTTCTTCCTATTACTTTGTTTGTTCTTTTTCTTTTTTCGGGTTGGGATTACTCGCGTTGTAACTCTGGGTGCTGAGGCATTGAACCTGAAGTTGTAATGTTGTTCTTTCTTTTAAGGTATTCATTTTTGTTCTGGTAGAGTTAGGTGCTTAGGGTTTTTTACATTTTGTTGCGATTATGTGGGATTCCTTTTTGTTCTTTCAGGTGAAGCCAGGGTTTGGTATTCAGCCTTTGCTTTTATTGTTGTAATCTCTATCATGTTTTCGGGGTGATTCGGGTTTTTTGGGTCTTACAGGTGGACTCAATGTAACACCCCAGATTTTCAAAATAAAGCTAAGTTGAAAATTTTATGAATTTCTTTTTTTTTTCTTTGCAGCGGAACTTAGAAAATGTTTTAGCAGCGAAAATAGACGATAATGAGTCATCGATTTTAGAAACTCCGAGAAAGTCACAGGTATGTGGCCAAGCTCTCATTGACCACCAAAGTGTTTCATTTATCAAAACAACTTGCTTATTACAAACATCACTACTTGAAAAAGTAGTACTTAGTTTTAATGAAGGAAGGAATACAACACTGTCTAGAGAAACCCTGGAACTCGATGTCGCCTTGCTCCGTATATTGCAACGCAAGTTCAACACCTGAAATCCCCATTAAATAGAGTGAGAACCATTGCTGGTTTGGTAAGCAAGCATTCATCCATACATTCATTCAAGCATCAACTCATGCAAAAGACCACTCAGGGTCACAGTTCACAACAACGACGCTCAAGTCTCCATGACTTGGCGTATATCGCGAGAGCTTCCTTAGGGCTTCGAGTTGAACACTTCGGTCAAGTCTCCATGACTTGGCATGAGCCTTTTTAGGGCTGTGATTTGAATATCTCGCTCAAGTCTTCACGACTTAGCGTAAACCACTTCAAGGCCTCCTTTGGGATGTTAAGCTCAAGTCTCCATACTTGGCACATCTGTATCCCACGAACCTAAACGCAAATTTCTCGAGCTTTGCTTAGTCGTGCAGATACAACACGGGTATTTGCCCTATCGGTTTAGTAGTATACCGATCATGACACATTCATTAAGGTTATGCAGAACTTGACACAACAATGTTCATTCACTCATACATTCATACATCACTGAATATAGAGCTAATACATTGTTTTGATATTAGTGGTTCAACCCCTGGTATACGGGAGAAGTTTTGCTCAGGCATCAACGTGATGTTCTGGGAGTTGATTATTCAATATATTTTAGATACCCCAGAGGCTTGTTGACCTCATCCATGTTAGGGCGATAGAACTCATACCAGAATAACCCTAACATGCTGGTTCAGATGCATCATCTACTATAGTAGTTGGGTTCAATCCTTAGATATTTAAGGATAACCACGACCTCCAAACCTCTTGAGTGATGGGAGGTCTCTTGAGCTCTATATAGTTCAAAATCAAATACATGTTACTCACAGTTGTACCATCACTGTATACCACGGTGAGCAATAGTCCTGAAGGGGTCTATCGGTCTTACGATTACTTGTCAGATATTTGCATGCCATTAAGGCAGCCAGTGCCTCCCGCATTGAGGACATATATACCTGACCCCATTTAGTATTTTTCCTAACACGGTCATCAACAGCAGGGTTCTTAGACCTTAAGTCTTATTCATATGCATGCTTGACTCTACTCTTGGTATCAACAGTCATCGTGAGCACCTCACCTCTTTCAGGTGGACAGCGTACTCCAGCTCTTTGGCCTTTACGAGTTTGGTTGTGTAACAATATCTCAATGAGCATGCATATGACACGATCTCAACGGATCGACTGCTCAGCGTATATCCTCGCAACAAGCACTTGGCCTTGCCAAGGCACAACAATTACTCTGGCTCTTTGACCCTTACAAGTAAAGTGCCTGTGAACACCCCAAATTTTTCAAAGTTTTGTAAAAATGACCCTTTTGCCCCCAACCCCGTTTTCTGAGAAAATCAAGTCATTTCTTCAGATTCTCTGAATTAAAATTCATATCGATATATTCAAAATCAACTCCGGATCCGAATCCAGCACTTTAAATCCATAATTCCTCAAAATCCGGATCAAAAACCCATTTCTGAAGAAATTTTCTCAAAATAGCTCTTAAATTCTCAGAAAAACTCCCTTTTGTAAATATTTTTGCAAAAACACCAAAAAAATTAGTTTTAACCTTTGTTTTCTCACAAACTCTAGGATTTTATTCTAAAAATACAAAAAAAATTTGAAAAATAAACCAAAAAACCAAAACAAATTGAAAAAATTTCGAGAAGAAGCAAATAAGTTTAAAACTTTTAAAACAAGAGATGCTAAAGACCTCGGAAGCACCTTTTTGTAAAAATTTGAAAAACCGAAGGGGGTCTTTTGCAAAACCCTCTTTAGGGTTTTCCTTCGTGAGGAAGAAAAGAAAAAGGGTCGTCCCCTCCATTTTTTGCTCTTCACTCTCTCGCCACTTTCCCCTCTCTCTCTTTCTCTCTCCTCCATTGCCAATCGCCCATCGCACCCTTTCCTCCCGTCGATCTCTAACAACCTTCTTCTCGGACCTCCTCTTCTTCCCCTATAAAGGAATCGCATAGGGGAACCCTAAAATCATCCGTTATCACCCCAGCACCCCTTCTCTTCTTCACGCATCTTCTTCCCTCCTTCCTCTTCCAGCTCTTTCTTCCTATTTCCTTGGTTTTTCCCCGTTTGATCGAAGGAAGTCGACGAAATCTTGCAGTAACCAGCCTCATCGAACCTCCTTCCTCCTTCAAAGTTTCTGCAAATCAGAAACTCTGCTGAGATCAATATCTCTCCTCTGAACCTCCAAAGAAGGATCCGACGATTTCACGGAGCAAAGCTTAGGCACCCTCAAGCTTTCATCAGCATTTCCTCCCCCTTTTCTTCAGGACTTCTGCAAATCGGGTAAATTTTTCCTTCCTTTCCAATCTTCCTCTCAGTTTACTCGTTTTCTTTTTTTTTTAGTTGCCATTAATGCATCATTGATGGTGTCGAGTTGCTTATGCAAACGTCGACCCATCAGATGCTACAACAAAGAGGAATGTCCGATTCCAACATTTGCTCCTTTTTTTTTAATTTTGTTCTTTTCTTTTAATTTAAGTAATTTAAATGTCGACTGATTCAGTATTTTCTTGTATTCAGACCCCATTTTCTCTTTTATTACAATTTCTGATTTCTTGCAGATTCAATTTCTTGTTTTAATGATGTTTGATGATCATTCTTTCTCTTAGACTGTAGATTTGGGGTTGTGTTTTTATTATTTATTTGTTGTCATTATTTCGAACCGAGATATAGTTGGATTTCTAAGCAATTTTCCTTTGATGCATGTTCTTGTGTTCAGTGTCATTTTTTTTTATCTTGCAACCTCACGTAATATGTCACTTGCGTTTGGATCAAATCCAAACGACTGAGCATCAGCACTTCGTAGGCCCCAACATCTGCAGTGAAGTGCCTCGATCGGCTGAGCAAAAGCTGGGTTCACAATTTGATTTATAATGAGGGTGGATTCTACGTTGGCTTAATTCCATTTCAAACCATGGGTCGGCATCACTTTCTGCTTCATTTCACCTGCGAATTCCCTATTTCAGCATCACTCGTTTATTTCTACATGCCTGTCTTATTTCAGCTGCCTGTTATATTACTCATTTACCTTTGATTTCTAGTTTTAGATTTCATTCAGATTTATTCCTTTCATGTTCAGCACTTACTCACGAATCCTAGTACCCATTAGCATCATTTCATCATCCGATTTAGTATTATTTCTGATGTAAGTGATAAATTTGGAAACGTTCTGTTGTCTAAAAGGTAAAGGGATCTATATAAACCCCTGTTCATTATTGCATTCCATTCATTTGCCTCAATTTGTTGATAGACCTAGCCATTTGTGTTGTATTATCATTTATGTTGTGATTCATTTACGTTGTATAACCATTTATGTTGATAGATCTGTATAAACTTTAATGGATTGACTTATGGTTCGTGCGAATATCTACCTGAAGCATGACACTAAAGGGGCGTGGGTTTGCTGAAAATATTTTGTCTAAAGAGGAATGGCATCATCTCAAGATGTGCCAGAGATAACATTTAAACAGGAAAATAAAATCATATAGTTCCCTACGAAGTTGAGCAAACTGTTGAATCGATCTCATGCTGGTCTCGTTACCTCTTGTTGCTGATTTCATATGATAAGGATAACCACCATTGTTGCAGGAAGAACGACCTACAATTAGTTGTTATGATGAATGTGATTATATAAGTGTGTGCTAATGTATTTGGAAGTGCCAGGTGATTCCACAAGTGCAGGAGTTCTGCACAGAATTTGATCAAAGGTGAAGGTTATTAGTGTCGGAAAATAAAGGATTATTAAGCATGTTGAAGCTCATCCGAACTACCATAAACATTTGTCCTGTTCGTCAGAGGCTTCAGATGAATATTTGTAGAACCTCTGGTTGGTAGATTGCCATTTAATCTTATTAAGAATTGTTTCAATTTTCTTTCGCTTATTCTTTCTTTTTATCATGTGAAGTATTATGTGTTTACTTTTTTTTTATGGCTGGAAATGTAGTCCAGCATTTTAGTTTCAGTCTGACTCACAGAATGTTCCTGCCACGGTACTTTTGTATATATATCTCCTAAAAACAGTTCGGTTATTGTTGTGCCCTTGTGCAAAATGCCTTTATTCAGATTAGTTTTCTTGTTATGCTTATCACCATGCTTCAACTCGAGGTTTTGTGAGCATTTTAGTTACTCCTTATTCTTTTCTTTTTTTTTAGTTTGCAGCATACCTTTGTCGTTTATCAGCATTGACATATTGAAGATTTTCAAATTGAGTGCCTTATGATTCTCTATAATGAGCTAAGTTAATGAAAAAGCCCCTTTTGGAAGCATTTTAAGGAAGCTGCTGAGAAAGAGTTTCAAGAAATTGTTCAAATTTTCAGGAATGATATAAATGGCTGGGCAATATCCTGAAGGCTATAGGGCTACAAAAGGCCTTTGATGTTGCTAATTGATGAAGTTAACCTAATACCTCAGTCTCTCCTTACTCATTTTTTTTTAAGGGCCATACCATGCCCAAGGTATCTACTGCTATACTGTGTACAAACCATCACTCCTTGTGCACCACAAGTACCCATCTCAAAACTCTTCATTTGCTGATATGAGATCAGACTTTCATTTCCTGCATCATACTACCTGTCACCATTTCATAACAAGGCAGTTCCTTCCTCCACATGCACACAGCTATACTCATGATTTCATTTCATGTTCATCACCTTCAACTACTATCTGCTACCCACAGCATCTACCTTCTAGCATATAATACCTTCTGGACCCCCAGCTGTATCTCTTGCAGCAGCATGCTGCACGACTGGTTACGTCTCAGCACTTGGGCTCTTTTGCGTAAGTGTTTCACCTATCACACTTTTAACCTCCATCACATACATCCTACTGTGTATGATATACATAGCAGTATAACCTGCTATATCACTGCCATGACTCGCCATATCCTCAGTCATTACACTTTTTCTCAGCAGTTCCATTGTGCACAGTCTATTACACTTCCCCCAATTCCCAGCATAATTTGTCTTCTTCTGTTTGAACTATTACAACCCAATTCCAGTTATGTTTTACCTGTTGTAAACCCACACCCTCTTCACTAGTACCTTCATTACACTATTAAACTGCTGTGTGCATATTCACACAATTCTGTTCCTATTATCTTCCCCATTTCTTAGTATTTGTTAGATACCTACCTTGCCACCATTGCTTTGTAGAAAATCTGTCACTGCATCTTGTGTTGGTTGCCATCACATTGGTGACATCCTTGTGTTGAAGCCTTACAACTGTGTGCACAGTTGTAATATCCATACTGCCTCCTAATTCTCCTCCTTCTTGTTTCATAAGGAATGATATATGTCATATATATATATACACCCATATGAATCTACACATAGGTATGTATACAGGTATACATCATCTCCTACTTTTTCCATTATAAATATTTTGGCACATGAGTACCTCGCATTTGGTTCATTTGAAATATGCAATTTTCTTTTGCTTCCATACTAACTATGATGTTTTGCAGGAAAATATCGCCATTGGGATTTGTATTTTCAATTCTAAAGTATTGTAATGCGAATTTATATTTTCCGCTTTAGATAGAATGTATGAGCATTATAAATATCATGAATTACTTGTTTTTCATGCATTTTGCCTTTATTTTTCAAATTCTCACAATGGTGAAAACACGAATGGCACGTGCACCATTTCGTAAGAGGTAATTGATACTAAGTTGATGATCCACATCAATGGCCATAGTCAGGGTGTGGACAAAACTTAGCATTTCTATCTTTTACCAAAATAACACTGGATCCACACTGGGTCCATTTTTCAAAATTCATCATATTTTTCTTAAATATTTTCTTCTTTTATCAGAATTTAACTTAAAATTAACTCAAAATAATATACCAATGGCCATAGTCAGGGTATATTGAGGGTTAATTTCATTTTAAATTCTTCAAAAGCACCAAAAGATATTTTATCCTTCATTTGAATTTAGATATGACTATTATATAATACACTCAAATGACCATAGTCAGGGGTGTATTATATCATTAGTCTTATTTAAAGAATGAAATATGATTTTCAAATCCAATTTCAACTTATTCAAATTCATTCATCATATAGGATAGAATTGCATCATGTTTTCAAAAAAACTTCTTTTTCAAAATCCCAAGTGTTTCTTCTTCTTCATCAGATCTTATTCAAATCCAATTCGATCTCATTTCAATATTCAAAAATTCAATTTTAAAGTCCAATTCAACTTTGAAATTCCAAAATCATTTTTCCAACTCAAATCAAAAATTCAAATTCAAAGTTCAATTTAACTTTGAAGTTATTTGCTGATTTCAAAAGTAAGTCCATCCCCTTATCTTCAGTCAAGGTTTGGATTTGAATCTCAAGTTTAAATTTGGTTTTTTAACCCAGATTCATCTTTAAAGGTCCTATTTGGACTTCTCAAAACCCAAATCCAAAGTCAAATCCTAATCTCAGCTTGGATCCAGATTTCCAAGTATGAATCCAATTCTACTTTGGATCTCAGACTTCAGATCCAAATTCCATTCTAAGATCCAGAATCCAATTCTACTTTTGGATCTCAGATTACAGATCCAAATTCCATTCTAGGATCCAGAACCCAATCCTACATTGGATCTCAGACTTCAGATCCAAATCCATTCTTGGATCCAGATTTCCAAGTATAAACTCCATTCCACTTTGGATCTCTAATTACAGATCCAAAGTCCATCTTAGGATCCAGACTCCAATTTTACTTTGGATCTTAGACTTCAGATCCAATTTCCTTATAGGATCTAGAATCCAATTTTACCTTGGATCTAAGACTTCAGATCCAAATCCATCTTAGGATCCAGAGTCCAACTCTACATTGGATCTCAGACTTTAGATCCAAATCCATCTTAGGATCCAGAGCCCAACTCTACCTTGGATCTCAGACTTCAGATCCAATTCCATCTTAGGATCCAGAGTTCAAATCCACCTTTGGATCTCAGATTTCAGATCCAAATACTATCTTGGATTCCAAATCTTGAATCCAATTCCATTCAAAATTCCAAATCCAAAATTCCATTTTAATTCCAATTCTTAAAACCAATTCCATTTCATTCCAGATTTCAAATCAAGTTCCCATTTCAGATCCTAAATCCAAAATTCAACATTGAACTCTATTCCGAATCCAGATCTCGGATTCGGATTTCATCTTGAAATTACAACTTTTAAATCAATTCCATTTTTCAAATTTTCCCAATTCTATCTTTCCTACTGATTCAATTCCATTTTCATTTCTATTTTTGACTCAAAGTCCATTTATGACTTAGAAAATTTCTTTCTTCTTCTTTTATCTCAAAAACTTCAAAAACCATCTCTTTCCAAATCCAGATTTATCTTCCCAAGCTCTTGATTATTCTAAAAATTTAGAACTTTAATCTTAAATTCTAAGTTAGGAATCATTTCTTCACTTTATCAATTTCACTTGGAAATTCTTCAAAATATTTTCAAAAAGAGCATACATCTTTGCATATTGCACAAGCATGATTCATTGTGCATTTAGACTTAGAAATAATTTCTTAGATAATTTCTTAGCAAAGTAAAAGGCATAAATTCGACCCTTGGTTCGATTACCCCTGGTAAAGGCGCCAGGAACGGTCGAACCTCGTACCGACGAGCGGATCCCGTCTCCCGATTTTCCCACAAATATTTCAAAAACGGAGGCGAGTTATTTCAAATATTTTCAAAATCAAGGTCAAGTGAGACCCGCAAAAGAATTCCTCTTCTCTTCTCTTCTTTCTTTTCTCTTCTCTCTTTCTTTCTGTCTTTTTATCTTTCTCCCTTCAAAAAGGAGGAAAATAAGAGGTTGGAAAGGAAAAGAGAAGGAAGAGAGAGAATATTACGGGAGGAAAAAAATTTCGATGATCATAGTGCCCTTACATGCGAACATGAAAATGAGTCATTCGGCAGCGTTCCGACAATAGGGCATCCTCGTGCCATTCATCCAGTTCAGGCAATTCTTTTGCCAACCATTTCAACAACACTTTTCTTGCTTTAGTGGCAAAAGTGTGATGACCCTTTCTATGTTATAGAAAGTACTTGTCAGAACTTGGGTAGCACCTCCTCTTTATGACAGAGTATCATGCTTCGCTCTTTCTGAGCTTTGTTGAGCTTTTTTAAAAATTTCAGCAACATTTCTCCTCTTTGATGGAAAAATCGCTACGCTTAACTCAAGGATGGATACTGTAAAGCCCGTGAAAAAAAAAATGTGTCTGACTCGTGTCAGACACGTGCCCTGCACATGTCGGACACGTGTCGGGGGTCTGGGCTTGTCGGACCCGGATCCGAGCTTGACCCGAGCCCGAACCCGGACCCGGGTTCTCGAACTCTCGAGAACCTGCGTCTTTTAAAAAAATGCAGGCGTCTTGGGCGATGGTTCAAAACCCTCTCCCCTTCTCTCTCTCCTCTGCTCCAATCTCCCCCCTCACGCTGCCGCAGGCGAGCGATTTCGTCCGTCCGCCTCCCCTCCAAGCTTCGGTGAGTCCCCGATCGCTGCCCCTTCTCTCATCCGCTCCATCCCTCGCACGGCTGCCGGCGAGTAGCTCAGTCCGACGATCCAGCCTGCGAGCTTCAGTGTCGCCACCTTCCCTCTCTGTCCGACGATCCTCCCTCGGCCACCTCTTCGCCTCCCCTCTGAGTTCCGGCGACCCAGTGGCCTCCGAGCACCGACGACTCGCCGCCGACCTCTTCCCCTCTCTGCTGCTCCTCTCTGCGTCTGGCAGACACTCCGACAACCCTTGAGCTTCGGCAGCGCCACCACCCTCTGTCCGGGTGGCCTCAGCCGACGGTAGCCCTCGGCCCTCCAGCCTGCAGACTCCCCTGTTGTTGCGATCTTCGGAGGTATAACCCTCCCCTCTTTTCTCATGTGTGCTGGGTGGATCGACAGAGGGAATGAGCCCTCTGTCATCACCGCTTGTTGGCATGGGGCTAAAACCCCCCTACCACCCTTTGTTGTTGGTCGACAGGGGGATGGCCTCCCTGTCGTTGGCTCTTCTTGGCAAGGGGTTCCGCCCCCTGTCACTCTTTTTGTTGTTGGACGACAGGGGGGCTGCGCCCCCTGTCGCCTCTTGTTTTGGCAGGGGGTTACCCCCCCTGCCTTTTTGCTCTTGGTCGACAGGGGGCTGAGCCCCCTGTCGCCTCTTGTCGGCAGGGGGTTACCCCCCCTGCCTTTTTGCAGTGGGTCAGCAGGAGGACTGAGCCCCCCTGCTCTTTTGTTTGGTTCTCGGTAGGGAGAGGGGTCCCCCTGCCTTGATGTTGCTTCTCGGCAGGGGGCTTCGCCCCCTGTCTTCTTTTGTTTGCCGGCAGGGGGCTAGGCCCCCTGCCTTCGATTGTTTCCCCTGCAGGGGGAGGAGCCCCCCTGCACCATTCTGTTGCTCCTCAGCAGAGGGCTCTGCCCCTTTGCCTCTTGCATTGTGCCGGCAGGGGGCGATGCCCCCTGCCTCCTGCGTTGTGCCAGCAGGGGGCGAAGCCCCCCTGCTTTCCTGTTTTCAGGCAGGGGCTTGCCCCTGCATTTCGGTGTTTGCTCTCCGGCAAGGGGCTTTGCCCCCTTGCCTTGTTCTTGCTGCCGACAGGGGGCTGCGCCCTTGTCTCGTGCTTTGGCAGGAAGTGTTTCCCCCTGCCTTGTTGCGGCAGGCATGGCGGGGAGCCTTTGCTCCCTCCCCTGCCTTTTTCTTTGTGTCTGGCAGACAGGGAGCTTCTGCTCCCTGCCTCTGCTGCTGTTGCCAAGCAGAGCTGAGGCCCCTGCCTCTGGCACTCTTGTCTGCAGGATGCAGAAGCTCCTGCCTCTGCCTCCTGCAGGCAAGAGACCTTGTTGCTTCTGTATATTCGGCATATACTAACGTTCTAAGCTCTCCAGGTTGAACGGTGGATCCAGCTCGCCCTCTGTGGCTCGAGCTCTTGTTTGCCTACGCTGCATGTGTACGAGGACCCGCAACCCCTTAAGGTAGGGGATTCTTGCGTGAAAGGACAATGAACTGATAAATGCTAAAATAAGAAAGATAACTAAAAGAGGTCGATATATGTATACGTATAATGTATATATGTAGGTATTTACCTTCAAGGACGCGGTTTCGCGATCCTTGTCCTCTTTACTTTCCTGCACTTTCCTTTCTGTCGCTGCCGCGCTATATGTGCCTAGGCTTTCCATTCTTTCTTTACATTTCATGTCTTTTAATTCAAGGATGCGGTTTCGCGATCCTTGTCCTCTTTACTTTCTCGCACTTTACTTTCCTGTTGCCCCGCGCTTTGCGCCCTGGCATTTACTTGCTTATGTTGGCCTTGTTCTCCAGGATGCCTGGTCCTCCTTTACGTTCTTGCACTTTACTTCCTGCATTTACTTGTTGCCCCGCGCTTTATGCGCCATGGCTTTGCTTCTGCTTTACTCTTTGTACTTTACTTTCCTGTGTTGTCGTACTTGCTCTTGCACTTGCCTTTTGCTTGTGTTTGTCCTTACCTTGCCGTTGCTCTGCATGCATGTATTCTTATCTTTGTCGTATGCTTCTTTACTTGTTTACGCTTATCGATCTATCGAGGTGCAACCCCATGCCTCGTGAGCCATCCTTTACACTTGCGTAGTCAGTATAGGATCTCATACCTCACGAGTTGCTTACGTAGTTGTCTGCTTGTGCGCCACAATGATCGAGGTATGATCATCATACCTCGTGAGTAGCTCTAGCGTTCTACCCTCGCGGTGCAGCTCCGTCCAACGAGTCTTGCCCCTCGTTTTGCCTTTGTATTAGTATGTGCATGAGTTTGCTTCTTGTCATCTTGCACTCCCTGAGTGCAGCTTCGAATGTATAGTGTATATCGTTACACTTGTCGTACAGGTCACGACACACACTTATGCACTTCGGTTCTCCAAAGACATTGTCTTAAGTGCAAACCTATTTTCAAGATGTATGGCTTGTAAAGCAGAGGTAGCGGCCGAACCACCCAAATCGATGTATTTGGGTTAGATGTGAACAACCTTAGTTTGTCTATTCGATACGACTTAGATTACCTTGTTTAGGATCTTGTGCACGAGTAGGGCGGGGATCCTAGCGAGGTACTTGCGCCATCACTAGATCGGCGTTACCTCATCTCTGATACGAGACCTAGTTTCTAGGCTTTCTGGTTCAACCATGTTTGTAGCACCTTCCTTCGTGAAGGTATTGTTGGATCTCTTACGAGGGATCCATGTTCCTCCTCTAGTAGTTGTACCCTTAGTCACGTACGATATGTTTGGACTACGAAGAGCAGGACGAGAGGTCTATAGTAACCTCTAAGCGTGTTTTGACACATTAAGCTAATCCTGTTATGTTGATTTTCGCCTAATAGGCAGATTGCTCGTGATTGTCTAAAGGACCCGAGCACGATCAGCTGGAACTAGAATGAGTTCACTACGGGCTTCTATAAAGTAGAAGCATTGAGATTTCCTGCGAGAGATCCATACCCCTCTCATCGTGGTTGTACTTTTGAACAGGTACGTTGCGTACTATGATGAGTAAGATGAGAGGCCTATGTCTGCCTTGAACATGCAATGGCATGTGTTTGAGATCACAAGAGTGGTGTTTCTACCCTCACTATGGATTGACCCCTTTCATCATTTGAATAGGTACGATGCGTATTGCGGTGAGTAAGATGTGAATTATGTGCTTGCCTCGAACGCGCAATGGCGCGTATAACTCACCTAAATAATAATCATGCGCCTTCACAGGCAAGATGCTCGATTGGGTTGAAAGACCAGAGCATGAGAATGGGACGGCGGTTAAGAAACCCTCCGTCGTGCTCATTCGGGATGGTTCATCAAGAGAGAGGATGGATGGTACAAAACTCCGATGGACAGTCATTAATGGCAATCTCGGGCAAAGATCCAACCTTCCCCAGTCATCGGAGGTTAGGGGAAATCCTTTGGGCCACTTCTGCAGAAGTACGAATGCGCATCCATTGGTTCTTTGTTTGCCTTAGGGGATTTACTCTCTTGGTCACAGACCGTCCCCTTAAGAAGTGGACTCAGTTAGTCATTCGGGGTATAATAAAATACATAGCATAATGGACCCCAGAATCGATCTCGGCTGTTTCTACGTTTTGCCTTGTGCGTACCCACAACTGCCTGCTCAGTAATAAGACAAGATATAACTTATACACATGATCATGAGATATGCATGTTGTGACGTGCATTGCTTGCTTGCTTGTTAGCTCGGTAGTTCGGTATGCTACTCGTTGAGCTGGGTACGCCTGTCGAGGCGTTACCCTTGTTGGTTGAACTGCTTACGCAATTCCCTGCTTAGTAATAACTAACTTCTCATACTAGTTGATTGCTTATCCTGTGTAGCTTATGTATTGCTTATGATGCAATAGCTTGTGCATCATGATTAATGTAATCACTTGTCGATGGACTGAGCCATCCTATGGTACTTGTATATATATTATGAGTGTTGTTATGAATACTTGTCTTATGCAATTGCTTTGCTTGACTGGTGAATAGAGTTAGTTACTCTTCACCTGTTATATCTGTGAGATTGTTATAGTTGTTTGTTTAGCTCTATAATCCTCCTTGCTCTTGTACGTAGCTGTTTGCCTTACTAGAGCTTTGCTTACTGCACAACACTTTTGATTAGATCTGCTAGTCTTGTTTGTTCCTGCTTGAGCTAGCGTTTATCTTGCTTATTGAAGCCTTTGCTCTTTTTTGTTCTTTGCACCCCTACTAGTCTGTTGTGAGACTGACCCATTTTCATGGGCAGGTGGTGAACAGGTTGGAACAACTTGCGATGGCATGATGACGCGATGCATTCAAGACAATGCCCTTTCCTGACGTTGCGCTCCTGGGGACTCTTCTGATAGATGTGGTATAAGGTTTTCTTGAAAGCATCTCTTTTGATTAGAACTCTGGATTTCTAAAACTGTATTACCAAAATGTGGTTCTTCTTTTCATTTCAATAAAATATATATTTGAATTGCAAATCGGTTTGTAAGGGGAAATCTGCTTTTGGTTGTAATGTGCCCGAGGTCTAGGGACTTGCTGTTTTGAACCTGATCTTCCGCTGAACTTTTGTTTTAAACTCTGATAAATGATTGATTTCAAAGCTTTCAACCTTTTTCATAAAAGGTTTCAAGTCCACGATTTTGGGGCGTTACAGCTTTTGGTATCAGAGCAACAGAGAAAGTGGTAATCCTTGATCATCCGCCATCTGCATCGCACTGTGAGTATTATTTTCTCTTAACTTATTTTATATTTATTTTAATTAAAGAATGTGTTTTTGCTTAGATGTCGTTCAATAAACTTATCAAATCTATAGACGCATTAACCGGAGCAGTTGAGCAGCTCCAAGCGATGGTCCAGAACCTGGATCATAAGGTTGATAGGTTGGTTTGCACGAGCACCAATCTAGAGCGAAGTGTCAGCCCTCATGTTTTGTCGGATCCTACGTACCTTCGTACTCTCGATGGTTGTTATTTTTGTGGAAAGATGGGGCATTCTGCTGAAGTATGCCACTTTAAGCAACATCGCGACAGAAAGTCTGCCGAAGATAGTGCTGACAACAAGCGTCGACCTGCTAAAAGACAGAAACTAAGCGAAGAAAATGAGCCTCAACGACCGTTAAACCCAAAGTGTCTGAGATGCGATCGTGTTCACCGTGGACAGGCATGTCCCCGAGCCTCTAGTGGCTGGTTTTATTGTGGCAGGTTGGGCCACTTTATCCGTGATTGTCGCATAAAGAAGGTAGATGACCTTCGGTGAGTGGGCAGTACGCCCCAACCTCCTCAGCAATAGCAGCAGAACACATAGTAAATGTCGAATAGACACCTTTGATAGTCTTAGTTTAAGGCTTTTTGTGTGTTTTGTTACGCATTTTTGTCAAGTCAAAGCTTATCAATGGAATTACGTGTGACTTTGGTGTCTTTGTGATCTTAATAATTGTGATGCTTATTAGGTGAATGACGTGTCACGCCTACAAATGATCAGTTTTAACCTTTAGGTGTTTGACTTATGCGCCTACAAAATCATTAGTTTAGATCATTTAGATGAATGACACCTCACGACTACAAACAATTAGTTTTTGATGTTATATCACGCCTACGTAACTGTGTTGTAGGGATTCGCATTATGATTGGTTGTGGGATTACATCATATTTGTATAGCATGATTGATGAATATCATGAGTATTGGACTAGAGATGTCTTGTAGATATATGCGTGTGTTTCACGCTGAAGTGGTCGAATACGATGTGCTTCGAGGTAAGAATTGTGGATGCATATGATGATGCAATGATCAGAGTATTTGCACATACAACTTGAATCCTGTGAATTTATTGAATTACGTAGGAGCTACGTAAGTTGAAGTTAAATTGATTCATAATACTTTATCTGCGTGTTTCTGTGTATAGAATCCATGCTTTGATTGCGCATACTTTGAGGTCCTATTTGAGGATATTATGTTTCTTGTAGCATTGATGAGTTGCGTAGTGTAAATCTTCTATGTGATGTGATTGATATGTCGCGTGATAGAATTGTTGAGAGCATTCGATGAATAATTATATTTGATATTTGATTATGGTTCGTGGAACCTTGTTGGAAGAATGTGTGATTCTGTGTTTCGTTCTGCCATGTGAAGTGATACGATGCATATTGTTGGTATATATGCTTATGCCCATATTGGTGGTTGTTGACCCCGAGTGCGGTCAATTGTTTTGATCAGTCGATTGTTTTGATGCATGTATCACTGTGTATGGCGCCTGTTGAGGATCTGGTCTCCAATGGATTATCTGCGAGAGGAGGTGTATGACCAAGATCAGGTGACCCTCTAGAGTGATAGAATTCTATGTGGACGTGCACTGTCCAAGACCGGGTAGCCGCGAAGACGGTGAACTATGAGGAAGTGTATGGTCCAAGACCAAGTATACCATCTAGGGCGGTAATTCTTTGTGAGGTCGTAAATCGTCCCAGACCAGGTGATTCGGTGTGGATCTTGTTGATTATTAGTGGCTATCGACCCAGTGAGCGGTCATTTGTGCTGATACGTGTATCACAGTGATTTTCTTTGATTATGGCCTTTATTGAGGTTTGGGTTCCCAAGGGTTTTCTGTGAGGGTTCGTATGACCAAGATCTGGTAACCCGGCTAGAGTGGTAGAATCTCTGTGAGGATATACACTGTCCAAGAGCGGGTAGCCGCGGAGATGGTGAACTGTGAGGAAGTGTACTGTCCAAGACCAGGTATACCATCTAGAGCGGTAATCCCTTGTGAGGTCGTACGTTTCCCAGATCAGGAGGTCCGACGAGGAACTTGTGTGACTTTGATTTCCATGAAAGGTTATGGTGAGCTGTGTTGATCTTCTGATATTGGTGAGTATAGCCTGTTATGAATCTATAAATTTAGCTTTCTGTTTTAGCATGATTATATGCCCAACTCAGATGTGTGAATCAGATCTTTATTGATTTTAGATCTTGATCATGTTTTAGACCTTCTGTGGAAGGGTGGGCTTTTATGAGAAAGTATGTCGCCTTAAGTGAGTCTTGATAGGTGGCAGTTGGTCGCATAAGGCCTAGAGAGAGTATAGATTGTGGTTATTCATGACGCAGAGTTTGACGCAGAGTTTGTTAGAGTTTGCGAGTATGACACACGACGTCTTGATGATGATTTAGAGACCCCGTTTAAGGAACGCAAGCTAGAGCAATGTCTCGTTTTGTCTCTTCATCCCTTATCAGGTCAAGTAGAAGTTAATGATTAAACCTTTCCTTTGGTCTTTTACTAGACTCGTGTTCTTTGGTGACTCATCGTGTCTCTTCATCCTTGAAGATAGCGAATAAGCATTTTTATAGTCTTCTGCTAAACTCCTCTTTTTATGGCTCTCCATATGAACTCTTGCGAACTCTTGTGAACTCTTGCGAAGACAAGCTATTAATGAATTCACACATACGTTTTGTTCGATCAAGTTGTTGATTTCGAACCTTTCCCTGGGACGCATTATGTGTTGTCCTGATCTCTTCAGAAGCTTATGTGTTTGGGGGTTCATGTGTATTCGTGCATCCTAATCTACCTAGTTCCCTTAGGCTGCGGTCTAGGCAGATCGCCTTCCTATGAAATTTCGAGGACGAAATTCTTTTAAGGGAGGTAGGATGTAAAGCCCGTGAAAAAGAAAAAAAATCGTGTCCGACTCATGTCAGACACGTGCCCTGCACGTGTCGGACACATGTCGGGGGTCTGGGCTTGTCGAACCCGAATCCGAGCTAGACCCGAACCCGGACCCGGGTTCTCGAACTCTCGAGAACCTGCGTCTTTTAAAAAGACGCAGGCGTCTCGGGCGAGGGTTCAAAACCCTCGCCCCTTCTCTCTCTCCTCTGCTCCGATCTCCCCCTCACGCTACCGCCGGCGATCAGAGACGCCAGCGAGCGATTCCGTCCAGCCGCCTCCCCTCCAAGCTCCGGTGAGTCCCCGATCGTTGCCCCTTCTCTTATCCGCTCCATCACTCGCGCGGTTGCCGGCGAGTAGCTCAGTCCGACGATCCAGCCTGCGAGCTTCGGCGTCGCCACCTTCCCTCTCTGTCCGGCGATCCTCCCTGCGGCCACCTCTTCGCCTCCCCTCTGAGTTCCGGCGACCCAGTGGCCTCCGAGCACCGGCGACTCACCGCCGACCTCTTCCCCTCTCTGCTGCTCCTCCCTGTGTCTGGCAGACACTCCGACAACCCTTGAGCTTCGACAGTGCCACCACCCTCTGTCCGGGCGGCCTCAGTTGACGGTAGCCCTCGGCCCTCCAGCCTGCAGACTCCCCTGTTGATGCGGTCTTCGAAGGTATAACCCTCCCCTCTTTTCTCCTGTGTGCTGGGTGGATCGACAGGGGGGCTGAGCCCCCTGTCATCACCGCTTGTTGGCAGGGGGCTAAAACCCCCCTGCCACCATTTGTTGTTGGTCGACAGGGGGCTGGGCCCCCTGTCGTTGGCTCTTCTTGGCAGAGGGTTCCGCCCCCTATCACTCTTTTTGCTGTTGGACGACAGAGGGGCTGAGCCCCCTGTCGCCTCTTGTTTTGGCAGGGGTTACCCTCCCCCTGCCTTTTTGCTCTTGGTCGACAGGGGGCTGAGCCCCTTATCGCCTCTTGTCGGCAGGGGGTTACCCCCCTGCCTTTTTGCAGTGGGTCAGCAGGGGGACTGAGCCCCCCTGCTCTTTTGTTTGGTTCTCGGTAGGGGGAGGGGTCGCCCTGCCTTGATGTTGCTTCTCGGCAGGGGGCTTCGCCCCCTGTCTTCTTTTGTTTGCCGGCAGGGGGCTAGCCCCCCTGCCTTCGATTGTTTCCCCTGCAGGGGGCGGAGCCCCCCTGCACCATTCTGTTGCTCCTCGGCAGGTGTAAACACCCCAAATTTTCACTCACCTCCCCGACAGTTCCACCAAGCATCATCATTCAACCTCTGGGATCGCCAGAGGGCAAAATGGTCATTTTCTGAGCATGGAACCTGCAAAATTTCAGATTGCATCTGCAACTCTCAATTTTTCTCTATTTTTATCTCAGATGTTCAAAATTTTACTCCTGACAGGAGACAGACATCTCCAAAGTCTTGGTTCAAGATTCTATTGCATAAGACATGACATTGCATATCATTGCATGAGCATTTCAAATCACTGCACTGCACAACATGTCATTTCGAGGTCCAGAACTCTTGATTTCAAAATTTTCAATCCAGATTAGAATTTCAACTCTTTTCAAAATTGATTTCAAAACCCTGGTGTAAACACCCCAAATTTTCCACATCCATTCTCAAACAATCCTCCTCAGGCAGTGCCAACCCTATTAGGTCAATGTAGGAGTCAAACCCCGAGTCAGTTTCAGAAAATTACCATTTTACCCATTTTTACTAGGAAAATTACCATTTTACTCCTAGGTCATCCCAGACCCTAGTCAGTTGGAGTCAACAAAGCTCACTGATCAGTTCAGAACATTTAGAATATCAGTCATTCCAAAGCTCATCTGAGCTCACAGTGAGAAGACCATTTTCATTTCTGACAATTCTTGCCAAAATGGGATCATTTCTTCAGAAATGAGCTTATTTCTCGCTCAAATCCAAGCCAATTGTCTCTGAGTCAGTCATTCATAGTCAGTTATACTCCCCAGAGTCTAACTTGAGCTCACCAGAAGTTCAAGCGCTCTAGTTTCAGTTCAAAACCATTTCCAAGTGTCCAGGAGCCCATTTTAGTCCATTTCAGCTCTTTCAACTGAAATTGAGTCGAGTTCAGCCAATTGAGCTAGTGTTCAAGCTTCGATTTTAGTTCACCTCAGTATTACTGACCTTTGTTTCAGCTCAAACCCAGTTCAGGTTCGTAATTCACTTCATTCCAATGACCATTCCATACCATTTCTCTAAAAATGACAGCTTTTCTTGAAAATTCAGTTGGAAAGGTCAGTTGAGTCAGTGTCCGGTGAGTTCATTTGAGTTCTGAAACTCTAAAACCCAGCTCAATCCAGTTCATTTCAGTTGAATCCAGCTCAAACCCTAATTTTCAGTGTTACTCTAGCTTGGTAGAGTTCAAAACCATTTCTTCAATCATTTTGCAAATTTTATCAGTTTTTATACTTTTTAAACTGGTACAGCTGCCAATCGGGGTCTAACATATAAAATTCTCCATTCAGGGTCTGCATTTCGCATGTCATTTCTCATCATTTCATATCATTTCTTAGCATTTCATAACATTTCATCGCATTTCATTTCATTTTCGAAGTCCAAAACTCCAGTTTTATAAATTTCAATCCAGATTGAGTTTTAAAAGTTTTAAGAAATCAATTTCAAACCTCGGGTTTCCAAAATTGACATTTTCACCCCGGAAGTCTAAATTTGGAAATATTTTCTCAAGAAAAATAATCTGGATTTCTTTCAAAATCAAATTTTCAAATTTTATACTGGATTTGCTTCACAATGAGCTATTGAACTTCAGAATCTGAGCTCGTTTCAAAAACTGCCAAAAATAGCTCATTTTTTTTGGAAATATTTTCTTGAGAAAAACAATCTAGATTTCTTCCAAAATCAAATTTTTAAATTCTATACTGGATTTGCTTCGCAACGAGCTATTAAACTTCAAAATCCGAGCTCGTTTCAAAAAATGCCAAAAATAGCTCATTTCGTTTGAAAATATTTTCTCGAGAAAAACAATCTGAATTTCTTTTAAAATCAAATTTTCAAATTCTACACTGGATTTGCTTCGCAATGAGCTATTGAACTTCAAAATTCGAGCTCATTTAAAAAACTACCAAAAATAGCTCGTTTTGTCTAAAAATAGATTTGGAAGCATTTTCTCGAGAAAAATAATCTGGATTTCTTTCAAAATTATATTTTTAAATTCTACATTGGATTTGCTTCGCAATGGGGTATTGAACTTTAAAATCCGAGCTCGTTTCAAAAACTGCCAAAAATAGTTTGTTTCGTTTGAATTTTTTTTGAAAAGACTATTTTACCCCTCAAATCGCCAAAATGAATTTCAAAATCAAAATTTGGACCCGCTCTGAGATGGCCCATTCATTTGCATTTTTATTTTATTAAAAAAAAAAAAAGATGCTTCTTTTTATTTGTTTATTTTTGTTTTTATTGATTTTTATTTTTATTTTTATTTTTTTATTTTAGAGAGGTGGGACCCACAAGGTGGTTGCCCAAACCTCCAGCCCCTCTATTTCTCCATTTCCTTTCTCTCCTCCTCTCCTTTCCCTTTCCTCCTTCCTTTCTTTCCTTCTTTCTTTCTTTTTTTTCTTTCTTCTTCCTTTTTCTTTTCTTTCTTTCTTTCTTTATTTCCTCCTTTCTTTCCTCTCCTAGCCATTCACGTACATGGGATTCATAGAATATCTTTAGAAACTTAGGTTTTGATTTTCATCAAAACCTAAGTTAGGATAAAAGCTAAAAGAAAAAGAGACGGCTGCTATCTAGCCCCATTGAACGTCTCTCTCTCTCTCTCTCTCTTGGTTTCCATTACACAACTTCTCACCTCTCTACAGCAGCTTCTCCTTCACCACCTCTCCTGGCAGCAGCAGCACACCATCTCACCAGCTTGCAGCTCTTCTTCAGCCACCAGAGGGGAGCACCAGCCAACAACCACTCCTCTCACTCAACGCCTCTCTTGCAGCCACTTGCACCAGTCAACCCACTCCATCAAGTTTCCAGTTGGAGCCTCCTCCACCTCCAGCTCTGTAGCAAATACTTCCAGCCATTAAGACCACCACCAAAGCTTCCCCATCTCCAGCCATTAAGACCACCCCCAAGCTCTCTGCTCCAGCCAACAACCACCAGCCGGTTCAAGCTCCAGCCGACGCCCCCTTTTGAAGCCTCCATCCCTTGAAGTCCAGCCGACGCACCTTTGAAGCATACATCCCTTCAGGTCCAGCTTTCTTCACAACCGGTTCAACTAGCACGGCTCCTTCAATCTTCTAACAGCCACATCAAAGTGCAGTCCTCTTTCACCAAGGCAGCCACATCCTCAAGCTTTAGTTCCAGCCGGTGCAAGCACAACCCAAGGTAGATCATTTTTTTTTTCCTTTTTTTTTTATATTCCTTCTTTTCATAAAAATATCATTGTGAACCCAGTCCCAAGCTGGATTCACATGTTTGATTTTATTTCATAAACCTATGCTTTTGATTTGGTTGTTAAGGCTGCATAAAGGAAAAGATTCGTCCGATGCATGGATCGGATCATTCCTTCCACAGCTAAAAAAAAAAAAAAACTATGATTCATATGCCCTGTTCATTTTTTTTTTTTTAATGTTCTCATATAGGTAACGTGTGCTAGGGATCATACGTTTTGCATTTAGTTGTTCGACATTAATTCTAATAGTTTAATTAACATATGCTTTTCAGTTCGTAAAGGCTGATTTGGGTGTCCAGTCCAATTATGATTTCATGCTCAAATTTTTGTTTAAAATTTCTGAGTTTTTCGTTATAGATGCATATATGTGTTTGTGATTCTCTGTAAAAAACCCAGATAGATTTGGGTTATGTAACTTCATTTCAAAAATCAAATCCCAATTCGGGTTTTGAACTTCTGTGAATTTTCAATTTCTGCTTTAGCAGAAAAGAACCTCTGGCACCACCCTCGTGGGAGATCCGGATCGTCCTACAAAAATCATAGTAGATTCATCATTGAATCTACTAATGATCTGGAAATTTTTAGGTTTTTCCAAGTAGTTTTGACCTCTATAAAAAATCGGATTTTACAGCTCCTTGGGAAAATCTCAATTTTCCTTTGTCAGGGTATAGATAGACCTTAATGCATCAAGTTCGCCAAATCTGTAACCTGTCTGCAAAAACTTTCAACATTAAAGTTTTTCCTAACATAATGTTCTGCAATTTTCCAAAATTTGGGAATTTTTGGATCTGTTTCATTATTTTTCCCGGATTTTCGCTTTCTGTCTAACAGATTCCAATGTCCAGAAATTCCAGAGATTTAGGTCTCTGATAACAGTGTAGCCTTTTCCAAACCGTAACCCGAATCCTAATAGTGTCAAAATATCAAATCTTCCTCTGTTTGTCAGGGACATTTTCCCACAATTTCATCCATTTTCCCATCGGTCTGCTATTTTTCCCATATTTTCTACCAAAACCTATCTGTTTCCTTCATTTACTAGAGTCGCCGGATTCCGATCCGACTTGCCGGAGTGGTACAGCTCCGACCATAGGTCAAAACCATAAAGTGTCAAAGGAACAAATCCTTGTATTACTGTCCTCTGTCATCTCATAAAATTTGGGAAATTTTTATGGAAGTTTGATATCCTAAATTCCCTTTAGAATCAATATTTTAGGCAAAAATCATGAAATTTAGGGTTTTTATTTGAATTTCCATATTTAAAAAATACAAAAAAATTAGATTTTCGAGCTTCATTCTGTTTTTAGGGTTATTTTAGGTGTCCATGCCAAATTTGGTTTAATTCCAAGTTCATTTGCTCCATGTGTTAGTTTATCTTTAAATTCAGAAGCGAAAATCAGGTTAAATTTGATATTTATGATATTTTCGCCATTTTAGGGTTTGTATCATGTACATAGGCATGTAGAATCATATTAGGGTTAATTTCAATGTCATTTGCATTTCACATTTTTCATTTTTGCAAAATTTATTTCAGAAAACCCTGGTTTCAAGGCCAGTCTTGTTATCGAGGGTATTTTGGTCATTTTGACCTAAATTTCGAAATTTCAATTTCTAATTATCCAAAATTTCATGCATATCATCATATTTTATCATATTATGTTTGATTTATTTCATTTGATTTTCAAAATTCTAAAATTTATAAAAATTCTTTCAGAAAACCCTGATTTCAAGGTCATCAGGGGTATTTTGGTCATTTTGACCCCAATTTCGAATTTTCAAGTTTTTTTTCAAAATTTATTCATTATTTATTATGTTTATATCAAAGGGGGTATGATTTGGGGTTTATATCTGAATAATATCCGATAATTTCCCATATTTTCGGATAAATTCAGAAAAACCTACATTTTTGTGCTAACCTTGTTTTCTAGTTTTGCAGGAACATTCAAGAAGAAGACTTAGCTTTTATTATTTTTTATTTCAATTCAATGTAACCTCAAATGTAATAATTTGGAATAAGAGTTACTTTTCTGCTTAGAATAGGGTTGCATTGCATATAGTTTAATTTATGCAAATTTCGATATTTGATGTATGATTCATGTGCATTTATTTCAAATCCACTATGGTTTACACGAATGACACGTGCACAAGCTTTTATGGAGTTTATAAACTCGGTGGGATTTATATTTATGGCCATAGTCAGAATACGAAGAAAACCAAGATTTATGATCTTTATATCAGCCACATTCAGCCTACACTCTTAGGCTAACTTCAAAAATGCACTGCATTTTTCAAAGTTTCAAAAGGATTTCCCAATTTCTCAATGAAATTCCCTTTTCAAATTCATATTCATTCATTCATATCATTCAAATTGCATTATTTTCAAACTCATTTTCCAATTTCAATTTCAGAAAATTCAATTTTCTCAAGAATTTCCAAGTCTTTCTTAGGATCTGATTTTCTCAAAATCCTAAGTTTTCAAATGACATTTCAAAGCATTTCCCAATTTCAAATCAAGATTTTCCTATGTTTTCGAATTCTCAAATTTCAAAATCCCAAGTTTTTAGAAATTCATTTTCTCATATTTTCCATGTTTTCTTGAGAATTCATTTTTCATTTCAAAAGTCATTTTCCAATAAATTTCTTAGATTTTCTCAAGATTCTCAAATCCATTTTCTCAGAAAAGCAATTCCAAATTTCAAAATCGATTTTCCAAAGTTCAAGTTTTCCTGAGAAATCACTTTCCAATGCAAATTTCTGATTTCCAATGAAATTCAATGATTTTCCCAAGGATTCAATTTCAAGTACTTTTCCAATCATTTTTCCAGCATATTTCAATTTTCCAAAGCAAACATCATATTTTTTTTAAACTTGCATTATTTTCAAAATTCCATAGCACAAGCCTGATTCTTTGTGCATTCTAGGAAAAATAGAGCATAATTTAGATACTTGAATCAAGTTAGAGCACATAATTGGTCCTTGGTTCAATTACCCCTGGTAAAGGTGCCAGGAACGGTTGAACCTCGTACCGACAGACGGATCCCATTCCATGGAATTTTCCCGCAAATTTTCAAAACGGAGGCGAGTAAATTTTCAAATCAATTTTCAAAACTTTGGTCGAGTTTGACTCGCAAATTCGTTTCTCTCTCGCAAGGGAGGGGAAAATTTTTTGCGATGATAACACCTGGGTCTTCAAAATTATCAATTCTTCCCATTTTACCCCCAGGACTCTGAATTTCAAAATATTTTCTCAGGAAAACGATCTGGATAGTTTTCAATATGGGTTTCAGCCACTTCACCTCAGATTTTGCCCTTTTGACAATTTCAAATATCTTCCTTTTACAAAATTGCCCTACAGGGGCCAACTCTTTCCAAAAATTCCTGTTTTACCAATTAGTCCAGATTTTATGAAAATTCCAAAAAGAAGTTGTTGTTTTATCCTTATTTCAGTAAAGAAGCAATGTGGGACCCACACTGAGGTGGTGTCACACAAGCTTTTCTTTTGAAAATTTGAATTTTGAAAAACCCAAAAATATAGGAGCCTTGTCCCCTGGATTGGTGCCACTTGTCTTTTCTCTCTCCTCCCATTTCCATGCCAAGTGTCAGTGTGGGGCTACCCTAAGAAGCCGCCACATGTCATCCCATTTATCTGCCATGTGTCACCCTATCCATCCTGCGCCATGTGTCATTCCAAGATTACCAGGAGATGCCAAGTGTCATAGGTTGTCCTGTCTAGAAAAAGTGGAGCTTGTCTCCTCTGAGGTGGCGCCACTTGAAGTGTGTCTCCTGCAGGGGACACATGTCAACCTCTCCCTCCTTCTAGAAAAGTAGCCTGACACATGTCTCTCCCTACTTTTCTCAGAAAAGTAGGAGACACGTGTCACTCCTAGATTCCTCCAGAAAAGGTAGGCTTGTCTCAACTGAGGTGGCGCCATTTGGAGTGTGTCTCCTGCAGAGGACACATGTCAATCTCTCATTTTCTCAGAAAAAGCAAATGCCATGTGTCATCCTCTACTCTTTTCAGAAAAAGCAGGTGACATGTGTCATTCTCTGCTCTTCTCAGAAAAAGTAGATGCCATGTGTCATTTCCTGTTCTCTTCAGAAAAGCTAGAATTCAAATATTCAAATCTCCTCATAGGTGGCGCAGATCCTGAACTTCACCTTTTCCATGTTGTCTGAGATGGCGCCACATGGCTTGGCCCTCCTTCTCTCTCCTCTGCCACGTGTCATTCTCTGCTTCTTTCAGAAAAAGAAGGTGACACATGTCTCCTTCTACCTC
This sequence comes from Nuphar pumila, assembly GCF_984573655.1. NCBI lineage: Eukaryota > Viridiplantae > Streptophyta > Magnoliopsida > Nymphaeales > Nymphaeaceae > Nuphar > Nuphar pumila. Next base: position 94,521,219 of record NC_143253.1, read on the forward strand.
CTTCAGAAAAAGTAGAGGACACATGTCTTCTCCCTACTTTTCTCAGAAAAGTAGGAGACACATGTCACTCCTGGATTTCTTCAGAAAAAGCAAACCATTCAAAAATTCAAACAAGGCCTAGGTGGCGCAAATCCTGAGCTCTGATTTTTCCAGATGGCCTATGAGGGCGCCACATGTCCCTTGCCTATCCCTCCTGCCACATGGCATTGTAGGAGCCACCCTGAGGTGGCGCCACATGTCCACCCCCCATTCCTCCAGGGCCAACCTCCATTTAAAATTCAAATCCCCCATGAGGTGGCGCCATCTGAAGAACCTCCTCCAGCAGGCTGACACTTGTCAGGTATGAAACCATCCTAGACTGCCACATGTCCAGATCTCTTTTCATTAGAAAAAGTAGAATTCAAACTCCTCTGAGGTGGCGCCTTCTGAGCCCACTGCACTGTTCTTCTGACATGTGTCAAACACCTTTTGAGGTGGCACCATTCCAGAGCTCCCACTTGGCTTCATTTTCATTTTTTATTTTATTTTTAATAAGAGCAGCCCACCATGAGGTGGCGCCACCTGAGGACTCCCTACAAAAGGTGATTTTGAAATTCAAACTCCAAGAGAGCACCCTCTGAGGTGGCGCCATCTGGGAGCTTCCTGCAGAGAAAATCAAGCAAACCAAATTTTGAAAAATTTCAAATCCTGCTGAGGTGTCTCACCCACAAAATTCTCATTTTTTATTTTCTCAAAAATCAAAATAGCACCCCTGAGATGGCGCCACATGGAGGGCTCAGATTGAGCCTGTTTGAAATTCGAATTTTTTTCAGAAAGTTTATAAAAACAAGGCTCCACGCCCAGCAGGAGGGAGACCATTTTTTTTGAGAGAAGACCATCTTTTGAGAACTCTTGTTGGACTTGAAAATTTGACCTATCCTCTTGAGAATCCGATTTTTGCACTTTGGAATTCACGCCCCCTGTGGCTCAGTGAAGAAGACGGTGGGTCGATTTTGGTGAACCATCTGAAGCCCGGAGCGAAGGACGAATGAAGCTTATGATAGCCGCCCCTTTCAAGAGCTCCTACGCTGCCTAACGAAGCAAGGTGCACCTCTTTTTCGCTTGATTTGATGTCATAGTTCGATTCGAGAGTCGTTTGAAGAAAGAGCTCATCCGAGAGATGGATTTAGCTATTCTCATAAAATGACATACATAAAAATACTCAATTATGCTTCTTTGATGATTTTTAACATTTATGCATTTAGCTAGGTTTAATTTACATTTTATTTCATTCATTTAGCACATTTCATGAATTAATTAGGATTAATTTAGCATTTATTTCAATTCTGCTCATTTTCAGTAGGTCTCTGTTTTTGTCAGTCAGTCCACACGTCATTTCATGAATTTATATTTTATTAAAAATCCCCAAAAAATGACGGAATGCGCCCTTAGGTGTCCCTAAAATTGTGCGAAAAATTCGGAGGCATTTGAATTTGTTTACTATGGTAAACATTCAAAATGGCAAGTCGGGTTTTGTTACCTGGAAGGCATTTTGAAAATCATTTGTCGATTTGTAAAATCGAGATCTCCTTCATGGTATATCCGATGTTTGATCCGAAAGATGTTCTGAACTCGAGAGAATGTATATTTTTTAACCTGATTTTGTCAGATTTTTCTGAGTTTTTTGTATGTCTGACAAAAATGCGAGAGTTCGGGACACGTGTCAGAGCCTGATTTAGGCCTCTGAGATCTTGGATCGACTTAGGGCTATGGTTTCTCTTTGTGTGTTGCTCTAAATCCAAAACTGTAAAAAGTGAAAGTTATGTCCAAGGTGTCCTATGTTTGCATCTGAAAGCCTGTGATTTTTAGAACAGTGTTGATACCTGCTTCGGATTTTTCTTGTCAGTCCCCTGTTTGGTCACATTGGTCTGTTCTGTCAACTTAGGAACACAAAGTTATATTTTTATCCATGTTTTTGTTGATCAAATGCCAATATCATGAACATGAAAGTTGTTCAAGTAGATGTCTTGAGTAGCTATGATTAATTTCATAAATTTCCATGGCTGTTTTATAGTTTTTTAGCGTTTTACATCAGATTAGGGTGATTTTTACCTCTGTCAGAACTAAATCTCTGTTATTGAACTCACCATGGCTCAAATCCCGAGGCTGTAAAAACCAAAAATGTTACATTTCGGGTCCTTTAACAGTCTAAAAAATATCAGAAGTTTTCATGGTGTAAATCTTGCATTATCATATTAAGCATTGCATTTGGTTCGGATCCATAGGCAAAATCCACCATTTTAGGATTTTCTTTAAATTTTAGCATTTAAATCACATCATTTCGTGATTTTAGCATTCTAGGCTGTTTATCAGAGTAAGTAGATGCTTCATACCGAATTTGGTGCAATTTGGAATCTATTTGAGGTTCGGATTAGCCATAATACCAAAGCAGGGTCCCGCAGGACCCGGATCCAAGTGAAAAACAAGCGAAATTCGTTATTTTGGATAAATTGCAAAATGTCAAATTCTGATTTTACAGTCCTAATGTGTTTAGCAGCATGTCATCATGTCTCTTACTGCATTTCATCATCATTTGATTCAATTTGAATTTCAAAATCTCAATTTTACCAAGTTTTCCTTCAAAAAACCCTGATTTTAAAGGTATAACTTTGATTTTAGGGGTATTTTGGTCATTTTAACCCCATTTCCGAATTTCAAACTATTTTCTACTGAATTTCTTGCATTTTCATCATTTCAAATATCAAGGAAGCATGAGAATAGGGTTTAGATCCAATTAAATCCAATAATTTCATAATATTATTGGAAAAGCTTGGAAAAACCCACATATTTGAGCTAACCTTATTTCAAGTTTGGCAGGGATATTCAAAAGAAGGGGCTGAAGTCTGCAATTTCCTTTTATTTCATTTATTTAGTGATGTAATAATGTAAATTTTGGAATAAGATATTTAATTTCCTGCTTAGACTAGGATGCATATCATATAGTTTGAATTTATGCAATATCCTGCTTATATGATTCATGCATTGTTATTTCAAAGGCACTATGGATGTTCACGAATGGCACGTGCACCAACTCTTAGGGAGTTGATGAACTCGGTGGAATCCATATTTACGGCCCTAGTCGGAATATGGACGAGACCCAGATCCATCATCTTTCTACTAGTCACATTGAGCCTACACTCTTAGGCTATCTTAAAATGCACATCATATTTCCAAAGTTTTCAAAATCATGTGCATTAAATCAAATAAACCCTGAACATATTCATGGCCACATTCAGAATATGTGAAGGATTTACTTTGACTTAATACACATTTTTCCAACAATTTTTCTTAGAAAATCTTTCAAAGTGCATTCATTCATTCATATCATTGGCATCATGAAATCATTGGTTTTCTCATGATTTTCTTAAGAAAGTGGTATTCTTAAGAAATCGATTTCTCAAGAAACTCTAAGAATTTTCCAAAATCGGCTTTCCCCAAGTCAAGTTTTTCACAGTTTTCCTTGGAAAATGTTATTTTCTTAAGAGCTTCAAAGGAGTTTTTCAATATTTCTCCAAGATCAAAAAGCGATTTCCAAGTATTTCAAAGGTAAAATTCTCAGGATTTCGATTTCCAAGTTTTGAATTTCCTTCTCCAATGAGTTTTCCTATAAATTTTCCATCATTTTCCTAAGAAAACTCTCAAAGTCCAAGTTTTCCTAAGAAGTGTTTCCCTTTTCAAAGGTTCACCCTTTTCTCAAGAATCACTTCCATTTTTCCAGGATTTTCAACCATTCATGATTTTCCCACAACTTCATGAACTTTCCCGTGATTTCAAAAACCCTTTTTCACATGAGTTTTCCTGAGAAAGTGACTTTCAGCTTTTTCCTGAGAGAATCTTTTCAACTCCAAATATTTTCCAAGCATACATCATGTTTTCCCAAGCTGCATTTTCCCAAAACCTCATAGCACATGCCTGAATTCTCTGTGCATTTAGGATAGAACATAACTTCAATAATTTCGCTAAGTCAAGCACAATTTTGGTCCTTGGTTCGATTACCCCTGTTAAAGGCGACAGGAATGGTCGAACCTCGTACCGATAGGTCGAGCCCCATCCCATGGATTTTCCCGCAATTTTCAAAACGGAGGCGAGTGTTTCAAAACATTTTCCAAAATCCGGTCAAGTTTGAAGCGCGGAAGCGTTTTCTCCCTCTCTCTTCCGCAAGGAAGGGAAGACGGGAGAAAATTTTTGCGACGATAACAGGTTTGGCGACCGAGATGGGACCTGTCCTTGTCTGACCTAAATTATGCTTGACTTAGTTTAATTATCAAAATTATGTTCACAAAATGTCAGCTCTTTTACTTTCAATATCATGTGAGCCTAGGAGCCTAGATTCTGACCTAGCTGACATTGATTGCATATAGCTTAGGCATGGTTTGGTAGGACCATATTGAGGAGAAATTTTCATGCTCACATAGACTTAGGTCTAAATACAACTCTCCTCAATTTAGGATCTGAATGCAAACAATGTATGCTTCTTCAAAGATTTTCAAAAGTCTATCTCTCTAGGACTTAGAGCCATCTATTTCTTGCATGTGATCATTTTTTCAAAACTCCCTTACCTATCATTACCCGGTCTTCACGTTGCTGGGCTCTCTTCCAGAACCCTAGTTCGGGACAAAGCCTCACAACTGGGCCAATTATTTGGGTTAACACCCCCCTACCACGTACCGCGGGCCACATTCCGAAGTATATCGGTAGGCACTCAAGGATGTTGGAAAACCTTACCTTAGAACCGGAGTTGAAATTCTATGCCACGTACCTCGGATTTCGGTTCGAGTATATCGGCATAACTGAATTGGACAAAGATGATCTGAACTTAGAGTTAGGATTAAGGTCCTACAGCTGTTTTCAAAATTGATGCATCTAGAGTCAGCCTTTTAGGGAGTGCTGAATGCGCATAAATGTTTGTGCAGGATGTGATTGTATATGTATGATTTCCTTAATTTTTTATATTTCCCAATATTTTCCAACTTATTAGGCCTTTTTCAAAACATCCTTATTTTCCACAAGATATTTTTCTCAAACCCTGGATGATTTTCTCAAATACCCAATTTCTTTCAAAACCCCAGGCGATTTTTTCATTCTACCTTTCTACTGGATCTCGAATCTCCAGCTACATTTTATATCCTGCCTGCAAAATTTTCCAAAAAAAAATTTTCCCATATTTCCCTAAGTCTCATTCTGAGTCTTTCTCTGTTTTCAGTTCGATGGCATCCAATCAAGTCGATCCTATCTTTCCCGAAGGTCACATCTCCTATGAGGTGCGACAAGGTCATCTTGAACATCGAGCCCTCAACACCGGAACTTTCATTCCCCGGTGGTACTATTCTTGGCTAAAGAGCTTTTCCCGAATGTTCCTGGACCATTTGAGCGAGTGCGGATTAGAGCTGGCATCAGCAGTCGGAAAGCAGACCATCAATGGCAACCTAATCCATGCAATGGCGGAGCGATGGAATCCTCGGACGTGTACCTTCTGGTTCCCATGGGGAGAAATGACCGTCTTAATGGATGAATTTTCAGAAATCATGGGGTTACCAGAACCAGCCCGTCAACTAGGAGACCGTCTTAATGGATGTTTTTGAGAACAATGTCAAGGGTTTGGACCCCCGAGACTCCTTAGCTCGTATGACAGGCCGCCGATCTTGGCCCCTGATCCAGTTAGAAGGAAATGAATATGTTGACCTACTTGAGTTGTACCGCCAGTACGGGACCTTTATGGAAGTCAGTTCGCTATCAAGTACAGCTAAAGAAAGGATTCAAAATGCGATGGTTCTGTGCACTGTAGGATTATCCCTCTTCCCAGATGGACAAAACTACATGGACATCAGAATAATCCAGCTTATGAGAAGATGGGGAAGTCGGCAAACCAATCGCCTCTCTATAGCCATGGCAGCGCTCGCCTTCCTATATAGAGGTCTGACTCGATTCTCACTTGGAGAATCCATTTTAGTTGAAGGATGCATCTACGCACTTCAGTCCTGGTTTTTCCAACACGTTCCAGCCCGAGCAAGCTCTTTCAGATACAATGGTCAAGAACTCCTTTCAGTGGCGCAGTACCGGTCTATGATCAACAACATTCAAGAAGATGACGTAGTCTGGGACTATTTTGATCGGCAGTTGTCTCCTCCCTGATATACGTACGCTTATGGCAAGCGATTCAAGTTGCTGGGACCTTTCTTCTGCACTTATTACCAACCAGAGAGATGTGTTCGACAGTTCTCTCAAAGGCAGCAGTATGTTGAAGCCCGCTTGTTATCAGGAGTTATGGCAGAGTTTGATCTCACTTCCGCACAATGGTCCGGAGCATATAATTCTGCCCGCTACAGCTGGGATTCTTTTGTTTCTCTTAAAATCTTTCCTGGTCCTAGAGTGTCTGCCGACTATCGTGAATGGTGGCAAATCGTCTGTCCTCCACCTCTTTGTCAAGATCAATAAAATCTTATTCTTCTCATTTTAATAAAATTCTCTTTCTTCCTATTGTGGTTTGACGACCTCGCCTAGGTAACAAGGCATATTTCTATTGTTTATTTCTCTTGCAAAAAGAATAACAACACAATTGTCGTGATTCCCGCGACGACTCAGTAATGAGATATCTTTTCCAAATTGTCTACCATATTTTCAGCAAATATTTCTTCCAAAAGCTAATTCCTTCATAATCTAATCAGGTCTTTGCCCTGCAGAGAGCATCCATATCATTTGATGGTTGAGACAAGATCAGGCAAAAGAACCACGGCATCCCAGTACTCGTCAGCCTCGGAAGAAGAAATGGGTTCCCCTCGATCCGAGAAGAGTCAAGAGCAGCAGCAAGAAGATGACGGCATAGACCCTCAAATGTATGCCATGTTCAGAAAAATGATGAATAAGATGATGAATGAACAGCCCAGGACCAGCTCAGAAAGGGATCCATTTAAAGAAAAGTTCCATGGTCGCAGGAGTAAAAAGGCTCCCAAGAAGCGGATCCAGCCAGAGGAAATCTCAGATGAATCAGACTCCATTGAAGATACAGATGAAGAATATGAAGTGCCTCTGGCATTTCAGAAACGTGGCCAAAGTAAAAGTCGCAAATCAAAGAGCCGAGATAAAGAAGAACCTTTGCAAGCGCAATTCAAGGAAATGGCCCGAGTTGTCAAGGATCTGCAAGCCCGCGACAAGGGCAAGAAAGTCTTCACCAGTGAGGACTTCTATGACGGCTTAGAAGGGGATGATGATCTGGAGAATCTCCCCCGTAAATTCATCAAGTTCGATGGCTCTGGCGACCCAAAAGCGCATCTCGCCACTTTCTTTGCGGAATGCTCTCGGTTCAAAAGGGATAACCGAGCATTATTTCTATGCTTCCCCCGCAGCTTGGAAGGAGTTGCAGCCAAGTGGTATGCTGAGCATATCAACCCCATTGAGCTCAAGGAGTTCGACAAAGTTGTGAATCTCTTTATTGAACGCTTCTTGTTCAACACAGAAGCGCTGCCTACACTGAGTCATATCTGCAATTTAAGGCAGAATGAGAATGAAAAAGCACAGGACTTCATTCACAGATGGAGATCAACCTGTAATAAGATGAGAGATCCTATCTCGAAAAGGCATGCATTGTCCCTAATCCTCAACAATTTTTCGCAGCCGTTAAGAGGATTGATCTCCACAGCACCATCCAGGACCTTCATTGAGTTGACTGAACGAGCTGAATGGCTCGAACTAAGTGTGGAAAATGGAGTCTATGAAGGCTTTACCTTTTCCAAGAACAACTCCCAAGGTGAGCAGAAAAAGAAAGCTCACTTCACTTATTCTGCCAGCAACAGCAACAAAGGCCAAAATCGATTCAAAGGGCAGAAGAAAGATTACTGCTACGGCACAGGCAGTTCGAACAACAAGGATCAGAAAGCAAAGCCTGCTCCTCAGTACAGCAAGCCTCCTCAGCAGGATCAAGGGCCAAAACTGCGTGAGAAGACCAAACATGAAGGATGGAGCTATGACAGAAAGTTTACTCCTCTTGACCAATCACTCGAGGATGTGCTCGAGTACATGCTATCAAAAGAGATGGTTAAGTTGCCCAGATTGGCCGATCCCCCTGTGCCCATGGGGAAATGGAAAGATCAGTTCTGCAAGTTCCACAGGACAGTGGGGCACAACACCGAGAACTGCTTTGTTCTCAAAAACATCGTGCAAGATCTCATTGAAAAAAATCTTTTAGTGGAAGGAGAAGAAGAAGAGAAGATGGATATTCTCAATCAGCCATTTCCTCCACACACCACAGCAGTAGTGTCGGCACAGCCATTCCTACCGCATGAGCACATCAAGCCGTGTTCTGCGCAAGATCTCCAGGTTCAGTATCAGGTGTCGGTGCTACGACAGGCAACTCCAACTTCTAAGAAGATGGACCTAATCTCAGCATTCGGCAAGATGAAAGTCTCTGAAGCGCCTGTAAAGTCAGACCCCAAGTCAAAGGGAACTCCTGATTTCTTCAAGCAAATTATCAAACCCAGGCAGGAGAATTCAAGACAGAAGCCTCTGACCGCTTTATCCAATGTCTTCATCCTTGACTTGGCCAAGAATTCTAGCAAGCACCAGCAAGTACTGGATGATTTACTCAGGAAAATCAAGGTTAAACCCAGTACCACTCCTGAAGACATGGCACAGATTGTGAACTCCGCCATGACCAATGCACCAATCACTTTCTCGGATGAGGACCTTCCAAAGCCTCATTTCTTTCACAATAATGCTCTTTACATCGTCGTTCGAGTCAGAGGAATGACAGTACCGCATGTGCTGGTCGATGGAGGCAGTAGCCTCAATATTTGCCCTGAGATGACCGCAAAAGCGTTAGGGATCAAAGATGAAGAATATATTCCAGATCCCATCACTATCTATGGATTTGACAACCATGGTCAAACGGAAAAAGGGAATATATTCCTGGAGGTGTTCATCAACTATTCAGTGCATTCAGTGCTTTTCCATGTGGTTAACGTACCACCCACCTACAACTTGCTGCTCGGAAGGACATGGATTCACAATGCAAATGCAGTGCCTTCCACCCTACATCAATGTGTGAAGTGGTCAAAAGGTGGAATGATTACCACAATACTGGGAGAAGACCCAGAAGAAAGGCTCCCGCAGCCCATGATTCCCCGGCCATCATTCAATGCAGATATTTCCAGCATCAGGGAAAGTGAAGAGATCAGTCACGGAGAAAATCGAGAAATACTCCAGGCATCCTCAGAACTATCTCCACACACAGTAGCCACGACCCGATGGAAAGGTCCTCAATTCTTCAAGGTTGGAGGCCGAATCGACTATAGCACCATTAAGGATCACCCATTGTTTCCACAATTCATGAAGTCAAGAAAGGGATTTAAGTTACTCCTGAAGCATGGCTATCAACCCTTCAAGGGACTCGGCAAGAACGAAGATGGCCGCATCGAGCCAATGATCCAGAAACATCGTCCCCACAGAGCAGGACTAGGGTTTGCTGGCGGAAGCTCGTCAAAGAAGACTGTTTTTGTCAAAGGGGCACAATGAAGATCATTTGTTATTGTCTTTCTATTCTTTTCCAAATAAATGTCTCATTTTATCGATGTCATTGATAAATCAATAAAATTCCAAGTTTCTTTGTCTATCCGGATGCCATCTACTCCCTTTCTGTCTGTCTCATCATTTTATAATTCAATGCCATTTTATGCATGGTTCTCTTCAAATGATTGCTTGTCTTACTATAGGCCGATTTGTCTGAACCAGATTTCTTCTCCAAAATTTAAGAATGACTTCTCGGACAATCAAGAAGCTCGTTCTCAATCCCAAGGCCTTTTAGAAGTCGACAACAATTCACAGAATCAAAGCAAGCACCAGAAATGATAAGATTGCAAAGCAGTCAGATGATTGTGCAGAATACGATCAGTCTCTTCAGGAATTACCAGAGTTCGCCGCTGTTCAGAAGCAAGATGAACCATCTCTTCTAGTACAAGATCCAACTGAAGGTGTCAATATCGGTTCAGAGGAAGATCCCAAAATTCTCCAGATCGGAACCAGTCTGAGTCTGGAAGAAAAGAAAAGGCTTACAGATTTTCTCAAGCGGCATGAAGAAGTGTTCGCATGGACATATGAAGACATGCCAGGCTTAGACCCCAAATTAGTCGAACACCGTCTTGTCTTAAAGCCGGATGCTAAGCCAGTCAAGCAGAAGCTGAGAAAAATGGATCCCAGAATAGAACAACAAGTCAAAGAAGGACTTGAAGATTTGCTCAAAGCAGGATTTATCCGAGCTATTGACTACCCGGATTGGTTAGCCAATATCGTCGTTGTCCCAAAGAAAAATGGCAAAGTGAGGATTTGCATAGACTTCAGAGACCTCAATAAGGCAACTCCGAAGGATGACTATCCACTTCCAAGCATCGATCTTCTAGTCGATAGCACGACAGAACATGCCATGTTCTTTTTCATGGACGGATATTCCGGCTACAATCAGATTAAGTTGGCCGCCCGCGACCAATCAAAAACTTCCTTTACTACGCCTTGGGGCACTTTCTGCTATACAGTTATGCCTTTTGGGCTCAAGAATGCTGGAGCAACGTATCAACGGACAATGGCTGTCATCTTTCACGATCAGATGCGCAAAATCATGGATGCGTATGTTGATGATATTCTCGTGAAATCTAAAGAGGAAGAAGATCACCTCGAAGCACTTGATCAAGTCTTTAAGAGACTCATTCTTTACAAGTTAAGGCTTAACCCGCAAAAATGTGTCTTTGGAGTCGAATCAGGCAAACTGTTGGGTTTTCTGTTCAGCAAAAAGGGAATTGAAGTTGACCCAGCCAAAGCAAAGGCTATCATTGATATGCCACCCCCGAAGAATCTCAAAGAACTACGTAGCCTTCAAGGACGTATGCAGTCAATCCGGCGATTCATTTCCAATTTGGCGATGAGATGTGAGCCCTTCAACCACTTACTCAGAAAAGGAGTGAAGTTCGAATGGGGGCCAGAATGCCGGCAATCGTTCGATCGAATCAAGAAGTATCTTCTTAATCCTCCCATCCTGAAGCCGTCAGAATTGGGAAAACCTCTTTTATTATACATCTCAGTTAATCAAGTCGCATGCGGTGGATTCTTGGCGCAATACAAAGAAGGCAGCCTGATAGAACACGCCATTTATTACGTGAGTAAGACTTTCATAGATTATGAAAAGAGATACTCTCAAATAGAGAAGACCTGCCTAGCTCTGGTATGGATGTGTCAGAAGCTAAGACACTACCTGTTGGCATCAGAGGTCAAAATCCTGTCTAAACTTAATCCCCTCAAATACATCTTAGAGCAGCCTTTCCTCAGCGGACGAGTCGCAAAATGGCAAGTCTTACTGATGCAGTATGACTTAGAATATGTCTCGCAGCAATCAATCAATGGCCAAGCAATTGCAGATCAATTGGCGGATTTTCCTCTGGCCGAAGAAGTGAAAGCCGAAGATGACTACCCTGATGAGCAGATTTGCAATATCCAGCAATTTCCAGTCTGGAATTTATTTTTCGATGGTTCTAAGAATATGGCGGGAATAGGCATCGGAATCCTATTAATCACTCCAGAAAAAGAAATGATTCCGTTTTCTCTCAAGTTAGATTTTCAATGTACCCACAATATGGCTGAATATGAAGCTCTGATTCAAGGTCTAAGGATTCTATTAGACTTCAATGTCAAGAGAGTACATGTCTATGGTGACTCATTACTTGTTGTCAATCAAGTTCGAGCTGAATGGCAGGTCAAAGATCAGAAGTTATTTCCCTATCAGAAAATTGTTTCAGCGCTTGTCTGCAATTTTGAAGAATTTCAGTTATTCCACATCAAGAGAGATTTCAATCAAGTGGCCGATAGCCTAGCCAGTTTAGGCTCCATTATGACATTCAGAAATGGAGAATCTTGTCGCTCTTTTGAAATTGGCAGACTTGACCAATCTGCTTTCATTCTAGCGGAACAGGTAAACCAGGCTGAGCAAAGGAAGAAGCCTTGGTATTACAATATCAAAACTTTCATAGAAACTGGTGAATTTCCTCCAGAACTCTCAAAGAAAGAGCAACGAGCAATCCAGCGTGTGTCCACTCGATATTTCATTTTGGCCAATGTCCTCTATCGTCGAGGTTTCAGTTCAGAGTATTCCAGATGTTTAGATGAAGATGAAGCCAAAGAAGTCGTGCGAGAAGCACACGAAGGCATTTGTGGCGGCCACGTCGGCTACCAAACCCTTGTCAAGCAAATCATAAGAGCAGGGTACTACTGGAAGACTATGCAACAAGACTGTTATCATTATGTGAAGAAGTGTGTACAATGTCAGATACACGCACCTTCTATCCATGCGCCAACAACATATTTACAATCCGTTGTTTCTCCATGGCCGTTCTCCATGTGGGCCTTCAATGTCGTAGGTCCCATCACTCCTTCAGCTTCAAATGGCCACAAATACTTCCTTGCCGCAACAGAATATTTCACCAAGTGGGTAGAAGCCATCAGTCTCCGCACAGTAGAAGGCCGACACGTGGTCTCTTTTATTCACAAGAACATCCTTTGCCGTTTCGGCATCCCACATGACATTGTGTCAGACAATGGCAGTCATTTCAAGAATGAAAAGATGAAGACATTCTGCTCAAAATTCAAGATCTATCACCATTTTTCCGCTCCATATTATCCTCAAGGGAATGGTCAGACAGAGGCCACCAACAAGATTTTAATTCGTATCTTGGAGCGAATTGTGGAAACAGGCCGTGACTGGCATGAGAAGATCCACGATGCACTATGGGCCTATCGGACCACCATTCGTACACCAACGAATGCTACCCCATCAGAACTGGTCTATGGAACAGAAGTAGTATTGCCGCTACATGTTCAGAAGCCCGCTTTGAAATTTGCTTCACTTCTGCAATTACCTCTTGATCAATACCAGCAGCAGCGACTAGTGCAACTAGACTTACTCGACGAAAGAAGGCTAAAAGCAGCAGAGCATGCTCAATCCTATCGTCAGAGAGTAGCCAGGCAATATGAGAAATCTATCATCGAAAGAAGATTCAAAGTCAATGATTTAGTACTTCGATCCACAGCTTATCTCAAGCATCGTCCCGGCGGCAAATGGTCGCCAAATTGGGAAGGTCCCTATGTTGTCAAAGAAGCATTACCCCGCAACTCATATCGGCTCATCAATGCCGATGGGGTAGAATTGCCAGATCCTATTAATGCTCGACACTTGAAAAAGTTTTATACTTGAAACATTTATTCTCCTCTTGTAATTCTTCCTATTTTCTTCAAATAATGATCAAACTTTCTTTCTCAGTTACACTGGGGCATTTTTAAAGTTTTGCTTTGTATGTAGGCAGGATAAACAAATTCCTCATTTCACGCACTTGTGCATTCATGTGCATCAATTCATATTCAGTTGCATCCAACTGCATTAACAACAATCTGGTCAGTATTGGGATTTCAACAAACAATCCCATCACAATTCCTAATGATTCAAAATTGAAAGGTCATCATCCAGACTGAACCAAAACCCAGCACTCGAACTGGTATTATTTCAAAATCCAGTATTCAAACTGGTACATTTTCAAAATCCCAACTTTTCAGAAAACCGAGTTTCGACTCGGGTTTTTTTTATTCAAATCATTTTCTTTTGTTGATCCGAGTTCCGACTCGTGATCTCTATACCTTGTTTGAGCCCTGACTCGAGCTCTTTATTTTCCTTTGTTGATCCGAGTTTTGACTCGTGATCTCATTACCTTACTCGGACCCTGAATCGAGTTCATCATTTTCTTTGGTTGATCCGGGTTCCAACTCGAGATCTCTTTATCTTATCCAAGCTCTAATTCAAGCACTTCATTTTCCTTTGTTGATCCGGGTTCTGACTCGTGATCTCATTATCTTATTTGAGCTCTGATTCGAGCTCTTTATTTTCCTTTGTTGATCCGGGTTCCGACTCGAGATCTCTTTGAGCTTGTCATTCTCTTTTGTTGGTCCGGGTTCCGACTCGAGATCCCTTTATGCCTTTGAGCTCAGATTCGAGCTCTTTATTGTCATTTGTTGATCCGGGTTCCGACTCGAGATCTCCCTATTCATTTTGAGCTCTAACTTGAGCTCTTCATTTTCATTTGTTGGTCCGGGTTCCGACTCGTGATCTCTTTACATCAGTCGAGCTCTGATTCAAGCTCTTCATTTTCTTTTGTTGATCCGGGTTCCGACTCGTGATCTCTGTATTTTATTCGAGCTTTGACTCGAACTCATTATTCTCCTTTGTTCATCCAAGTCATTTCAATCATCAGAGTCTGTCAATTGCTCAAAATTTGATATTTTGCCCTCCAAATTCCAATTTAAATCTTCAAATCAGGCAATTCTCGAATTTCGACCTCCGGATCACCCAATCTCCAATTCTCAATTTCAATTATCAATTTCCTATTTTCGACCTTCGGGTCACCCAATTTCCAAATTTCGACCTTCGGGTCACTCAATTCACAATTTCGACCTTTTGGTCAACCAATTCTCAAATTCGATCGTCAGGTCATCCAATTTAGACCTTCGGGTCATTCAATTTCCAGCAACCAATTTTCCAATTTTCAATTTCGACCTTTGGGTCAATCAATATCAATATCCAATTTCAATCATTTTCTCTTGCGAGAGACCCTTTTAGGGAGAGTTCGAGGGAGCTCGTTCTTTTCGCATGCTATACAATTTGTTCACTTAGCCCCTTTTTAGGGAGAGTTTGAAGGGACTCGCGTCTTTGTGAACCGTTTGCAAAACAATTTCCAATTTCACACAAGGAACCCTTTTTAAGGGAGAGACTCGACGGAGACTCGCTTTTCTTGTGACCCCCCAATTTCATACTAGGCCATTTTTGTCATGAAGGACCCTCTTTGCAGGGAGAGTGTGATGGACTCGTTCCTTTCATGACCCAATTTTCAGACCTCACTATTATCGGCCCCCTTTCCATAAGAGAAGCCTAATATTAGGGAGCTTTGACGAAAGCTCAATTTCTCTTCGAAAGTTCGTTTTGCAAACACCTCCTCTTCAGGGAAAAGAGGAGTATTTCCCAATTCCCATTCAGGTAAGGGCTAAGCTTGAGTCTCTCTTTTTGGGGAAAAAGAGAGGAGAATTTTCGTCACGGATGTGTTGAGCCAGACTTCAGATACTAACTTTCACCAAGGATTTCAAGAAAATTTAGTCAATTTGTCAATCAATTGTTGATTTCAGAATCTTTATTGCACTAATCTCTATCTCAATTTACCTTCAGCATCACTTCCAAAAGAGTGAAGCTTTTGCGAAAAGAGATTCAAAACTCAAATTCTTTCTATTAGCCAACCAAAAGGATGAAGGATAAATCCTCAATATGGCCAGAAAAGAAGATTCAATGTTATTGAAAAGCCGTAGATGATCGATATTGATCGCAGTCAATGGCGCATCTTTAAAGGATATTCTTGTAAGGATGAGGCAGTGGACATATCCTGAGTGCTAGAAAAGAGAGAATTCACCCAAACCCTGTCTCCTCAGAATCACCTAAGCTGCAATTAAATATCCGCAAAAGGGATCTCTCACCTGTCGTCAAGATGAAGGCGAATTAGGCGAGTAGACCCCCGGGGCTAAAGAAGATTCTAAACATCTCCAAGATGACGGAGTTTGTGACGGATCCTTCCAGGGAAGGTCCAAAGCACTGTCAAGATGAAGCCAGATGCGATGAACCCCTCGACAATCCCTAAAAGGTATTTAATTTCAGCTAAAGATCTTCCAACCAATGAGCCAATATCATCAAAATAACCCATAAACCAATATCATCAAAGGAGGATCGAAACATCTCCAAGTTGAAGGAGTTTGTGACGTACCCTTTTCCCAAAAGAGAGAAAGAGGAAAAAGAAAGAGAGAAAAGTCAGAACATCTCCAAAATGAAGGAGAATATAGCCAAAACACCAAAGAGCCAAAAGAGTGCAGAAAGATTATCAAGAGAGAAGCTCTCAGGATATCAAACTGCCAGATCTATCAAGAATCCTCTTTAATCTTGTGAAATTCTATTATCAATACTCTTTCATCAATTGCTTTCATAATATCAAATTCTCTTTCCTGCTCATATCAAGAAAATTGATAACTTCCTTGAAGAAGGTCAATTGCGAGCAATTTGGATTTCAAGTCTCGATTCTACAAAGTGAACCTTGTTTGGAGGTAATGCCTTGGGTAGAAAAGAAAGAATATCTTTGCAACCATATGCAACATTTTCAAATACTTTGGATCAACAACAAAATTCTCAACATTTTGACAATATTTTCTAGCTATCTTGACATGAAGTGAGAACTTGATGCCCGTCTTTGATACATCCTGACACCAATTTTAAATCCCTCTTAAGGACTTGATTCCTTCCCTTCTTTGAGAGCATGAACTCTCAGAATTGCACACTTCCCTGTGTCCCCACTGTCCCACCATAGACAGTCCCATTTCGGTTCGAGGTCGAACCACCAATCATTTCCCGCAAAAGGCAATTTCAAAAGCTGATTTTAGTCCCAGCAATGAGACGCCCAAAATCAATCCCTTTTCAAGCTTTAGGGACCCCATTTTCCTTCCTTTTGCAAAAACCCTATTGGATTTATTGTGCAAAATCCAAAGGTTCCATCATGGTCTCTTCCTTTGAGGATTTCATTCATTTTCCGCCCGATTAGGATAAGGGTATAAACCTGAGCCTCCATCGACGAGGTATTCCATTTTCCGCCCGATCAGGATAAGGGTACAAACCTGAGCCTCCATCGACGAGGTATTTCATTTTCCGCCCGATCAGGATAAGGGTACAAACCTGAGCCTCAATCAAAGAGGTATTTCATTTTCCGCTCGATCAGGTTAAGGGTACAAACCTGAGTCTCATGTTATGAGATATTCCATCCCCAATCAGGTTAAGGGCCAAACCTGAGCTTCGTTCCATACGAGATATTTCTGTCCCATCCAGGTTAAGGGCATAAAACCTGAATTTCGCTCTCACAGAGTGAGTCTTTTCTCTCCATTCTTCGCTTCATATCTACCATCTTCCTCGGGCTAATTTCTTCACACCTAGTCAGATCCTTCTAACTGGGGCATTTTTTTATGTATAGCCCAAATTTGGTGTGTTTTTCTTTGCCACTAAGCTCGGCCAAGAGCCGGCTTAGTAGCAAAGAGGGGCATCTGTAAACACCCCAAATTTTCACTCACCTCCCCGACAGTTCCACCAAGCATCATCATTCAACCTCTGGGATCGCCAGAGGGCAAAATGGTCATTTTCTGAGCATGGAACCTGCAAAATTTCAGATTGCATCTACAACTCTCAATTTTTCTCTATTTTTATCTCAGATGTTCAAAATTTTACTCCTGACAGGAGACAGACATCTCCAAAGTCTTGGTTCAAGATTCTATTGCATAAGACATGACATTGCATATCATTGCATGAGCATTTCAAATCACTGCACTGCACAACATGTCATTTCGAGGTCCAGAACTCTTGATTTCAAAATTTTCAATCCAGATTAGAATTTCAACTCTTTTCAAAATTGATTTCAAAACCCTGGGTCTTCAAAATTATCAATTCTTCCCATTTTACCCCCAGGACTCTGAATTTCAAAATATTTTCTCAAGAAAACGATCTGGATAGTTTTCAATATGGATTTCAGCCACTTCACCTCAGATTTTGCCCTTTTGACAATTTCAAATATCTTCCTTTTACAAAATTGCCCTACAGGGGCCAACTCTTTCCAAAAATTCCTGTTTTACCAATTAGTCCAGATTTTATGAAAATTCCAAAAAGAAGTTGTTGTTTTATCCTTATTTCAGTAAAGAAACAATGTGGGACCCACACTGAGGTGGTGTCACACAAGCTTTTCTTTTGAAAATTTGAATTTTGAAAAACCCAAAAATATAGGAGCCTTGTCCCCTGGATTGGTGCCACTTGTCTTTTCTCTCTCCTCCCATTTCCATGCCAAGTGTCAGTGTGGGGCTACCCTAAGAAGCCGCCACATGTCATCCCATTTATCTGCCATGTGTCACCCTATCCATCCTGCGCCATGTGTCATTCCAAGATTACCAGGAGATGCCAAGTGTCATAGGTTGTCCTGTCTAGAAAAAGTGGAGCTTGTCTCCTCTGAGGTGGCGCCACTTGAAGTGTGTCTCCTGCAGGGGACACGTGTCAACCTCTCCCTCCTTCTAGAAAAGTAGCCTGACACATGTCTCTCCCTACTTTTCTCAGAAAAGTAGGAGACACGTGTCACTCCTAGATTCCTCCAGAAAAGGTAGGCTTGTCTCCTCTGAGGTGGCGCCATTTGGAGTGTGTCTCCTGCAGAGGACACATGTCAATCTCTCATTTCCTCAGAAAAAGCAAATGCCATGTGTCATCCTCTACTCTTTTCAGAAAAAGCAGGTGACATGTGTCATTCTCTGCTCTTCTCAGAAAAAGTAGATGCCATGTGTCATTTCCTGTTCTCTTCAGAAAGCTAGAATTCAAATATTCAAATCTCCTCATAGGTGGCGCAGATCCTGAACTTCACCTTTTCCATGTTGTCTGAGATGGCGCCACATGGCTTGGCCCTCCTTCTCTCCCCTCTGCCACGTGTCATTCTCTGCTTCTTTCAGAAAAAGCAGGTGACACATGTCTCCTTCTACCTCCTTCAGAAAAAGTAGAGGACACATGTCTTCTCCCTACTTTTTTCAGAAAAGTAGGAGACACATGTCACTCCTGGCTTTCTTCAGAAAAAGCAAACCATTCAAAAATTCAAACAAGGCCTAGGTGGCGCAAATTCTGAGCTCTGATTTTTCCAGATGGCCTATGAGGGCGCCACATGTCCCTTGCCTATCCCTCCTGCCACATGGCATTGTAGGAGCCACCCTGAGGTGGCGCCACATGTCCACCCCCCATTCCTCCAGGGCCAACCTCCATTTAAAATTCAAATCCCCCATGAGATGGCGCCATCTGAAGAACCTCCTCCAGCAGGTTGACACTTGTCAGGTATGGAACCATCCTAGACTGCCACATGTCCAGATCTCTTTTCATCAGAAAAAGTAGAATTCAAACTCCTCTGAGGTGGCGCCTTCTGAGCCCACTGCACTGTTCTTCTGACATGTGTCAAACACCTTTTGAGGTGGCACCATTCTAGAGCTCCCACTTGGCTTCATTTTCATTTTTATTTTATTTTTAATAAGAGCAGCCCACCATGAGGTGGCGCCACCTGAGGACTCCCTACAAAAGGTGATTTTGAAATTCAAACTCCAAGAGAGCACCCTCTGAGGTGGCGCCATCTGGGAGCTTCCTGCAGAGAAAATCAAGCAAACCAAATTTTGAAAAATTTCAAATCCTGCTGAGGTGTCTCACCCACAAAATTCTCATTTTTTATTTTCTCAAAAATCAAAATAGCACCCCTGAGATGGCGCCACATGGAGGGCTCAGATTGAGCCTGTTTGAAATTCGAATTTTTTTCAGAAAGTTTATAAAAACAAGGCTCCACGCCCAGCAGGAGGAAGACCATTTTTTTGAGAGAAGACCATCTTTTGAGAACTCTTGTTGGACTTGAAAATTCGACCTATCCTCTTGAGAATCCGATTTTTGCACTTTGGAATTCACGCCCCCTGTGGCTCAGTGAAGAAGACGGTGGGTCGATTTTGGTGAACCATCTGAAGCCCGGAGCGAAGGACGAACGAAGCTCGTGATAGTCGCCCCTTTCAAGAGCTCCTACGCTGCCTAACAAAGCATGGTGCACCTCTTTTTCGCTTGATTTGATGCCATAGTTCGATTCGAGAGTCGTTTGAAGAAAGAGCTCATTCGAGAGATGGATTGAGCGATTCTCATAAAACGACATAAATAAAAATACTCAATTCTGCTTCTTTGATGATTTTTAACATTCATGCATTTATCTAGGTTTAATTTGCATTTTATTTCATTCATTTAGCACATTTCATGAATTAATTAGGATTAATTTAGCATTTATTTCAATTCTGCTCATTTTCAGTAGGTCTCTGTTTTTGTCAGTCAGTCCACACGTCATTTCATGCATTTATTTTTTATTAAAAATCTCAAAAAAATCACGGAATGCGCCCTTAGGTGTCCCTAGAATTGTGCCAAAAATTCGAAGGCATTTGAATTTGTTTACTTTGGTAAACATTCAAAATGGCAAGTCGGGTTTTGTTACCCGGAAGGCATTTTGAAAATCATTTGTCGATTTGTAAAATCGAGATCTCCATCATGGGATATTTGATTTTCGATCCAAAAGATGTTCTGAACTCAAGAGAATGTCTAGTTTTTAACCTGATTTTGCTCAGATTTTTATGAGTTTTTGTATGTCTGACAAAAATCCGAGAGTTCGGGACACGTGTCAGAGCCTGATTTGGGCCTCTGAGATCTTGGATCGACTTAGGGCTATGGTTTTTCTTTGTGTGTTGCTCAAAATCCAAAACTGTAAAAAGTGAAAGTTATGTCTAAGATGTCCTCTGTTTGCATCTGAAAGCCTGTGATTTTTAGAACAGTGTTGATACCTGCTTCGAATTTTTATTGTCAGTCCTCTGTTTGGTCACATTGGTCTGTTCTGTCAACTTAGGAACACAAAGTTATATTTTTATCCATGTTTCTGTTGATCAAATGCCGAAGTCATGAACATGAAAGTTGTTCAGGTAGGTGTCTGAGTATCTCTGATTAATTTCATAAATTTTCATGGCTGTTGTATATTTTTTTAGCATTTTACATCAGATTAGGGTGATTTTTACCTCTGTCAGAACTAAATCTCTGTTATTGAACTCACCATGGCTCAAATCCCGAGGCTGTAAAAACCAAAAATGTTACATTTCGGGTCCTTTAACAGTCTGAAAAATATCAAAAGTTTTCATGGTGTAAATCTTGCATTATCATATTAAGCATTGCATTTGGTTCGGATCCATAGGCAAAATCCACAATTTTAGGATTTTCTTTAAATTTTAGCATTTAAATCATATCATTTCATAATTTTAGCATTCTAGGCTATTTATCAAAGTAAGCAGATGCTTCATACCGAATTTGCTGCAATTTGGAATCCATTTGAGGTTCGGATTAGCCATAATACCAAAGCAGGGTCCCGCAGGACCCGGATCCAAGTGAAAAACAAGCGAAATTTGTTATTTTGGATAAATTGCAAAATGTCAAATTCTGATTTTACAGTCCTAATGTGTTTAGCAGCATGTCATCATGTCTCTTACTGCATTTCATCATCATTTGATTCAATTTGAATTTCGAAATCTCAATTTTACCAAGTTTTCCTTCAAAAAACCCTAATTTTAAAGGTATAACTTTGATTTTAGGGGTATTTTGGTCATTTTAACCCCATTTCCGAATTTCAAACTATTTTCTACTGAATTTCTTGCATTTTCATCATTTCAAATATCAAGGAAGCATGAGAATAGGGTTTAGATCCAATTAAATCCAATAATTTCATAATATTATTGGAAAAGCTTGGAAAAACCCACATATTTGAGCTAACCTTATTTCAAGTTTGTCAGGGATATTCAAAAGAAGGGGCTGAAGTCTGCAATTTCCTTTTATTTCATTTATTTAGTGATGTAATAATGTAAATTTTGGAATAAGATATTTAATTTCCTGCTTAGACTAGGATGCATATCATATAGTTTGAATTTATGCAATATCCTGCTTATATGATTCATGCATTGTTATTTCAAAGGCACTATGGATGTTCACGAATGACACGTGCACCAACTCTTAGGGAGTTGATGAACTCGGTGGAATCCATATTTACGGCCCTAGTCGGAATATGGACGAGACCCAGATCCATCATCTTTCTACTAGTCACATTGAGCCTACACTCTTAGGCTATCTTAAAATGCACATCATATTTCCAAAGTTTTCAAAATCATGTGCATTAAATCAAATAAACCCTGAACATATTCATGGCCACAGTCAGAATATGTGAAGGATTTACTTTGACTTAATACACATTTTTCCAACAAATTTTCTTAGAAAATCTTTCAAAGTGCATTCATTCACTCATATCATTGGCATCATGAAATCATTGGTTTTCTCATGATTTTCTTAAGAAAGTGGCATTCTTAAGAAATCGATTTCTCAAGAAACTCTAAGAATTTTCCAAAATCGGCTTTCCCCAAGTCAAGTTTTTCACAGTTTTCCTTGGAAAATGTTATTTTCTTAAGAGCTTCAAAGGAGTTTTTCAATATTTCTCCAAGATCAAAAAGCGATTTCCAAGTATTTCAAAGGTAAAATTCTCAGGATTTTGATTCCCAAGTTTTGAATTTCCTTCTCCAATGAGTTTTCCTATAAATTTTCCATCATTTTCCTAAGAAAACTCTCAAAGTCCAAGTTTTCCTAAGAAGTGTTTCCCTTTTCAAAGGTTCACCCTTTTCTCAAGAATCACTTCCATTATCCCAGGATTTTCAACCATTCATGATTTTCCCACAACTTCATGAACTTTCCCGTGATTTCAAAAACCCTTTTTCACATGAGTTTTCCTGAGAAAATGACTTTCAGCTTTTTCCTGAGAGAATCTTTTCAACTCCAAATATTTTCCAAGCATACATCATGTTTTCCCAAGCTGCATTTTCCCAAAACCTCATAGCACATGCCTGAATTCTCTGTGCATTTAGGATAGAACATAACTTCAATAATTTCGCTAAGTCAAGCACAATTTTGGTCCTTGGTTCGATTACCCCTGTTAAAGGCGGCAGGAACGGTCGAACCTCGTACCGATAGGTCGAGCCCCATCCCATGGATTTTCCCGCAATTTTCAAAACGGAGGCGAGTATTTCAAAACATTTTCCAAAATCTGGTCAAGTTTGAAGCGCGGAAGCATTTTCTCCCTCTCTCTTCCGAAGGAAGGGAAGACGGGGGAAAAATTTCGCGACGATAACAGCAGGGGGCTCTGCCCCCCTGCCTCTTGCATTGTGCCGGCAGGGGGCGAGGCCCCCCTGCCTCCTGCATTGTGCCAGCAGGGGGCGAAGCCCCCTGCTTTCCTGTTTTCAGGCAGGGGCTTGCCCCCTGCATTTCGGTGTTTGCTCTCCGGCAAGGGGCTTTGCCCCCTTGCCTTGTTCTTGCTGCCGACAGGGGGCTGCGCCCCTATCTCGTGCTTTGGCAGGAAGTGTTTCCCCCTGCCTTGTTGCGGCAGGAGTGGCGGGGAGCCTTTGCTCCCTCCCCTGCCTTTTTCTTTGTGTCTGGCAGACAGGGAGCTTCTGCTCCCTGCCTCTGCTGCTGTTGCCAAGCAGAGCTGAGGCCCCTGCCTCTGGCACCCTTGTCTGCAGGATGCAGAAGCTCCTGCCTCTGCCTCCTGCAGGCAAGAGACCTTGTTGCTTGTGTATATTCAGCATATACTAACGTTCTAAGCTCTCCAGGTTGAACGGTGGATCCAGCTCGCCCTCTGTGGCTCGAGCTCTTGTTTGCCTACGCTGCATGTGTACGAGGACCCGCAACCCCTTAAGGTAGGGGATTCTTGCGTGAAAGGACAATGAACTGATAAATGCTAAAATAAGAAAGATAACTAAAAGAGGTCGATATATGTATACATATAATGTATATATGTAGGTATTTACCTTCAAGGACGCGGTTTCGCGATCCTTGTCCTCTTTACTTTCCTGCACTTTCCTTTCTGTCGCTGCCGCGCTATATGTGCCTAGGCTTTCCATTCTGTCTTTACATTTCATGTCTTTTAATTCAAGGACGCGGTTTCGCGATTCTTGTCCTCTTTACTTTCTCGCACTTTACTTTCCTGCTGCCTCGCGCTTTGCGCCCTGGCATTTACTTGCTTATGTTGGCCTTGTTCTCCAGGATGCCTGGTCCTCCTTTACGTTCTTGGACTTTACTTCCTGCATTTACTTGTTGCCCCGCGCTTTATGCGCCATGGCTTTGCTTCTGCTTTACTCTCCGTACTTTACTTTCCTGTGTTGTCGTACTTGCTCTTGCACTTGCCTTTTGCTTGTGTTTGTCCTTACCTTGACGTTGCTCTGCATGCATGTATTCTTATCTTTGTCGTATGCTTCTTTACTTGTTTACGCTTATCGATCTATCGAGGTGCAACCCCATACCTCGTGAGCCGTCCTTTACACATGCGTAGTCAGTATAGGATCTCATACCTCACGAGTTGCTTACGTAGTTGCCTGCTTGTGCGCCACAATGATCGAGGTACGATCATCATACCTCGTGAGTAGCTCTAGCGTTCTACCCTCGCGGTGCAGCTCCGTCCAACGAGTCTTGCCCCTCGTTTTGCCTTTGTATTAGTATGTGCATGAGTTTGCTTCTTGTCAGCTTGCACTCCCTGAGTGCAGCTTCGAATGTATAGTGTATATCGTTACACTTGTCGTACTGGTCACGACACACACTTATGCACTTCGGTTCTCCAAAGACATCGTCTTAAGTGCAAACCTATTTTCAAGATGTATGGCTTGTAAAGCATAGGTAGCGGTCGGACCTCCCAAATCGATGTATTTGGGTTAGATGTGAACAACCTTAGTTTGCCTATTCGATACGACTTAGATTACCTTGTTTAGGATCCTGTGCACGAGTAGGGCGGGGATCCTAGCGAGGTACTTGCGCCATCACTAGATCGGCGTTACCTCACCTCTGATACGAGACCTAGTTTCTAGGCTTTCTAGTTCAACCATGTTTGTAGCGCCTTCCTTCGTGAAGGTATTGTTGGATCTCTTACGAGGGATCCATGTTCCTCCTCTAGTAGTTGTACCCTTAGTCACGTACGATATGTTTGGACTACGAAGAGCAGGATGAGAGGTCTATAGTAACCTCTAAGCGTGTTTTGACACATTAAGCTAATCCTGTTATGTTGATTTTCGCCTAATAGGCAGATTGCTCGCGATTGTCTAAAGGACCCGATCACGATCAGCTGGAACTAGAATGAGTTCACTGCGGGCTTCTATAAAGTAGAAGCATTGGGATTTCCTGGCAGAGATCCATACCCCTCTCATCGTGGTTGTACTTTTGAACAGGTACGTTGCATACTACGATGAGTAGGATGAGAGGCCTATGTCTGCCTCGAACATGCAATGGCATGTGTTTGAGATCACAAGAGTGGTGTTTCTACCCTCACTATGGATTGACCCCTTTCATCATTTGAATAGGTACGATGCGTATTGCGGTGAGTAAGATGTGAATTGTGTGCTTGCCTCGAACGCGCAATGGCGCGTATAACTCACCTAAATAATAATCATGCGCCTTCACAGGCAAGATGCTCGATTGGGTTGAAAGACCAAAGCATGAGAATGAGACGGCGGTTAAGTAACCCTCCGTCGTGCTCATTCGGGAGGGTTCATCAAGAGAGAGTATGGATGGTACAAAACTCCGATGGACAGTCTTTAATGGCAATCTCGGGCAAAGATCCGACCTTCCCCAGTCATCGGAGGTTAGGGGAAATCCTTTGGGCCACTTCTGCAGAAGTACGGATGCGCATCCATTGGGCCTTTGTTTGCCTTTGGGGATTTACTCTCTTGGTCACAGACTGTCCCCTTAGGAAGCGGACTCAGTCAGTCATTCGAGGTATAATAAAATACATAGCATAATGGACCCTCGAATCGATCTCGATTGTTTCTACGTTTTGCCTTGTGCGTACCCACAACGGCCTGCTCAGTAATGAGACAAGATATAACTTATACACATGATCATGAGATATGCATGTTGTGACGTGCATTGATTGCTTGTTTGTTAGCTCGGTAGTTTGGTATGCTACTCGTTGAGCTGTGTACGCCTGTCGAGGCGTTACCCTTGTTGGTTGATCTGCTTACGCAATTCCCTGCTTAGTAATAACTAGCTTCTCATACTAGTTGATTGCTTATCCTGTGTAGCTTATGTATTGCTTATGATGCAATAGCTTGTGCATCACGATTAATGTAATCACTTGTCGATGGACTGAGCCATCCTATGGTACTTGTATATGTATTACGAGTGTTGTTATGAATACCTGTCTTATGCAATTGCTTTGCTTGACTGGTGAATAGAGTTAGTTACTCTTCACCTGTTATATCTGTGAGATTGCTATAGTTGTTTGTTTAGCTCTATAATCATCCTTGCTCTTATACGTAGCGGTTTGCCTTACTAGAGCTTTGCTTACTCCACAACACTTTTGATTAGATCTGCTAGTCTTGCTTGTTCCTGCTTGAGCTAGCGTTTATCTTGCTTATTGAAGCCTTTGCTCTTTCTTGTCCTTTGCATCCCTACTAGTCTGTTGTGAGACTGACCCATTTTCATGGGCAGGTGGTGAACAGGTTGGAACAGCTTGCGATGGCATGATGACGCGATGCATTCAAGGCAATGCCCTTTCCTGACGTTGCGCTCCTGGGGACTCTTCTGATAGATGTGGTATAAGGTTTTCTTGAAAGCATCTCTTTTGATTAGAACTTTGGATTTCTAAAACTGTATTACCAAAATGTGGTTCTTCTTTTCATTTCAATAAAATATATATTTAAATTGCAAATCGGTTTGTAAGGGGAAATCTGCTTTTGGTTGTAATGTGCCTGAGGTCTAGGGACTTGCTGTTTTGAACCTGATCTTCCGCTGAACTTCTGTTTTAAACTCTGATAAATGATTGATTTTAAAGCTTTCAACCTTTTTCATAAAAGGTTTCAAGTCCAGGGGTTTGGGGCGTTACAGCTTTGCACCATTGTGCGTACTTGTGATTGTTGCAAAATTTTTCCTCCTTTTTAGGAAGAGAACTCTCGCATGGTCCACTTGACCTTTTGAAAAAAAATTGAAATAGTACTCGCCTCCATTTTTAGAAAATACAGGAAAATGGAGAGACAAGGCTTGCTCATCGGTACGAGGTTCAATCGTTTCTGGCGCCTTTACTAGGGGTAATCGAACCAAGGATCGAATTTATACATTTACTTTGCTCAAATTGAGTCTTAGAAATGCACATAGAATCATGCTTGTGCTATGAATTTGAATTTGAAAGTATGTATGATTTTAGAAATACTTCAAAAAATTGGATTTTCCAAGTGTTTTTGAAATGAATTTGAAGATATATTTGGAAAAGTTGTTTGGAAATGACTCGAAATGATTTAGAAATTGATCTGAAATCACTTAGAATTATTTTAAAATTACAACTTGAAATTGATTTTAAAATCGAAATTGAAAGTTTTTGAAATTGCAAATGAAGTTGAAAGTTAAACATTGAAATTGAATTTGAGTTTGAATTGAAAAGTTGAAATTTGAATTTTGAAATTGAAGTTGAAATCGAAATTGGAGTTTGAAAATTGAGTTTGATTCTGAAATGGAATTTGAAATAGGAATATGAGTTTTGAAATTGAAATTTTGAATTGATTTTGAAATTGGAATTGATTTTTGAAATCAGAATTGAGTTTAGAAATCAATTTTTAAAATTGAATTTGGAATTTAAAATTGAAATTGAAAGTCAGAATTTAGAATTAAAATTAAATTTTGAATTTTAAAACTTAAAATTGAAGACATGGAATTGAAAAATGTAATTGAATTTGAAAGTTAAATTGAAAGCTTAAAAATCAAAATTGAAATTTTAAAATGAAATTGGAATTTAGAATTGGAGAATTCAAATGGAATTTGAAATTTAGTTTGGAATTAAACTTTAAATTGAGAATTGAATTTTGAAATTAAAATTGAATTCTAAAATTGAAATGGAATTTTGAAATCAAAATTTGAAAGGGGAAATTTAAAATTGAAAACTTGGAATTGAAATGAAATGTGAAATTAAAATTGAAATTTGTAAAATGGAAAAAAAGAATTGATATTTGAAATAAAAATCAAAATTTGGAAATTGAAAATAGAAATTTGAAATTTGAAATAGGATTTAAAATTGAATGAAATAAAAAAAGATAACTTTGAATTTGATAATGGAAATCAAAAATGACTTTGAAATTTGTTCTTGAAATTTATTTCAAAAATCACTTAGAAAATTGAAGATTACTTGAATAATTTTAAAAAAAATGGAAAATAATGATGCAATTCTATCTTAAATGATGAATATTCTTTTTTTTTAATATTTTTTTGAATTTTAAAGAAAATTCTATACTTTATAGAATTAAAAAAAGATTAATTTTCATATATTCATGACTATGACCACGAATATACTTTAAATTAATCTTTATTAAAATTATAATAAAGAAAGAAAATAGATTTGTGTGCCTTTATAGAATTTAAAACAAGATTAATTTTTATATTTTCATGACTTTGACCACAAATATACTTTAAATTAATCTTTATTTAAATTCGAATAAAGTAAGAAAAGAGAATTAATTTTAAAAAAAGAAAATGATGTTTTTTGAAATTGACCTAAGAGTGTTGGTTGAATTTTTATTTAATAAAGAATAATAATTTTAAGTATTATTTGTATCCCGACTATGGCCGTAAATATGAACTTTACTTAGTTTTATTTATCCTTTATTAAATAATGCACATGTCATTCGTGTTTCCATAGTGTATTTAAAATAAAATATAAAAAATTCAATAATTAATTATGAGAAATTAAAATTAATCTATATGCTTATTCATTCTAAACTAAGTATAAAGTAAATTTCTCATTAATAGATTTATTACAACCTTTGAATTAATTACAATAATTAAAAAAGAAAATAAAGAATAGAAATTTCTGCAAAATTAACAAACATGTTAAAAATAAATGTAGGCATTTATGAATTTTCTTTAATTATTGAAAAATTAAAGAAAATGTCCAAATTAGCCTTTTATGCCCCCAAAAAATAAAGAAAAACTAGAAATAAATGCAAATGATGCATGGCCTTTTCAAAAGCATTTTGAAAGTATATTTTGGAGTTTCAAATTTTCAAAATTAAGTTTTTAAAATAAGTAAATCCACATTAACATTTGAATTTAAAATGAATTTAATCTTAAAATTGAGTTTTTTATGAAAGTATATTGAAACTGATTGAAATAAAAGGCAAATAAACTCCAAAATTTGTTTAAAATGAAGTTAAGGCATTATAGATTGATAAAAGATATTTTTAATTCATAAAATACATGAATTATATTTTAAAATTGAATTTAAAAGTGTTAAAATGCCTAATTTAACTTCATTTTAACAAAATAATGCCTTTTATAAAATTGATTTTAAAAAATACAATGGATGAAGGGCCAAATGACCTTATAAATTTATAAAAATTGATGTGTAACAACCTTAAAAGTATTCTAGAATCGAAAAATGCAGAAAAACGATTAGAGAAAAACCCAAATTTGGGTTTTTTATCTAATCAAAACAAGATTTTTCAAAATCAGGATATGCAAACTGACCCTGCCAGAGTCTTTCGAATAAATAAAAGTCTAAAACAACTCAAATTGATCTGCAATTGAATCCATGGATTTCTAACTCATCAGGAAAATGTTTGCTTTTTACAGATCTTAAAAATCATTTTTAAAACCTGAGTTATGATTGAAACAACAGAGCCTAGTTTTTAAAAACAGAGAATTGGATTTTTAACAAACAAGTTTCTGTAATTTTGGTGTTTCAGAAACTAAACCGACTTAATTTCTTCCAATTTTATGGGAGAAGTTGCTCAATTCAACCATAAAATATCTTTAATTTACAAAATTAGAAAATCAATTCTGGTTTGTAAATGGTGACTTCAGGAAGTCACTGTTATATCATAGGAATTGCACTTGTTACAAAAATTAAAATTTTGTAACCAGTCCTAGTTTTTAGCAGAATTAGAATATCAAATGAATATAAAAGTTTATGAAATTTAACATGAATAAACTAGATAAAAAATTTAAAAAAAAACCCTTTTTACAGATTTCAAAAATAATTTTTCATTAGAGAGGACACATCTAAACAAGTTGAGATAAAATTTAAGAAATGCTTAATAAGGCAAAATGATAGGGTTATGAGTTTTGATCAGAATCAAATATGAAAATTCTATAGAAGTTGATAAAAATTTGCAGAGATAAACTATACATATAGAGAAAAAATATCCAATTTACAGATCTATAAAATGATCTTCCATTGAGGAGATCCAATCTAAGCAAGTTGGTTCAAAACCTGTGAAAGAAAATCGATAGGGTTCTGGTTTTTTTATCTAAATGGTCAATGAAAAGAAAATGAAAATTGTCATTAAAAAACTAGATATTCTAACAAAGAATTTATTTTTTACAAATTTGAAAAATAATATCCCATTGGGAAGATATGAATGCAACAAGTCGATCGTGGGTTTGAGCAATGCCTGGGATTGCAAACAGACAGGGTCTCAACTTAAAATATAAAAGAAATAAACATTCTCTATAGAAATGATTGAAAATTTATAGAGATTAAATAGACATTAAGATGAAGAATTTTTTTTTTACATATCTAAAAAATGATCTCCCATTAGGGAGATATGACTTTGACAAAATGGGCTAAAAACTGGACTATAAAAGTGATACAATATAATAGGGTTACAACTTTCAACTAAAATCAGACATGAAAATACCATAGAAATT
Organism: Nuphar pumila; assembly: GCF_984573655.1. Classification (NCBI taxonomy): domain Eukaryota; kingdom Viridiplantae; phylum Streptophyta; class Magnoliopsida; order Nymphaeales; family Nymphaeaceae; genus Nuphar; species Nuphar pumila. Next base: position 94,551,649 of record NC_143253.1, read on the forward strand.
GATGACAATTCATGTGGAGAAACTAGATTCAATGATGGAGACATTCCTTTTTACAGATTAGAGAGATCATCTCTGGTTAGGGAGAAATCACTCCAACAAGTTGGTCTAATTTTGGGTTAAATCCCGACAAGGCCAAATGACAAGGTCCGAATCCTGTTTTTTAAGAGAGGGCAAATCAACTCAAATTGATCTGATTTTTTTGTGGAGATTCCGAAGATATATAAAGAAAGGTGGAGTAAAAAAATCAGATTAAAATAAGACCTAATTGTATGCAAATTGATGAAATAAAAAATGAATCAGAATAGAAAATAACATCTAAACATGATTAAGTGGAATATAACCTCATCAATGAATTGATCCAAGGATCAAACATGAGATCTATCATTTCAAATCATGAATGATGGTTAAAATGATGCAAAAACAGAATTAAATCATCTAAAAATAAAATTGAAATCATTGGGGCATATATTGAAATTGATTTTGCCCATTGAATATGGGATTTGATCTATTGAAGATCAAATCTCAATTCTAAATGGCTAGAATGAAAATACACAAAGTAAATAACAATTTGAATGGATCAAAAGACATAAAAACAAGATTACTACAGAAATAGTGCAAATCTCCATTGCTATTTCATGATATTGAAAGAAAATTGCAAGAAAAGAAGAGAAGAGGGGGGGGGGGGGATTTTAAAGAATTTGCAAAAGAGTAAAAAAAAAAATTATAAGAATGGAGAGAGTGACCGACCTTGAGGGCTGGAGGAGGAGACCTTCTTCTTCACTTCAGCCACAAAACACCAATCAAGGAAAAGAGGTAGAAAGGGCGAGGGTTTCTTCCTTGGGAAACTCGCCCCCCATGGGGGCTATTTATAATGCTAAATGGGGTCATTATGGGTATAGAGATTTAGGATATTTTGGGGGGCCTTAGGGTTGATGCCGCAAAGGGCTCACATGGGGGGTTGGCACCAACCCCATGTGGGTCTTTAAGAAATTTCAAAATGAGCAACAATGCCCTTTTGCAAAAGTTTTTAACACATGGCACCCCCTTGCAAGAGGGTGCCCATGTGTGTCTTTTTTTAGTTTTGTAGATGGGCAAAAAGGGCACTTCATTGAAATTTTGACATATGGCATCACCTTGCAAGTGATGTTCATGTGGGTTTTTAAAAGCAAAAGGGTTTTCAAAGGTATATTCAAAATGATTTTGATTTTAATTTTTGAAAATGCCAAGTGGTGCCCCTTCTTTGAAAATGCATTTTTTATTTTTTATTTTAAAATCAAGATGAAAAGTGAAATAAAATATGAGAAGTAAAAAGAGGATTTTGGTTAAAAAATCCAATTTTGATTTTTGAAATCCAAATTGGGATAAAATCGGATCCAAATTGGATTTTGAGAGATTTTGCAAAAATATTGAACTTGGATTTGAAATTCAAAGATTATTTTTGAAATTGGGATAAAAATTAGATTTTGATTTTGAATTTGAAATCCCCAAATTGATTTTGAATAAGAATTGAATTTCGAAACTAGATCTGGATCCATTTTGATATTTCAAAATCCAGATTGAATTATGAATTGGATCCAGGGTATTTTTCAAAAGGTTTTTACAAAATGATGGATTTGAATTTGAAATCCAAAAATTGATTTTAAAATTAGGATAAAAATTGGATTTTGAAAAGGATTTGGATCCAAAGTTTTGAATAAGATTGGATCTAGATCTCGATTAAAGGAAATTTAGTTTGAAATGGCAATCGAACCTTGAATATGGATTTCTGAAAATTTGAAACGAAAAACCCAAATTCATGATGAGAATTGGTATTTGGGTTTGGATCTTGGATCCAGTTCAGAGAATGAAATTGGATAAGGTCTGAATCAGAATCCAAGAGGTTAAATTGGATCTCAGATGTTATATGAATCTGAATTCAGAAATTGATTCAATTAACCTTCTAAACAAATCAAAAGGTGGATCCAAACTGAAATGGATCCGAAATGATTAATTGGATCCCGGATATCCCATGAGATATTCTAAGTTAAAAAGAATAAATTGGACTCTAGATATAGATTTCTGAATGAATCAGATGAAAAATCTAGGCCCGCGATAAGAATTGGACACCAGATCCAACATTGGATCCAATATCCAAATTGAAATGGATTGAATCTCAGATATTGATAAGATATTAGATGAAGGAATTGATCCGAGTTTGAATTGGTACTTGTCCTAGTTTAGAAATTTATCAAAAATAGTGTCCTGAAGAAATTTGCATTTTTTGGGTTTTTGCCCTGCAGGGGTAGAAACACGGTACTGAACTGGTCTGAACTAATTTAAACTGGGTAGGATTAAAATGAACTGAATCAGAAGTCAGTTATACTCAAGTGAACTAAATTTGAAGCTAGAACACTAGCTCAACCGATTGAAATTAGCTCAATTTGGACTAAATTGAGCTCAAACAAGCTCAAATGAGCTAAAACAAAGGTCTGAGTGACTTTGAATTGGAACTGAGCTATTCAAACTCCTGGTGAACTTAGATTAGACTTACAGGGATGGGATCTAATGGATTTGACTGATTTGGGGACAATTTAGTTAAAATTTGAGCTAAAATGAGCTTATTTCACCTGAAATGAGCTAAATTAGCTGAAATGGCCAAAAATGATCAGAATTTGCTCATCGTAAGCTCAAGAGAGTTAGAAATGACAGACATTCTAACTGTTCTGAACTTAAAATGAGCTTGGCTAGGTCCGATTGACAAAAAGGCTAAGGGTGACTCGAGGGCAAAATGATAATTTTATTGTCAAAATGAGGTATAATGGCCTCTAGACTGGGATGAACCTAGGGGTGAGACTCGATACTACCTTGTAGAGGTTTGGCATCTGAGAAAAAGAATGTCTGGAATGGACCTGAAAAATTTAGTGTGTTTACGGTACTTTGCATCCATCGTGGCTCGTTGAAACCTTGGGCCTTCACTAAGCCATGCGCAAGTGACTTAGGTTTTTACAAAAAAGAGGTTTTGCGCAAAAGCAAAGCCTTTCCAATAGTAACTTCATTCGTCAAGCAAAATCTTGATCGAGTAGCAGCAATGAAATCATATTAGCGATTAATCTTTATTTTGCATGCTCATTTATGCACACTATATGTAATATAAGCAAAAGTTTATGCTTTATAATGTGGCGGCGTAAATGAGTGTATATTTATTGTTCGATGGAGGAAATCAAACTAAATATCTTACATGTATATTTGCAAAAAGCAAGAGCCTTGGCATCATTCGACGAGACGACTATACTAAATGCATAATTTAAATTGCAGAAAGCAGGAGCCTGACATCGTTTAATACGATGGCAATACTAAATGCATAATTTAAATTGCAGAAAGCAGGAGCTTTGGCATCGTTCAACGCGATAGCAATACTAAATGCATAATTTAAATTGCAGAAAGTATGAGCCTTTGCATCATTTGACACAACAGTAATACTAAATACATATATACACGAGAACCAATATCCAACGATAGTTGTAAGGCATGCGTGTGAACACCGAAGTGTCCTAGAAGGCATAAACCAAGGGCTAGAGCTAAATAACGTTTTTAAGAACACATATCTTGCGTATTCAAACATATATATCTAACAATAGTCGTAAGGCATGCGTGTGAACACCAAAGTGTCCTAGAAGGCATAAATCAAGAACTAGGATCAGATACTACTTCAGAACATATACATCATATACCACAATACAACCAAGCAAATACTTGAGAGAGAGATCGGTGAAGCAAGCTTACCCTCCGATCAGTGAAGAAATGCTTCAGAACGCTCCGACTGCTTCGAACTAGGTTTGAACCTTCCTTCAAGAGGTCAGACTAGGTCAGATGAGTTTGACCTAGTTAAGAAAGAGGAAGAGCTGGTCAAGCTGCTAAACTCAAGTGATTTGAACTAAATTGGGTTTGGTCCAAGTCGACTAGGTGAGGCAGGTTCAGACTTAGCCCAAGTAGGCTAGGTTTGAGACCAAAAGGGACTTTGACTTTGACTAAACTCAACTAGGTTCAAGCCAAGTCAAGTGGGTTTAGAACAGGTTAGGTAGGTTCAGACTAGGTCAGGCAGACTCAGACTCACTTAGACAGGATAGGCTAGGTAGGGGAGGTTTAGGAAAGAGAGAGAGAGAGAGAGAGAGAGAGAGAGAGAGAGAGAGAGAGAGAGAGAGAGAGAGAGAGAGAAGAGAGGTCAATTTTTATGAGAAGAGAGAGAGTGTGGAGGGCTATTTATAGCCCAAGCTCACCTCTTCTATGGATTTTCCAAAAAAATTTAAACCCTTCTTCCCCCTTCTTGCACTTGGCTTTATTTTAATTCCAAGCGATTCCTTTGTGTGGGGCCCACATGAAATATTCTATAGAATTTTTTGTGGGTCCCACAAGATATTTTTTGAAGAATATTTCTGTGAGTCCCACCAACATTTCTGTGGGTCACATAAAAATTTTGGGTTTTTGATGATTTTTTTTTCTGAAAAATTCTGAGTATGTCATTCTCTTCGTACTAATGTAACTAAGAAAATTGGCTCATGCAAATCTCTTGATTTTAGTCAAAGAGAGAGTTATGACTCCCTAACTGTTTGAGCATATATTTACGAAGATACAAATATCCTAAGTATAATTGATTCGTAGAAATCGATTAATTTTGTATTTCAAGTTTATATGCTATTTTTATCTGAAAATGCTTCATGAATTTATTCAGAAAGTTACTGAAAAATTGCGGGTCTTACATCATTACCCCCTTAAAAGAATTTCAACCACAAAATTTTGTTAAGATTACTAAATGAATAGCTTAGGATATTTATCTCGCTTGTTGGATTTAGGCTCCCAAGTGCAATCATCGATCCCATGATGCTGCCATCTCACTTTAACAAGTGGAATAACCTTCGTTCTAAGCACTTGTTTTCGATACTCCATGATTTCTACTGGTCTTTCTTCCACCATCATATCTTCTCGAATATCAATATCTTCATGTTGGATGATATGTGAAGGGTTGTGAACATATTTCTTAAGCATTCACATGTAGAATACATTGTGTATCTGCACATACTGCGGTGGCAATGCTACTCTGTAGGCAGTTTCTCTGATCCGGTTCAAAACTTTGAAGGGACCTATGAATCTGAGACTGAGTTTTTCCTTCTTTCCAAAATGAAACACACTCTTGGTTGGAAAGACCTTGACGAAAACCTTGTCTCCAACCAAAAAATTGAGCACCCTACACCTTTTATCTACGTAGCTCTTTTATCAACTCTAAGCAGCCAGTAGCTTCTTTCTGATCATATGGACTTGTTCAGTATAATGTTGCAGAACAATGGGCGAGTCCAAGGTTCGCTCACCCACTTCACCCCAATGGATTGGTGATCGACAGAGTCTTTCGTACAGGGCTTCGTACAATGCCATCCCAATGCTAGTGTGATGGCTTTGTTGTAAGCGAATTCAACCAGCGCTAAGTGATAATCCCAATCCTCTTTCTATTCCAACATACAAGCTCTTAGCATATCTTCAAGAGTCTGTATGGTTCGCTCAGATTGCCCATCAGTTTGGGGGTGGAATGCTATACTGAACTTGAGTTTCATCTCATGTACTCGCTGCAGCTACTCCCAAAAGTGAGAGGTGAATTTCGAGCCACGATCAGATATGATCATTATCGACACTCCATGGAGTCTAACGATTTTCTGAACGTAAATTTCTGCCAATCTGTTTGTTGAGTACCGGGTGTTGATTGATAGGAAGTGAGCATACTTAGTGAGTCTGTCCATAATCACCCATATCGAATCGTGTTGTCTCTTGGATCGAGGTAATCCTATGATGAAATCTATTGTAATACCTTCTCATTTTCATTATGAAATTTTGATCTGTTGCATTCTACCGCTAAGTTGTTGATATTCGATCTTGACTTGCTGGCAGGTCAAACACTTGGAGAAAAATATAGCCACATCCCTCTTCATACCCCTCCATGAGTATTTCCTTTGTAAATCTATAAACATTTTTGTACCTCAAGGGTGGATAGTATACTTGCTATTGTGCACTTTTTTGAGTATCTCTTCTCTTAACTTAGGGCTATTTGGAACCCAAATCCTTTCTTCCATCCATAAGCTTTCATCTTCTTTCAAGTGGAGGAAAGTGTCATCCTTATCAGCTCGAGCTTTTAGTTCAAAGTATTAGGGGTCCTTGAATTGTTCGGCTATAATTTGTTCCAGGATCTCAGGCTGCATTGTCAGACTTGATAATCGAATTCTGCCTAGATCAGCCAAGAATGGCTTCTAGTTGACAAAATCCTCCATCAACTTTCATTGTCCCACGAGGCTGGCAAGAGCGCCAACAGTCTTGCGACTAAGGCCATCTACTACGATATTTGCCTTTTCAGAGTGATAGGAAAGCATGAATTCACAATCTTTGAGAAATTTCAGCCATCGTCGTTGCCGCATATTCAACTCTTTTTTGGAGAAAAGGTATTTTAAGCTCTTATGGTCCGACATGACCTCAAACTTTTCCCATACAGGTAGTGTCACCAAATTTTAAGCGTGAACACCACCGCGGCTAGCTCCAGGTCATGGGTTGGATAATTTTTCTCATGAATCCTCAACTATCGTGATGCATATACAATCACTTTCCCGTGTTGCATCAACACACAACTCAGACTCGTTTCTGAGGTATTAATATAAGCCACGAAGCCTCCTTGACCAGAAGGTAAGGTAAGGATATGAGCTATAGTAAGCCATTGTTTGAGAATCTCAAAGCATTCCTCACATTGGTCATTCCATTCAAACTTAACACCCTTTTTCAACAGTTTCGTCATGGGTAAGGTGATTCAGGAGAAGTCTTGTATGAACTTCTGATAGTATCTGACAAGTTACATGAAGCTGCAGACATCAGTGATATTCTCTGGTTGTTTCCAGTCTATCACAACTTTCACCTTCGCAGGAGCCATTGCGATTCTCTCATTGGAGATTACATGGCCAAAAAACATCACTTTATCTAGCCAGAATTCACATTTTGAAAACTTGGCATAGAGTTAATTATCTTAAAGGGTCTTCAAAACAATTCTTAAGTGCTCTTTGTGTTGTTCCTTGTTCTCTGAATAAACAAGAATGTCATCAATGAAGACGATGACAAATGTGTCTAAATAGGGCCTGAACACCCGATTCATAAGGTCCATAAAGGCAGCTGGCACATTCATGAGTCCAAACGACATTACTACGAACTCATAATGACCATATCTCGTTCTAAAGGCAATCTTGGGTATATCCTTCTTGTTAACTCTTAGTTGATGATACCCAGACCTGAGGTCGATCTTGAAGAATACTCTCACTGTTCTGAGTTGATCGAATAAATCCTCAATTTGAGGCCAAGTTGCCTGGTTAAGCATCTAATAATTGATGCATAACCGTAGGGATCCATCCTTCTTCTTTACAAACAACACTGATGCTCCCCACGGTGATACACTTGGATGGATGAACCCTTGTTCCATCAGTTCTTTCAACTGACATTTCAGCTTACCGAGCTCTGCTGACGTTATTCGATAAGGGGCTTTTGATATTGACACAGTTTCAGGTAAGGATTAAATCCCAAATTCAACTTCACGAAGTGGCGGGAGTTCTGACAATTCATTAGAAAATACTTCGGAAAACTCCCGCACCACTTCCAAACTCTCAAGGGTTTTGGCAGTTGAGCTTTCTGCCGAGAGACTCAGCAGGAAGTCTACATAACCCTTTCTAAGGTATTTTTGTGCCTTTAAAGCTGATATGAGTAATTTCTGAGGGACATGTTTGGATAACCGGTATTCGACCTTAGGCAATCCCGGTCGAGATAAGATAACCCTGCCCCCATGGCACAAAATTCTAGCATGGTTCTGGTCCAACCAGTTCATTCCCAGAATGACATCGTACTGTACCATATCGATTATAATGGCACCAGTAGACAAATATTGCCCTCCTATCTCTATATCCAAGTTTTTTACACACCTGATACATTTGGTGTGTGAACCTAATAGATTGTATACTTTAATCATTTTATCAACCGGTTGCATCGAAGTGTTGAGTTGTTCGATGAAATCATCAAAGATAAATGTATAAGTAACACTACAATCAAACAAGATGAAAGTGACATGTCCATTTATAGGTACGGTGCCTTCAATAAGGTCACCAATTTTTACTTGTTCAGTCGTTACAGTATATACACGACCTGCCGCAGGTCTTGGTTTTACTCTAGGTGGCGGTCGTTGGAACTAAGGGCGTTGTTGTGCTTGTCGAGAGGGTTCAACTAATCCAACATTCCTCCTCTGTTCATCTCCATCCTGCTTGGCGCACTCCCTCATATAGTGACCCATCTTGCCACAATAAAGGCAACCATCTGTGTTGCGAGGACACAACCTTCCTGGGTGGTTCATACAGCACTTCAGGCAGTTGGAGTTAGACTGTTGGCTATTCTGAGCTGTATTATGCCTTGGTGGCAGCTTCATGACCTGCTGAGCGGAGTTCTTCCTCTGGAACTCTCTCTTGCGAAAGGGTGGTCGTGATCCCTGTCTACCTAGGAACATCCTCTTGTGGTTTACATTCTTTGCTATTGGCCTTTTTACTATGATCACTTTTGATCACTCGCAGTCAACTTGAATTTTCGAAGCTGCCACCACAATAACTTGAAAAGTCTGGGGCATGCTTGTTATAACTTGAGACTGCAACCCTTCCTGTAATCCGTTGATATACTTATCGGCTCTCTTCTGGTCTGTCTCAAACAACCGGAAATAGAACCACTCAAGATTTGAAAATTCAGTGGTATAGTCGATCAGACTCGTACCACCTGGCTCCAATTCTAGAAACTCCAACTTTTTCTTGTTTCTGGAGTGCAATGAGAAGTAGTTTTCCATAAAAATTCTCCGAAAATCACCCCAAGGAATGACTTCGTGCTGTGAGAACTGGATGATCTTAGTAGTATCCCACAACTTCCGTGCATTGTCCTTCATTCTATATATGCCAAAGTTAGTATTTTTATCCTCTAGTACTCCCAATACCAGGAATGCACACTCTATTTTCTCGATCCAACTTTCTGTAAGCTCTAAATCAGCTCTGTCGATGAAAACTGGTGGGTCAAGTTTGAGGAACTTTTCATAAGTTATTTCTCTCAGGTTCTCGTTGCGAGGCAAGACCGGTTCTCGCCTTGTTTCATGGATAGCGGTTACCAGGTTATTGAATGTCTCTAGCAGGAACCCCTGCATGTGAGACTCCTCGCTCGACATGGTTCTCCTCATTGTAGGAGCCATTTATCTATTCATATACAAGCACATGTTTTAGTTTCTGATGTATATAAGGAAGTAAAATTTTATTTACTTTACACGCATTCCATTACACATACATCGCTATTATATACAAGCATCACGCCACACTAGCGGACATTGGCGTTGAGAAACCATACATATGAGTCTGTTGACTCCAAACATAACCAGTTCCTCAGAACTAGGTTTCTTCTTCAACATAAATGACCTAAAATAGGCCTGTCGACTGCCACATTGCCTTGGCTTAGGCGCAGTTGGAGTTGGCTCGAGCGACACTTCCGCACTCTCAAGCAAATTCTATGGATAGACTAGTGATGCCGATCCACTCTCCCATACAATAGTATCATGACTCGGAGAGTCCGAAATCATGATTGATGAATACAATAAATTGTATTCTTCATCCAGGCTGTGCAAGCTAGGCGTACATGATGTCGGGTGATAGGTTGGTGAGCGATTGAATTTCGCAAGGAAGTTCAAGTCAAAGTCTACTAGATGTGGTAATTCATCTGAAGTCGCTGAGGTGCTGCAACTCCCAACACTTGAGTGATGTGGTCCACTGATGCACGAGGTCTCATCCTTAAGACCAAGCGATGCTTGCCGACCCATATTGGCGGTATATCTCCTTTGACATTCGTTGGCAAAATGCTCATCTTTGCCACAATACTGGCAATCTTGGACTTCCAATGGGCATATTCACTCATCGTGTAAGAATTTGCACCGATAACAGTAGCCTCATGAGTTGTCATTTATACAAAGATGTAACCAAATCAGAAAAAGTATAAAATTTATACTTGCAGTGTGATACCGCAAACAAGATGGATCTTGAATTAGGTTTCTCAGACATAGACTTTGATACCAATTCTGTAATGCCCCGTATTTTAAAAACAAAGCTAAGTTAAAAATTTCATGATTTTTTTTTTCTTTGCAGCGGAACTTAGAAAAGGTTTTAGCAGTAAAAATAGACGATAACGACTTGTCAGTTTTAGAAACTCTGGGCAAGTCACAGGTATGTAGCCAAGCTCTCATTGACCACCAAAGTGTTTTATTTATCAAAACAACTTGTTTATTACAAATATCACTGCCTGAAAAAACAATACTTAGTTTTAATAAAGGAAGCAGTATAACACTATCTAGAGAAACCCTGGAACTCGATGTCGCCTTGCTCTGTATATCGAAACGCAGGTTCAACACCTTAAATCTCCATTAAACGGGGTCAGAACCACTACTGATCTGGTAAGCAAGCATTCATCCATATATTCATTCAAGCATCAACTCATGCAAAAGACCACTCTGGGTCATAGTTTACAACGATGCTCAAGTCTCCACGACTTGGCGTATATCGCAAGAGTCTCCTTAGGGCTTTGAGTTAAACACTTTGCTCAAGTCTCCATGACTTGGCGTGAGCCTCTTGAGGGCTGTGATTTGAATATCTCGCTCAAGTTTCCACGACTTAGCATAGACCTCTTCATGGCCTCCTTTGGGATGTTAAGCTCAAGTCTCCATACTTGACATATCTGTATCCCACGAACCTAAATGCAAGCTCTTTGAGCTTTGCTTATTCGTGCAAATACAACACGGGTCTTTGCCCTATCGGTTCAGTAGTATACCGATCATGACATTTTCATTAAGGTTATGTCGAATTTGACACAACAACGTTGATTCACTCATACATTCATACATCACTGAACTTAGAGCTAATGCATTGTTTCGATATTAGTGGTTCACCCCCTGGTACACGGGAAAAGTTTTGTTCAAGCATCAACGCGACATTTTGGGGGTTGATTATTTCATGTATTTTACATACCCCAGAGGCCTATTGACCCCATTCATGTTAGGGCGGTAGAACTCATACCGGGATAACCCTAACAGGCCGGTTCAGATGCTTCCTCTACTATAGTAGTTGGGTTCAATCCTTAAATATTTAAGGATAACCACGACCTCCAAACTTCCTGAGTGGCGGGAAGTCCCTTGAACTCTATTAGGTTCAAAATCAAATACATGTCACTCGCGGCTATACCATCATTGTATGCCATGGTGAGCAATAGTCCTGAAGGGGTCTGTCGGTCTTACGATTACTTGTCAGATATTTGCATGTCATTCAGGCAGCCAGTGCCTCCCGCACTGAGGATATATATACCCGACCCCATTTAGTATTTTCCCTAACACGGTCATCAACCGCGGGGTTTTGAGACCTTAAGTCTTATTTATATGCATGCTTGACTCTGCTCTCGGCATCAACGGCTATCACGAGCACCTCACCTCTTTCAGGTAGACAACGTACTCTAGCTCTTGGGCCCTTGCGAGTTTGGTTGTGTAACAGTATCCCAATGAGCATGCATATAACATAATCTCAATGGATCAACTGCTCGGCGTATATCCTCGCAACGAACACTTGGCCTCACAACGAACACTTGGCCTTGTCAAGGTGCAACAACTACTCTGACTCTTTGACCCTTACGAGTAAAGTGCCCTTATAGGAAAACATGAAAACGAGCCATTCTGGCAGCATTCCGACAATAGGGCATCCTCATGTCATTCATCTGGTTCAGGCAATTCTTTTGCCAACCATTTCGATAGCACTTCCCCTGTTTTAGCGATAAAAGTGTGATGACCCTTTCTACGTTTTAGAAAGTACTTGCCAGAACTCGGGCAGCACCTCCTCTGTATGACAGAGTATCATGCTATGCTCTTTCTGAGATTTGTTGAGCATCTTCAGAAATTTCAACAACATTTTCCCTTTTTGACGGGAAAATCTTTACGCCTAACTCATAGATGAATAAGCACTGTTGTGCGTACTTTGCATTCATCGTAGATCATTGGAACCTTGTGCCGTACCTAGTCCATGCGCAAGTGCCTTAGGTTTTTATAAAAAAATAGTTTTGTGCAAAAGCAAAGCCTTTTCAATAGGGGCTTCATTCGTCAAGCAAAATCTTGATCGAGTAGCAACAATGAAATCACATTGGCGATTGATCTCCATTTTGCATGCTCATTTATGCACACTATATGTAATATAAGCAGAAGCTTGTGCTTTATAATGCAGCTGCGTAAATGAGTGCATATTTATTCTTCGATGGAAGATAATGAACTAAATATCTAACATATATATATTGCAGAAAGCAGAAGCCTTGGCATCGTTCGATGCAACAACAATACTAAATTCATAATTTTAATTGTGGAAAGCAAGAACCTTGGCATCATTTCACCAACGACAATACTAAATGCATAATTTAAATTGCAGAAAGCCGGTGCCTTGACATCGTTCGACGCGACGACAATACTAAATGCATAATTTAAATTGCAGAAAGCAGGAGCCTTGCCATCGTTCGACGCGATGACAATACTAAATGCATAATTTAAATTACAGAAAGTAGGATCCTTGACATCATTCAACGCAACGATAATACTAAATGCATAATTTAAATTACAGAAAGTAGGAGCTTTGGCATCGTTCAACGCGACGATAATACTAAATGCATAATTTAAATTATAGAACGTACGAGCCTTGGCATCGTTTGATGCAACGACAATACTAAATACATATATACACGAGAACCAATATTCAACGATAGTTGCAAGGCATGAGCGTGAATACCAGTGTTCTAGAAGGCATAAACCAAGGGCTAGAGCTAGATATAATTTTTAAGAACGCATATACTGCATATTCAAACATATATATCCGACAATAGTTGTAAGATATACACATGAACACTGAAGTGTCCTAGAGGGCCTAAATCAAGAACTAAGGTCATATACTACTTCAGAACGTATACATCATATACCACAATACAACCAAGCAAATACTTAAGAGAGAGATCAATGAAGCAAGCTTACCTTCCGATCGATGAAGAATGACTCCAGAACGCTCTGATTGCTTTAAACTAGGTTTGAACCTTCCTTTAAGAGGTCAGACTAGGTCAGATGAGTTCGACCTAGTTAAGAAAGAGGAAGAGCAGGTCAAGCTGCTAAATTCAAGTGGTTTGAACCAAATTGGGTTCGGTCCAAGTCAACTAGGTCAGGCAGGTTCAGACTTAGCCCAAGTAGGTTGGATCTGGGTCAAGTAAATCAAACTTGGGTTTGAGACTAAAAGGTGCTTTGACTTTGACTAAACCCAACTAGGTGCAAGCCAAGTCAAGTGGGTTTAGACCAGGTCAGGTAGGTTCAGACCAGGTCAATGTTATCATTGCAAAATTTTACTTTTGCAAGTTAAACTGACCTTTAAAAAAGATTTTGAAAATAACTCTCCTTCGTTTTAAAATGCAAGATAATTTCGAAGAATGAGACTCGCTTGTGGATACGAGGTTCAACCGTTCCTGGCACCATAACTAGGGATAATTGAACCAAGGATCAATATGGTGTTTTGCTTTGCTTTGCTCAACTTGTCTAAATCGATGTTCTATTCCTAAATGCACAAAAAAGCAGGCATGTGCTATGAATTTCAAAAAATACAGATTGAAAAACATGATGTTTGCTTAGGATAATTAGACAATACTTGGAAAAGAGGACACCTTGAAAATTGTGAACCATGATGAGAGAACATTTCTAAAGAAAAGAAAACTCGATTTCTGAAGAAATCTTGATTTGTTGTGAAAATCGATTTTTGAGGAAAATCTAGCAACTTTGAGAAAATCGATTTCTCTAAGATGAATTTATTAAGTAAATCAGAAGAAGGGGCATGTGGCCCCATGAAATATTTTCATGATGCATTATAAACCTAAGTAAATGAATGAATGCAATTTGCAAAAAAATATTTTATAAAGAATTTTGAGAAAAATCTTTGAAAAAAGAATTTTTGTGCCTTATAGAACTTAGATGAAATAAATTCTTTACACATCACTGACTATGGCCACGAATTCGTATTAAATATATCTTATTTGATTCTAAAAGGAGAAAATATTTAGAAGAAACTTTGAAATATGCAATGATTTCTGAAAATGCCTAAGAGTGTGGGTCATTTATGACTTAGAAAAGATGATAAATCTGAGTTTTGTTCGTATTCTGACAATGACCACAAATACGAAACCCACTGAGTTTATCAACTCCATAGAAGCTAGTGCACGTGCCATTCATGTAGACCATAATGAATTTGAATATGCATGAACCATCATCCATCACACATTAACATTTATATAAAGAAATAAACTATATGCAATGCAATCCTATTCTAAACAGAAAATTAAATCCTTATTCCAATGTTTACAATTACAATTTACATAAAAAGGGTAAAAGAAATAAAAAAAATACACTCTTGAATGTCCCTGCAAAACTAGAAAACTTTTTAGTAAAAATATGTCAACTTTTTTGGATTTATCCAATAATATCTGAAAATTACTGGATTTATCAAGATATAAGCCTTTTAAATGTTTCCCTAAGATAAACATAATAAAATATGATATAAAATTGAAAAAATAATAAAAATAAATAACTTTAAAATTTAGAATTTTGGAAAATGATAAAACTGCTCCTGAAAATAAGACTATGGTCTTGAAATCAGGGTTTTCAGAAAAGATTTTTGTAAAATTTTGGTTTTAGGGATCAAATAAATTCAAATAAACACCAAATCGGGTGTGAAGCACCCTAGCATGATTATATAAACGTGATTAAATATTAAAAACATGAAACATTTTATCAAAAAATCAAAATATCACAAAATTAGTGATTTTCAACAGTGTTTTACTCGAACCGGGACTCCGTGGGTACCCTGTTTTCATGATTTAATCAAATAATATATCAAATGAACTCAAAAATCTGTAAAAATCAACATGAATAGTTTTGATAACTCTAAAATTAAAGTGCATTAAAAAATATATTTTTGACATTATTTTAATATGGAAATTGAATAAAACCCTAAAATATGCGATTTTGCCCGCGGGTACGTACTTGTTATGGTGTGAGACCCGAATCGGGTATCAAATCACCATTGAAATTCATAAAAATTTATAGAGACATACTAGACAGATAAACAAAGTTTTTCCTTTTTACAGATTAGAATAATCATCTTCGATTAGAGAGATATCATTCCGGCAATATATGCTTGATTCTGGCAAATATATAACAAGTTGAAATAAATACATCCAGTTTCGGATATAGGAAATATAAAAAATCATGTTAAAAAATTATATACTTTTATCTGTTGACTGTGGAGACACAGATGGAAATACTCCTATTTATGGATCATCGATCGGATCCTCGGTTAAGGAGATATGATTGACACAAGTTGATCTAGGGTTTAGACAATGCATAACAGGCTTTGTAAAACCGATTCTACTTTCTGTCAGAGGAAAAATAGCAAACGAATGCATAAAAATCTGAAAATTTTATAAGAAATACTAAATAGAATAATGAAAACACTGCAACTTCTTGATCATCAATCGGATTTCCGATGAGGGAGATATAGCCTCGGCAAGTCATTCTTGAATCCCCATAGCAATTTCATGGTTTAAAAAGCAGGGTTCGGTTTTCTATTTTTTTGGCAGGGTTACAGAACCCAAAATAATACATTTTTTAGAATAAATCACTGACATATTCACGGTTTAACCCTAAAAAATTTTGTTTTTTTATAAAAAAATATACATAAAATAACATTGTTCCCACGTACTCGGGATCGAGGATTGCATATTATCGATAAAACTTAAAAAAGCCTAATCTAAACGTAAAAAATAATAAGAAAAATATGCAAATAATATCACGAATTTGGATTTGATGCTTGAATGAGTAAAATAAACATTATTATGATAAAAAAAGAAAAAAAACTAGAGAATACGGTTAAAATTTGATTTAGTCTTTGAAAAAAGGAATTTGACCCATTGAACTGGCGAATCTTATCTTTTATTTGGCTTAAATATAAAAAATGATATTTCTATCGATCTCAATGGATTGAAATCATAAAAAATGCCCTCAAACAACATTAGATTGCTTTCTTGAATAGATTTTAAGGTTCTTGAATGAAATCTAAGCATGAATCCAACAAACAAGATGCGATAATGGTGAAATACATGAAAAACTTGTAATAAACTTAATAAAATAATAAAAATAAGTAAACAAAGCTTAGCTTGGGTTGCTGCAGCTTCAATGGAGGAAGAAGAGGATGCTGAGAGGAGAGAGAAGCAACAAAAGAGAGAGAGAGAGAGGATAGGGGCCAACCCCTCTTTTGGCCCATTTTTATAACCTTTTTGAAAACCTATTAATTAGGGGTAATTAATGCTAATGTCGACTTTTTCAAAATTCTATATAAAACCAACTAGAGGGGGGTGATTTTTGGTAGGATCCTAACCTAGGTGGGACTCTAATTACTAACCTTAATTGATCTAATTTGAATTCTAGGTTACTTAGGAAGCTCCCTAAGGTGGCGCCACTTTTTATTTTTAAAACCCTAATTTTAAAACTTTAAAATCCTAAGTTAAAATCTAAAGTAGAAATGGAAATTTTAAAATCAAGTTTTGAACCTTATAGACTCCTAACCTAATTATGACACTGACTAACTCTAAGCTAACCCTAACTCTTTCAAATGTGTCGCCACTACGAGTGGGCCCCACTTGGTTTTTCAGAAAATGATTTTTAAACTTTAAAACAAAGAGGTTAAAATGATTTTTTTCAAAAACTTTAAAAGGACACCTAAACTAACTAATATTTTTTATATTTTTGAAATATGAAAGATATAAAATGAAATGAAATAAAATTGAAAATTAGGGTTTTGCACACCTACAAGGTGGGCCCCGCTTGAAGGAAGCTGATAAAATTGGATTTGAAAAGATTAAAATAAAGGTTGAAAAACAGGGTTTTTAAAGTGAGTAACAATGAAAATAAAAGATTAAAATCATAAAAATTTAGAGTCCTAATCCGACTAGGACTCCGGGACAAAGTCGTGATTCGAGTGAAACTCTGAAAATCTAGCATTTTTGAAAGATAAATAAAGGAATTTTAAAAGGTTTTCTCAAAATTTGATAAAATGAGCTAAAAATGAAGTTAGGGTTAGAGTCCTAGTTCGACTGAAACTCTTGGAATAGAGTCCTAAGTTGACTAAAACTCTACAAAATTGGATTTTTTTCGAAAAACAAACAATTTTTTTTTAAAAATAAGTGAAAATGGGAGTTAAAACAGAAATCAGAATAGAGTCTTGATCCGTTCAGGACTCTGAGACAGAGTCCTAATTCGACTAAAACTCTAAAAATTTTGATTTTTCTGAAAATAGATAAGAAGATTTTGAAAGCTTTTCACGAAAACGGGTGAAAACTGAAATTAGAATTAGAGTCCTGATCCAACTGGGACTCTGGGACAGAGTTCTAATTTGACTAAAACTCTTAAAATTTAAGGTTTTCTAGAAAACAAATGAGAGGGTTTTAGAAAATAGGCAAAAATAAGATAGAAATTGAAGTCAAGTTCAGAGTCCTGATCTGGCTAGGACTCTGAGGAAGAGTCCTAATTTGACTAGAACTCTAAGAATTTTTTGGTTTTCTAAGAAGCAAATGACGAGATTTTAAAAAAGACTTTTGAAAACAAGTGAAATTAAAATAAAAAATGACACTAGGATAGAGTTCTGACTCGATTAGGACTCTGAGGCAAAGTCCTAATCCAACTGAAACTCTAAAATTTTGGTCAAAATGAAAGATTTTTAAAGGTTTTCTCGAAAAGAGATAAAAACAGAAGTGAAAAGTAGAGTCCTGATCTGAGTGAAACTCTAGAAAAGAGTCCTAATCCAACTGAAACTCTGAGCTTTTGGCCAAAATGACAAGAATGGACAATTGATAAAACTACCTCTGATTTAAAACCAAAATAAAATTTTGAAAAAGGTTTAAAAAGTAAAAAGATAGAGTCCTGATCCGACTAGGACTTTGAAAATTTGAGAAATTTGAGGAATAAAGAAATCTAGAAGAGACACCACCTAGATGGGTCTCATCTGAGAACTGAGATCAGATAAAAATTGATTTTAAAATGAATCCAGATCGTTTTGTAAAGAAAATATTTTGAAATAAAGGAATACAAGATCCTGGGGGTTAACAAATGGCAAAATGTTGATTTAAAACCCAGGTATTTGAGATTGATTTTGAAAGAAAAGTTTTAAAACTCTAATCTTGATTAAATATTTTGAAAATGAGTGTTGTATCTCAATAATGAGATGCAATGACATGCAATGCGATGAAATGTCATGAAAGATGATGCAAAATGATATGAAATGAGATGCAAAAGGTAAACCCTAGATGAGGGATTTGAAGTCCTGGACCCCTGGCAGAGACAAAGAATTGAACATTTCTATTCAAAGGCAAAAATTAATGATTGAATCTTGATTGTGAGATAAAGTATTGAAATTTGTTGTAAAATTTGGGCCATGAACAACCCTGGCTCAGATGTCGACCAGCTGGTTCCCTGAAGGCTACAGAGAGTGGGCCCCAGTGGCAAAGGAAAGGGCTTGTGAATGAAGGTAAAAAATTTGGGGTGTTTACAGATGTCTCTCTTTGCTACTAAGCCAGTTGAAAGCCAAGCTTAGTGAAAAAAAACACACACTAAATTTGGGTTATTAAAAATCCCTAGTTAGAAAAATGTGACTGGGTGTGAAAGAATTGGCTCTACTGATTATGGTAGATATGAGATGGAGAATAAAAAAGAAAATTCACCTCATCGGAATGAGGCTCATGCTTGAGCCCTTGACCTGAATAGAAAAAAGATACCTCACAGAGGAGGCTCAGATTTAACCCTTACCTGAATGGGGGGTTTGAATGGAGAGAAAAATTCACCTCATCGGAATGAGGCTCAAGCTTAGCCCTTAATCTGGATGGGAGGAAAAACACCTCATAGAAGAAAAAGATTCAGGTTTGACCCTTAACCTAAAGGGGATGAAAAATTCCTTGTAGGAGAATGAGGTTCAGGTTTTGATCCTTAACCTGAAGGGGACAAAAAATTTCTTGTAGGAGAACGTGGTTCAGGTTTTGACCCTTAACTTGAAGGAGAAAAAAAATGCCTCATGGAAGAACGAGGTTCAGGTTTTGACCCTTAACCTGAAGGGGATGAAAAATACTTCATGGAAGAACGAGGTTCAGGTTTTGACCCTTAACCTGAAGGGGATGAAAAAATGGAATCCTCAAATGAGGAAACCATGATGGAACCTTCAAATTTTGCACAATAAATTCGAGAGGAGTTTGGAAAAGGAAGAAAATGGGGTTTCTTAAAGCTTGAAAAGGGATTGATCTTGGGCGTCTCATTGCTAAGATTGAATGGCTTTTAAAACAGATGACCTTTTGAAAAAACAATTCAGGTTTAACCCTTACCCTGAACGGGAACTGTCTATGGTGGGACAGTGGGGAACACATAAAAGTATGCAAATCTGAGAGCCCAGACGCTCAGATTAAAACAAGAAGGGAAGGATCTGAAAAACTCATGTTATCAAGTCCTAAAGAGGGATAATAACAACATCAAGATATATCAAAATAGACATCTAGCTCTCACTTCATGTCAGGATAACTTAAAAATATTGTCAATAAGATAAAAATTATAGTTGATTCAAGATAATTGAAATGTAAGCATATTTGTTTGAAAGATATTCTCTCTTCTACCTAGAGTATTACCTCCAAGTGGGTTAACTCCGTAGAATCTAGAATCAAAATCAAATTTATTGCTATTGAGTTTTTTCAAGGAAGCTATCCATTTCCTTGATATGAAAAGAAAGGAATTTGTTCTTAGTATCATAAAAGCAATTGATGAAAAGGATATTGATAAAGAATTTCACATAAATAAAGTGGATTCTTGGCAGTTTGATATCTGGGGTTTACCCATGATGATCTTTTTGCACTCTTTTGAGACATAGAGAATGAGTTTTCCTGATATTTGGCAAGAATTTCATCACATCAGCCTTCAACTCAGCTATGTTTTGATTTTCCTTGGAAGGACACGTCACATACTCCAACTCAGAGATGATTCAAGTCTTCTTTAACCCCAGGAATTATATTGATATTGTCTCTTTGATTGAAATCTCTTGGTGATCTTTTGTACTCTTTTGAGACATAAAAAGTGAGCTCTCTTGGGATTTGGCGAGAATTTCATCACATCAGCCTTTATCTCGATGATATTTTGTTTTTCCCTAGGACACGTCACATACTTCTTCAACTCGGAAATGATTCGAGTCTTCTTTAGTCCTAAGAATTAGATTGATAAAAATTATCTCATTGGTTGAAATCTCTTGACGATAACGGTAACCAAATATCTTTTAGGGATTGTCAGGAGGTTCATCGCATCAGCCTTCAACTTGGTGATGATTTAAACTTTCCCTAGAAGGACACATCGCATGCTCCTTCAACTTGGAGATGATCCGAGTCTCCTTTGGCCCCGGGGGTCTAACTCATTCATCAATCTTCAACTTGACAATGATGGAGAGATCCCTTTTGCGGATAGTTAATGTCAACTTTGAATGACTGGAGAGATATGAGATTGAGTGAATTCTTTTTATCTCCCAGAATATTTCCATTGCCTTATTGCCAGAACAATGATCTTTAAGAATGTGCCATATCTATGATCAATATTAGTTCATTTATGGCTTTTCAATATCATTGAATTTTTCCTTTGCCAGTCTTATCGAGAATTTTTCTTCGTCCTTTTGGTTGACCAACAAAAAAGCTTGAATTTTATTCTTTCTTCGCAAAAGCTTTGTCCTTTTGGAGGGAATACTGAAGGTAATATAAGGTGAAATTTTGTGCAATAAATATTTGGAGATTAACAACTATTTTTTACGACAAATTGGCAAAAATATTCTTGAAATCCTTAGTGAAAGAAATCGCTTGACATCCAATTGACACACTCGTGACTAAATACTGAACCTTGAAAAAAGCTGGTATTAATAAAAAATCAACTCGAAAGTTGAATTTTGGAAGAGCGACCAATATGAAAATCGGATTTTGGTGAGAGGACCAACACAAAACTGAATTTGATAAAAGAACCAACAAGAGGTTTGGGTTTTATAAAAGGACCAACGTAGAGCTGGATTTTGTAAAAGAACCAACATAAAGTTGGATTTTGTAAAAGGACCAATGCAAAGTTGAATTTTGTAAAAGGACCAATGCAAGGCTGGATTTTGTAGAAGGACCAACATAAAGTTGGATTTCATAAAAAGACCACCGTAGGCTGAATTTGATGGAAGGACCGGTGTTAAGCTGGGTTTGGTTAAAGGACCAGTGCAAAGTTGGATTTGATGGAAGGACCAATGCTAAACTGAGTTTGGTTAAAGGACTAGTGCAAAACTGGATTTGAAAGGACCAACTCAAAAATTGGATTTTATGGAAGGACCGATGCTGAACCAGATTTGAAGGGACCAGTGCTAAACTAGATTTGTAAGGACCCACTCGAAAATTGGATTTTATGAAAGGATCGATGTTAAACCGGATTTGAAAGGACCAATTCGAAGATTGGATTTTTATGGAAGGACCAATGTCAAACCGAATTTGGAAGGACCAGTGTTAAACTGGGTTTGGAAGGACCAGTGCTAAACTGGGTTTATAAAGACCAACTTGAAAATTGGATTTTATGGAAGGACCGATGCTAAACCGGATTTGAAATGATCAATTTGAAGATTGGATTATTATGGAAGGACCGATGTTAAACCAGATTTGGAAGGACCAGTGCTAAATTGGGTTTGAAAGGAACAGTGCTAAACTCAGTTTGAAAGAACCAACTCGAAAATTGCATTTTATGGAAGGACTGATGCTAAACTGGATTTGGAAGGACTAGTGCTAAACTGGATTTGGAAGGATGTGATCGTTGCAAAAAAATTTCCTTTTGTTCCTTTTTAAGGGAAAAAAAGAAGAACTCTCGCAAGGTCTCACTTGACCTTTTATAAAGATGTTTTGAAATTACTCACCTCCGTTTTGAAATTTGCGGGAAAATGGGGAGACGAGATTTGCTCATCGGTATGAGGTTCAACCGTTCCTGACGCCTTTACCAATGGTAATTGAACCAATGATCAAATTTATGCCTTTGACTTGCCTAAATTTGTCTAAGAAATTATTCTAAGTCCTAAATGCACATTGAATCAGGCTTGTGCTATGATTTTGAATTTGAGAATGTATATGCTTTTGAAAAACATTTTTTTAGAAGTCTGAATCTTCAAAGTGATTTTGAAATGGATTCAAAGTTAAGTCTTGAAATTTGAGATCTGAATTGAGTTTAAGATAGAAAATCAAAATTTCAAGTTTGATTTCTGAATTGAGAATTGAATTTAAATGTAAAACCCATGAAATTTATGGAATTCTAAATGAATAAAAGTGAAGCATTTATGTGAAATAGTAAGATTTTATGCTATGCAATATAATTTTTATAATTTGGGGTTTCTAGAACGAAATCGGTAACAAACCCTCGAAAGTGGTACTTGGATCCAGACCTTAATGAGATTCGATAATCCGATCCGGTTCATGGGGCAAACGGGAAAATCCAATGGTTCCGAGATGATAGCATGGGATCTGAAGCACAATTAAAGAGAGAGAGAGTGCAAGGTTGGAACAACCAGAAGCAAATATCCACGTAAGTAACGGGTAAGATCCACCAACGGGGGATAACGTCTTAATAAGACATAAAAGGAATTTCTTTGTAAAAGTAAACACCAAGTGATGATGTGGCATTGTGGTAGGATGCACGGGTGTGTAGAGTCGACGTAGAAATGAAAAACATTGCTTTTTCATGAAATTCGAAACAAGACTAAAAGAGTTATATACAATTTAATTCATGCACTTTGCAACAAAAAATAACATAGCACAAGTGGTAGGGTTCGTTTCCCCTTTGGTGGAAGTCCCCGATTCAAAACCCCCTGTGCATGGATTTTTCCTTTTTGCACAAAAGGGGATGATGTTGACAAAAAAAAAAACTCTACCTCATAACCACCTCCCACCAAAAATGTATGGGAGCGTTTTTTTAGCTTTTTTTTCTCAAGAAACAAGGAAAAATCCCATCAAATAGGGGAGGGTACCACTAAAAGAGAGAAAATTTGAAGTTGGGATACCATTTGCTAATGAGAGGGAGGGGCAATTTTGGAACTTCCAAACACCCACTAAAAAAGTGGGCTGGAAGTTAGGTTTTTGAAAACCAAAACTCCCCTAAGTGGGGAGGGAAGGAATTAAAGAAGAGGAGGGGAAAACATTCCATACACACACACACACACTCTCTCTCTCTCTCAACGTTTGCTATTTTTCATCTCTCCCACCGTGGTCGACCCCCAAAGCTGAACGACGGTCTTCTTCCTAGTGGAGAAGTGTTGCTCCAATGTGAAGAAGAAGCCACCATTGTTGCCAGTTGAAGCTTCGAACAAGGTAAGGGGTATTATGCTTATGTGTCGTATTCAGTGCCTTGCGGTACAAATATATGACATGTTGTTCGCAAAACCGCTATGAAACCATACCAGTCGTGGTTGGGTATGTGGTTTCAACTTGAGCACGAATGGACTTAGATTTAACAACTTAATGTATATATATGTTGCAAGGTCCATACGTGTGAGTATAGGGTGTGGGTTATGCCCAAACGCTTGGTGGGTTATACCATAAGCGTTTGCATGGATGATCTGAATGGTGTTTAGCAATTGTGGCCACCGTCAATACCGCACCTCAATTTCTGTTGTTGCATCTCCATGTATAATCGACAATCGGTTCGGAGGTTAGTTATCCAATGTGCATATGGGCTGCAGGGGATATCAATTAAAAAAAAAATAATTTTTTTATATTCCATTGAGGTACGTTGGATCTTACCGCATTTTTTCCGTGTAGACTATTAGCAGACCATTTTGACCACACACATATTTATGTCTTACTGGAAAAAAAAAACTTTGATAGCAATGTAGTATTAGCGTTAGTTTACACTCCATCAAATGAACAAACCTAGGTGCATGATGCTCTCCCACACACGTAGGTCAATAAAAACAAAAAACAAAAACTAAATGCATGAAAAATTTATGTGTTATACTCTTGATGTTTTGCATGGTTATTTAAAATAAAGATCATGGTATTAGCAGATGGTGTGGTTCAAGAACTATGCATTGAGTGGGTGGTTTAAAAGTAAACCCACACACACACGTGTACCAAGAAGGAGGTAAATTGTTTAACGGTCTGTTGTGCGGCTAGATGTGCTGGACCTTAGACGATTACTATTGTAATAGTAGTACAATGAGGAAGCATACCGGGGTTAGCATGTTTCGTATGCTACCGTGGGTTCCCACAAAACCAGATATGGATTTCCCTGCCACTCGCGACGACAACCTATTGTTGGGCTGACCAGGGGTACCAGCGCCAACGTGTGGGTTAAGCACGCTGGCCTATATCGAGTGTGGGTCGAGGAAGCTGGCGCTGCCAGCGTTTTATTGGTGCAGCAAGCAGGCTGCTGTTGCTACTGGTGGAACATCGGTATTTTCAGGCTGCAGACCCGTGTGGGTCTGTCGTAGCTGCATAACCACATGCATGGGTTCAGGCAAGAGTCGGATTGACCCCAGCCTCATTCCGATCACACCCATGACCGGGAACTGGTCAACCCATTTGGTCGACCTCCTTCAGGCCTGCGGTATGTTATCTCACAACCCCCGATTGAACACCATCAACCGGGCAGGGTGTCGCATGCTATGATAGGCGACAGCTTTGGCATAGGTCACTGTGGGGATGATCGATCGACCCATTGAGGTCTACCATAGTCCGATGAATCGATTGTGGCACTGCACCACTGACTTGGTGCAACAAGGTTGGGAAAAAACTCTCTTCGGATGCTTGTTGGGCTTGCGCACATAGGTGGCAGGTGGGCTCCTCAACTACCACTAGCGACGATTACCGCATCTCGTGGACAACGTCACCTGGAGATGGCAATCACATGGCCACAACACGGGAGGGCTTATGGCAGCCCGACGTAGTGGGAGAAGTCCATGTGACTTCGATAAGGGTGCACATAAAAAAAAATGTGTGTATATAAAGTAAGCAAAACATGCCATGTGGATGGCATAGTTCGTGGGTACAAATGCGTACGTCATAGATCTAAAAAATGAACGTTCAATGTGGGCTCCGAGTCGAGCCGAGATCTGAGAAATTATACTTCTTGGCGGTGCTTATGGCACCCTGACTCAAAAATGAATCCTATGTGTGTGAACCCCAAGTCGGGTTCGGGATTTTAAGAATCCTCTATGGTGCAATGACTTGCACAGGAAAATAATTGAGAAATCAAAATGCATTTATAAACATGAGATTCGTGAGGCTATGGGTATACATGAAAGAGGGTATATGTTACCGAACCCCTCGTGGTGCGATAGCTCGCACATGGTTATAAAGAAGAGGTTAAATAAAAATATGAAAATAAAACCTTCGAGATTCTGGGTACACCTGCAAAATGGTGTATGTTACCGATTCTTCGGGCTCTAGGTATACCTGAAAGACGGTATATGTTACTGGACCCATGGTCTACCTTGGAGAGGGTAGGTGGTACAAGCTTCGTGGATGTTCTTGTATTTTTGTGAGAGCTAGGCGTCTCACCAGGTCCCCGGTTCATAAAGTTAGGGGACCAGGACTACCAATGTATCATAGGTGGTAGATCCAAGTCTTCTGTAGAAGTGTCAAAGGGTGCATCCTAATAGTTGTTCTAGCCACTGGGGAGTTCTCTCTCGGTCACAGACCGTCCCCTTTGGATATCCGTACGGCTAGTCATACGGGTTATTAAATAATAGACTCCCGTATGGTCTCCATCCGCTATGAGGTCTATGCATGTATGTACCCACAGGGTAAAAGTAAGATAAATATTAAATAATTTAAATTGACTGGAAACTTATTTCTGAAGAACTATGAATAATTGATATGACATTTATAGAACTTGTAAAACTACAATTTATGCTAGTATGAATAAATGTATTTTTAGTCCAGTTATCTCTCGTACTGTATCATGAAGTAGAAAGCATGTTTATTTTTTTAGAATAATGCAAATTACCTGCTAGCTATAACTTTAGATGGTGCACATATTTATTCACAGGACACTGAGCACCACATATAAATATAATGCTTCTTACATAGACAGGGGAGTCTGACCCTTCTGCTTTAAATGTTTTTCAAGTAGCAAGTAATCGGAGCATCGGGGTGTCGTTATGGATATAGCCAAGAGATCTCATTTATTTCAGTATTTTATGTTTGAACTCTGATTAGTAGATTTACATTTCCGTTATGAGATGTAGTTAATGACATTAATGCTTTAATTAATGAATGATATGTTTTTAGTACTTCTCTATTTTACCCTGTAATTCACCCAACTCTTGTTTTCACACTTTCACTATTTCAAAAAAAAAATTATCCAAAATTTTTACTATAAAAAGTTGGGGTGTTACATTAGAAATCAAACTTAGAATTGCACTTGGAATTTTAGAATTTTGAAGCTTTAAAAAAGAGGAAATTTGAAATTTGATTTGGAATGAAATTAAGAATTGAAATGAAATTAAGAATTGAAATTAAATTCCAAGTTAAGAATTGAAGTTTTTGGATGAAAAATTCGAAATTGGATTTGAAAATAAAAATAGAATTTAAAACTTGGAATAAAGATTAGAATTCAATATGTGAAATTGGAATGAAATTCAAAGTAAAAGTTTAAAAATGGAAAATAAAATCAACATTTGAAATATGAAAATTGAAATTAAAACATGGAATTGAAAATGAAATTCAAAGTTTAATTTTAAATATTTGAAAATGGAAAATTAGAATTGGAAATAAGAATTAAAAATTCGAAATTAAAAATAGACATTTTAATTAAGAAATAAAAATTATTTTGAAAATCACTTGGAAATTAAAAAATAACTTGAATAATAATTTTTGAAAAGAATGATGCAATTCTATCTTAAATGATGAATGTATTTAAAAGAATTTATTTGAAATTAGAATTAAAATCAAACTTCATTCTTTAATAGAATTAAAATAAGATTGAAACTTTAATATATTCATGACTATGGTCACAAACATATTTTAATTTTAATCTTTATCTAATTTCCAATAAAGAATGAAATGAATTTTTGTGCCTTTATAGAATTAAAACAAGATTAAATTTTTGTATATTTATGACTATGGCCATGAATATACTTTGATTTAATCTTTATTTTAGATTCTAATAAAGAAAGAAAATGTATTTTGAAATATGATGATATTTTAAAATGAATTATATTTTAATAAAGAATCACAATTTTAAGTATTATTCATATCCTGACTATGGCCGTGTATACAAACTTTACTTAATATTATTTATCCTTTATTAAATGGTGCACATGCCATTTGTATTTCCATAGTGTTTTTAAGAAATAAAAAAAATGCAATAAATTAAAATAAAGAAAATTAAACTAAGATGCTCATTCATTCTAAACTAAGCATAAAGTAAAATTTCTCATTAATGTATTATTACAACACTTGAATGAATTACTTTAATTGAAAAGAAAAGAAAATCTTGTAAAATGAACAAAAATGTTAGAAATAAATGTAGGCATTCATGGATTTTGTTCAATTATTGAAAAAATGAAGAAAAATCTAAGATTTACCTATATATGCCCCGAAAAATAAAGGAAAAATCCGTGAACATGTCAAAAAATTATGAAACTTTATGTGGATAAACTAGAACTGAAACAAAAGAAAACTCTTTTTACGATTTTGAAAATAAATTCTCATTAAAGAGGACACATCAAATGAAGTTGAAATGAAGCTAGAGAAATGCTTAAAAGGGCAAAATGATAGTGTTCCAACTTTTGCTCAGAATCAAATTTGAAAACTTTTTAAAAAATTTTAAACATTTAAGGAGATAAACTAGACATGTAAAGGAAAAATCTCCAATTTACATATCTAGAAAATGATCTCCCATAAGGGAGATCTCATCTGATCAATTTGATGAAAAATCTGTAAAAGTCAGTGAAATTGTTTTTAACAGGTTTCTAATTTTTTATCCGAATGACAAATGAAAACTTAATAAAAAATTATAAAAATTGACATGCATAAACTAGAAATTATAAAAAAAAAACTCTTTTTTACAGATCTAAAAAATATTCTCCCATTAGAGAGATATGAATGCAATAAGTTGGTTTTAAGTAAAAATAATGCATGTAATTGCAAACAGACAAAGTTTCAACTTAAAATGAAAAATAACTAAAAATATTTCATAAAAATGGATAAACATTTACATGAAGAAACAAGATATGAATATAAAGGGGATCCTTTTTGCAGATCTGAAAAATGATCTCTCATTAGGGAGAAATTATTGAAATAAAATAGGCTAAAAATTAGACCACAAAAGTGACACAGTAACCATAGTTAAGGGTTTTGGACAAAAATAGATATCAAAACACTATAGAAATTAATAAACATTTATATAAAGAAACT
Source organism: Nuphar pumila (assembly GCF_984573655.1). NCBI lineage: Eukaryota > Viridiplantae > Streptophyta > Magnoliopsida > Nymphaeales > Nymphaeaceae > Nuphar > Nuphar pumila. Next base: position 94,580,257 of record NC_143253.1, read on the forward strand.
AGACTCAATGCTGGAGATTTACCTTTTTACAGATTTGAAAGATCATCTCTGGTTAGGAAGAAATCACTCACACAAGTTGGTCTAATTTCAGAGAAAATTCGGATGAGTCTAAACAACATAGTCTGAATCCTGATTTTTTTTAGGGATCGAAACACATCATAATAATCTAATTTTTGGTGTGGATCCCAAAAACAAATTAATAAAGACGTGATAAAAAATCGATCAAAATAAGACCTAATTATTTGCGAAATGATGAAGGCAAAAACAGATCAGAATTGAAAATATCATCTCAACACCATTGAATGGAATAAAAACTCAAAATGGATTGATCCAATGATCAAAACGTGAGATCTATCATTCTAGATCATTGATGATAATAAAAATAATATAAAAACATAAAGGAAAACATATAAAATAAAATTAAAAGCATTGGGCATAAATTGAAATTGATTTTTCTCATAGAATGTAGAATTTGATCTATTAAAGATCAAATCTCAATTCTAAATGGCTAAAATGAAAATGCATAAAGTAAAAAGCAATTTGAATAGATCAAAGCATAAAAAATAGAAATTTACATGGAATTGAACTAGATCTATATTACTATTATATGAAATTAAAAGAAAATGTAAGAAAGAAGAGAAGAAAGGGGGGGGGGGATTTTTTAGAAAATAAAGAAAATAGAAAGAAAAGAAAAAAAATCAAAAGAAAGGGAGAGAGATGACCTAACTTGGGCTGGAGGAGCTTTCTTATTCTTCTTCACTTCAGCCACTAAGAAAGGAGCCAAAAAGGAGGAGGGATGCTTGAGGGAGAAGAGAAGAGAAGAGAAAGAGAGAATTCCTTTGATTATCTCAATTTCTCAAACTTCTACATAATGAGAAGAGAGACCACCAAGGGGTCTATTTATAGTTTGAGAATGGGGTTGGTGTAAACACCCCAAATTTTCACTCACCTTCTTGACATTGCCCTTAATCGACACATTTCAGTTCTCCAAAAGCAATGAAGGGCAAAATAGTCATTTTTAAAGATTGAACCTGGCAGAAAGTCCTAAATTTCACTCTTGAGCCTCAAAATTTCTATATTTAGGTTCAGAGACATCTTCAAATTGCAAAATTTCAAAATCCTCTTTCTGGACAAAAAGTTAGAATTTCCAAGTCCGAGCTCAGAGTGACATTTCACTGAAACATGTCTTTGCATTGCATTGCATGAACACTTTGCATCATTTGCTACTAAGCCGGCTTGTGGCCGAGCTTAGTGGCAAAGAAAAACACACCAAATTTGGGCTACATAAAAAAAAATGCCCCAGTTAGAAGGATCAGACTCGGTGTGGAGGAATTAGCCCGAGGAAGATGGTAGATATGAAATGGAGAATGAAGAGGAAAGATTTTCTCTATGAGAGTGAAATTCAGGTTTTTGCCCTTAACCTGGATGGGACAGAAATACCTCGCATGGAACGAAGCTCAGGTTTGAACCCTTGACCTGATTGGGGAATGAAATATCTCATTGAAATGAGATTCAGGTTTGTACCCTTAACCTGATCGGGCGGAAAAATGAAATACCTCTTTGGATGAGGCTCAGGTTTGTATCCTTATCCTGATCGGGTGGAAAATGGAATACCTCTTTGATCGAGGCTCAGGTTTGTACCCTTATCCTGATCGGGCGGAAAATACCTCTTTGAATGAGGCTCAGGTTTGTACCCTTATCCTGATCGGGCGGAAGATAGAATACCTCTTTGAATGAGGCTCAGGTTTATACCCTTGTCCTGATCGGGTGGAAAATGAAATACCTCTTTGAATGAGGCTCAGGTTTATACCCTTATCCTGATCGGGTGGAAAATGAAATACCTCCTTGAGTGAGGCTCACGTTTATACCCTTATCCTGATCGGGTGGAAAATGAATGGAATCCTCGAAGAAAGAGACCATGATGGGACCTTTGGATTTTGCACAATAAATCCGACAGAGCTTCTGCAAAAGGAATGAGAATGAGGTCCCTAAAGCTTTGAAAAGGGATTGATTTTGGGCGCCTCATTGCTGAGACTAAAATCAGCTTTTGAAATTGCCTTTTGCGGGAAATGATCGGTGGTTCGACCTCGAACCAAAATGGGACTGTCTATGGTGGGACAGTGGGGACACCGAGAAATGTGCAAATCTGAGAGTTCATGCTCTCAAAGAAGGGAAGGAATCAAGTCCTTAGGAGGGATTTAAAATTGGTGTCAGGATGTATAAAAAACGGACATCAAGCTCTCACTTCACGTCAGGATAGCTAGAAAATATTATCAAAACGTTGTTGATTCAAAGTTTTTGAAAATGTTGCACATTGTTGTAAAGATATTCTTTCTTTTCCACCTAAAGCATTACCTCCAAACAAGGTTCACTTCGTAGAATCGAGATTGGAAATCCAAATTGCTTGCGATTGACCTTCTTCAAGGAAGTTATCAATTTCCTTGATATGAGCAGGAAAGAGAATTTGATATTATGAAAGCAGTTGATGAAAGAGTATTGATAATAGAATTTCACAAATTTAAAGAGGATTCTTGATAGATCTGGCAGTTTGATATCCTGAGAGCTTCTCTCCTGATACTCTTTCGGCTCTCTGGTGTTTTGGCTATATTCTCCTTCATTTTGGAGATGTTCTGATTTTTTTCTCTCTTTCTTCTTCCTCTCTTTCTCTCTTTTGGAAGGGTACGTCACAAACTCCTTCAACTTGGAGATGTTTCGATCCTTCTTGGACGATGTTGGCTCGTGGGTTAGAAATCTTTGGAAGATAGCTGAAATTAAATATCTTTTAGGGATTGTCGAGAGGTTGATTGCATCTGCCTTCATCTCGACAGTGCTTTGGACTTTCTCTGGAAGGATCCGTCACAAACTCCGTCATCTTGGAGATGTTTCAAATCTTCTTTGGCCCCGGGGATCTACTCGCTTAATTCGCCTTCATCTTGACGACAAGTGAGAGATCCCTTTTGCGGATATTTAATTGCAGCTTAGGTGGTTTTGAGGAGACAGGGCTTGGATAAATGCTCTCTTTTCTAGCACTCAGGATATTTCCACTGCCTCATTTTACAAGAATAGCCTTTAAAAATGTGCCATTGACTGCGATCAATATCGGTCATCTACGACTTTTCAATAACATTGAATCTTCTTTTCTGGCCATATCAAGGATTTATCCTTCATCCTTTTGGTTGGCCAATAGAAAGAATTTGAAGTTTGAATCTCTTTTGGCAAAAGCTTCACTCTTTTGGAAGTAATGCTGAAGGTAAACTGAGGTAAAGATTTATGCAATAAAATTTTGAAATCAACAATTAATCGATTGACAAATTGATAAATTTTTCTTGAAATCCTTGTTGAAAGAGAGCATTTAACATCCGGCTTAACACATCCGTGACGAAAATTGAGTCCTGAAAAGACTCAGTAAAAGATCAATTCGACAGTTGAGTTTTGTTTTGACTTACCAGCTTGAAAGCAGGATTTTATCGAAGTACCAGCTCAAAAGCAGGATTTTATTTGTTTGACCAGCTCGAAAACATGATTTTTGGAAGTACCAGCTTGAAAGCAGGATTTTTGGGAATACCAGCTCGAAAGCAGGATTTGGATTGAAGGACCGGCTAGAAAGCAGGATTTGGATTGTTCGACCAGCTCGATAGCAGGATTTGTTGACCGACCAGCTCGAAAGCAGGATTTGAGTTGACCGACCAGCTCGAAAGCAGGATTTGTTGACCAACCAGCTAGAAAGTAAGATTTGTTGACCGACCAGCTCGAAAGCAGGATTTGGGTTGACCGACCAGCTCGAAAGCAGGATTTGTTGACCGACCAGCTAGAAAGCAGGATTTGTTGACCGACCAGCTTGAAAGCAGGATTTGGGTTGACCGACCAGCTCGAAAGCAGGATTTGGGTTGTTCGACCAGCTCGAAAGCATGATTTTGATTGTTCGACCAGCTCGAAAGCAGGATTTGGGTTGTTCGACCAGCTCGAAAGCAGGATTTTGATTGAAGTACCAGCTCAAAAGCAGGATTTTTGGGAATACCAGCTTGAAAGCAGGATTTGGATTGTTCGACCAGCTCGAAAGCAGGATTTGATGGCCGACCAGCTCGAAAGCGGGATTTTGATTGTTCGACCAGCTCGAAAGCAGGATTTTATCGAAAATGATTGTCATAGATAGAGATGTGACCCGAAGGTTTGAAAATGATAGAATTTGTAATCCGAAGGCCTGGAAAGTTGGAACCTGCAGGCTGAAAAATGACTGATGTTGACAAGATTGTAACCCGAAGGCTTGAATTGAGAATCTGATAAAGTGGGTGGTCCAGAGGTTGAAATTGGAAATTGAGTGACCCGAAGGTCGAATAGAGAATTGGGTAACCCAAAGGTCAAAATTAGAAATTTAGAATTGGAAATTATAAATTATAAATTAAAAATTGAAAATTGGCTGTTAGAAATTTGGAAATTGGGAATTTGGAAATTGAAAATTGGATGTTGGAAATTGGATGTTGAAAATTGGGTGCAGAATAAATGCAAATGGAATGCAAATGCACATGACAATGCAAATGAAGTGCAAATGAGCGCAAATGGGTGCAAATTGAGAGATTGGTTTATCCTGCCTACATACAGGATGTTTTGAAGTAAAGATAAATTTTCACAAAAAAATGCCCTAGTGTAACTAGGGAGGAAAATTTTGAATAAAAGAAGGATAATTGGTGAATAAGGCAACAAGCTCCTTGACCGATAGGCATCCTCAAGATCATTCCTCACAAGAGAGACATTGTGAAAAGGAAGGATAAGCAAATAAGATGGTGCCAAGCTATTGAAAAAAATTTGATGACTTTATTGATGCTTAAAAATCAAGGAAAGAAAATGGGATTACATTATTTTTTTGAAAAGCAAGAGGAGAAATGGGAAAGTGTCGGCATGGTGATCTTCTGGAATGATTGTAAAAAAAAATCTTAGTCGGGATGACTAGTCCTCCTTTTCGGCTTCAACGAGGAGCTTCTTGTCAATGCAGTCTTGAATGATATTCTTAAGGATGAAACAATGCTCGGTATCATGACCCATTGTCCGATGAAACTTGCAGAACTGATCTTTAAACCTTCCCATGGTCACAGAAGGATCTGCTATCTTGGGGAGTCTAACCATCCCTTTGGCGATCATATATTCCAGAACTTGCTCGAGCGGTTGTTCTAAGGGAGTAAAATTGCGGTCGTATCCCCAACCATCATGCTTTGGCCTCCTCTGGGGCCTTAATTCTAGTTGGATGCTCGCAGGAGAGCTGTCATTCTGCTTGTTGATTCTGTTTTCTTGTCCTTTATGATCATCTTTGCTGAAATTTAGACTCCCTGACCCGCCGGTGTGGTTCTTTCTGCCACCCCTTTTGCTTTTGTCATTGTTGTTGCCAGGGGCATTCACGGAGAAAGTGAAGTTTGACTTCTTCTTGATATCTGAATTGCTCTTTGAGAGTGTGAGGCTCTCATATACTCCATTTTCTATTTCCATCTCGAGTCATTCATCTCGTTCTATCAATTCAATGAAAGATCGTGCTGGGGAGGTAGAGATCAGGCCTCTCAAAGGTTGGGAGAAATTATTCAGGATGACCGACAACGCGTGTCCTTCTGATATTGGGTCCTTCATTTTGTTGCAGGTCTCTCTCCATCTGCGAATGAAGTCTCTGGCTTTTTCACTATCTCCCTGCTTCAGATTACAGAGGTGATTTAACGTTGGTAGTGCTTCAGCATTGAACAGAAATCGCTCGATAAATAGATTAACCACCTTATCGAATTCTCGCAGCTCGATTGGATTGATATGCTCGGAGTACCACTTGGCGGCAGTGCCTTCTAGGCTACGAGGAAAACAGAGAAATAGGGCCCTATTGTCTCTCTTGAATTTGGAGCATTCGGCGAAGAACATGGCGAGATGGGCTTTCGGGTCGCCGGAACCATCGAACTTGATGAATTTACGGGGAAGGTTCTCTAGATCTTCATCTCCTTCTAAGCCATCATAAAAATCCTCGCTGGTGAAGACTTTCTTGCCCTTGTCGCGGGTTTGCAGATCTTTAACCACTTTGGCCATTTCCCTGAACTGTGTCTGCAAAAGCTTTTCTGCAACTTGACCTTTTGATTTGTGACTCCTCCTTTGTTCTCGACTATGTTTCTGAAATGCTGGAGGCACTTCATATTCTTCATCGGTGTCTTCCTCTAATTCTGATTCATTTGAAATTTCTTCTGGCTGAACTTGCTTCTTGGAAGTCTTCTTATCCTTGTGCCCATGGAACTTCTCTCTGAATGGGTTCTTCTCTGCACTGGTCCCAGCCTGTTCACTCATCATTTTGGTCATCATTTTCTGGAACATGGCATACATCTGCGGGTCTATGCCATCCTCCCCTTGCTGCTGCTCTTGACTCCTCTCGGATCGCGGGGAGCCCATCTCTTCTTCTGAGGCTGAGGAGTACTGTGGTGATGTGGTTCTTCTTCCTGATCTTGTTCGAACCATCAAATGTTGTGGATGCTCTCTGCAGAATGAAGTCTTGATTAGACTCTGAGGGAATTTTGGATTGGGAGGAAAATGATTATTGACGATATGGTAGACAATTGGAAGAATATCCCATTGCTAGGGATGGAGTCACCGCTGAAATTACGACAATTGTGTTGTCATTCTTTGTAAGAGAAATAACAACGAAAATGTGCCTTGTTACCTAGGCGAGGTCGTCAACCACGAGGGAAAACACCATTTTGAAGAAAAGAGATATTTCTTGAAAAAAACAATCCGCAAACGGATTTAGAATAAGGAGAACGCAAGTGGGTAAACAATTTTCACCGCAATAATCAAGGTATACACGAGGAAAATAAGGTGAAGAATTTTTTGCAAATAGACAAAAGAATTGAAAATCCAATGAGAGAAAACCTATGATTTTGAAAAATTGCAGGCAGGATGAAAATGCAGCTGGAAATTCGAGATCCAGTAGAACGGAAGAGTGAAAAATCACCTGGAGTTTTGAAAGAAATTGGATATTTGGGAAAATCTTCCAGGGTTTGAGAAAATAAAGGAAAAGGTGAGGAATATGGAAATTTGAAAATATTTTAGGAAAAATAGAGGTAATATAAGAACAATCACATCCTGCATAAACATTTATGCACATACAACACTCCCTAAAAGGCTGACTCTAGATGCATCATTTTGAAAACAGTTGTAGGACCTTAATCCTAACTCTAGGTTCAGATCATCTTTGTCCAATCTAGTTATGCCGATATACCCGAATTGAAATCCAAGGTACGTGGCATATAATTTCAACTCCGGTTCTAAGGTAAGGTTTTCCAACATCCTTGAGCACCTACCGATATACTTCGGACTGTGGCCCGCGGTACGTGGTAGGGGGGTGTTAACCCAAATAGTTGACTCAGTTGTGAGGCTCTGTCCCGAACTAGGGTTCTGGAAGAGAGCCCAGCAACGTGAAGACCGGGTAATGATAGGTAATTGGAGTTTTAAAAAATGATCACATGCAAGAAATAGATGGCTCTAAATCCTAGAGAGATAGATTTTGAAAACTTTGAAGAAGCATACATTGTTTGCATTCAGATCCTAAATTAAGGAGAGTTATATTTAGACCTAAGTCTATGTGAGCATGAAAATTTCTCCTCAATCTGGTCCTACCAAACCATGCTTAGTCTATATGCAGTCAATGTCAGCTAGGTCAGAATCTAGGCTCCTAGGTTCACATGATAGCAAAAAGTAAAGAGCTGACATTTTGTGAACATAATTTTGATAATTGAACTAAGTCAAACACTACTTTGATCAGACGAGGATAGGTCCCATCACGGTCGCCAAACCTGTTATCGTCGCGAAATTTTTCCCGTCTTCCCTTCCTTGCGGAAGAGAAAAGAAAATGCTTTCGCGATTCAAACTTGACCGGATTTTGGAAATTATTTTGAAATACTCGCCTCCGTTTTGAAAATTGAGGGAAAATCCATGGGATGGGGCTCGACCTATCGGTACGAGGTTCGACCGTTCCTGCCGCCTTTAATAGGGGTAATCGAACCAAGGACCAAAATTGTGCTTGACTTAGTAAAATCATCGAAATTATGTTCTATCCTAAATGCACAGAGAATTCAGGCATGTGCTATGAGATTTTGGAGAATGCAGCTTGGGAAAACATGATGTATGCGTGGAAAATATTTGGAGTTGAAAAGAATCTCTCCGGAAAAAGATGAAAGTCAATTTCTCAGAAAGCTCATAAAGATGTAGGAAAATCATGAATAGTCGAAAATCCTGGGAAAATGGAAGTGATTCTTGAGAAAAGGTGAACATTTGAAAAAGGGAAACACTTCTCAGGAAAACTCGGACTTCGAGAATTTTCTTAGGAAAATGATGGAAAATTTATAGAAAAACTCATTGAAGAAGGAAATTCAAACTTGGGAAATTGAAATCCTGGGAATTTTGCTCTTGAAAATTGATTTTTGATTCTTGAGAAAGATTGGGAAACTCCTTTTGAAAATCTTGAGAAAATAAACTTTTCCATGGAAAACTGTGGAAAAACTTGACTTGGGAAAACCGATTTTGGAAAATCTTCAGAGTTTCTTGAGAAATCGATTTTCTTGAGAATAAAGTTTCTCTTAAGGAAATCGTGAGAAGACCAATGATTTCATGATGCAAATGATATGAGTGAATGAATGCACTTTGAAAGATTTTCTAAGAAATTTGTTGGAAAATGTGTATTAAGTCAAAATAAATCCTTCACATATTCTGACTGTGGCCATGAATATGTTCAGAGTTTAATTGATTTAATGCACAATGCTTTGAAAATATTGAAAATATGATGTGCATTTTAAGATAGCCTAAGAGTGTAGGCTCAATGTGACTAATAGAAAGATGATGGATCTGGGTCTCGTCCATATTCCGACTAGGGCCGTAAATATGGATCCCACCGAGTCCATCAACTCCCTAAGAGTTAGTGCACGTGCCATTCGTGAACATCCATAGTGCTTTGAAATAAAATGCATGAATCACATAAGCAGGATATTGCATAAATTCAAACTATATGATATGCATCCTAGTCTAAGCAGGAAATTAAAATCTTATTCCAAAATTTACATTATTACATCACTAAATAAATAAAATAAATGGAATTGCAGACTTCAGCTCCTCCATTTGAATGTCCCTGCCAAGCTTGAAATAGGGTTTGCTCAAATATGTGGGTTTTTCCAAGATTTTTCAATAATATTCTGAAATTATTAGATTTAATTGGATATAAACCCTATGATTATGCTTCCTTGATATTTGAAATGATGAAAATGCAAGAAATTCAGTAGAAAATAGTTTGAAATTCGAAATTGGGGTCAAAATGACCAAAATACCCCTAATTATAAAGTTATACCTTTAAAATCAGGGTTTTTGAAGGAAATTTTGATAAAATTGAGATTTTGAAATTCAAATTGAATCAAATGATGATAAAATGCAGTAAGAGACATGATGACATGCTGTTAAACACATTAGGACTATAAAATCAGAATTTGACATTTTGCAATTTATCCAAAATAATGAATTTTGCTTGTTTTTCACTTGGATCCGGGTCCTACGGGACCCAGTTTTGATATTATGGCTAATCCGAACCTCAAATGGATTCCAGATTGCACCAAATTCGGTATGAAGCATTTACTTACTCTGATAAACAGCCTAGAATGCTAAAAATTACGAAATGACATGATTTAAATGCTAAAATTTGAAGAAAATCGTAAAATGGTGGATTTTGCCTATGGATCTAAAACAAATGCAATGCTTAATATGATAATGCAATATTTACACCATGAAAACTTCTGATATTTTGCAGACTGCTAAAGGACCATAAATGGAACATTTTTGGTTTTTACAGCCTTGGGATTTGAGCCATGGTGAGTTCAGTAATAGGGATTTAGTTCTGACAGAGGTAAAAATCACCCTAATCTGATGTCAAATGCTAAAAAAATAGAAAACTGCCATGGAAATTTATGATATTAATCAGAGATACTCAAGACATCTACATGGACAAATTTTATGTTCATGACTTTGGCATTTGATCAACAGAAACATTGATAAAAATATAACTTTTGAATCCTAAATTGACAGAACAGACAAATGTAACAAAACAGAGGACTGACAAGAAAAATCCAAAGCAGGTATCAACACTGTTCTAAAAATCACAGACTTTCAGATGAAAATAAAGGACACCTTGAACATAACTTTCACTTTTTACAGTTTTGGATTTGGAGCAACACACAAAGAGAACTCATCGACCTAAGTCGATCCAAAGTCTCAGAGGCCCAAATCAGGCTCTGACACGTGTCTCGCATTCTCGGATTTTTGTCAGATATTAAAAAAATCAAAAAAATTTACGAAAATCATGTTAAAAAATAGACATTCTCCCGAGTTCACAACATCTTTCGGATCGAAAATCGAATCTCCCATGAGGGAGATCTCGATTTTACAAGTTGAAAATACTTTTTAAAACGCATCCCGGGTAACAAAACTCGACTTGCCATTTTGAATGTTTACCGCAGTAAAAAAATTCAAATGCTTCCGAATTTTTGGCACAATTCTAGGGACACCTAAGGTCGCATTCCTTGATTTTTTGGGGATTTTTAATAAAAGATAAATGCATGAAATGACGTGTGGACTGACTGACAAAAACAGAGAACTACTGAAAATGAACAGAATTGAAATAAATGCTAAATTAATCCTAATTAATTCATGAAATGTGCTAAATTAATGAAATAAAATGCAAATTAAACCTAGATAAATGCATGAATGTTAAAAATCATCAAGGAAGCATAATTGAATATTTTTATGTATGTCGTTTTATGAGAATAGCTCAATCCATCTCTCGGATGAGCTCTTTCTTCAAACGACTCCCGAATCGAATTATGAAATCAACTGAAGAGGAAAAGAGGTGCACCTTGCTTAGTTACGCAGCGTAAGAGCTCTTGAAAGGGGCGGCTATCACGAGCTTCGTTCGTCCTTCGCTCTGGGCTTCGGATGGTTCACCAAAATCGACCCACTACACCTTCTTCACTGAGCCAAAGGGGGCGTGAATTCCAAAGTGCAAAAATCGGATTCTCAAGAAGGCTAGGTAGAATTTTCAAGTTCACAAGAGTTCTCAAAAGATGGTCTCCCTATGCTGGGCGTGGAGCCTTGTTTTTATAGATTTTCTGAAAAAAATTTGAATTTCAAACAGGCTCAATCTGAGCCCTCCATGTGGCGCCATCTCAGGGGGTGCTATCTGGGGGTTTGAAATTTGAATCTGGCTTTTGCAGGGAGCCCTCAGGTGGCACCACCTTATGGGGCTATTTTTATAAAAAAAATATATTAAATAAAAGAGAGGAAGCCAAGTGGGGCTCTGGATTGGCGCCACCTCAAAAGGTGTTTGACACATGTCAGAAAAACAGAGCAGTGGGCTCAGAAGGTGCCACCTCAGAGGAGTTTGAATTCTACTTTTTCTGATGAAAGGAGATCTGGACATGTGGCAGTCCAGGATGGTTCCATACCTGACAAGTGTCAGCTTGCTGGAGGAGGTTCTTCAGATGGCGCCACCTTAGAGGAGAATTTGAATTTCAAATGGAGGTTGGCCCTGGAGGAATGGAGGATGGACATGTGGCGCCACCTCAGGGTGGCTCCTACAATGCCATGTGGCAAGAGGGAGGAAAAGGAGGGAAAGGGACACGTGGCACCATCTCACACAAAATAGAAAAGGTGAAGTTCAGGATTTGTGCCACCTCAGCCTGGAGTTTGAATGTTTGAATATTTGAATTCTAGCTTTCTCTGAAGGAGGTAGAAAATGACATGTGTCCTCTACTTTTTCTAAGAAGAGCAGAGAATGACACGTGTCCCTTGCTTTTTCTGAGAAGAGCAGAGGGTGACATGTGTCACTTGCTTTTTCTGAGAAAAGCAGGGAGTGACACGTGTCGCTTGCTTTTCCTGAGGAAAGGAGAGAGTGACAAGTGTCACTTGCAGGAGACATAATTCAAATGGTGCCACCTCAGGGGAGACAAGTTCTACTTTTTCTGAACAGGACAACACATGACACGTGGCATCTCATGGTGACCTTGGAATGACACATGGCACAGGGTGAAGATGGTAGACATTGACACGTGGCATAAAATGAAGAGGATGACGAATGACATGTGGCGGCATCTTAAGGTGGCCCCACACTGACACGTGTCAAAGGATGGCAGAAGAGAGAAGGTGACATGTGGCGCCAACTCTAGGTGAACCCTATGCTGACACATGGCAGGTAAATGGGAGGAGAGAGAAAGGACAAGTGGCGCCAATCCAGGGGACAAGGCTCCTATATTTTTGGGTTTTTCAAAATTCAAATTTTCAAAAGAAAAGCCTATGTGACACCACCTTAATGTGGGCCCCACATTGCTTCTTTATTGAAATAAGGACAAGACAGTAAATCCTTTTTTTTGGAATTTTCATAAAATCTAGACTAATTGGCAAAACAAAAATTTTGAAAAGGGTTAGCCCCTATAGGACGATTTTGTAAAATGAAGATATTTAAAATTGTTGACAAAAAGGCAAAATCTGAGTTGAAATTTATTGAAAATTATCCAGATTGTTTTCCTGAGGAAATATTTTGAAATTTAGAGCCCTGGGGGTAAAATGGGAAGAATTGATAATTTTGAAGACCCAGGGTTTTGAAATCAATTTCGAAAAGAGTTGAAATTCTAATCTGGATTGAAAATTTTGAAGTCGAGAGTTCTGGACCTCGAAATGACATGCTGTGCAGTGCAGTGATATGAAATGCTTATGCAATGATATGCAATGCCATGTTTTATGAAATGCAATCTTGAACCAAGACTTGGAGATGTCTGTCTCCTGTCAGGAGTAAAATTTTGAACATTTGAGCTGAAAATAGAGAAATTTTGAGAGTTGCAGATGAAATTTTGACTTTTGTAAGGTCCGGGCTCAGAAAATGACCATTTTGCCATCCAGCGATTTCAAAGGCTGAATGATGATGTTTAGTGAAAATGTTGGGGAGGTGAGTGAAAATTTGGGGTGTTAACAATTGCATAGCATGTCAGTTTGAGATTCAGAACTCCTGATTTTCAAAATTGTCAATCCAGATTTGATTTTTCAAAACCGATTTTTAAAACCCTGGGTATTCAAAATTACCAAATTTTCCAATTTTACCCCCAGGACTTTGAATTACAAAAGATTTTCTCAAGAAAATAATCTGGATATTTGGATATTGATTTTAAAGACTTTATCTCAAGACTTTTTGCAAAAGATTTTAAATCTCTTTACAAATTTTGTTTTTACATTTATCCATAATTTTTTGCCCTGAAAACCCAATTTTTCCAAATTCTTGAAAATAAATAATGTTTTATCTCTTATTTTCAAATAAATGGAGCAGGACCCGCCTTTGAACTAGCACCATACTCAGATTCCCAGGTAAGTATCTTATTCTCAAGTGGGACCCACTCGGAGGGCAGACCAATTTGCAAAATTTTCTTTTTAAAATTCTTATTTATTTATTTATTTTTATTTTTTTTTAGTGGACCCACACACATGTGGCACCCTATTTGAAAATAAAAAGATTTTACAAAACAAAATAAAGCTTTATCTTCAAAAGGATTTTAAAAGTGGATTGAGATGGCATTTCCATAAAAGCCTCTCATTTATTTCAATATTCATTTTTTTTTTATTTTTTTTTATTTGTTTAAATAATTTTTGTTTTAAGAAGGAGGCAACCTTAAATGGCACAGCCGAACTTCCAAAAAAAAATAAAAAAATAATAAATTTGATTTCTATCTAAACTTAGGAAATGAAACAAGGTTTTGGAAAAACCAAAGAGGCGCCTCATTTTAAAACAGCAAGTTTTCAAAATAAGGAGGCATCGGTTTCACGCCTTTGCAAGATTTTCAACAAAATTTTCAAAAAAAATTTAACGGAACCTCATTAAGGGGGAAGGGGATGCGTTTCTTTTGAAGAGGAAAGGAAAGTTTTAAAAGGGGCTCTCAAGGTGGAAAGAGGGGGAGGCGTTTTCACCTTCTTCAGCCCCAGCCATTTGCTATCGAGATCCCTCTTCAGCCACTACAGCCCAACCACCAAACACGTCAACGACTGCATCACCATCACCACCAGTCGCAGATCTTCCACCTCCAGCAGTTGCCGCTCTTTAGCCACTACAGCCCCAGCCGGAGGAGAGCCACCACCGTTTTCCCCATCTGCCTCCAGCCCAGTAGCAGGAAATCAATTCTTGATTTCTTTCCAGCAGCCGTAGGATAGTCGCTGGTTCAAAAGGGGTCTTCCACCACTAGCCAGCTGCTGTCGATGCTTCCTTCAGCCCAATAGCAGAGGATTGGCCATCACTTGCTGGCTGCAAATCCATTTGGTGCAAAACATCCCCAAAACAGTTGCTGTAAGCGTACCATCTAGAAGGAGCATTCTACTCCCTTCAGCCCTTGCCAAACCAAGATACTCAACTCGTTGACAGCAAGCGTGGAGGCCACCCTCTCTTTCCCAACCTAAATCTCTACGGTAAGTGAATGCCTCTGAGATGTCTGTAAAAATTGGAGCTTATGTGATCCAACAGTAATATATCATATAGTTATTGAAATTTTCATATTTCTTGATGTTTAATTGCAATCTGCAACTAAAGAGTCTCCACTTGACTACTTGTTTGTGTGATATACTGTCATATGGAGAAAACAGAGGTGCATTTATTCTGGACATGCTTTTTCTTTCAAAGGAATTTTCAGTCTCACTTGACTGGACTCAAACTGCTGAACTCCATATCAAGATTTATAGGTTCCAAATCTACAACAGTTGAAGGCCAAAAGCTCAAAGTTGATGAGTGTCAGCAACTTCTGAATCAACGCAGGGATCTGATTTCCCAGTATAAGAGCTGTGTGGAGGACTTGATTAAGTCGGATAAAAAAAAAAAATCTTAGAGCTTCCATACCATCGGTTCTGATGGGTGGGCAGCTCTTGGTTTTATGAAGTATGCTAATAAGGAGTTTGCTGGATGTAATTTGTAAAGCATGATAATAAGATGGTTTTCGAAATGTGCTTCAGATTTCATGGAGGGATCGAATATCACTTGGTTTTAACTAATTAGAGATTTCAAGTACTTGAGGTTTCAGATGCTGGTACTTCACATTAATTGATGGTTTAGGTATATTTGATAATGCTCAATCTTTGGTAGCTTCTATGCACTGTATTTGCAGGGAGCACTGAATGTTAGTTCTGTACATCCTTATATTCTGCCAACAAACACCTTCCTGCATATCACCTATTATCCCATACTTACCTGCACCATGATCATGTTTCACACTGTTGTAGCCTTCTTTTATCCTTACAGCAGATGTTCCTTTTGTTCACCACCTACAGCAATGTGGTGCATTGCTGTAGTAGCCCTGTGCACATGAGCACATCTTAACCCCATTACATTCACCATTATCCTTTTCCCTCATTGTTGCAATCACAACAATATCCACTCCAGCTGCCATACCTGTTCACCACAACCCAACCTCCTACAGTCACCTACATACGTTATGCATTTACCCACTTTTCTGCTGCAGGTGTGCAGTCTTGAAAATGAGCCATGTTCATGTATGAATATTTTAATATCCATTTAGGCTTTATGGACCATCTTTTTCATGCTTTGTCATTGGTATATAGGAAAGCTCCATACCCATTTTTATTGAAAAATACATTATAATTTGAGAAATATGGCTTCGTGAAATCCCCTACAGAAACTGTATATACCTGTATTTTCTGATTTTACCCATTATATGGATTTTCCATTTATATGTATATGTTTCCCATTACATGTATATATATCTATATATATATATCTATTGTATATCTACCTATATGTATAGGTGTATATGTATATATGGATATATATATGTATATATATACTTATATATATATATCCCTTCATGAGTATTTGCTATTACATGTATTTTTCTTTTCTTTTACTCTTGTAAATACATCATCATTTGATTTATGAAATTTTGTTTAGCTTGATGGTAAAATTCTTGTTTTATGAAGTTATGGCTGGAACTTCATCATTTGATGCTACAATTTCTGTTTTATGAAACTATGGGCTGGAATATCATCATTTGATTTATGAGCTTGATGTTCAAAATTCTTGTTTTATGAAGTTATGGCTGGAACTTCATCATTTGATTTATGAGCTTGATATTCAAATTCCTGTTTTATGAAGTTATGTTGGAACACCATCATTTGATTTATGAGATTTTGTCTAGCTTGTTGTTAAAATCCCTGTTTTATGAAGCTATGGCTGGAACATCACCCTTGGTTTTATGAAATTTTGCTTAGCTTAGTGCTAAATTCTTGTTTGCTATATCACCCCATTTGCAGCACCAATTATACATATTATTTCATCATTTTCCACGACATTTTCACCTATTCACCAAGCTTTTCATATCCTTTTCATGATATCCTTGAAATAGCCCATGATGCTTCCACAACCCATTTCCTGCACATATTCATTTTCTGCTGCAAGTGTGCAGTCTTGATATTTGGCCATATTCATGAACGGATATCTCTATATCCAATCGTGATCTCCCAACCCTCTTTGGCGTGCTTCATTATGGATATATAGGGAGGCTCCATACCTATTTTTACTGGAAATTGCATTATAATTTGAGAAGTATGGTTGTGTGAAATCACCTACAGAAACTGTATATACCTGTAATTTCTGGTTTTACCTATTATACGTAATTTCCATTAGTATGTACATATTTTCTCATTATATATATATATATATCTATATATATATGTATATATATATATGTATATATATATATACATATATATATATATATATATATATATATATATATATATATATATATATCTTCATGTGCTCTTATTTCCATGTATGAACATCCATATATTTTCTCATATAGTTACACCTCCATCGTTACATGACATTTAGCACCTATTTTAGCATTTTGATATATGTATATGTCTCTTCGTTGTATATATTATATATATGTCCATTTCCTTGGTTATTTTGTACTAACTCTCATTTTGCAAGAAAATCTAGAAGATGCAGATTCCTTGGATCCATTTCAATTTTCTTTTACTTTATGTTATGCAATGTAACAATCCAATGTAAACCTTGGAATAAGATTTACTTTTACTGCTTAGATTAGGTTGCATCTCATATAGTTTGATTTCAGTAATATCCTGATTCTATGATGCATATATCTCTAATTTTCAAAATTCACCGTGGATGAACACGAATGGCATGTGCACCAACTCTTAGAGAGTTGATGAACTCGGTGGAGTCCATATTTACGGCCTTAGTCGGAATATGGATGAGACCCAGATCCATCATCTCTCTACCAGTCACATTGAGCCTACACTCTTAGGCTATCTTGAAAATGCACTTCATATTTCCAATTTTTTTTCAAAATATTGTGAATTAACTCAAATAAACCCTGAATATATTCACGGCCATAGTCAGAATATATGAAGGATTTACTTTGGTTTAATCCACATTTTTCCAATAAAATTTTCAGAAATCTTTTCAAAAGTGCATTCATTCATTCACATCATCTGCACCATTTGTTTTTCTCATGATTTTCTCAAAAGATTTTCACTTCATGGAATCGATTTTCTCAAGAAACTATGATGATATTCGGAGTTGGATTTCCCAAATCAAATGTTTTCCTGTGATTTTCCTTAAAAAGTTATTTCCTTAAGATTCTTTTCAAAGGAATTTCTCATTTTCTCAAGAATCCAAGTTGATTTTCAGATGTTTCAAAAAAAACAGATCCTCAAGATTTTAATTTCCTAAGTTTTGAATTTCCTTCTCCAATGAGTTTCCCTACAAAATTTTCTATCATTTTCCTAAGAAAATTCTCAAAATCCAAGTTTTCCTGATAAGTGTTTTCTTTTTTTTAATGATCCTCTTTTCTCAAGAATTCCTTCCTTTTCCTGAGATTCTTATTTTTTTTCATGGTTTTCTAAGCCTTTCTAAACTTTCTCAAAATTTTCCTGAGATTCCCATTTCTTCATGATTTTCAAATCTGATAAACTTTCTCAAGATTTTCTCGAGAGTCTCACTTCTTCATAATTTTCCAAGTCTTTATAAACTTTCTCAAGATTTTCCCGATATTCTCACTTCTTCAAGATTTTTCAACTCTTTATAAATTTTCTCGAGATTTCAAACCTTCTTCGTCTGAGTTTTTCTGAGAGATTGATTTCCATATTTTCCTGAGAAATGCTTTTCAACTCCAAATGTTTTCTAAGCATGCATCATAGTTTTCCAACCCATATTTTACCAAATCTCATAGCACATGCCTGAATTCTCTGTACATTTAGGATAGAACACGATTTCAATGATTTTACTAAGTTAAGCACAATTTTGGGTCCTTGGTTCGATTACCCCTGTTAAAGGCGGCAAGAACGGTCGAACCTCGTACCGACAGGTCGAGCCTCGTACCGACAAGTCGAGCCCCATCCCATGGATTTTCCCGCAATTTTCAAAACGGAGGCGAGTTTTTCAAAACAATTTCCAAAATCCGGTCAAGTTTGACTCGCGAAAGCATTTTCCCTCTCTCTCCCGCAAGGAAGGGAAGACGGGAATTTTTTTGAGACGAAAACAGGTTTGGCGACCGAGATGAGACCTGTCCTTGTCTGACCTAAATTATGCTTGACTTAGTTCAATTATCGAAATTAGGTTCACAACATGTCAGCTCTTTACTTTTTATATCATGTGAGCCTAGGAGCCTAGATTCTGACCTAGCTGACATTGACTGCATATAGACTAGGCATGGTTTGGTTGGACCAGATTGAGGAGAAATTTTCATGCTCACATAGACTTAGGCCTAAATACAACTCTCCTCAATTTAGGATCTGAATGCAAACAATGTATGCTTCTTCAAAGATTTTTCAAAAGTCTATCTCTCTAGGATTTATAGCCATCTATTTCTTGCATGTGATCATTTTTTAAAAAAACCCCAATTACCTATCATTACCCGGTCTTCACGTTGCTGGGCTCTCTTCCAAAACCCTAGTTCGGGACAGAGCCTCACAACTGGGCCAATTATTTGGGTTAACACCCCCCTACCACGTACCGCGGGCCACAGTCCGAAGTATATCGGTAGGCGCTCAAGGATGTTGAAAAAACCTTACCTTAGAACCGGAGTTTAAATTATATGCCACGTACCTCGGATTTCGGTTCGGGTATATCGGCATAACTGGATTGGACAAAGATGATCTGAACCTAGAGTTAGGATTAGAGTCCTACAGCTGTTTTCAAATGGATGCATTTAGAGTCAGCCTTTTAGGGAATGCTGAATGTGCATAAATGTTTGTGCAGGATGTGATTGTATGTGTGTTATTTCCTCAATTCTTTATATTTCCTAATGTTTTCCAACTTATTAGGCTTTTTTCAAATATCCTTATTTTGCACGAGATATTTTTCTCAAACCCTGGATGATTTTCTCAAATATCCCATTTCTTTCAAAACTCCAGGTAATTTTACATTCTACCTTTCCACTGGATCTCGAATTTTCCAGCTACATTTTTTTTCCTGCCTGCAAATTTTTTCTAAAATTTCATAATTTCCTAAGTCTCATTCTGAGTCTTTCTCTGTTTTCAGTTCGATGGCATCCAGTCAAGTCGATCCTATCTTTCCTGAAGGTCACATCTCCTTCGAGGTGCGACAAGGTCGTCCTGAACATCGAGCCCTTAACACCGGAACTTTCATTCCCCGGTGGTATTATTCCTGGCTAAAAAGCTTTTCCCGAATGTTCCCGAACCATTTAAGCGAGTGCGGATTAGAATTGGCGTCAGCAGTTGGGAAGCAGACCATCAACGGCAACTTGATCCATGCAATGGCGGAGCGATAGAATCCTCGGACATGTACATTCTGGTTCCCATGGGGAGAGATGACCGTTTTAATGGATGAATTTTCAGAAATCATGGGGTTACCAGAACCAGACGGTCAGCCAAGTGATCCATTAGAACATCAATTCCTGATCAATGTCAAGGGTTTGGACCCCCGAGACTCCTTAGCTCGTATGACAGGCCGCCGATCCTGGCCCTTGATCCAGTTGGAGGGGAATGAATATGTCAATCTGCTCGAGTTGTATCATCAGTACGGGACCTTTGTTGAAGTCAGTTCGCTATCCAGGACAGCTAAAGAAAGGATTCAGAATGCAATGGTTTTATGCACTGTAGGATTATCCCTCTTCCCAGATGGACAAAACTACATGGACATCAGAATAATCCAGCTTATGAGAAGATGGGGAAGTCGACAAACCAATCGCCTCTCCATAGCCATGGCAGCGCTCGCTTTCCTATATCGAGGTCTGACTCGATTCTCACTTGGAGAATCCATCTTAGTTGAAGGATACATCTACACACTTCAATCCTGGTTCTTTCAGCATGTTCCAGCCCGAGCAAGCTCTTTCAGATATAATGGTCAAGAACTTCTTCCAGTGGCACAGTACCGGTCTATGATCAACAAAATTCAAGAAGATGAGGTAGTCTGGGACTATTTTGATCGGCAACTATCTCCTCCCAGATACACCTATGCTTATGGCAAGAGATTCAAGTTACTGGGCCCATTCTTCTGCACTTACTACCAACCAGAGAGATGTGTCCGGCAATTCTCCTAGAGATAGCAGTACGTCGAAGCCCGATTGTTATCAGGAGTTATGGCAGAGTTTGATCTCACTTCCGCGCAATGGTCCGGGGCATATCATTCTGCCCGCTACGGCTGGGATTCCTTTGTCTCTCTTAAAATCTTTCCTGGTCCTAGAGTGTCTGCTGATTATCGTGAATGGTGGCAAATTGTTTGTCCTCCACCTCTTTGTCAAGATCAATAAAATCATGTTTTCTCATTTTAATAAAATTCTCTCTTTTTCTATTGTGGTTTGACGACCTCGCCTAGGTAACAAGGCATATTTTTGTTGTTTGTTTCTCATGCTAAAAGAATTGACAACACAATTGTCGTGATTCTAGCGATGACTCAGTCCCTAGTAATGGGACATCTTCTTCAAATTGTCTACCATATTTTCAATAAATATTTCTTCCAAAAACCAATTCCTTCATAATCTAATCAGGTCTTTGCCCTGCAGAGAGCATCCATAACATTTGATGGTTCAGAAAAGATCAGGCAAAAGAACAACGGCATCGCAGTACTCGTCAGCCTCAGAAGAAGATGGGCTCCCCCCGATCCGAGAAGAGTCAAGAGCAGCAACAAGAGGATGACGGCATAGACCCTCAAATGTATGCCATGTTCCGAAAGATGATGAATAAACAGGCTGGGACTAGTACAGAAAAAAATCAATTCAGAGAAAAGTTCCACGGGCACAAGAATAAGAAGGCTCCCCAAAAGCAGATTCAGCCAGAAGAAATCTCAGATGAATCTGAATCAACTGAAGACACTGAGGAAGAATATGAGGTGCCACCGACATTTCAGAAACGTGGGCGAGAACAAAGGAGGAGCCGCAAAGCAAAGAATCAAGTCACAGAAGAACCTCTGCAGTCACAATTCAGGGAAATGGCCCGAGTTGTTAAGGATCTCCAAGCCCGCGACAAGGGCAAGAAAATCTTCACCAGTGAGGACTTCTATGACGGCCTCGAAGGGGATGACGATCTCGAAAACCTTCCCTGAAAATTCATCAAGTTCGATGGTTCTGGCGATCCGAAAGCCCATCTCGCCACTTTCTTCGCAGAGTGTTCAAGATTCAAGAGAGATAACAGAGCACTGTTACTATGTTTCCCTCGCAGCTTGGAAGGAGTTGCAGCTAAATGGTATGCTGAGCATATCAATCCCATCGAGCTCAAGGAGTTCGATAAAGTGGTGAATTTATTTATTGAACGCTTTTTGTTCAACACAGAAGCGCTCCCGACATTAAGTCATCTTTGCAGTCTGAGGCAGAACGAGAATGAAAAAGCACGAGACTTCATTCACAGATGGAGGTCAGCCTGTAACAAGATGAGAGATCCTATCTTGGAAAGGCACGCCCTGTCCCTAATCCTCAATAACTTTTCACAGCCGTTAAAAGGATTAATCTCTACTACACCGTCTCGGACCTTCATTGAATTAACTGAGCGAGCAGAATGGCTCGAGCTAAGCGTAGAGAATGGAGTCTATGAAGGCTTCACTTATTCCAAGAGTAACCCCCAAGGTGAGCAGAAGAAGAAAGCTCACTTCACCTTCTCTGCCAACAACAACAACAACAATAGCCGAAATCAGTACAAAGGGCAGAAGAAAGATTACTGCTACGGCGCAGGCAATCCCAACAATAAAGGAGATCAGAAAATGAAGCCTGCTCCTCAATACAGCAAGCCTTCTCAGCAAGACCAAGGGCCGAAATTGCGTGAAAAGGTTAAACATGAAGGATGGAGTTATGACCGAAAATTCACTCCTCTCGATCAATCACTCGAAGATGTGCTCGAGTATATGTTGTCGAAGGAAATGGTCAAGTTACCGAGGTTGGCTGATCCCCCTGTGCCTATGGGGAAATGGAAGGATCAATTCTGCAAGTTTCACAGAACAGTGGGACACAGCACTGAGAACTGTTTCGTTCTCAAGAATATTGTGCAGGATCTTATTGACAAGAATTTATTGGTAGAAGGAGAAGAAGAAGAAAAAATGGACATTCTTAAGCAGCCTTTTCCTTCGCACACCACGACGGTGGTGTCCGCACAACCATTTTTACCGCATGAGCACATCAAGCCGTGTTCTGCACAAGATCTCCAGGTTCAGCACCAGGTGTCAGTACTACGACAAGCAGCTCCTGATTCTAAGAAGATGGATCTAATCTCAGCATTGGGCAAGATGAAAGTCTCTGAAGCATCTGTAAAGTCAGCCCCCAAGTCAAAGGGACTTCCTGATTTTCTCAATCAAATCATCAAGCCCAAGCCGGGGAATTCAAGTCAGAAGCCTCTGACCACTCTGTCCAATGTTTTCATTCTTGACTTGGCCAAAAGTTCCTGCAAGCATCAGCAAGTACTGGATGATCTGCTCAGAAAGATCAAAGTTAAGCCCAGTACCACTCTTGAAGACATGGCACAAATTGTGAATTCAGCCATGACTAATGCGCCGATCACTTTCTTGGATGAAGACCTTCCAAAGCCTCATTCCTTTCACAATAATGCTCTTTACATCGTCGTTCGGGTAAGGAGAATGACAGTACCTCATGTGCTAGTAGATGGAGGCAGCAGCCTCAATATATGTCCTGAAATGACCGCAAAGGCGCTAGGCATTAAGGAAGATGAATACATTCCAGATCCTATTACCATCTATGGGTTTGACAACCATGGTCAAACGGCAAAAGGGAAAATATTCCTGGAAGTATTCATTAATTATTTGGTAAATTCAGTGCTTTTTCATGTGGTCAATGTGCCACCCACCTATAATATGTTGCTCGAAAGGACGTGGATTCATAATGCAAATGCAGTGCCTTCCACATTACATCAATGCGTAAAATGGTCCAAAGGTGGAATGATTACAACAGTGCTCAGAGAGGACCCGGAAGAAAGGCTCCCACAGCCTATGATACCTCGACCATCATTCACTGCAGACATTCCTAGCATCAGAGAGAATGAAGAGATCAGTCTCAAAGAAAGTCGGAAAATACTCCAGGCAACATCAGAATTATCCTTGCAGACTGTAGCCATGACCCGATGGAGAGGTCCCAAGTTCTTCAAGATTGGAGGTCGTGTCAGCTACGACACTGTCAAAGATCATCCATTGTTTCCATAATTCATGAAAGTAAGAAAGGGATTCGACTTACTTCTGAAGCATGGTTATCAACCCTTTAAAGGACTGGGCAAAAATGAAGATGGTCGTGTCGAGCCAATGATCCAAAAGCATCATCCCCACAGGGCAGGATTAGGGTTTTCCGGCGGGAGCTCACCAAAGAAGACTGTTTTTGTTAGAGGGGCACATTGAGAATCGTTGTTGCATTTCCTTTCTATTCCTTTCAAAATAAATGTCTCAATGTCTTTTATCAATTGAAATTAATAAAATGTCAAGTTTCTTTGTCTATCTGGATGCCATCTATCTTCCTTCTCTATCTCCTCATTATATAACTCAAATGTCATTTTATGCATAATTCTTTTTAAATGATTGTTTGTCGTATGATGGATGATTTTTTTCTGAATCCGATTTCTTATCCAAATTTTCAGAAATGTCTTCCCGAACAATCAAGAAACTCGTTATCAATCCAAAGGCTTTTCAGAAATCGGCAGCAATTCACCGAGTCAAAGCAAGCACAGGAGATGACAAGGTTGCAAAGCAGTTAGATGATTATGCAGAATTTGATCCGTCTCTTCAGGAATTACCAGAGTTCGCCTCAGTTCAGAAGCAAGATGAACCATCTGCTCTAGTACAAGATCCTACTGAAGATGTCAATATCGGCTCAGAGGAAGATCCCAAGATTCTCAAGATATATACTTATATATATATATATATCTTCATGTGCTCTTATTTCGATGTATGAACATCCATATATTTTCTCATATAGTAACACCTCCATCGTTACATGACATTTAGCACCTATTTTAGTATTTTGATATATGTATATGTCTCTTCGTTGTATATATTATATATATATGTCCATTTCCTTGGTTATTTTGTACTAACTCTCATTTTGCAGGAAAATCTAGAAGATGCAGATTCCTTGGATCCATTTCAATTTTCTTTTACTTTATGTTATGCAATGTAACAATCCAATGTAAACCTTGGAATAAGATTTACTTTTACTGCTTAGATTAGGCCGCATCTCATATAGTTTGATTTCAGTAATATCCTGATTCTATGATGCATATATCTCTAATTTTCAAAATTCACCGTGGATGAACACGAATGGCACGTGCACCAACTCTTAGAGAGTTGATGAACTCGGTGGAGTCCATATTTATGGCCTTAGTCAGAATATGGATGAGACCCAGATCCATCATCTCTCTACCAGTCACATTGAGCCTACACTCTTAGGCTATCTTGAAAATGCACCTCATATTTCCAATTTTTTTTCAAAATATTGTGAATTAACTCAAATAAACCCTGAATATATTCATGTCCATAGTCAGAATATATGAAGGATTTACTTTGGTTTAATCCACATTTTTCCAATAAAATTTTCAGAAATCTTTTCAAAAGTGCATTCATTCATTCACATCATCTGCACCATTTGTTTTTCTCATGATTTTCTCAAAAGATTTTCACTTCATGGAATCGATTTTCTCAAGAAACTATGATGATATTCGGAGTTGGATTTCCCAAATCAAATGTTTTCCTGTGATTTTCCTTAAAAAGTTATTTCCTTAAGATTCTTTTCAAAGGAGTTTCTCATTTTCTCAAGAATCCAAGTTGATTTTCAGATATTTCAAAAAAACCAGATCCTCAAGATTTCAATTTCCTAAGTTTTGAATTTCCTTCTCCAATGAGTTTCCCTACAAAATTTTCTATCATTTTCCTAAGAAAATTCTCAAAATCCAAGTTTTCCTGATAAGTGTTTTCTTTTTTTTTAATGATCCTCTTTTCTCAAGAATTCCTTCCTTTTCCTGAGATTCTTATTTTTTTTCATGGTTTTCTAAGCCTTTCTAAACTTTCTCAAAATTTTCCTGAGATTCCCATTTCTTCATGATTTTCAAATCTGATAAACTTTCTCAAGATTTTCTCGAGAGTCTCACTTCTTCATAATTTTCCAAGTCTTTATAAACTTTCTCAAGATTTTCCCGATATTCTCACTTCTTCAAGATTTTCCAACTCTTTATAAATTTTCTCGAGATTTCAAACCTTCTTCGTCTGAGTTTTTCTGAGAGATTGATTTCCATATTTTCCTGAGAAATGCTTTTCAACTCCAAATGTTTTCTAAGCATGCATCATAGTTTTCCAACCCATATTTTACCAAATCTCATAGCACATGCCTGAATTCTCTGTACATTTAGGATAGAACACGATTTCAATGATTTTACTAAGTTAAGCACAATTTTGGGTCCTTGGTTCAATTACCCCTGTTAAAGGCGGCAGGAACGGTCAAACCTCGTACCGACAGGTCGAGCCCCATCCCATGGATTTTCCCGCAATTTTCAAAACAGAGGCGAGTTTTTCAAAACAATTTCCAAAATCCGGTCAAGTTTGACTCGCGAAAGCATTTTCCCTCTCTCTCCCGCAAGGAAGGGAAGACGGGAAAATTTTTGCGATGAAAATAGTTGGCTTTTGCAAAACTTTAGATATGGGACTAAAAAATCTCCAGCAAGAGTGGTGCCAAGCCCATGTGGGCATTTCTTTTTTTTTCCAATGGGCAAAAATGCCACTTTAAAAAAAAATTGACACATGGCACCCCATTTGCAAGTGGGTGCACATGTGGGTCTTTTTCATCTTTTATAAATTTGTAGAATGGGTACATGGCTGAAATTTTGACACATGGCATCACCCTGGGGGGTGATGTTCATGTGGGTTTTTAAAAGTGAAGGGATTTTTTTAAAGGTTTATTAAAAACTGATTTTGATTTTAAATCTTGAAAATGCCAAGTGGTGCCCCTCTTTGAAAATAATATTTTTGAAATTAGGGTAAAAAGGGAAATAAAATATGAGAAAAAAGGGAATTTAAAAATAATTGGATTTAAAAAAATTCAATTTTGATTTATGAAATTCAAATTGGGCAAAAACCGGATCTATATTGAATTTTGAGAGATTTTGTAAAAATACCGATTTTGGTTTCTGAAATTTCAAAGATTATTTTGAAATTGGGGATAAATTTTGGATTTTGAATTTGAAATTCCCAAATTGATTTTGAATAAAAATTGAATTTTGAAATTGGATCTGGATCCATTTTGACATTTCAAAATCCAAACATAATTTTAAACTGAATATAGGGTATTTTTCAAAGGAATTTTGAAATTCAAAGGATTGTTTTTGGATTTTGGGATAAAAATCAGATTTTGATTTTAAATATGAAATTCCCAAATTGATTTTGAATAAAAATTGAATTTTGAAGTTGGATCTGGATCCATTTTAACATTTCGAAATTGAAACTGAATTTTAAACTGGATCCAGGGTATTTTTCAAAAGATTTTTACAAACTGGTGGTTTTGAATTTGAAAATCCAAAGATTGATTTTGAAATTAGAATAAAAAATTGAGTTTGTTAAAGGATCTAGATCCGAAGTTTTTGAAAAAAAATGGATTTGGATCTTGATCTGATGAAAATTTGGTTCAATATGGGAATCGAGCCCTAAATTATGGATTGCAAATGGAGAAAGCACTGAATTCATAATAAAATTGGGATTTTGGATCTGGATCGATTTCAAAGAATGAAGTTGGGTCTAGATTTGAATCAAAATCTCAAAAGTGAAATTGAATCTCAGATGTAAGATTAATCTAAGTTCACAATTTGATTGAGTTGAACTTCTAAATGGATCAGAAGGTGGATCCAGACGGAACTGGATCCGAAATGGTTTAATTGGATCCTGGATATCTAATGAGATATTTCAGGTTCAAAGAATGAAATTAGACTTTGGGTATGGATTTATGAATGAATCAGATGAAAAATCCAGGTCCGGGGAGGAATTAGACACTAGATCCAACATTGGATCCAATATTCAAATTGAAAAGGAGCGGATCTCAGATATTGATAAAATATTAGATGAAAGAATTGATCCGAGTCCTAATTTGGGGTTTGTCCCAGTTCTGAAATTGTTGGAAACAATGTCCCGGATAATTTTATTTTTTTGGGTCTTCGCCCTGCAGGGGCAGAAACACAGTACTATACTAGTCTGAACTAATTTGAGTTGGTCTGGCTCAGAAAGAACTGAATTAGAGGCCAGTTATACTCAGACGAACTAATTTCAGAGCTAAATCACTAGCTCAACCAGCTGGAGTAAGCTCGATCTGGACTGTATTGAGCTCAAATGAGCTAAAAATGAGCTCAAATGAAGGTCTGAGTGTGAAAAAGTGACTTTAAACTGAAAGTGAGCTACTTGAACTCTTGGTGAACTTAGATCAGACTCACTAGGATGAGATCTACTAGATTTGACTAACTCAGGGACAATTTGGTTAAGATTTGAGCTAAAATGAGCTTATTTTGCCTGAAATGAGCTAAATTAGTTAAAATGGTCAGGATTCGCTCATCGTAAGCTCAGAGGAGCTAGAAATGACAATCATTCTAACTTTTCTGAACTCAAGATGAGTTTGGTTAAACCTAATTGACAAGAAGTCTAAGGGTGACCTAAGGGTAAAATGGTTATTTTATTGGCTAAATGGGGTAAACTGGTCTCTAAACAGGGATAAACCTAGGAGTGAGACTAGATATCACCCTGCAGAGGATTGGCATTTGTGAAATAAATATGTCTGAAATGGACTTGGAAAGTTTGGGGTATTTACAGATGCCCCTTTTTACTGCTAAGCTGGTTGAAAGCTGAGCTTAATAGCAAAGAAAAACACACTAAATTTCAAAAATAAAATGCCCGAGTTAGGGAAAATCTGACTAGGTGCGAAAGAATTGATTGTGAAAATGATTTTCATGAAGTGGGTTCAGGTTTTGCACCATATCCTGAATGGCTTGGAGAAGGATGAAATCCTCGGTAGTGAAATGATTGGATGAAAGGAATGATAAAATCATGATGGGACTTTTGGGTGAAGATCCCAAGATTGTAAAAATGAGAGATTTTGATCATAAAAGTGAGATCTTATGGCTGAGAAAAGATAAGTCTTTGAAAAGATTCAGGTTTAGCCCTTGACCTGGATGGGACGAAAGATACCTCATGGAATGAGGTTCAGGTCTGACCCTTACCCGAATGAGAAAGAAATACCTCAAAAGCTGAGGTTCTTGTTTAACCCTTATCTGAATGGGAATGAAAAATATGGATTCCTCGTCAGAATGGGGAAACCATGATGGGACTTTCAGATTTCGCATAAAGAATCCGAAAGGGTTTGCAGAAAAAAAAGGAAAAGAAAGGAAAGTGAGATAGCAGGAGGCAACTTGGAAGATGAATAAGGCAATTCATTTGAATAAGTAAAAGGCTAAAATTTATCAGTGTGAACAGATGAATAAGGCATCCTTCTCAAAGAGGAGTAAGGCAATTTTTTTTGATAATACGAAGGACGAATAGGGAGATCATTTCAGAGAAAAATATGGCAAATCTTTCGGTCAAAGCGAAAGATGAATAAGGCGATCCTTTCGGAGACACGAAAGTTGAACAAGGCAATATGAGGCAATTCTTTCGACAATGCGAAAGACAAATAAGGTAATATGAGGCAATTCTTTCGGCAACACAAAAGACAAATAAGGCAATATGAGGCAATTCTTTTGACAATGTGAAAGACGATAAGGCAATATGAGGCAATTCTTTCGACAACGCGAAAGGCAAATAAGGTAATGTGAGGCAATTCTTTCGAAAACGCGAAAGACAAATAAGGTAACATGAGGCAATTCTTTCGACAACGCATAAGACAGATATGGTAATGTAGAGGAGCAGGACGATTCTTTCGATAATGCGAAAGACGAATAAGGCAATCCTTTTAGAGAGGAGTGAGGCAATTCTTTCGATAACGGGAAAGATGAATAAGGCAATCCAGAGGAGCAAGGCGATTCTTTCGACAATGCAAAAGACAAATAAGGCGATCCAGAGGGGCAGGGCGATTCTTTCGACAACGCGAAAGATGAATAAGGTGATCCAGAGGAGTAGGGCAATTCTTTCGGCAATGCGAAAGATGAATAAGGCGATCTAGAGGAGCAGGACGATTCTTTCAGCAATTCAAAAGATGAATAAGGCGATCCTTTCTAAAAAGGAGCAAGCGATTCTTTCGATAACGCAAAAGATGAACAAGGCGATCTAGAGGAGCAGGGTGATTCTTTCGACAACGCGAAAGATGAATAAGGTGATCCAGAGGAGCAGAGTGATTCTTTCGACAATGCGAAAGATGAATAACGCGATCCAGAGGAGCAGGGCGATTCTTTCGGTAATGCGAAAGTTGAATAAGGCAATCCTTTCTAAAAAGGTACCGATGTTTCTTTTGATAACGTGAAAGATAAATAAGGCGACCCAGAGGAGTAGGGCGATTCTTTCGGCAATGCGAAAGATGAATAAGGTGATCCTTTCTAAAAAAGGAGTAGAGCGATTCTCTCGACAATGCGAAAGACGAATAAGGAGATCCAGAGGAGCAAGGTGATTCTTTTGGCAACGTAAAAGATGAATAAGGCAATCCAGAGGAGCAGGGTAATTCTTTCGGCAATACGAAAGACGAATAAGGCGATCTAGAGGAGCAGGGTGATTCTTTCGGCAATGCGAAAGAC
Source organism: Nuphar pumila (assembly GCF_984573655.1). Lineage (NCBI taxonomy): Eukaryota > Viridiplantae > Streptophyta > Magnoliopsida > Nymphaeales > Nymphaeaceae > Nuphar > Nuphar pumila. The sequence goes on from NC_143253.1 coordinate 94,610,509, forward strand.
GAATAAGGTGATGCAAAGGATCATGGCGATTCTTTCAATAATGTGAAAGATGAATAAGACAACTCTATGAAAGAGGGAAAGACAACTCTTTCGACTATGTGAAAGACAAAGAGGCAACACCAGGATATATCAAAATAGACATCAAGTTTTTATTTCATATCAGGAAAGCCAAGAAAATTTTGCCAATAAAGTAAAAATGTAACTAATTCAAATATTGAAAATGTGCACGTATGTGCAGAAGATATTCCCTCTTTTACCTAGAGTGTTTCCTCCAACGAGGTTTACTCCATTGATTCAAGAGTAAAATTCAAATTTTGTTGTTATTAGGCTTCTTCAAGGATGTTATTCATTTCCTTGATATGAAAAAAAAAAGAAAAGAATTATTCTCAGTTTCATAAAAGCAAATGATGAAAGGACATTGATGAAAAAATTTCGCATAAGAAAGAATAATTTCTAGCAACTTTGGCAGTTTGATATCCAGGATTTTTCCATGATAATCTTTTTGTACTCCTTTTGAGACATTGAGCTTTCTTGGGTTTTGGCAAAGAGTTTATCACATCATCCTTCATCTTGGAGATGTTCTGACTTTCTCTGGAAGGGTACATTACATACTTCTTTAACTTGGAGGTGATCTGATTTTCTTTGAAAGGGTACATCACACGCTCTTTCAACTTGGAGGTGGTCTGAGTCTTCTTTGTCTTAGGAATTATACTGATGATATTGTCTATTTTATTCAAATTTCTTGATGATAATCAAATATTTTTTAGGGTTTGTTGGGAGGTTCATCGCACCAGCCTTCAACTTGGCAATGATTTGAACTTTCCCTCGAAGGATCCATCACATGCTCCTTCAACTTGGAGATGATCCAAATCTTCTTTGTCCCTAGGGGTCTAACTCGCCTATCCGCCTTCAACTTGGTGATGATTGAGAGATCTCTTTTACAGATAATTAATTATACTTGATATATTGAGGAAATTGAGTGGATTCTTTATCACTTAGGATATTTCCACTACCTTATTGCCAGAAGAATTGTCTTTGAAATGCGCCAAAGTTATGATCAATATCAATTCATTTTTGGCTTTTCAAAATCATTGAATGCTCCTTTGCGGCCATATCAGGGACTTTTTCTTCACCCTTTTGGTTGACCAACAGGAGAAGAATTGAATTTTGCTCTTTTTTTGCAGAGAGCTTCATCCTTTTAAAAGGAATACTAAAGGTAATTTGAGGTGATCTTTTTGTGCAATCAAATTTTAAGATCAATAAATAGCTTTGGTAGCAAATTGGCAAAATATCCTAGAATTCTCGGTAAAGGAATTTACTTGATATTTAAATTGATGAAATTCTTAGCAGAGATCTTGAAGAAAGGTCCAGTATAAAGCTGAAATTGGAAGGAGAGCCCAACCCAAAGCTAGAATTGAAAGGGAATTCCAGCACAAGGCTGAATCTGGAAGGAAAGTTCAACAAAAAGCTGGATTTGGGAAATTAGAAGGAAAGTCCAGCATAAAGTGAGATTTGGAAGGAAATTCCAGCACAAAGCTGAATTTGGAAGAAAATTCCAGCATAAAGCCAGATGTGGAAGGAAATTCCAACGTAAGGCCGAATTTTGAAGGAAATTCCAGCACAAAGTCGAAATTGGAGAGAAAGTTCTTCACAAAGCTGAAATTAGAAGGAAAGTCCAACATAAAGCTGGATTTGGAGGAAAACTCTAATACAGAAAAAAGATTTTTGGGCCTGGAATTAAGCTGGAAAAAGGCAAATTTGAAGATAGAATTTTGAGAAGGGATCGTTGAAAATCAGGTTTTGGAAAGGAGATCAACCCAGGGGTTGTTTTTGGAAAAGACTGGTAAAAATTAAATTTAGAAAAGGAGACCAACCCAGGGGTTGTTTTTGGAAAAGATTGATAAACATTAAATTTAGAAAAGGAGACCAACCCAGGGGTTGTTTTTGAAAAAGATTGATAAAAATTAGATTTAGAAAAGGAGACCAACCCAGGGGTTGTTTTTGGATAAGATTGATAAAAATTAAATTTAGAAAAGGAGACCAACCTAGGGGTTGTTTTTGGAAAAGATTGATAAAAATTAAATTTAGAAAAGGAGACCAACCCAGGGGTTGTTTTTGGAAAAGACTAATTTGAAACTAGTTTTTGTAAAAGGAGATCGATACGAAGGTTGATTTTGAAAAGACCGATTCAAAACCAGTTTTTGTAAAAGGAGATCAACACAAGGGTTGATTTTGAAAAGACCGATTCAAAAAAGTTTTTGTAAAAGGAGATCAACACAAGGGTTGGTTTTGAAAAGATCGATTCAAAACCAGTTTTTTTAAAAGGAGATCAACACAAAAGTCAATTTTGAAAAGATCGGTTCAAAACCAGTTTTTGTAAAAGACTCAAACAGAGGGTTAATTTTGAAAAAGATTGGTAAAAATTACCTTTGACAAAAATACTGAACTCATGATTTCGAAAAAGGCCGTTGCTTTAAAAAGCTCTCGGTGATCATGATGGAGATTTTGTAAAAAAATTCAAAGGTTCATAATTTTGGACAAATCCCTATGGGTAATATTATCGCTCTCATGAATGATGTCAGGATTGTCCCTTATCCTGAATGAAAAGAAGGAAATACCTCAAAAAAGAGGCTCAAGTTTATCCCTTAACCTGAAAGGAAAATGAAACAGGAAATTGATGGAAAATTGATAGAAATTGATACAAATTGGCGATGAAAGAGTTTGATCATGCCTGCATACAAGACATTTTGAAGTAAAGATAAAATTTTAAAAGATAACGGGGAAAAGGATATTTGAAAAATGCTTTCTGAAGATAACAAGGCGACGATCTTTTTGATTGATTCAGGAGGCCCTCCGAAAGAGGCCACTCTTCGTAAAAGAAGACATCTTGCAAAAAGAAGGAAAAGAAAAGACGATGTTGCCAAATTATGAGGAAAATTGCAAATTTTACTGATGCATTGAAGAAAAGAGTGACAAATCAAGGAAAGAAATGAGATTACATCATCTCTTCAAATCGACAAAAGCAAAAATGGGAAAGCACTGGCATTGTCAGTTCCTTTAATAATGGGGGGAAGGCTTGGTTAGGATGACTAGTTGGTCCTCTTCTTCATCTTTAACAAGGAAATTCTTGTCAATGCAGTCTTGAACAATATTTTTTAAGACGAAACAGTGATCGATGTCATGCCCTACTGCCCGATGAAATTTGCAGAACTGATTCATGAATCTTTTCATGATTGTGGGAGGATCTGTGGCTTTTGGGAGCTTCACCAATCTCTTGGTTAGCATGTATTCAAGGACTTCTTCGAGTGGATGCTCTAAGGGAGTAAACTTGTGGTCGCTACCCCAACCTCACGCTTTATCTTTTCTTTTTGTTGAAAGTTAGACTGAACCAGCTTGTTGCTCTGTTTGGAAGATTTCTCCCCCTGAGTTGTACAATTTTTCTTGCTACTTTTGTTGTTATTGCTGTCGGAGTTGGCAGAGAAGGTGAAATTTGACTTCTTTTTTGAATCTTGACTGTTCTTGACGAGGGTGATGCCTTCATAGACTCTGTTGTCCATCCCCTTCTCGAGCCATTCAGCTCGATCAATAAGTTCGATAAACGACTTGGAAGGTGAATTGGAAACAAGACCTCTGAGAGGTTAAGAGAAGTTGTTCAGGATAATCTGGAGTGTGTGCTCCTCTGAGATGGGGGTTCTCATTTTGTTGCAGGTGTCTCTCCATCTGCAAATAAAGTCTCTATTTTTTCTTTGTCATTCTGCTTCAAATAGTACAAGTGATTGAGGGTTGGCAAAGCCTTAGTATTGAAAAGAAACCGCTCGATGAACAAGTTGACAACCTTGTCAAAGTCTCACAATTCAATAGGATTGATATGCTCTGTATACCACTTTGCTGCTATTCCCTCTAAACTGCGCAGAAAACATATGAATAAAACCCTGTTGTCCCTTTTAAACCAGTTGCATTCTACGAAGAACATGGCCAAATAAGCCTTAGGATTGTCGGTTCTATCAAATTTAATGAACTTTCAGGGAAGGTCCTCCAAGTTGTCATCCCCTTCTAGGCCATCGTAGAAATCTTCGCAGGTATAGATTCTCTTGCCTTTCTCTCGAGTCTGCAGATCTTTGACCATGCGGGTCATCTCTTTCAATTGTAGCTGGATCGGATCTCCCATCGGGATATGAAACTTAGGCTTGTTCACTGAATTAGGCTCCTCAATGATTTTCTTAGGCTGATACAGAGGGTTTTGGAAAAACGCAGGCTGCTCTTCCTCCGAGTTTTCTTCTGCTGAATCTGTCCCTTTTGAACTGTTGTCAAGCTGAACCCTTTTCTTGGTAACTTTGCCTTGGCTAGATTTGATTGCATCTTGATCATCATCTTTTGAAATAAATCATACATGGCGGGACAGATGTCATTGCCGCTTGTATGATCCTAACCTCTGGTCAATCTTGGAGAGTCCATTTCTTCTATATCATTGCACTATCTTCTTCCCATATCACAATGCCAATGCTTCCTCTGCAGAATAAAAAGGGTGGTTTAGACTGAAGAAATTTTGGAAGAAAAAGAGATGATGAAGAAGATATTTGAGAATTAGGTTGACAATTTGAAAAAGATATCCCATTACCAGGGATTGGGTCATCACTGAAGTCATGAAAATTGTGTTATTGCTTTCGTAAAGGGAGTAAACAACTAAAACACGCCTTGTTACCCAGGCGAGGTTGCCAACCATAACGAAAGAATGAGTAAGAAAATAGAAGATTCGAGCTGATAATTTCCCACTGAAATGATCAGAGGATTTATTGGAAAATGCGAAGAAGATAAGGTAAAAAGATTTGAAAATAGGATTGAAATATAGAGATCGAAAAATCCAAAAAAACACATGATTTTGGAGAAAAATAGTAGGCAAGATCAAAATAAGGTTGAAAATTCGAGATCCAAAAGGAAGGAAGAAAAGAAAGAAAATCACCTGGATTTTGGAAAATAAAGGAGAATTTTTAGAAAAGAATTTTCAGGGTTTAGAGAAAATTGATCTAAAGAAATGAAGAAAGAGGGAAATATACACCTGGATTTTCAAAAAATAGAGGGAAATTTGAAAAAATATACAGGGTTTATGAAAATAGAAA